>NC_052506.1:74637382-75386548 GCF_014356525.2 Nilaparvata lugens
ATAGGTATAGAACAATTCTTGAAGCAAGGGTGGGGGGAGATGGAAGGGTATAGTTTTGAATGCACCAGAAGTTACGGTTCATTCCATGTTTCACGTTCATGGTCTACGGTTCAGAATATTACACAGATTAGTCACAGTGCGCTATCGATTCTCCAATAGTACTTTAATTATTTGTTCAACATTCTTTTTCAACACCGAACACTTATATCTTCATTTTCTGCATTCAAGGTGAGTGAAAAACAATTATATTATATTTCTATATATTATTTATTATTATAATATAATTATATATTTCTAATCATATTGTACAGTACTAGGTTGCGAAGTCTACAGTGATAAAATAATACTGCATACCGTAATGTCAAATTCCTGATTTTTCAAGTTTATTATCTCATGTAGTAGATCTCTAATGCGGGGAAATTAAAAATCTGACATTATTTTGTTAAATTCTAAAGAATTTTGTCACACTAATGGATTTCAAATAACTTACAAATAAGTTGATTTATTATGATCTTACTTCTTTGAACTCTCCTCAACTATATAGTATAGTATATCTAACGCTCCTCGACCAACCCCCCGCAAAAACATTTCCGGGCCCCTGGCCCGCGTCTGCCCCCGTAATTTCTCCTTAATCATTAAAAAAAATGATACTGAAAAAGAACAGTGAATTGAATAAAATGGGGAATGCTTCCAGAATCTTGATACTTACTTACATTTTAAACACATTGCCCAGGAATTCAAGGGAAGAAATAATAATACTCTCCTTCAATGATTGCAGGAATAGAAATTGTGTTATACTCTCAATAATAATATTGATTTTATATGTAAATTATTATTATATAATTATAGCCATTAGGTTATAGGGGATGAATTTACGCCACTGTGCATCAAAATTATTTCACTTTGTATGAGATATTCTGATCTATTGAATATGGAAATTGGAGACAAATCAATTTCAAATAATGATTATTACAATAAGATTGTGTCTGTGTGTGTGTGTGTGTGTGTGTGTGTGTGTGTGTGTGTGTGTGTGTGTGTGTGTGTGTGTGTGTGTGTGTTGCTTGTCAATTGTTTGCAAAATGGAATCTTATTTATGACAAGAATTCCGGAAAAACTTATTAGTTACCGTATCAATTAATAATTTATTATAATGAAGTAAACAGTGTGTGAATTTGAAAACGGCTCAATTTTTTCATACAGAGGAATAAGGTAAGGAACAGTAATGTAATTTGATAGGCTAATACCAAATTTTTAATGTCAAAATTGAGTTTAACTTTCAATTTCAGCACGATCCCTTCTGTTATATACTGTCCAAGCAAAGAAACCCCTCTGGCAAGATGATGAAATGACTCCATCTCGGTCAATATTGGTTCAAAAACAATTGATTTGGTATCAAATTGTAGATCAGAACGTTTCCTACAATTGAGACCAGATCAATAATTTTTTAATCAATTCTGACCGAGCTGGACTCATTTTCTCATCTTGTCAGAGGGTCTTCTTTGCTTGGACAGACTATATCTATCTTCAAATTTCTTTTGTGTAAGAAATATCTGAGCCACCCACTTTTCACCCACTCTGAAGGCCTATTATGATAAGCCTAATTATTTTTATAATACAATAAAATGAAATAGCCTACTCTAGTATAACAATTTACACTTCAATGATATAGATGATTTTGATTATTATAATAATCAACATATAGGTATGTTTTTTGTAGTTGTGCTTAAATAAATGCCAATGTTTTCGTTTTTTTAAAGGAATGGCCGAGTTGGGAGAAGAGGAAGTGGGTGAAGCCATGGTTGCTGATGGCCTACTTAGGCCGTCAGAGAGACTCCCGGGAATCAGGGAGGGGAGCTTCATTTACGGGGATGGTAATGGGTACTTCTACCATTCGTCCTGGGTGAAGGATGGGGCAAGGTAATTTTTTATTTTTCTAGTCAATAAGTCAGCTATAGGGTGATCAGCTTACACACTCTCTAAAAGAGACCTCTTTTAATTCAATTCTGTCATAGATTCAAAGATTTATCACATTTGTTGAGTAGGACGAAACATATAAAGATTTATTATGAAGAGGAATTTTAATATTAGAAGAGTTTCTTCAATTCTTTCAGGACTCATGTTTACTATAACCAGGGCTTAATTTGAGGGGGAGCGCATAGGAGCGATGCTCCTGTACCTTTTTCCCCAAGAAATTATTTTTAGAAACAATGATTTTTCATGCTCGGTTTTTATTTTTAATGTTATTTTTGTCAGTCACTAATTCTAAAATGTTCAATAACTTTGTATTTAATTAGAAAATTAAATTGGTAGAAGTTTATTCAGAATTATAGGTGGACGCTAATGCATAAAATACCGTCGTAGGCCTCGGCTGGATTCTTATGAGCGGCGTCAGCGCGCGAGGTCTTTGCCATTGTCAAATGCGTCACCATTGCACTGATTTTCAAAATATATTGCATGTTTAATAAAAGTAAAGAGTTGTTATTCCAACATAATGAAATTTTATTCTGAATAATGTTGTTATTCTTATACCGGATGTTTTAAAACTTGAGGAAAATTTAGGCCTATGTAGATTATACAGTGTTGTTGAAATGGTAAAAATTATGCCTGGTCCAGAAAATTTTTGTGATTTTTATACATTCTTCAAAATAGTATTATTAGTTCTATAAAAAACAGCTACATAACATTGCGCAGATTTGCTAAAAACGCTCCAATTCATATATTATTTTCAAAAATTTTCCGGGGGTGGGGCGGAGGGCCCCCGGACCCCCCTTCCCTGGGGGTTTTCCCGGACACCCTACGGTGAGCCACCGCTCCCTCACATCTTTTTTTACAAATCAAGCACTGACTATAACTATTATAATATTAGGCTATTATAAGTTTCTGACCACTCATGAAGTTTGTCGGTGCATTTTATGAAGTGGCTACCCCAAAAGCTCATGTTTTCAAGAATTGACGATCTCAATTTTTTTAACAATATCAAATAACAGATTGGGGTCTGCAATCTTTGTATGTTTTTGAGGTTTACACAAACCCGAGACATTCCTCATTTCAACTCTAAGTGATGAAATTAAGTTATTTATATTCATAGCATTTTTTAGATTAACCACCTTAGAAGTGTTTGATAGTGACTAAAAATAGTTGCCTCTATGCTCAACCTATAATTTAATCAAATATATATGTTGAAATGGGCGTTTAAGATGCATGATAAATGCATCTTGTCAAATTATCCACGCGATCAACGTAAACTTTGTCTAGACCCCTAGAATTTCTATTCGATAAATTGCATCACTACGAATTCTATTTTCTTTGTCCTTCAAAGATACTTGGCGTGCGTCCGCAAAAAAAAAAGGCTGCAAAGCGAGAGCGAGGATGCGCCTTGGCATAGATGAGCCAATAATCCCAACCGAAACAAGCCCGCTACACAACCACCAGCCAGACGAACTGAGGGCAGCAAAAAACCAATTTTTGTCACGATTGAAGGAGAGGGCTACTTCAGAAAGAACGAGAGTCTCCGAAATATTCGAGGAGGAAGCAATTAGGTAAATTACTTAAAGTTTTTCTGCTTGGTTCAAACGTTCTAGATGTAGAGTTGACTGGGTTTTGCTACCAAGATGTCATATTCCAGTAATGCACGAGTTCTGTATTCATCATCGTTCATTTCTCACTCTTTTAATACAGCATCTTTTTAGAAACTTGAAACTTGAGTTTGACTGAAAGTGATACTCACCTATTATATTAAGCACATCACAGAAAGTCACTTTGAGATATTTGTTAAAATACAATATGTTAAATACAATTAAATAGAAAAAAAAACATTTTAAATAGAGAAATAACAGTAATTAAAAAAATATATAATCAATTTTTTAAATGCACTAAGAAGAAGAGAATAACTTTCTCGATCACACTATTGGCTAGAAGGAATTCTTTCTCTTATACCTCTGAATAAAGTATTCAAATACAACTCAAACTAAAAAAGTGTGGCTCAAGACAAATTAAGCTTTATAAAGTTGAAATATTTGCTCAAGAAATACTTTTAAAAATCTAGTTTTGAGCCACACTTTTTTCGTTTGAGTTGTATTTGAATACTTTAATCAGAGGTATAAGAGAAAGAATTCCTTTTAACCAATAGTGTGATCAAGAAAGTTATTTTCTTCTTCTTAGTGCATTAAAAAAAGTGTTTATATATTTTTTAAATTACTGTTATTATTATCTTTTCACTTTTCATTGAAAATTACGACCGAGTTCTAAATTTTTAACAAAATTACCCAGAAGCGAGTCCTAGAGAACACAGAGACTTTGGAATTGAAAGGCAGAAAATTAAAATTATATACTTATCAAGTGTAAAGCTGATAAACACATACTTTTGAAAATTAAAAGTGATGGAATTCGCTTTTATACACCTGATTCACTTATAAATACACACGTAAATAAAGACATACAAATTGTCTCACTTCAAATTTTATTTATTTAATTAAAAAACTAATTAACACCGAATCCAATGAAAACGTTGCTCAAATTGAAGCGTCCGATGGTACCAATCAACTAGTAGAAGCCAGAACTCTCTATGTGGTCTATGAGCCGAGATATAATAAAAAATATATGGCGTGTTAGAGATTCTTCGCCAGAGTAACTAGATAAAAAGTGTATAATAAAAACACACATAATACTTCGGTGGCTGTGCCACCTTCCTCGGTCCCAGGCAGAGTTTGGGGCGAGTTTGAGAGCGAATTCCCCAAACTTTGCCTGGGACCGAGGAAGGTGGCACAGCCACCGAAATATTTCCCAAATTAGAATGTAAGTTTATATGTGTTTTTCCTCTTTTCAAAGTATCTAATAATATTAATGTACATTTGAATTGGTTACATTTTGTCAGTTGATAGGATAATTTCTTGAATTAGCCTAATCTGTGGAAAGTTATGTCTGATGATAGCCTACTCTACTGCCTTTTAATGGACATTTCACAGGATAATCAGAATCAATTATAATTCTATTTATAGATAAATGAAATTAATTATTATATAATTAAGTATATAATGAATTATTCATTTCCATCATCCTGTGGAATGTTCATAATGAACAGGTGTGCTCTGTTTTGAAAATTTAGGCCTCAGACACGATACGAGCGGCGAGCGGTGAGCGGCATGTTAGGCTAGTTACACACACAAGGCTGGTTTTTTGTCGTCCCTATAAATTTTACCAGATTGATTGAAGATTGGCAAACATATTATGTGTCTCTGCGCAACATATGATGTGTGTGCAACTAGCCTAACATGCCGCTCACCGCTCGCCGCTCGTATCGTGTCCGAGGCCTAACTATTGAATTAATATTCGTGAATTAAAAATTTGCTTGCCAATTTATCAATAGAAGAATGTAACTTTTATAATATAAACACCAGGTAAACGCAGCATTTCAATGCAACAGCTCATAAATATGATTAGTTCGTGGATAACTCTTAACATTTATTTTAATTATATTTGATTGCTCATATGATTATGAATTTAAATTTGATTAATAAATTCAAATTATATTATTGCTGACTTATGAACAAACTAAGCGTGAAAATTGCTAATGATATTCCATCACCTTTATTTACAGACATCCTGAAGCAGCCAGCAACCTATCAAAAGAAAATGCCCAAAGGTCGATGGGGCGGGCCAAGAAGATCGTGGAGCCCACAGGGACCCCGCACTCATTGGAGGAGACAAGGGAGCGGCTAGTTGGACGAGGACTCCTCGCAAAAACTAGAGATGGGGTTGAAGAGTTCCTCCTCGAAGAGGAATTCATCGAGGAGGGATGTGCGATTGCCATGGGCTTCGGCAGTAGACGAACAATTCAAATAATGCGGCAGCATCCGGGAGAAGCTTGTCACATCTTCATGGATGCGACTTTCAAAGTGGTGCCCAAACAACCAGAGAGATTGCGGCAACTGTTCTCTGTTCATATTTTATTCAGGAATGTGGTGAGTAAGCTACTTGAAATAATGGATAGAAATTAATATTTGGAATTGAATGTTGGATAACGTTAAAAATAATAGAGTATTCAAATCCCATTTTTTTCTATTGAAATGTTCAAAATTATGTGGTACCGTAATCATACAAGTTATTTGTTTACTCGTAACTTACCATAATTAATTGCTCTTTTACAGGTATTCCCAGTTGCGTTTTTTCTTATGCATTCCAAAACAGAGGAACACTACACGAGAATATTGAGTTATTTGAAGGAAAATATCATTACCTGGGAGATTCAACACATAATGACTGACTTCGAGAGGGGCCTGATGAACGCCATCAGTCAAGTGTGGCCATCGCCAGGAACTCAACACCATGGATGTTGGTTCCATTATTGTCAGGTAAGTTTTTCAATAACTTTCATAAGACTCCACAAAATGATTAGCACAATTCAAAATAACCGCCCTACTAAAACAAACACCCACTCACTCTACACCTCCTCTCCTATCATCTCCTCCAACCACCTTAGTGGTTGATCAGAATGTTTCTTACAATTTGAGACCAAATTTATGATTTTTGGGCCAATATTAACCGAGCTGGAGTAATTTCTCCATCTTGCCAGAATGTAGCCTATTCTTTGCTTATAGACAGACTATATCAGAAACTGGTACAAGAGACTATTCTGTCGACCAGTCTGATGACCAAACACAATAAACAATCGTCACTACAAAATGTAGCTGAAAAGATTTCTTCTACATTACAAAAGTGCTTCCTAAAATCAATTCAAATAATTAGGCTAATAATGGAAAAAGAATGGATAAACAACACGATATTATTAGTTGTTGTAATTTTAAACATTGAAGTTTTGATCATTCATCATTATTCCATCCTTGGTTTTTCAATAATTTGATTAATTTGGCATAATATTCAAAATATGATATAATATCTCGTTCAAATGAACTATAGAGACTGCTGTATAATCATAGTATAATCTAATTACCTTGGTGTGTGAAGTGTTCCATAACAGTCATAAATAATTTATTTATTTGAAAATTTTGAGTCAAATAAAAATTACTGTATCATTATAATCTAATAAGTCTGATATGATGTCAATTCACATAGGCCTAATTCAACACATAATTTTGTAAATGTTCCAGTCAATATGGAGAGCAGTTGTGAGCTACGGTCTCGTGCAAGCGACTCGTGAGGACCCCGCTCTAAAGCGAGTTATAAAACTCATAATGGCGATACCACATTTGCCTGCTGAAGCTGGTAGTATCCACAGCAATGAGGTTCCGCCATTTTCAATTGCTGATGGACTGGCAGCTGTAAAACGTTTCGCCAGAGAGGAGAACCTGCTCAACGAAGCACTAGCGCGTGTCTTTGCTTATGTGAGGAGATATTGGCTATTGAGAGTGGGAGCTCAACGGCTGAGTGTTTTTCGGCTGCCCAACAGAACCAACAACTGTGTGGAAAGCTTCCATGCGAAGTTGTTGGCGGCTCTTGGACCACACTTGAATATCTTCGAATTCATTGGTAAGTGAAATTGTATTTGAGAACTGTTGTTGTACGACTATTTTATTGAATTGATTCTCAACGATTTCTCAATTTTAACCCTAGACAGACAACATGAATCTAGCAACGCATTCAGACAACATGGGGTAACGCACCACCCCAAATTAAAATGCATAAAACTTGTACTAGATTGATCGATTTTACAGTTTTTCCATGTTAGATAGTTCAAGTTTTATATTCTCAGTGCCATTTGTGTAATTTCCATCGAATTTGGTCAATGGAAAATTCAAGCAAAAAATCAAATCCCAATGAGTCACCAAACTTGAAACTTCCTACATTAGGTACCTCATGAAATACCTATTTTCCCCCAATTGATTGTGATAATATGCATTGAATTCATGAAAGCAAATCATTATATAATTTTCAAAGAGCCATTTAAGTTACACAAATTTGGAATAATCTTACCCAAAAAAATGCAAGTGGATTGAGATGGATAAAAATACCAATAATTTGAATTTTTGAAATTTTAAACAACATTTAAAAAACTTGGAATACAATGGAAATGATGAATAAGATTGTATTAAACATGATATTGGTAAGAATAGATATGATAGATTCAAATCTATAGATATGAAACTGGATTCAAATAGGTAACAGGATGAATTCAGGTTCATAATCTCCAGATGAGCTTACTGAAAAATCATACTCTCATATATTAGTTCATTATAGTCCTCATAAGAGTCATAGAGACCTCATCTCTAGTTTTCTAATTATGTTGGAGTATTTCTTGCATAATTTAAGCACAGAAATCAGGATGGTTTATATCAACCAAATTCGGAGAAAAGCTTGGTATTCGATCAAGGCGCGTAAGAAAAAAGCTATAATAGGCTACACTACAGACAACAGGGTTGACGCGTCACCCTAAGCTATTTTTTTCGCACACTTCCAAAACACTTACAGCATTATAATAACATGTGAAGCAGGTTCACAGTCCACTAGAAGAATACAAAAAATCCCAGGTCTGCAGACACAAATGTAACAAAAATGACAACATAAAATATAAGTTACCTGCCTGGGGTGACGCGTCACCCCTGTTGTCTGTCTAGGGTTGTGCTTTGATAAGATTGTATGAAATATTTTTTATCCAGTATGATTCAAATATATTATAAAGAAGTAAAAAATACATGACATTATTAAATATGTCAATGAGTAGCGGAAGTATCCAATACTACTGATATATAGCATTATTCAAATTTATTAGTATAGGCTACTCCTGCCAAGAACAGAAGAGCCTTTGGCAAAATGGCGGAGGGATAAGTACGCATGCACAGATCTAAAATTTCTAGTCTAAAAGCACTTCTGCCAACCTACCGATATTGCACCAGATCTATGATTCCGGGAGGCTGAATCAACAGAGCACACATTGCAACTGCCAATATGTATTTGTATTTATACTACAAATATATTTCATTTTAGAATATATCATACATTTTATTAAATATATTTGATAATATTTTGTTTGTGAGAGTAGAACAATTTTCATTTCGACTGCTGGCTGCACTGATTGATCAGCGCTGGCAGCCATCTTGCCAAAGGCTCTTCTGTTCTTGGCAGGAGTATATCACTCAAGAGGACATAATCCGCAGCAGAAAGATAAATAACGATTTTAATGTGTAATTATACAAACTTGAAACCATTCAATAGTGTAAAAAATAATAAATTTATTTAATTTCTAGGAGGTCTCCAGCGAATCGAGCAGGAATTCTATTTCAAGCAGCTCAGAAATGACAACATCCTCGACCTGAATAACCGTAATCGCGGGAGGATGGGTCGTTTAACTACGGCCGGAATCGCTGACTCAATGAACTTACTCGTTCGACGACAAATAAGTTTGATTGACTTTTTAAAAAGAGTCTCACATCAGACTGACTCATTGTTTGATGTTTTCAACCACTCTCTACAAGCAAACGAGGGATTATTCGCGGAAGAACTGGAGGTTGACATCAGAGATGAGTGGATAACTCTAGACGTCGATGAGGAGGAGGACGAGGAAGAGGTGGTGGTTGTGGAAGAAGCTGCTGCCGTCCCAGCTGTTGCCGAGCCAGTCCCAGAAAGGTTGGTGCAACGAAGACCTCGCGGCCGTGGCCAATCGCGGGGTCGTCGTGGCCAGCAGCCAAGAGGTGCTCGTGGCCGATCTCGTCTTCAACAGCGTGGGCAAGGAATGAACAACCGGCACAATTTCGGCCGCTGCACCATCTGTTTGGACCTCGAGTCAACCCATGCGGCGATTCCATGCGGTCACATCTGCATGTGCACTCGATGTGCTAATCTAAATAGACAACATAATCCACGGGACTTGAGATGCCCACTGTGCAATATTCCGAGCACGGAATACGTCAGAATGTGGGCATCGGATACTGTGTAGAGGGTGGAGATTTCTTTTTTGGATATGGCTAATTATCAAAGTTTACGGTATTAATTAATGAAATAGCAATCTCAGTAGGCTACCCTTTAAAACATCTTTATTTCAATAAACGACAAGTTTCAACTCTTGAGAGCCATTTGTAAACGTGAATTTAAAATTTTATTAAATTTTTTGATATTTCTGCCCGTCTTTTAATCTCTTCATCCAACTTTTATTGAATTTATAAATATATTCTGTCATTAATTTTATTATTATCATAATGTGTCTTAGACTGAAGACGTTTGGCGCATGTATATGTACAATGTACATTCTAGATCATCAGCTACACATATTAATGATTTATAGAAGTTTTTGGAATTGTTGAGATGTGTTATTATAAATACGGTATTCAGTGTAAGACATATTATGATAATAATGAAATTGGTGACAGAATATATTTTATTTATAAGTTCAATACGGTACATGAAAAGATTCAAAGGCGAGCAGAAAATTTATTTTCTCCTTTCAAGTCGGATTTAAAAACATTGGTTTTTAATTTTTTTCAATTTTATTTATCTTTTTAGTTTTACATGTATGAATGATTTTAAGTATAGAGAATATAATATAATCATAGTGTGAGTATAATATAATCATAGATTTCATTATTGGTGTAAAAAGCTTCAAAATAGTACGCTGAGATAAAAAAATTTCCCGCCAGCCGCCATCGATTTGTCAAGCTTTTAAATCCTGTTGAGATTTAACAGTAGGCTAAGTTTTGGAATATTAGTTCACTTGTCCAAGTAGAATTCTTAACTTAGAGGTATGAGAGAAAGAATTTCTATTAACCGATGGTGTGATGAATTAATGTGTTTTCTTCTTTCTAGTAAACTTTAGAAAGTGATGAAGTTTTCTTTAAAAAGTAATGTTTTTTCATAGTTTTACTTTTGATTAAAAATTATGAGCTATATCTAAAAATTTGAAAATGATATCCTAGGATACACAGAGACTTTGGGGTTAAAGTAGTGTCGCTAAACCAATTAGAGCAGAAGTCAAGATATACCGTAATGATAATGTTATTTCCATCTTTTCACTTTTGTTTGAAAATTATGAGCTACTGAAACTAAAAATTTGAGAAAAATCTCCAAGACCACACAAAGACTTTTGGGTTGAACTAGTTGCTAAACTAGAGTGACCAAATCAATCCCAGAAAAAACCGGGCCTCCTAAAATGTATCCCCCCACCCCCTATGCACCCAGGAAAAATAACAAGAATTAGGTACCCAGTAATTTTTAATAATATGTAGGCCTAATGCAACTAAAAAACCCAAATTTTATGCTTTTCTTTTTAATTACAACTACACACTGCTTGTAGACGGGGTGAATTTATCTTGAAGAAACGAGCATTTTGTTCTGCTTCCAGCCTTCTTGTTCATGTCTTTGTCCTTCAAAACATAGTTGTATCTTGTATAATTGTACACAGTCCTTTTGTAATTGTACAGGATGAGCAGGATTGATTCAAGGGACTCCACTTTCATTCTGTTTCTCCCATCAGTCCATTGTAAATTCATGAGAGAAAATATTTTTTCTATGTTTACTTTGTGGGCTGGTATTTCAAACAATTATAGTGAAATTTGTAGCCTAGAGTGCTGGCGAGGACTGTCACAATCTCACAATATTTTATAAAACTCACACATTTTTCATGACATCACAATAGTGCTTTCTTTTATTTTAAAAATTTTCTTCATTGAATTTTTTATTATTCCGAACTGATCAGATAGAATAGAATCGTCAATTTCAATGTGCTTCTTGTTAAAAAAGCAACTGTATTCTCAAGATTTTCCTATGGCTTGCCGCTCTTTTCAGTATCATTCAATCAAAAACTGACAATGCTGAAAATGACTTGCTCCACTTGCTTGAATATCCCATATACAAGAACCATAAAGTGCCACTTGTCAACTTCTCATCATGCGAAATATTTTTTAAATTATTTTAGAATTTTTGTAAAACTAAAAACCAATTACCGGGACTTTTGTGCGTCCCGAAACAATTTTTCTGGACACCGTATTTTTTCATGAAAAACCGGGACAATCCCGGTTTCCCGGGACGTTTGGTCACCCTATGCTAAACCAATATTAAAGCAGAAGTAAAGATAAATTATCAATCCCAGAAAACGTATTTGAAAATTTTATAATTGAAAGGTTGAACAATGAGAGAATAAATTAAAACACTAAAGAGAACAGTTGACAAATTGAAAATATTTCATCAATACAGATACTTTAAAGACATCAAATTAAAAAAAAAACACATACTCATCATGTGTTCAGTTGATATACACATTCTTTTAGAAATTAAAAGTTATGGAATTCGCCAAACACTTGAATACTAATAGATACACACGTAAATACACATAGACAAACTAGTCTCACTTCAAATTTAATTTATTTGATTTAATAAATGATCAACACCAAATCCAATGAAATTTTACTCAAGTTGTAGCGTCGGATGGCACCATTCAGCTAGTAAGAACCAGAAGTCTTTATGTGGCCTATGAGTTGAGATATACAATCGAAAAACCATGGCACATAAAAGTTTGTCCCAAGGCAGAGTAGGCTAGATAAAAATTGTAGAAAAACAATATACAAAAAATGGTTCAAACATGTAACTATTACTTGAAATACAATTAATTTATTGAAAAAGATATTTTCTTGGCATTCTAAAAAAGGCCTATTGGCCTAGATTGTAATAGAGGGTTCACCGGTATGGGTTGTAAGAAATATTTTTCACTTGTCCTGCTGAAAGTAGTCCTCTTATGAAGACTTTCCTGAATAATATTCTCACAATAAAATTTCTCCCAATAAATTTTTTGAGGAAACAATGATGATCCTAATTTTCCATAAATATTCTAGGCTACTGTTACTTCAATAACAGTAATAATAATGTTTCCACTATTATTATTTAGGTATGATCTGTTTATCTTTAAAAAATGGATTGCAAGTGGAAAATGATATGTGCAATTCAAAATGATACGTGCAATCCAGAATGATATGTGCAATCAAAAATTATACGTAGGCTATGCAAAAATGATATGATTCAATGTGCACACTTCTTATAATTTGATTAAAAATAAAATAATTATATGCTTCTTTCTTATTTTTTATGTTGATATTTTATAATAAACTTGACATTAATTTGTCTAATTTTATAAACAGTCATTTTGTTTCATTTATTATCTTCTTTTCACAATGAAAGAAACTTGAAACATTCAATTCCACTTGAAGTTTCTTTCATTTTGAGAAGTTCCACAACATCAATATTTAGTCTACTCTGAGAGTTTAAGCATTGACTATGGATGTAAGCATTGACTATGATTGACTTACATCCATAGTCAATGGTTTAAGTTATCTTATTTTCATTTTTTCCAATTTAAATTACACTACACAAATTAGTGTAGTTAGTGCATGCTGAGAGTTACTTTCTTGCTCTTAATGCTAGAATATCTTTCTGAACGGCCCAAAATGAGCACTGAACTTCTGTATATGACAACGAATTCCTGCCATTTAGTCCTAAATGAAGTTATCCTGCCCAGAGTTAAATTCGATCGCTAGGGTAACCGACCAAATTTCATTCTCAGCGCAAGTGGACACGTGGACTATAGTGATCTGGACATTGCGGTCACCATCAAATTCAAGCAATGCAATTGTGCTATCAATGCCATTGAGCTATTTTTTACAAATCCCATGACTGTTAGATTAGAGCATATTAGTATTATATTTTTGTTTCATCAACTCTTGTTTTTTGTAAACTCTACTGTAATCATTTAAACTATTTAGCCTATAGTTACAATTGAAGAATAAACATCAGTGTAGGGTGCTGTTTGAGGAAATGTTCAATCACATTTCTGAGGAAACTATTAATTAATAGGTAGGCCTACCTAATAAATTACGGTAGGCCTACAGACTAACTCATAAAATGTTAATATATTTTATTGAAATTTCTAGGTTTTTAAAGTGCAGTTCAATAAATAACTCAACTGAGAAATGCAGTCTCATAAGTACCGGTAACCGAGAATTGTAGGGTACTATATCATGGAGATTATTTGATTTTTTTTACAAATTTCGTTGTGCAAATTGTTTATTTCTCAGTAAATAAATAGTACAACCAGAAACATAGCTTCTGAAATATTCATAAAACTATGTAGGTAGGCTACTCTAAATCGATGTATTCTAGAAACACTTATCCAAATTTACTGAGGGAAGAAACTTGTGAGGAATTTTTTTAATTTTGTAGGATATGTGGATTGTCAAATATTTAAATAGAAACATGCATGGAGTATATAATTCGTATCATGATTAACAAATTTAGAACTGCATAATTTAAGTGAAAAAAGCTTCTCTACAGGGTTCCTACAAGAAAGTATAGCTCAAATATTATTTTACTGTGGCTATCAAATCATCTTGTGTTTGTTTCATGTTATCAATCAGAGTTGTTAATTAAAATTGTAATTTTCAATATGATATTATACGTTTTAGATAGCTAGGCTATCTATAGAGAGATTTATTCAAACTTTGAACTAGTATTCCCTTGAAGGTAAATCTTGAAGCTAATCTTTTAGAGAATCTTGTTTTGTCATGTGTATGAGCAGAGTTAGTTTAAAATGGGCAGCAATTTAGTATTTGATTCAATTTATGGCTAATTTCCTTAAAGAAGACTGTCAATTTTGTGAGACAGTGTTAAGTGCTTTGATTAGGTCATCAAAACTTCTGGAATTATTGTAGAATTTTTCTTTTTTTGAGATTCTGAATAGATATTGGAAACCAACAAATGAATCGCCTAATGCCAAGAATCTCAAAGTTAGAGCCAATCGTTCTTGTGGAGTTATTGCTTCCCTCATGATGATATCATTTTTTGTTTAGATAACTAGTTGAATTAGATTCAGTATATTAACAACATAATGTTTTGACAACCTAAGAAAGATTGAATTGTCAATATTATGTCATGTAGCAATTTATTTCCTTACTTCAACCTACAATCGTTCAACCCACCAACATCGTTTGTAAAGTTTTATTTTTGATTTTATTATATAAGTCATTGAAATAAAATGATACTGCTGCAATTTGTGATAACTATCTTCAATGATGAAATGACGCCATTGTTGTCATGTTGTGGAAAATCTACATCTACCATGTCTTCGTGTCGTCTGCAAATCAGATAGCTTTTTGAATGCTGAGGCATACGTGGATCGCGTCCACAAGGACGTACAGTGAATGTTGAGGCATATGTACATACGATTGTTCGCGCGAATCTGTACGGACGTGTGTACAAGGCTTTATTCTGTCGACGTACAATGAATAGCGAGGCATGTGTCCATATGCTTGTTCGCGCGAATCTGTACGTACGTGTGTACAAGGCTTAAGAATAAAGCAGGACCTCCTAAATATCTCCTCAGTATTTAGGAGGTCCTGAATAAAGTGACTATCGGAGCATCTTGGCTTCTCTATCAAATGCAAGTTTCTATGATAGTTTCCTGAATTTTGCATCAAAAATAATTATTTTGGTAGTAAACGTAAAGTAACCAACTTGCAATGTTAATCAATTAAAAATGACATTTTTCCTAGTTTTAGTAAATTTTTAAGGACAGAATTAATTTATTATTGTGTTTAAATTGTATTTTTACCATTTGAGCTTTTAAAATTTGATGTATTATCAAATCTTTTTGTATGAATTCGAACCGGTAGTGATTGGGGCGGATTAGGTTAGAATGTTTGTGTAGCCTTCTTACCTTTTCTTATGGAATATTATATTTTATTATTAAAAAAAATTCTTATAATTGTGAGACTGTAAATATTGCTTAAAATGATAAAGCATTTTGTTATTTTTATTATATGCGTTGAGTTGGCTGTTTGTATATTCCAAGAGGATCAGTACCATGAAGAACTTTTATTGAAACCACTTCCCAGCGGTCACGTTTATTCATATTTCCAGTTTACTACAGTTTGGAATACCGATTACAATCAACATAAATGTAAGTTTCCTAAAGTTGAGCTATTATTTGGTTAATTAATTTATCAGTTAATCAGGGTTAGTAAAAAAAACATTCAAGACTGATATCAAAACAAAACAATCTATTGAATATTTCAGCATACTATTATTCTTTATACAACAATGCTCAGGTTCTTGAGCATTTATACAACATTTTACAGCACTTTTTTAATTAATCATAAATTATTGGGCGGAATGCTGTATAGGGTGCTTGTCGACGCCTACTGAAATATTTTTTTTGAGTCAATTTTTCTCGCTTCAGGTAGTTAATAGGTAGTTGAGCAAAGTTACCATTGGGCAAGGTTGGTCTTGTCAGTGGCAATGTGTGAACGGGCGTATTGTCGTGGTGGTTAATCATTTCCAAATTCTCAGTTACAATCCTGAACACTGTCATGTGATGGAGTCCCAGTTAGTCTAGTACTAAGACGAAAGTCTAAATTCAAGAGTTAGAAGAAACTTTGTCTACACTATTGTAAGTTTAACTGGTAGATAGTTTCTTTGAATGTTCGGCATCTTCAACTTACTGGCGACTATTTTTAATAATGCTAATTGAATACCGCTGCACGTGTCATGGCTTCTTCCTTGATGGTGTCTTAAATCATAAGCAATGTCTCCGAGAAGTTTCTTTAGTCTCACATAGCTTTTAATTGCGTGATTCTGTTCCAAATTTGACTTCAATTTCTGACTCCACTCTTTTCTACCAAGGACAGAAAAAACGATCTAACGCAACAAGATCTCTGCTCACCCAAAAATATCGGAGTAAAATGTCCAGCTGTAGTCTCTTAGCTGACACCCCTCTACTCGACACAGCTGATGGGACCGTTCCGCTCTTGAAACTTTTGTTACAGACCCACTTACTTACTCTGATCTATTTCACTTTCTATCTACTCTGATAGTTAAATGCAGCCTATCATATAGGCTATTTCTAATTGAAAAAATGTTGCAGTTGACCATTGTCATTTATTTCCTCGATCACTGGGAGAAGTAGTTGGAAGATTCAATATTCAAGAGCTGCATATCAGTCTAACTGAAGGACTCTGGAGACATGAATCATGGGGATATCCAGTCAACGATGCCCCTCCGGGAGCTGAAGTATGGGCATGGTTCCGAAAAGACTGTGATGAGTAAGTATTTTTTGTGCATTATCGATGTTTTTTGTCAATTGTCATTCAATTTGTCCATTTCTATTAGCCTAGTGCTCTTATCCTGCTCTTATGAAATTGTAGATTCTAGTAAAAAAAAACAGCTATTTAATTCGCAACCAGTAAAATTGATGTAGCCTATTGAAACAGGGAATATGCCACTGTAGTGTTGAAAACGTCAACGACGGTTCAATACTCTCCGAAACAGAAGAGAATAAAAATTAACTAGTGCTCAATTTTCTGAATCTTATGCTATGCAACTTATTTTCCAATATTCTCCTTGATTTTGACCTATTTTATCCGTGCAATGAAAATTAAGAAATGTTAGTCTGCATCTTGATTGTACGGTTAATATTCCAGGCAATGAATGCTCAAAAAAGGGTATAGAGGGAAATGTTCGGAAGACAATTTTTGACCCCGCAGTTCTGATTAGGGTAGTAAGGAGGAAACATATCAAAAGTCCCCACCCCTACCCCCTGTGCTAAGGGGGTGAGGGTGGTTTAAAGGTACCATTTTTTGGTTTCTCGCATAAAAATAATAAACTATGTATCTTAAGGACTTGACTGTCATATAAAAAATTGAAGTTTACTTAATTTCCTACAATAGTCATTTTTCAAATTTTTTATATCTCCTCTAGTTTTTGAGATATCCGCTCTTGAAGGTGTGATATTTTTGAAAAAAAACACGTTTGCCACCATTTTTTTCTATTTTTGCTCTTATAACTTTTTAAAAATCGATGGGAAAAATCCATGTTGATTATGAGCTTATAGAACATTAAAACCTCTTCAATTTTATGTATGATTTCACACTTTTACGAATTTCCTTAAACCTTTTGCAGTAGCTTTGGTGTTGAGTGTGAAATCTCCATTTTTGCAACAATAAACCAATTGACAAAGGAATTTTGAGGAAATGTTTTAAACAACATTTTTAACTTTGCAGCTTTGTTGAGACTAGTTAGGAAGCGAAAAAATCAAAAGTCCCCATTCCTTACTCATGTGCTAAGGGGATGAGGGTGGTTTAAAAGTTGTATTTTTCAGCGTTTTGCTTCCACGCTCATATCTTGAGAACAATGCGTTTAACCGACATAACTAACTATTCAAAAATGAAACTT
The DNA here is from genome assembly GCF_014356525.2 of Nilaparvata lugens. NCBI lineage: Eukaryota > Metazoa > Arthropoda > Insecta > Hemiptera > Delphacidae > Nilaparvata > Nilaparvata lugens. The sequence continues at coordinate 74,655,542 of NC_052506.1, forward strand.
GATAAATTCTCTACACTTTTTGTTCAGTGGAATTTTGTGATATTCGCTCTTGAAGGTGTGTAATTGTTGAAATAACAGATTCTTATGCAATGTTTTGCTCTTTCAGAGCATATAACTCTCCAACAATGCATCATAAAAACTGATGTTTATCGTAGGTTTGTCGAGCATTGAATTCTCTATGAAATCATGCATTATTTCATTATTACAAGTTTTCCTTTCATTGTTATAGCAGCATCAATGTAGGGGGTGAAATTTTCATTGCTGCAACAATTGATCGTTTGACTATTACATTTGAAGGGGGTGTCTGTAAAACAATTTTTGACTTAGCAGCTTGATTTGGACTAGTTAGTTGGTAAACATAGCAAAAGTGCGCATCTTTATCCCCTCTGTTGAAGGTCTGGAACCGCTAAGTTGACACTTGTTGCAGCAATGTAAATTTCACCCCCTACATTGATGCTGCTATAACAATGAAAGGAAAACTTGGAATAGTGAAATAATACATGATTCCAAAGAAAGTTCGATGCTCTACAAACCTACGATAAATATCAGTTTTTATAATGCATTGTTGGAGAGTTATAAACCCTGAAAGAGCAAAACATAGGATAAAAACCTGTATTTTCAACAATTACACACCTTCAAGAGCGAATATCTCGGGAATTGTTGCGAATATCACAAAATTCCACTGAACAAAAAGTGTAGAGAATTTATCAAGCTTCATTTTTGAATAGTTAGTTATGTCGGTTGAACGCATTGTTCTCAAGATATGAGCGTGGAAGCAAAAACTCCGGAAAATGCAAATTTTAAACCACCCTCATCCCCCTAGCACATGAGTTAGGAATGGGGACTTTTGATATGTTCTCCTCGTAACTAATCTCAACAAAGCTGCAAAGTCGAAAATTTTGTTTAAAACATTCCCTCCAAATTCCTTTGTCAATTGGTTTATTGTTGCAAAAATGGAGATTTCACACTCAACACTAAAGCTGCTGCAAAAGGTGTAGGGAAATCCGTAAAAGTGTGAAATTATACATCAAATTGAAGAGAATTTAATGTTTTATAAGCTCATAATCAACATGGATTTTCCCATCGATTTTTAAAAAGTTATAAGAGCAAAAATAGAAAAAAATTGTTGCAAACGTGTTTTTTTTCAAGAGCGGATATCTCAAAAACTAGAGGAGATATGAAAAAAGTTGCAAACTTAATATTGTAGGAAATTAAGTGAACTTTAATTTGTTATATGACAGTCAAGTCCTCAAGATACATATTTTTTTATTTTTATGCCAGAAACCAAATTATGGTACCTTTAAACCACCCCCACCCCCTTAGCACAGTGGGTAGGGGTGGGGACTTTTGATATGTGTAGTTCCTTACTACCCTAAACATAACTGCGGGGTCAAAAATTGTCTTCCCAACTTTTTCCCTCTATAACCTTTCCTTGACTGGACTATAAGATATAATATTTAAAATATTTTTTGTGGTTGTAATAATCAGTAGGCTCATGAAATCCGATAGTACAACATTTCAATCAGTTTTATGAAATAATTTCAGGTGAAATATTGTATTCGGAAGAACTTTGAAAAAAGACAGGATAGATTTCATCAAGATTAAAAAATGAAACCTAAAATCAAGTGAAAACTATCTTTTAATGAAGTTTTACTTCAATATTTTATCATTTTTATCTATAAAGCTTGCACGTATCAAATGATTTTAAATTTGTTTCAACTATTTGACAAATTTATTCGGTTTCAGTGTTGATAAAAAATGGAAAGAGCTGACAGCAGCTCTATCAGGATTACTCTGTGCGTCATTGAATTTCATCGATTCTTCGAACAGTATCAGTCCCGAATTGAGTTTCCGTCTTTCTGGCACTGACGATCTGTTGAATCCATTGAATCATACTCATTTACGCTATGCCACGTTGCCAAGAGAAATTGTATGTACAGAGAATTTGACACCATGGAAGAAGTTGCTGCCTTGTGACTCCAAGGTAACTGTAAAAAATATTATTTTCTTCCAAAACTTACTTCTTCAATGTTCATTGATCTTATCAACTCGTTTATTTATATTAAAAATGTAGAATTAAAATTTATCGATGAGGATAGAATTTACTGCGTAAGTACTACTGATTATCTGGAAATGTCTTCATCCCCAATTAAAATTCAAATACTTTGATTCAGTAACTCAATTCAATCGAAGTTCCACTTTGTAAACTTCAAAGATTTCCTATCCATATTTATATTGCTGGTCCATTTCAATTTGATTATTGTCGTTTTATGTAGCCTACCTATATTTTTCAAATTATAATGTAACCCCACTCAGTACATAAACTTTCTGTGACAAAAAAGGTCAAAATTCAAATGTTTCGCAAGATTTAAAAAATATTTCTTCACAGCTTATTCTCAAGATTCTCACTCCAATAAACCAATTTTATATCAATAAATGACAGCTTGTTATTTACAAGCTTATTAATGAATATTACTTGAGAATATTGCTAGTTTTGACCCAACCACTATTGTGTTAACATTAATAATAATAATAACTTTTGATTGTTTTTTACTGCTTCTAGAAAGGATTAGCCACGCTTTTGAACGCAGGACATATACACAACACGAATTATCACTCTCTTGGCATTCATTTGCGGCAGATATGTAAAGTAAGTTTGAACTCTATTTCATCTTTCAAATTCTTGACCTCTTAGTATAATATGGTGTTCCTTCAACGACAGAAATATCAATCATTATAGATATGCTTCAAGTTTCTTGAAAAGCCAATTTTCCGTGACTGGTCCACTGATTATTCGGATATATTTATTTGAGTAATAATTTGTATGATTATGAAACATTGCTGTAAAATACACATATTTAGAAGTCAATATAAGACAAAAATCACATAAATAATTATCATGCATAATCGCCTGAAAACATTCGAACTGTAATATAAACCAAATCTGGTTTGCCAAAGTTTTTACCTGCATGAAAATATTCAGGTATAAATTTGTTGCAATTATTACAATGACTTTATTATTATATTACTAATCTTCTGCTATTATTTTTTCGCCACACTGCACAGAAAGCAGCTGTTTTCCAGTCCCTACGTAGATCTGAAAGACCTTGTTTGCAGACGACGTCAGAAAAGGGTTTCTTTTCCGGTCTAGGCCAGAAAGTTGTCTCTTTCCAGCCGCTCATGGAAGTAGTTAATAAGTCATCCGCTAGATCGGGCGAGTGTCCACTTTCATCATCAACTGAATTCGCCATGATTTCAGTTCCAGTTTCGAATCAAACTAATTCGCTTCGCAACCAGTTTTATTCAATTATTTATTGTTGATTAGTGCATTCCGAATTTTCAAAAATGCTTGAAGATGACTGTGGTATTCAAAGTGAAATTTTAAAAGAATCTGAAATCCTGACTGCATATCTTCTACCACTAAAATCAAGAGATAGGTACGATAGCTTAACGAGTATTCTTTATTTTGTATTCTTTATTTATTTTGTCTGCAATACCTGTAGTGTGGTGAAAAATATCGTTCGCACCACGGGCAAAAATGTTTTTCCAGCTCTCAATCTTTTCTAGTCCTCGGCCTACGGCCTCGGACTTGAAAACCGATTTCGAGCTGGAAAAATCTCATTTTCTGCTCTAGGTGAGAAATATACTATTTTCACACATCACCTGCATAGAAAATTACATTTTGTATGCAGATGATACCTCATTGATGCCTAGAAGTGGATACTTGGATAGTTTGAGGGTGAAGATGGAGGATTGCTAGAGGGAAGCTCATGAGTGGCTTGAAGCCAGTGGTCTCTCTAATAATGATGGAAAGACTCAAACACTTATTTGTGGTTTCAAGCACAGGGCTGAATCACAATAACTGAGTCATGAATAATTTGACCAACTTCCTCGGAGTCTACATTGACCAGGAGTTGTCATGGGAGCCTCTTTGTAGACATTTTTTCAGTAAGCTCTCCAAGTCTATCTACCTAATAAGATGTCCACAGGGTCATTTATCTAATAATTATCTACGTGTGGGTTGTTCCATAGCCTTCTGTTATATTATGATATCCCAGTCAGGAGTGGGAGTAATCATGTCTGGGGGTTCTTCAGAAAAAGGTCGCGAGGATAAGTATGGTAGGCACTTTCAGCGAACGTTGTAAACCATACTTCATTTTTATTTATGTATTAAGGCTTTACAATTGATATATTTATGTTGTGGCTCAGCATACCTATAAGGATAAGTCAATAATTTGTACAAGAGATATGGTTCATGCTTACAACATCTTCTAGAGGCATCAAATTGAGACCCAACATAATACAAGGTTGACTAAGATACGAAAGTCCTATTGTCTAAGATAGTACTAAAATCTTTAATAAGTTGCCTGAGTGGACAAAGGATCTACCCTCTTTTCGGTTCAAAAAGTATCTTTTTGAATTTCTGTGTGCAAACCCTTTCTATTCATAAAAGAGTTTTTTACTCACAACTTTCAAGAAAGTTTTTTTGCGATTTTTTTATATAAAAAAAAAATGTTGCTTGCCGCTGCCGATGTCCGATTAGGAAAAATTCTAACTATCTATCATATATTTTTGTATTATTTGCAGCCTGATTCCAACTGTGATGAGCCTATTATCGAATTGAAACAGACTGTATCGTTAGTATACGACCTCGTTATTCTGGAAGGATCGACTCAAGACTGGTCTGTGAGAAAGTTGTTTGGAATCGGCCTGGGTGGATCTTGTCCTTTAGCTGAAAGTAGTCTGGTTTATCTAGATGTCACCTCGAATCAAGTAAGTTGAGTAGCTAACTTTATAAACCTCCTTTCAACCTTATCATCAAATGATAGGGAATAGTTTCATTTATTAAATGATGCTCTATCGACTTATAGGAAATGGAACAAAATAAAAATTACACTTTGAATGAAAAAGACTAAGAAATTGTCAAAAACCACAGATTTATTGATACTTAGAAAGACCGGTTTCGGTTATTACACCATTGTCAACCTCCGTTTATCAGAGATTGAGATTAAGTATCAATAAATCTGTGGTTTTTGACAATTTCCTAGTCTTTTTCATTCAATATGAATAATTACCACAATATCAACTTCTCAACTACACAAAAAGGAAAAATTACTTGAAGAGTTGAAACTATAGTGATGTTGTGATAAAATAAAGGATACTTGATAATTTTTTATTGTGTCTCAATAATCAGTAGCCCTGATAAGAAAAGTAAACATAGTAAATGGTTTTATTTATAGAATGTTGCCGAGTTATTTGTACATCTAGAGACTAAAGTGGAATTCCAGAGGAAAGCAGATGTCTTCCATAAGGTGTCAATTTATTAATAATATCAATTTATAATTTCCAACTTGACTTGAAGTCCATTCCGGAGCAACCTGCAAATATTTGTCTGTCGATTAGCTTGGATATTAGCATATAATATGAACCCAAACCCACTAGACTCGGTGAACGTCCGGTAGTGCATTCTTAACTCAATTGTTGAACATTGCTTTTAATCAAATTTTTGGAGAAGTTTATTGATTTTCACCATTAAGAAACCTTTTTTCATGAGTAGGGAACTCACAAAATTAATTTCAATGCAATTGGCATTGTTGCATTTGTTATTGATAACTGACATTTAAGAAACCTTTTTTCATGAGTAGGGAACTCACAAAATCAATTTCAATGTAATTGGCATTGCATTTTTTATTGATAACTGACTTTTAAGAAACCTTTTTTCATGAGTAGGGAACTCACAAGATTAATTTCAATGCAATTGACATTGCATTTTTTATTGATAACTGACTTTTTAATCTCTCATCAGAGATTTGTGGAAGCGTTTGCATAGGAAAGAGTGCTTCAATCGATAACTAGGGGTTAAAATAAAACTATTCACATCGAGTTAATTGAGTTTTTTTGGAGGATCATTGTGATCAAGGACCCACATCTTGGGCACTTCCATGATGATTCCATAAGACAATTAATATAATTATGGTAAATCGTTACATTCGAATTTGGGCTGTGTTATACAGTAAATAATACAGGATGCTGTATCTAATATATATGTACTTAATATATAATATATATGTACTTACTATTGTAACTCTGTCAAGTTATGAAAATCTGGTGTTTTAAAATGCAATCTTCTTAAAGGAAACATAAAAAATATTAGGTATAATCATTTACTATTTTGTTAAGAAAAAAATTTAAGTTGCATGAGTTCTTAAAAAGCTGGTAGAAATATTGAAATTATTATCTTCAATGTCTTCGATTTTTAATTAATTATATTTAATATTCATATTTAAAATTATTATTCACAGACTGGTTCTCCGTTCCTTCTCACACCTGATCCTCATGAACGTGTCATAAGTTCACGTGGAGGGTACACGAGCCAGTTTGCTGTGTTCGATATAAAGAAAATGGGAGAGAAACTGTTCAACATAGCAATAACCCATGAGAAACCTCGAATTTATAACTTGAATGTGCCGCCTGTGATTTATGCCAACAGATATATCGTGGGTGAGTAATCTCTATGCACTTGGAATCACCTCTTCATTAGAATTTACCTTACTATTATTAGTAATTCTGTTAACAAGAGTAAAACCTTGTGGAGAATAGTAAATAGCCTTACAAATGTTAACTGTGTTGCAAACATTCCTAATAATAACATAAATGCTGAAGATTTTAATAATTTCTTTGTTGATAACATTTCTCAAATAAGCAAGAATATCCCTGTAAGTGTCAAGGATGCATCTTTCTATTTTTGTAAATTAGAACAGCCTGGTGTCAGTTTTTCATTCAAGCCAGTGTCAGTTGAGAAAATGTTTGAAGTTATATTGAGATTGAGTAATAGTATGTGTTCAAGCATTTATTGTTTGAATTCAATGATTTTAAAATTAGCTGCATCCAATGTCTGTGAAGTATTAGCGCATCTGTTCAATGAATGTTTGATTGCAAACAGTACTTTTCCAGAAGATCTGAAAAATGTTAAAGTTCTTCTGTTACACAAGAAAGGCTCAAACAATTTCCGACCTATTCCTATTGTTCCCATTTTTTCTTAAGCATATGAAGTCTTGATGCATGAGCAGATGTCTGAATACTCTGAGAGCAATGGCATTTTTACTGATAAACAATTTGGTTTTCGTCCTGGAAAAAGTGCTCAACTTCCCATTATTAATGTAGTAACTGGTATAATAGATAATTTAGAGAATGGTGATTCTGTAGGCTTTAGATCTGATGACTTTTCCAAAGCTTTCGATACTGTGCAGCATCACATTTTGAAAGAAAAACTTATTTTCTATGTTTTTTCACAAAATGCTGTACAAATTATATTGTCTTATTTGATAGACAGAAACCAGTTTGTCTGTAAGGATGGTGTCTTGTCCAGTGGTAGATTGGTTGAATGTGTCGTGCCCCAAGGCTCAATTCTGGAACCCATACTCTTTAACATTTATATCAATGATCTGCCAATTAATATTGATAATATAAACAATGATGGCTATTTGTTTGCAGATGATTTGGGATTAAAAATTAAAATTGTGCCTCCAAGCCTGATCTGGATTTAGTATTTCAAAGAAGTAGCGCAGTTGTAAATGATTGGTTTGCTGCATACAATCTATCTCTAAATATAAATAAAACTACTGACATCATTTTCAGCTTCATCGGAAATTCTAATGAGCCTCCCCTTAAAATTTTGGGCCTTCACTTTGACCAGTGTTTATCCTGTAATGCTCACCTGGATTATATATCCGGCAGTTTGGCCAAAGGCATGTACATGTTGCGGAGACTCAGTACAATTACTGTTAATTCATCTGTCCTACTAAATATATATTTTGCTCACATCCAAAGTCTGCTTATGTATGGTGTTGCTCTTTGGGGGAACTGTGTGGAAGCCTGATCAATCTTTATTCTCCAAAAAAGCAGTAAGAATAATCTCTAATGTGCCATTTAATGCAAGCCGCTTTTTGTTAGCCTTAGAATATTGACCCTACCATCACTATATGTTCTTCATGTTTTTTGTTATGTTCATAGCAGTTTAGACAAGTATTACACAAACAGTAACTTTCATCACTTCAATACTAGAAACAGTAAAATACTCAGAGTTCAGCAGTACATCCATACTAAACTCAGAAAATGTTTTTATATGTCTTTAAAATTGTATAATCACACTCCGGACCATTTCAAGCAGCTGCCATTCAGCCAATTTAAGCGGGTATTGAAAAATTCATTAATTTCTTAGTGCTTGTACACGGTTAATGATTATTTTAAGATTGACAGTAGTTGAGTGTTACGGTACTATACATCCTATCAATTAGTAGTATATTAGTATATTTTACTAATAGTTTTTTTTTAATATTTGTAAACCTTTTACTGTCTTATGATCGTCTGACATGGTCCATGTATTCTTGAAATATTTATATTTAAATTACATGAACAAGACAGATCAGGCGAGCAAAACAGAGAGACGGTCCATAAGAACCATCATAAATAAAAGTTATCAAAAGAATAGAGTCTGAAGAATTGCAACCAATGAGACAGTCTATAAGGAAGTAGAGCCCATCCTCAGTATAATGAAAAAACAAAGAATTTTTCATTTTTCCATGTTCTGCGAATGCCTGAGAATCGAGTTCTGAAACAGCTTGTAATGCGTAATTTAAAAAAGAAAAAATGTGGCAAGTATGTTGATGAACTAAAACAGGATCTTCAAGAAATAGACTTAGAAGTTGAGGATGCCATTGATAAAGATAAAATAAACCTTTTACTTGAAACGAACATATTCAATTTGCCAAAAATGCACAGGGAGATTGTAATCACCCTGATGCAGAAAGACGACAACGATCCGAGAGAATGAAGAAATATTGGGCTAATCGAAAAGCCAGACAGCTATAGAACCAAAGGACGTTTTTAGTTGATTGACTTAAGTGGTCCTATGTGGCTTGAAAAGAAGAAAAAAAAAATAACATGAAATTAAAATCCATGACTCCACCTTTCCGACTGAACTATTGAAGACTGCAAATTACTGTGATCACATTCATAATATTACTAATTCCACTTCATATTCGTGAATAAGAATGAAAATTTATTCTTTTAGAGAGTAATATCACAAATTCGATTTGATGTCACCTATTCCGTTTATAATTGATTTCAGGCTACGGACAAGAACAAGGTGGTATAGTTACAAAAATTCATAACACTCATTGGGCTCCAATAACTGTTATCTTCCTTGAGAACATTCCATGGTTTGTTCCTATATATTTTCACACGCTAAAAATTCGTAGCAATGGAAAGGAAATAAAACCAAGTAAGTGATTGCATTCCTTTCAATTCATATCATTTCAATTTAAATAATTGCTCACATATTTTTATTGTATCAATGCTAGGACGCTTTCCAGATTTTTTCTATAAAAATTAGCTGTATTTTTTAGTTGTTCTGTATATTTATTCATTTTCAATGATTAGATTTGATAGTGGGTATATTACTTCAACTTAATTATTACTTGAATATATATTACTGTATTATTACAAGATACTGAAGGAGAAACATAGTTAATCTGTCTGTTGTAATTTCATATCTCTACCATATATGACTCACGCTTCGCCCAATCGCTTTTTATGACTGTAAACATTTGCACATGAGCGGCTAGCACTATTTACATGTGCATTGTGTTGTTGATGGTTTTTGGTCACATGGCTATGATTTCCAAGTAGCCTATCGCTTCAATGTTTCAATCATGGAGTTTACATCCTTCCAGGATTTGAAAATTAATATATTAGTAAAAAAGAAAAGAAGGTTTTATTTTCAAAGAATTCAAATTCATTTTATTGAGCAAAAAAAAATCATACAGGCCAAGTCAAAACATAACAAATAAAATAACAGAATGACAATGTATAATTAAAAATTTGAGCATATAACTATGGTAAGAACACACACAACAACAACAACAACATACAACAACACACAACAACAACAACAACATACAACACACACAACAACAACAACAACACAGAATTCAATTATTGCCATCACTAAAAAATTCATCCAAACTGTAATAACCCTTATTCACTAAGTATGCATATAGTTTACTCTTAAAATTCATTGATGGGGTATATAAACATTTTGGTAGCTTTTTAAATAGTCTCAAACCTATTACACTAGGACTTTTGTCACAGAATCTTAATCTGTGGGGATTAATAAATGGGTACCCATTGCCACGAGTAGAATAACCATGGACATCACAATTCTTTTTTAATGATTTAATCTTATTGGCAATAAATAATACTACTCTGTAAATATAAATACATGGAAAGGTGAGTAATTTTAGTTCTTTAAATGCATTCCTGCACTATTGATTGTAATCCAGGTTTGCCAAGTACCTCACTGCACGTTTTTGTAAAATGAATAATTTCTGACAGTTTAAACCAGATGTACTTCCCCAAAGTTCTACGCCATATACCAGTTGAGTGTAAATGAGAGAGAAGTACACACACCTAGCAATATGTCTATTTACAAATCTTACTATATACCGTAATACAAAGATACCCTTGCTAATCTTACCAGCTAATTTATCAGCATGCTCATTCCATGACAATCTTTCGTCTACATTCAAACCAATTAAATAAAATTGTATAGCAAGGCTCTTGACGGGATTAACGGAAGCTTAAACTTGAAGCAAGAATAAGCTTGTATATTGTAATATTACATTTTTTCTCGATTGGAATCGAATCTTCAATTCGAGATCTATAAAACATTATAGTAAATATCAGAGTAATCGATTACGGACAACTTTTTGACTGAGAATTTATCGTAAATTATTGTGTTGCATATTCCATGGTGTCACCGAGGCTGGGTTGACAGAATTAACAGATAAATGGTTTATTTAAATAGAGATGATATATATGAATAAATGAATAAATGGAAATGAAATTATTTTTTTTTCTAGTGAAAATTTGTAATTGATATCTCCATATTTCACAATATATGTATTGCTGACTGTATAATAAGATGCTAACAATTTCATTTTATATTGATTATATACTTAGAAATAATTTTCATGTGTATTAGATTGTATTGATAGCCTAATCAAAATTTTCTTTTTAGTTTATAAGCATTTTAAGATAACAGGTACAGCACAGACATTAACATTGAAATAATTATCACGTGAATCTCGAAATCGACAACAAGTGAACGCCATGAAGAGTGTTAAGAACATTTGGGTGATTTTCGAACTAGTGTGACTCATCAATTGAATATCTACACCAATATCTACGCTGATGCCTACACCAATATCTACACTAATATCTACATCAATAACTACGCCAATATCTGCTCTGATGTCAATGTCAACGCCAATATCAATGCCAATATCTACACTAATATCTACACCAATAACTACGCCAATATCTGCTCTGATGTCAATATCTACACCAATATCTACGCTGATGCCTACACCAATACCAATGCCAATAACTGCGCCAATGCTGATGCCAATGCCAATATCTACGCCGATGCCTGCGCCGATGCCAATGCCTGTGCTGATGCCGATGCCTGCGCCGATGCCAATGCCTGCGCCGATGCCAATGCCTGCGCCAATGCTGATGCCAATGCCAATATCAACGCCGATGCCAATGCCGACACCAAAGCATACGCCAATGACAACGCCAACGCTTATTGCTGACCTAGTATCTCAAACTTCAACACTACTACATTACCTGGAGGTAATTGCCATCCATGTTCACGTTCGCAACTTTGAATTCAGAATAACAGTCACAGTATCATGAAAGAATTGATTCAAAAAATCCTCTCCTAAATTATTCCTGTATGCAGAACTCTAAACCTTGAACACTGAAAATATCAAAAAACCAAACCTTACCTAAATTAATCCTCACCTAAATTAATCCTGTATGCAGCGTCTATCTCTTTTCCAAAAAACAAATTACATTGTCATTTCAAGCCTGAAATGTACATTGTATAATTACAAATATGATACTAAATTTACGTGACTGTATCGAGTTTGGTATGCAGCCGTCTACTACAAGCATGAGGCAATGCTAATTGAGATGTCACCTGTATTGAGTTTGGTATGCAGCCGTCTACTACAAGCATGAGGCAATGCTAATTGAGATGTCACCTGTATTGAGTTTGATATGCATCAGTCGACTACAAGTATCAGCCCAACACTACGTGCATCCAGATCAGCCCAACACTACGAGTATTCGGATCAGCCCAACACTAACGTCATCACACTGGAGTCACACTTAACTGAAAATCATACTGAGTGCCTTAACGGACTGTTTTCCAAAATTTGCATCGATAAAATCAACCGCGTCAATAGTGAAAGAAATGAACATTTTTTGATTTATTGAAATTTTATGTGAAAATTAAATGTAACAATTCATCAATTCATTTGAAAAAAAAAAAAAATAATAATAATAATTTTTTTTATTCAACATACTAAATTTTTTTATGCAATAAAAATTGAATTTTTCTATCTATTAAATTTATGTGCAATTTCAAAAAACTATTCTTTATATATTAAACTTCCTGTTGAGATATTTTCCTTTAAATTATAAAGCTAAATCAAAAGTAATTTTGATATTCTATACCTTGAAATATTGTTTGGAAACATATAACAAATGCTATTGATGAATTTTTATAATAATTTTCAATATTATAGGACAACATGTAATGTTTTTATAGAAAAAATTGTTACTGTTCTCAAATTTAATTTCAACAATTTTCAAACAGTAAAATTTTTTTTATGTCAAGAGGGGGGTATTTGTAATATTACATTTTTTCTCGATTGGAATCGAATCTTCAATTCGAGATCTATAAAACATTATAGTAAATATCAGAGTAATCGATTATGGACAACTTTTTGACTGAGAATTTATCGTAAATGATTGTGTTGCATATTCCATGGTGTCACCGAGACTGGGTTGACAGAATTAACAGATAAATGGTTTATTTAAATAGAGATGATATATAAAATTTAAAATAACAGTTTCAAAATAAAGTTTTATTGAGAACAAATATAAAATGTGAATTCTAAACTTGTAATTTATAATTTTTTTTGGTGACGTGTCCGTAACATTGACACTGAAGAAGCTTTGCTCTGTTCCTGGTAGCTAGGCTTTTCCTGTTCCTTCTTCTCTGAAAAATATGGCTGGCTGCGTGTGTTGTAATTTTGTGCTCTCTGAATATTTTTCTGTTTAAGTGAATTTATTAATGTTTTAAATTGAGTTTTGAACAGTTTATAGTGTTCTATTTTGTCTATAATTGATTTGTGTGTATACAAGCCTATAGCCATTGTGTTTTCAACTATATAAACTGGATAAGTATTTAGCTCGTAGTGACTTTAGATGCTTGAGTGTGTAAGATATTGTTCTTTGTGTATTTGTGAAGTATATTGCCAAAATTCTTCTGAAGATTATAAGTTCATTTGCTCTAAAAACTGGATTTCTCATTCATAGGCGATAGATCCATTCATAGTTTATCAAGAATCTATTACATTGGAGCCGATAACTATCCTTAGGTTAATAGGTGTGAAATGCTATCCAACCGATTTAGGAAAAATTGGTAGCACGGCAATATTAATAATTGAAGTACAAATGTACTCATGGTGGTGTAATGAAAAGTAAGTCCAAGTGACATCCACCAAAACAGAGGTAAGTTCAAGGAAAGAGCTATGCTATGTGAAGAGCCTTTAAATGAATCATCATAGACCTAAGCTATCTATTACTAAACTCCCTAATTTGGTTTTATTTTTGTTGGGGGGGGGGGTCTAAGTAGCGGGGTCTGTATCCGACTCAATTTCCCGGGTCGTGATTTGAATTTGGTTGAAATTTAGCTATGGTTATAGGCTTATCACCGGGATCTGAACAAAAAAAGCTTGTAATAAATTTTTTGTAGGAAACAAATTTAAATGTGTCCCAAATAATTGGGAGAGTGTACAGGGGTGCCGGGGGGAAAAATTTGGAAGGTCTGGATGTTTTCCCGTAGCCTCCAGTGTAGTATGCAACAGATTTAGTGTTCAGTTTTCCCAGCGATCTTATAGTTTTGGCTGAGAATTTTTCGTATTTGGGAAAACTTCAAATTTTTGATGAACACTCAATTTTCCAGGTTGCCATTTGAATTTGGTTGAAATTTAGCTATGGCTATAGGCTTATCTCCGGGAGCTGAACAAAAAAGGTTGCATCAAAACTTTCTGTGCGAGGCTAATTTCAAATGTCGAAGAAAGTTGGGGCACGCTAGGGGGCATGGGGTTAAAATTTTCGTGATTTGGAGGGTTTCCCATAGCCTCCAGTACGTTCTCTAACTGATTCTGAGGTTGGTTCTCCGTGACAATCAGCCTTATTTATTGGCTGTGAATTTTTGTCATTGCAGCTTTAATACAATCAGACTCGCGCTTCGCACGATTGGTGTTGAGTTTCTTCAGCTAACTCATAGTTTTGGCTGAGAATTTTTCGTATTTGGGAAAACTTCAAATTTTTGATGAAAACTCAATTTCCCGGGTTGCCATTTGAATTTGATCGAAATTGAAATATGGTTATAGGTTTATCTCCGGGAGCTGAACAAAAAAGCTTTCATCGAATTTTCTGTGCGAGGCTTATTTAAATGTGTCGAAAAAATTTGGGGGGCTCTAGAGGTGCCAGGGGGGTGAAATTTTTGTGATTTGGAGGTTTTCCTATATCCTTCAGTGTGTTCTCTACCTGATTTCGAGGTTGGTTCTCCAAGACAATCAGCCGTATAGGATGAGAATTTTTCGTAATTTTTTGTCTTTTGTAGCTTTAATAGAATAAGACTCGCGCTCGGCAGGGGGCTTCGCCCCCTGCACCCCTAGTAGGGTGGGTTAGCAGCTTTCGCGCTCCAGATGGGAGGCGGGCTTCGCCCGCACACTTGCCTTTTACGACTGTACGAGTGAGGGCAGGTTAATTAGTTTAGGGATGTTGGGAGTAGGTTAGGTCGGGTATGTTTGGTATGGTTACACAGATCGCCATTTCAATTTGGATGAAATTTAGCTATGGTTATAGGCTTATCTCCGGGAGCTGGACAAATAAGCTTGTAATAAATTTTCTGTGGGGAACAAATTTAAATTTGCCCCAAATATTTGATGGAATACATGAGTTCCGGGGGGAAGAATTTGGAAGGTCTGGAGGTTTTCCCGTAGCCTCCAGTGCAGTATGCAACAGATTTGGTGTTCAGTTTTCACAGCAATCTTATAGTTTTGGCTGAGAATTTTTTGTATTTGGAAAAACTTCAAATTTTCGATGAAAACTCAATTTCCCGGGTCGCTATTTGAATTTGGTTAAAAATTTAGCTATGGCTATAGGCTTATCTCCGGGAGCTGAACAAAAAAGCTTGTAATAAATTTTTGTGGGAAAATAGTTTGAATGTGTCCCAAATATTTGGGGGAGAAAAGGGGTCCTGGTTGGAAGAATTTGAAAGCTCTGGAGGATTTCCCTTAGCCTCCAGTGTAGTATGCAACAGATTTGGTGTTCAGTTTTGACAGCAATCTTATAGTTTTGGCTGAGACTTTTTCGTATTTGGGAAAACTTCAAATTTCCGATGAAAATTCAATTTTCCGGGTCGCCATTTGAATTTGGTTGAAATTTAGCTATGGCTATAGGCTTATCTCCGGGAGCTGAACAAAAAAGCTTCTATCGAACTTTCTGTGCAAGGCTGATTTCAAATGTCGAAAAAAGTTGGGGTTCTCTAGGGGGCCAGGGGGGTAAAATTTTCGTGATTTGGAGGTTTTCCCATAGCCTCCAGTACGTTCTCTAACTGATTTTGATGTTGGTTCTCCGTGACAATCAGCCGTATTGGCTGTGATTTTTTTGTCTTTGCAGCTTTAATATAATAAGTATAATAAGATTTCCATTTCCAATGCTTATATAACTTAAAATTATGTATTTATTTGAAAATTATCACAAATTCCTAACCGAATTTTGCTCAAATCTGCTTCTGTTCTATTACATATAACCAATCTACATCTAGTTCCAAATAATGTTTTTAGAACTTACAATAAGTTTTCAAACAAATATTATGTAGAAACTATTCTGTATAATCGCATAATCTTAGTGAAGTGGTAAAATAGCCACTGCATATCGGATGGCTTTTTATAAGCGAAATAATTGATCAAATTTGCATTTTTCGATTGCAGTTCTAAAGAAGTTTGTACCTGGAAAGGAAAGAATCCGACCTTATTATTTGGAAGTTGTAGTCGAGTTGAGACCACGATCAGTTACTGAGATTTCTATTGAATTCGATTACATGTTTCTGAAATGGCAAGAATATCCACCAGACGCCAATCATGGTTTCTACGTTGGCTCTGCTGTCATAACATCTCTCCTTCCTATAGCCAGGAACTTTTCTGGGCCTCCACAAGATGGATCTCTTTTCTCATCAAGGTGAGAAATTTTTTATTCAAAATTATTTAAAGATTATCTTTCATAGTAAAATATTATATTATTATAAATAACTCAATAATTTAAAGAAGGCATGTACATAAAGTGAGTGTACTGAGGCTCTCACGGCCGAAGAAATTTAATTTTTTACATAACAGTGAGAAATACACAGCATCGTCTGTTATCTTATTTGGAAAGGAATAACTGCAATGTTCATAATGAGTTGAAGGCCCGGTTGCACAAAAGACTGTTAAATTCTAATCATGATTGAATCTCAAGAGTACCAATTGGAAAAGGTTTTTGACAAGAAGTGCTCTCTGATTGGTTCTCGTGACATTTAATCGGAATTAAAAGTCAACAGAGTTTTGTGCAACCGGGTGATAGACTGCATAAGTTATATATGATTAATTTTGTCTCACACTGTATACCTGAAATAAAAAGACAGTGGCGTTACACCACGTTACTCTATGCAAGAAAAGTCAGCTAAAAAAATCATCATAATAGTGTTTTGGGACAGTCAAGGAATAATCTCAATGAAATATCAAATGAAGGCTTCAAGCTATGCAATAATAAAATGTGAGACCGGATAACGGATAACCATTTCGATTTAGAACAAGGCTTGCTGAGAAAGTGAAGAGAGTCTGCCTGTTGTACGGCAATGACAGATCACACTGCCTGTTGTACGGCAATGACATATCACCCTGCCTGTTGTACGGCAATGACAAATCACACTGCCTGTTGTACGGCAATGACAGATCACACTGCCTGTTGTACGGCAATGACAGATCACACTGCCTGTTGTACGGCAATGACATATCACCCTGCCTGTTGTACGGCAATGACAAATCACACTGCCTGTTGTACGGCAATGACAGATCACACTGCCTGTTGTACGGCAATGACAGATCACACTGCCTGTTGTACGGCAATGACAGATCACACTGCTGTTGTACGGCAATGACAGATCACACTGCCTGTTGTACGGCAATGACAGATCACACTGCCTGTTGTACGGCAATGACAGATCACACTGCCTGTTGTACGGCAATGACAGATCACACTGCCTGTTGTACGGCAATGACAGATCACACTGCCTGTTGTACGGCAATGACAGATCACACTGCCTGTTGTACGGCAATGACAGATCACACTGCCTGTTGTACGGCAATGACAGATCACACTGCCTGTTGTACGGCAATGACAGATCACACTGCCTGTTGTACGGCAATGACAGATCACACTGCCTGTGTACGGCAATGACAGATCACACTGCCTGTTGTACGGCAATGACAGATCACACTGCCTGTTGTACGGCAATGACAGATCACACTGCCTGTTGTACGGCAATGACAGATCACACTGCCTGTTGTACGGCAATGACAGATCACCTGCCTGTTGTACGGCAATGACAGATCACACTGCCTGTTGTACGGCAATGACAGATCACCCTGCCTGTTGTACGGCAATGACAGATCACACTGCCTGTTGTACGGCAATGACAGATCACACTGCCTGTTGTACGGCAATGACAGATCACACTGCCTGTTGTACGGCAATGACAGATCACACATTAAAAAGGAAGTTCTCACCTTATTTAAATGGAATATCTGGCCAATCTGCACATTTTCCTGACCTAGCATTTTAAGACTACCATCTATTTATTTGTGTGGGTCAAGTGGTGGAGGGGGCTGTTATTGCCTCAACTTCGTCCACATCACTTATAATATGTAAAATTATAAAAATAAACTAAAGATAATCTATCTATCTACCTTCATGAAGCTGCAAATGGGGGAATACACTTGTCTACCGGCAAGGAGCGAAATTAAGAGTTGGTAAATTGTGCAAAGGGGCTGGCGGAGATTGAATTGACATACTGCACAAAATATATATTCACGTCAACAGTCGAAATAGAATCCCCTCGGCTATGTGCGACTCACTTTATGGATATGCCTTGTACTCTCTCTCTCTTTCTTGTAACAATAACAATTGCCAATAAACTATTTGACGCTCTACGTATGTAACTTATCAATAATACTAAGGGTACAAACACACAGAAAGCGGAGCGGAGCGTGGCGTGGTCAGAGCGTTCTTGATACACACAGGAAGCGTTTGAGCGTCAAGAGTCAAGGGCCTAGAAAATGGCGTTGTCCAAGTTTGCACGGACATTACTTTGTGAGAATAATTACTTAAAGTACTCGATATTAGCTAAGACTCAGTTTGTTCTGCACGGGGAAAAAATATGAACCAAATTTCCCCCACAACATTTACTAGATGGCGAGATAATTGATACATTTTAAAAATGTAATAGAAATATGAATGAAATGGATTAGAATAGCCTTACTTTTGATTTCAAAGTGCAATAGATGAGTTTTCTCTTTTGAATAATCAAATAATACACATTACAGGGGAATTTAGACAAACATTAAATATACTAGTGTACTAGATGGTGGGAAAATGTAGTAGAATGCATTATTATGTACATTAGTAGGGCACTCGCACTTTGACGCTCCGCTCGTAGACGCTCCAAAAAACAAACCAGCTTGTTCCAAAGGTTTGACGCCACGCTCCGCTCCGCTCTGCGAGTAGTGTGTTTTAGCTCATTACATAACATGGTATTGTTCACGACGGTCCTCCACGCCACGCTCCGCTTTCAGTGTGGTTGTACCCTAAGATGCTCCTTATCTTCTCCATGGAGATAAACTTATTCAGATGGAATGATAGCATACACATTATGTAATCAAGAATAACTATTTGAATTATTACTGTGTACAACTCAAATTTCAACATTTATTCTATTCATGAGAGAAAAAAGACTTTCTTTCAGTATATAACTTAGGCTTCCTACAGTACTTGGTCTTTAAAAGCTTTTTAGAGCTAGTCTTTAAGAGCTTATCCAGTGCCGTGGTTCTCCAGTAAAGAGTCTGGGTTAGCTGTAGCAATGGTGTCTCACTACACTACTAATGAGTGTCTAGAATGTTCGATTTAAAAGACGGGATTTTGGTTTGGGGGAAGGGAATTATTACATTGCAATTTGTGATGAAGTAATTATTAGTTTAAATTAGTAGTTTATTAATACGTTGCTAGCTTTAATGTGGATCGTATCTATTTAGAAGGGTATCTTTATGTAGGCCACCCTGTAATTCTATTCAATTATTGATATTTTTATCAATATGCTTTGAATTTACAATGTTATTCAGGTACTGAATTTAAAAAATACAGTATTTCATTCGTTATATTTGATGGGGAAGTCAAACGGTACATTTTAGGTATTAAAATAAAATTCATAGAACATATATTTTCAAGTCATATATTGTAACATATAAGAACACAAATGGAAATTTCGGTTTTATACGGAAAAATATTACTTTTTGAATACTACACCAGTAAGTTGGCGATCATCATTTTGCACACATTGTTTAAATCTCACTCTGAAATCCTCACTAACTCGCCGTAACATCTCTGGTGTTATTGCACGAATTTATTGTGTTATCAGCATTTTAAGTCCTGCACTGTTGCTGGACGAATCTCAAAAATCTTTGACTAGAAGTATCCCAATTAAAAGAAATCATACGAGCTTAGATGGGATGATGGAGGAGGCCAATGTAGGAATTTGTTATGAAGTAATTATTAGTGTAAATTAGTAGTATAATAATATGTTGCTAGCTGTAATGTTAAAATAAGGCCGCCCCGCCATTCCTACTTATCAAGCGGTTCGGAAACAGAATTCTCATAAGCCCAATAGATACTCTGGCCATATGGCTAGTTGCTCCACCTTGTTGGCAATAAGTGTACTGATTCACATGAAATCGTCGAAGCTCAGGAATGAGGAAGTTGTTCAGCATTTGAACATAGCGGACTGATGTTACCCACTATAACTGCATGGCCGTTGTCATCCTCTTAATAAATATTTGGACCAATGATACCATTCGAAGATATCGCACACCAGACAGTCACATTCAAAGGCCGAATGGAGTGGCCTTTCATGAAGTCTTAGAGGATTATGAACAGCTCAATACTGGAAATTTCGTCTATTCATGTGCTGGTGAGAATTGACAATGTTTGCAAAATGATGGTCGCCACCTTACTGAAGTAATATTCGAAAATTAACAATGTTTCTGTATAAAACCAAAATTTCCATTTGTGTTCTTACGATTTGTTGGAGTACATGACTTTAAAATATTTTTTGTGAATTTCATTTTAATACATAAAATGTGCCGTTTGACTGTTCCACCTTGTGTATTATATTTACACCTAGATTGTTGGTTGTAGTTTTGAGTCTCTATTCCTTACTTATTGTAGAGAGCTTATAAAAGGTTCACGAGTTTATGGAAGGCATCAAGCACACTTTAAACGTATCTAGAATTGTAATTGAACTAGGGAGAGGTGCAGGAAAGATGGTGGTTGTTTTGTTATGAATTGAATTTGTCTGTTGCGAATCTAGATTATTTTATTTAATGTTTCAGCAGAAAGATCTCTTTCTTGTATCAGTAACTTGATCTACTTGAAAGTATCTGTTGTCAATTTTATTTCACCCTTTTCAATTAAAAGCTAGTTTATTGCTAGTTTATTATTGAAGCTAACTATTGTTATATTTGTTTTGCTGGAAAAAGTAATTACTTATTTTCTGTTCTAGTATGAATGCTTCTCGAACAAGCTACTTAATCCAGCTACGCACTGAAGCACTGATAATTAATCTTCCAACGCCTGATTTCAGTATGCCTTATAATGTGATTTGTCTTGCATGTACAGTTGTTGCTCTAGCGTTTGGGCCTATTCATAACATCACAACTAAAAAGTAAGTAAGATTATAAATAGTTGATCAAGTTTCCTGTTGTAGTCCTATTTTATCTATTATATTATACACGAGCTCTTGAGTTATTCGATTTACAAGTATTCGAATAATGTAGTTGCTTAGCATGATATTCTTACCATTTCAATTACAAAAATAATCAATGATAATTGAGTTTGTTTTTTTACTTGCAATTCTCCAGTTAGTACTTTTCAATTAAGTGTTTTAACTTTGTACATTTAAGATATTATTACTATTTATAGATTGAGTTTTCTTTTTGTTTTGTTCTGCTTTGATTTTCTCCTGTACCACAAACTAATTAATAGTAACAAAATTATCCAACAAGGTTTTACCCAAACAAGTTATACACTTGTATTAATGTTTTTATTAACCTACGACAAGCACCAATTTTTGCGATGCATTGTTGGAGAGTTAGTTATAAGCCCTGAAAGAGAGAAAAATTGGATAAAATCTTTTTACTTTAACAATTACACATCTTCAAGAGCGAATATCTCGGGAACTGTTGGAAATATCACAAAACTCCACTGAACAAAAAGTGTAGAGAATTTATCAAGCTTCATTTTTGAATAGTTAGTTATGTCAGTTGAACGCATAGTTCTCAAGATATAGGCTAAGCGTGGAAGCAAAAATCTGAAAAATGCCATTTTTAAACCACCCTTCATCCCCTTAGCACATGAGTTGAGAATGGGGACTTTTGATATGATCTCCTAACTAGTCTGAACAAAGCTTCAAAGTCAAAAATTGTGTTCAAAACATTTCCTCCAAATTCCTTTGTCTATTTTTGCAAAATGGAGATTCACACTCAACACTGAAGCTGCTGCCTGCAACAGTTGTAGGGAAATGCGTAAAAGTGTGAAATTATACATCAAATTGAAGAAAATTCAATGCTCTATAAGCTCATAAACAGCATGGATTTTCCAGTCGTTTTTTAAAAAGTTATAGTTATAAGAGCAAAAATTGGAGGCAAACTGTTTTTTTTAATGTCAAACCTTCAAGAGCGGATATCTCAAAAAAAAGATAAGATATAGAAATAGTTGTGAAATGAATATTGTAGGAAATTATGTGAGCTTTAATGTTGTATATAAGAGTTATGTCCGTAAAATACATAGTTTTCTAGTTATATGCGAGAAACCAAAAAAATGGTACCTATGAACCACCCCCACCTCCTTAGCACAGTGAGTAGGGGTGGGGACTTATGATATGTTTACCTCCTCACTACAATAAACAGAACTGTGGGGTCAAAAATTGACTTCCAAACAATTCCCTCTTTAACCTTTCCTTGACTGGACTATAAGCAATATATGGTTTTATTAAATTAGTGTTTTAGTAATTCAGTTCTGTTTCAGATTGCACATGATGAAAATAGACAGTGACAAGGGTATTGGTGGCTACTTCAAACGAATGAAAAGTGCCGTTAGTAAATTGAAAAGTAAATTACAGAAAAACGAAACGGTGACAGCGGAAGAATCGTGCTCATCAGAGACTAAGATCAAAGATAACTGAAGTAACTAGGATTAGATTTTGTAATTTTTCCCAAAACTAGACACTCAATTGATAAAATATAATTGTTTCTAAGTGATCTCATTTGTACGGTAATTGAATACATTTTGTTAAAATATTTGCGTCTTGAGTATTCCACAATATGTAACCCTTCTCATTCTCTCCATTTCAGTGCAGTAAAAATACCATTAAACTGTGGCTTGGTGCAAAACCTACTAATGTCAATTTTTTTCAAAAATGAGTTTAATACACTAATACATCACTAATATAGATTATTTTCAGTTCCAGAAGTGCCAATGTCCTATCTCAAAGCAATAAATGTTATAAAGTTTATACTACCAATGTCATGATTTAGTTCCACTCTCAGAGTGTGAAAACTACCAATGAAGACATATGTTTTTAGATTGTCATTCATACTCTGTGCCAGAACTACCAATGTCGACTTCTGCACTTCTAGCACTCGCATTTCCGTATCGAAATTCCATAGTTCGAAAAAACAAGGTAAACTTTCGAGCTGATTTGTGAGAAAGTTGATATTCTGACATAGGTAGTTCTTGCACCAAGCCACTATATATAATAATTATTATTATATTATAATACTAGAAATGCCATCTGGGAATACTCGAAGATGCCCAATCGACGTGTGCTGTTCACTCTCCAAGTTTTATAGACAAATTGTCACAACGAGCAGTGTCATTCGGTCAATTAGGAGATGTCATTTCAATTATGAATTCCCTACTATTGAATCAGAAACGCTTGTACTAACTTACACGCAAAACGAGAAAAAAAGGATTCAGGACATGTTAACCTGGAAGTTGTGAAACAATAAAAATACTCACAGTACATGAAGCTCAAGGCCTTACTTATAAGTACGTTGTTCTTGTGCGGATGAATACGAAGCAAATGGACATCTATAACAGTGTAAGTCATGCGATTGTAGTGCTAAGCAGACACACTCATGGCTTCTGCTACCTGACAGCGGTGATGAACGATCTGATGTCGTCAATAACAAAAAATGTCATGGAGTGTGAGGATGCATAATCAATGGCACGAAGGAATGTTGATCAACCTGCAGGGAGGAATGCATGCATCTAAACAACACAAAATCATGAACAATAATGATATTTTATATGTTGCAAATTATCTGGATGGAATGGATAAAATACAGGACAGTTTGATCGAAGATGCACAAAAACTCCATGATGCACTTGAAAACTGTGACATAACTGTTTTTAGCCTCAATATCAGAAGTATTAATAACAATTCTGATGATCTAATGATTCAACTAACTACAGGATATGTCTTATGATTTTGATGTGATTATTGACCGAGCGAAGTGAGGTCTAAGATTCAAGTCAACGGTTTGTCGTTTCTCTCAATGCTTTTATGTTGCGCATTTACGGCGAAACGCGGTAATAGATTTTCATGAAATTTGACAGGTATATTCCTTTTTAAATTGCGCGTCGACGTATATACAAGGTTTTTGGAAATTTTGCATTTCAAGGATGATATAAAAGGAAAAAGGAGCCTCCTTCATACGCCAATATTACCGTAAAAATCAGACTATAGAATATTATTCATCATAAATCAGCTGTCGAGTTGACTATAAATTGCATGCCATGACGCATGCAATTCAATATCTCAATGTAACTTGGTAAAAAATTTACAGCTGTGTAGACTTTAAATTGCATGCCTCATTGAATGCAATTTTTATGCACTATTAAATAGGATGCAAAGAACAAAAGCTCGTCTAGGCGCCCAGATGTCTTCTGGTTTTCTCGCGCTAAATTCTGGAAAGCGTTATATGATAATTAAATCTTCTGTAAGCATGATCTGATCAAATAAATAGTTAGTGTATCAGTGTGGAAGTGCTTATGGTTTTCGTTATAACTGCGCGAGGTCTAGTATTAACAGAGTATTGGATTAAAAATGATCATATTCCAAAATAGTTGAAGGGATATAATAATTTTTACTCGTCAAACAACCGTAATCAAAATGATGGAGTCGTAGTATACACGAAAAACGTTCTAAATGTACTGTCAGCCGAGTTGAATATTAGACAGGCAAATGTTCTCCACCTACAATAATTACAAACTACTAAAGAAAAATACAACATACTAGTAGTTGTGTGAACAGTAGACCTCACGCAGTATTCTCATCCACAAGTACCTGATTGAAACTATAGACCTTATGGAAATACAGCAATAGACTGGCTTCTCCACACATCTGTGTAATCACTTGTCAGCTGATTTATGATGAATAGTTCTATAGTCTGATTTTTACTCTAATATTGGCGTATGAAGGAGGCTTCTTTTTCCTTTTATATTATCCTTGAAATGCAAAATTTCCAAAACCTTGTATATACGTCGACGCGCAATTAAAAAAGGAACATACCGTACCTGTCAAATTTCATGAAAATCTATTACCGCGTTTCGCCGTAAATGCGCAACATATAAACATTAAGTGAAATGCCAAACCGCCGACTTGAATCTTAGACCTCACTTCGCTCGGTCAATTAGCAATTTAAAGATCTCCATCGAACTACAATATAACAGAGTTTTTAGAGGATTTGGAAAATGTACTCAATAAATTGCGAGGACAGTTAATAATATGCGCAGGATATTTCAACATCAATACGATGCTACCTAATCAACATCAACAACTCGACGAATATCTTGATTTATTGAGCGAACATGGCTTGAAGATCTGCATCAAACAAGCCACCAGGGTAACAACAGAGACATCAACATGCCTGGATTACATATTAACAAACTCCAAACAACATATATATCCAATAATATACCACTCTAGCATCACCGATCATTTTATCACCGTTTTGGGTTTACAAAGATGTCCGGAGCAAGTAACAGAGCGAATCTACATGAAACTGATTCCACAAACCGGAAAAAAATTAATTTAGCTGGTCTAAGAACATGTCTAGCAGAGGAGAACTGGGAGGGGGTTCTTGAAAGTAATGATACAGATATGGCCTACGAAAAATTTATAGAAATTTTACAACACCAAATGGATAATAACTCTCATCAGTACAGACCAAAAAAGAAAATTAAGATCATCAAACCTTGGATTACGAGAGGGCTTGTCTTATCCATTAGAAAAAGGAATTTTCTGAATAAAAAGAGGAAATTACAACCAGAAAATCAAGAACTAACAGCCCATTACCGTCTCTACAGGAATACGCTGACGTCGCTTATCTAGAGTTCAAAAGACGATTACTTCAAGAATAAATTCAATGAAGCAGGAAATAACATCAAGAAAACTTGGGAGATCATAAAGGATGCCACTGTTTCAAACCGAGAGAAGACAGAACAATTGAACGCTGTAGAAATAGGAAATAATGTTGTAACATTGAAAGATAATCCTAATTTATTACTGAATCTTATTAATGAATACTCTGTTAGTATAGGAGAAAACATGGCCAAGGAAATATCAGATAGTTGAGGTAAGAATATAAGTAGTGATATTGTAAATAGTTATAAGCCGAATGTAAGAGTACCTACCCAATTCTATGATTTTTCAATTTATTACATTTAATAATTAAATCCGCGACCAGATTTCCAATTCACAAAATAATATTTCAATAGAATTGAATGGGCTTTGATGTCATGTATGACAATTATAACAAGTTTTTTTAAAATGGGTGTCATACGCTGCTCTGCTCCCCATACTTCTATATTATAATGGAAGAGTGAATGAACATAAGCGTAGTAAATCGTTCTCAAAATATTCAAGTCTTTTAATTGGTTAATTCTGTAAAAAATTGTTATCAAATATTTCAGCTTGAAGCATAGATTCTCAATGTGAATGTCCCATTTAATATGCTGATCCACAGAACCACCTAAATATTTGATTTAACTCTTTCTCGTTGGACAAGTGCAATTAACTGTGATGTTGTTATGACTGTGTATTATCAGCTCAAGCTCATCAGGAGGCTGACCACTTCTGTTAGAGGAAAAAGATATGTATTCAGTTTTACTCGCATTTAGAGTTAAAATATGGCTGTTTAACCACGATTTAACTATTTCAAGACCACGATTAGCAGAGTTAAATTTTTCATTCCATGTTAAGCCTGAGAAGATCAGAGCAGTGTCATCGGAAAATGATAGTGTAACACCATTAGGAATACCTATCAATTTTCAATATGTCATTGACATAAATAAAAAAAAGTAGCGGCGATAGTACAGTTCCTTGTGGAAGTCCAAACTCTTTTATATTTTGAATTTCAGTTCTATCATTCATTGTTAAAACTTGAATTCGATCTGTCAAATAGCTCGCAAATAATTCTTTTGTTATTTCTCTTATTCCACAACACTCTAGCTTATGAAAAAAAGATAGAATGTGGTATAGAATCAAAATATAACAAATGTTTTTCTATTACTATCAAAACTTTTATTTAATTAATTTGTCAAGTGTAAGACAGCATCCTTGGTGGATTTACCTTCTTGAAAACCATACTGGTTACTCGAAATAAAATTGCTTTTTCTAAGAAAGTCCATCAATCTAAATTTTATAATTTTTGATAAATTGGTTAATAAGTTAATAGGTCTATAGTTTTGAGGATTTGCAAGGTCCATGGTTTTAGGTATTGGTTTTATTAAAGCTATCTCGAATTTTTTCGAAAAATATCTTAATAAAAAACACCTATTAAAACTGAATTCCAGAGGGCAAACAATGAATTTTGAGATTTTTTTAAACATATTCCACTAATGTTATCCACACTAGGAGGCGAGTTTGGTTTCAGCTCATGTATAAATTTATTTATTTCCGCAGTATCGGTTGGATTTAGGTTTTTTATGATTTAAAAATATGAAATTAATAATCAGTTACTCTCATAATGTGATGGATTTTATACTCTTGGGAAAGGAACTAAATGAATGTAGAAATGAACTACAATGTGAGAATGACGTTTTAAAAAACAGCTAACTGATCTTGAATCATACACTCGTGATAATTTGATAGTTTGATAGTTAATTTGATAGTAATCTCAGAAACTGCAAACGAAAATAAAAGTGTGTTTTCTTCAAATTTATGTGTAAATTACAAGTGTATCAAATTCATTATCAAAGGCCATAAATATTGAGCTGACTTCTAGGGACTTGAGCACAGGTCATAGATTACCTGGTCATAGGTCATAGGTTAGGGAGAAGGGGAGGATGAAACCAATAATTATTGTGTTCAATGAGACAAGACCAATTCAAACAGAGAAGACAAATTTGCGTGGATGTTAGATTCAAAGATATATGGCGGTATTTTATCCTGGTAAATCTGGAATTTCTATTAAAACAGTGAACAAATCATTGGCTCAAGGGAGAGTAGACGTTTTTCATCATTCTTTTTCTCCTTCTCTACACTGACGTTTGTTCCACTCTGTATTTAAAACCATCATTAGAAGAGATAGTCTATTCAGGTACACTTTTACACTTTTATTTCAAAGTTATATAAAAATACAATAGTAACAATTTTCAGATTATTTCTCTGGAATTTTTATTTTCAATTTGGAAAAAATTTCAAATATAAAATAATAGTTTATTGTTTTGACAGTAATTTAGTAAAGATAGGTTCATCGTTTGAAGATAAATTTCGTCCATGTGTGTATGTTCCGCTTTGCTGCCTGGGTTTTCACAACTCAACGATGCACGTAGACTCCAAACAGATCAGAAAACCATCTTGTGAAGCAGTATACAAATACAGTACACCCAACCAACCAGCAGCGAATGCCGTGTTGTATGATAATTTCGTTACACATGTTTGATGCAGAGCGGTAGCAATGTTTACAGTGCATTACGGTTTGTTTCCTCCCCCTCACTCCTCACCGCCACAGCAAGCACAGTTTCCGCCGGTAGTTTCCACGGTAGAGGAAGAGGGAAGATGTGTGAGGTGGTAGAGGAATGAGCGCGAGAGAGTGGGACGGGGTTTAGTCCAGCTCCAGTGTTGTTGGCTCCAGCCGTCAGTCGAGTCTGGAAGCGCGTGGCAGAAACTTGTCGGTGGCAGAGTGTGTCCCCCCGTCACCTCGTGTAATCAGCTGGGCCGGCGCCCACCCTTGTTACTCTTGTCATTTCAGCGCCAACGAAAATCAGGGAGCTTGTGAGTATACATATAACCAATGATAATATTATTTATTGCTTCATTTTACTTATTCGATGTTAGTAAAAAAAATTCATTTCAATTTTGGAATTTCACTTGATAGTAATAAATTATTGATCGTGTGAAACAAAATTCATGAAAGTGAAAACCGAAACTAAAACCGGTAGGAATGAACTCTAAAAACTACAATGCCATCTTTTGCAACTGTTATCAGTAAAAATTGTTCTTATCATATTAAGCTGTGATAGCCAATTGTTCAACTACAGTAGAACCAACCGATGAGAGCAATAACTAGGAAAATTTAATAACATTTTCAAGTGTATTGAATATTAAATTTGTAGAATTCGATAAAACATATTGTTCGAAAATTTCAATAATAGTATTATGTAAATTGTAATCATTACAGAGAAGAATATAATATTATATTATGAGATAGCTATAGCTGGACTGCCTAGATGTTTCTAGGTTTGAATGGAAATCATCACTGTGTGGAGAATATAATATGAGATAGCTATAGCTTCTAGGTTTAAATGGAAATCATCACTGTATGCAGAAAATTCAATAGATAATAGATGATGAGGGATAATAACTTCTTGAAAATGTGGCACCTGATAATAGGTAGGGTAGGAAATAGGAACAATAATGGAATTCCTTCTTAATCTCCACCTGAATCGTTCTTAATTTCCACATTTCTCGAGTCCTTAATGTTATTTGAATAGGGATTGATTTTTATTGTAATTATTGAAATAATCATATTCAATATTCTAAAAAGAATATATTATCAAGAAACTACTTGAATGATATTCTACTACTATTTGAATGATATCCATGTTCATCGTATGTGCTCACTGCTCACTGGTAATATTGGATCCATGCATCAAAATTCAATAAAGTGTTCATTCTGTAACATTATATGTAAATATTGAAACTGAGAAGTATTCTCCATCAATAATTGGTAATTAATTAATAATAATAATTATTATTCTAGTAAGCTTTTATTTGGAAACATCGAAGTTAATCAGTGATATTGTAGGAAATTTATTTTTTAATAAGTTTCAATATCCTTGAAAAAAAGTTTTTCTCATATATCTTTTCTCAACTTCTTTTCTTGCGATCTCACACCCTCCTACGCTCCGTAGAAAAATGCTACTGAATATTTCATCAAGCTGATTATTATTATAAATAATCGATCGTCTGATAGTCATCTACACCACCTCTTCCAAACAACACCTCTTATCTGCGTCTGCATTCAATTCGAAGATTAGATCTGAGGGAATCTCTCACACAAACCGTATGCTAATAATACGATTAGATCAACCCTTTCAAATAGATATTCTCAGAATCAGTAGACGAGAACCTTTGTTCTCAATAAACTTTGCGATAACTTACCTTTATGAGATACCCCGAAAAATTTCTGTTTCAGCAGAAGACAGAAGAGAACATTCTAGGAAAAGTAAACTTATACCAATGAACTGTAGTGAATTTCATTCACACCATCAACAGAATATTGGATTCGGGGGGGGGGGGTTTAGATAGAAATATAGGTAATATTATTACAAGTGTTTTGGGCGAAGTTGAGGCAATAAGAGCCCCCCTCTTCCACTTAACCCAAAAAAGGGGAGAAAAACACGAGGAAAACTGAGGAAAGCTTGGTGAAACTTAAAAGATATAAATTGGAGAGTCGAATAATTTGAGAAGAGAATTATCTCGATTCACAGTAGAAGGCCGAAGAAAGTGGCCTCTCTTTCTTCATGGGCATTAATTTGCTCATTACAGATCTGACCAAGGAATGCAAATGAGTAGGCCTGAGGTCGCTGCCATGTGCTGTGGCTGTTCCGTGTGTGAGTGTCACGCACCGCGGCGCTTGCATCTAATTCACGGCCAGCGCCAGACGTATGGCGGCTACTTGTTGTAAAAGCACTTCCATTAACTTAGCCTACTGCTGGCGTCCATTTACACTCCCAGTCTTATGTGCTGCCACAGTACAAGCACCTTGTATTGAATAATCGAAAAAATAAACAAAGTGATAAACGGGATTGCATGCTCTTTACAGGATTTTACCTTCACACAGAGGTCACTTACGGTCATCTTCACTCTGCTCGCAAGGCTGTTTCAATGAACTGCTAGCTCCTGATGATTATTTTAATTGCCGTGGGTACATATTCAAAATAGGTATGGTACATATTTAAAAGAAAAAGTGAAGAAAGAATATTCGTTTACACGGAACAGATCATTTGCTATCGATTGAAAGGGCTCATCACAATCTTGGAATTTACCACTTATGCAATGCTCTAGATCTGGGAAATCATTCTGATTTCCACAGGTTCCAAGCAGTTCATGATAATATCTCAAGATTTTCAAGATTCCTTTCCAAATCATTATATTATATTAATTTTTGTCAGATCAAATTGTCACATTGAACCATTTTGATGAACTCCTACTAACCAGTATCAATACATTTTGAAACTGCCTATTCTGTGATCATAATCTCTTTATGAAACTATCTCAATTGAGTATGAAGTGAATTGTTGATTCCCATTCCTATTCGACTTGCTAGCCTTCTTGGAGATCTTTGTCGATCCATCCCCTCCAGCAGTTTAGTTCATCACCAACTGTTTAAAAATTCGGTTCTAAAAAATATTTATAATTTCATTTTTATTATTAGTGTGGAATTGGAATAAGAATCTCCATCCAAAATCTGTATACATTGTTAAGTTGGTTATCATAAAATATAAACACATACAAGTCGGCAAGTAGCCTATGAAACTTGATTGAAACTAATACCGTAATAAGTTGAAAATTGAATTTTAAACCTTATTCCATCAATAAGGCAATTCGTATTTTGAATTTTCTGAATTGATACTTCGAGCTCTTACAGTTCCAGTAATTATGTAGTCTAGATAACTTGAAAATATTGTTTTTATCAAGACTTGATGATAGATCGATATTTTTATCAATATTCATTTATCAGATATTATTTATTTGATACTTGTTTATGAGAATAAGATTATACTCATTTTAAGTTTCCCAAATTAATATTTCGAGCATTTACAGTTCCTGTGATTATGAAGTCTAGAGAACTTGAAAAAATTGAATTTATCAAGACTTGTTGATGAGAATTTTAACGACACATTTTTAAAAGTCTCCCTCTTTGCATTGTGTAAATCAATTGAGTCCCCGGTATATGAGCTATTTTATGCATCACTGCTAATAACACAATAAACTTGTACTTCACCAGCTCAACGTGGAATACGATGAATAAATATTCTTGAGAATTTGTAGCATATCCAACATACTTTGAACCAATAATATTGTTCTCTACTAAGAATTGGGGGATGTGAAAATTATGGAAATTGTTGTGTAACGTGAATATAAAACATATTTTACTCAAGAATATTATAAGTCATTCAGGATAAATGGATCAGGATAAATAGGTCGAGACGAGTGCTAGTCCATTTTCTTCTCCGAAAACTTACAAAAACATCCATTTCATTTTACAGCTAGCAGGATAAAGAATTAAATGCTCCGTCATCTACAGATGAGAAAAAACATCACCCCATGAGCTAGAGGAAAACTCCATCCTTCACTTCGAGGCGAGATCGATGATTTCTCATGTTCTCATTTCCAGATGATATTAATATTTTGAAGATCCAATTCTCAGAGAGTATTTTCTTTTGACATTGCAACTTATGAGTTTCCTACGCTTGAGCTTATGTTGTTAATGCGTCTTCTATTTAATCGACTTCGACACGACTGACTAGAGATTATTTACTTGGAAAAATCATTACACAAAAACTACTATACAGTATAACGTTAAATCTTGGCCGTATCACAAAGGTTAAATAAAAATCCAAAAGCAAACATTGAACCTACATGTCAATTTTTATAAAAAAACAACTACTGGATAAAATAATCTGCATGTGTATGAAGGTAAACGGAAGTAGGCTAGTGTGCCGTAGTTATATTAATCTTGTTACAAAATTTGCAATTTTCTAGCTTTTTCTAAGCAGCAAAGCAGACAGAATGAGTGTCATATTATCATATATCTAGATAAAAATAGCAAGAGAATCACGAATAAGATTCTTCAATCTATGATTGAGATTCATTTCTGCAATTCAATTATGAAAACTGGAAGAAGTGACTTCATTGTATTGAGCAAACTAAAAAGATAATCCTGAAAAAAAGCTTATCAACTAGTTCTGGATGTTTCAACTGATTGAAAAAGCCCTTATGTGTCGCACTTCTTTCGGTAAGAACAGGTCGCTGTAATAAAAATGCTCTGCTAGCATTCTCGATAGGTTGAATCAACATAATGCATCGCCTCACCCCCACGGCATAAGGTCCTAAGTAGACCAACCCATCATCTCTCTCAGCTTTATAACGTGTAAATCGTCTACTGTATTGTTCCGTTTATGGATGCACTCTAACGGCATACCCTAAATGCATTCATCGCTTCTCTTAAACACATAAATCTCCAGCCAAGTGATGATTGCAGGTTGACTCATCAATAATAATTTTGTCTGCGCTGAAAGCTATAGCAAAACATATTAAATGAGAATTTTCATCAATGAAGTGGAGCATAAAATGAATAATAACAATAATTTGGCAAGCGGTTTAAAGCAATGAGCCAGCATCTTCCCATATGGGAGGCGAATATCCATTTCTTTGAGCGTCAATTACAACTACCGTCTATGAAATCCAGTCCGAAAGAGATTTTGCACATTCGCTTTGCTCCCCACAACCGTTGCTCCGCTACGCCTTCCATCATTCAATTACAATGCATTTCTCTCGTCTCTCATCTCGATTCCCACTCGGTAACAACATTGTATGATTGACTGTCAACCCAGTTCACTAACAATAATACTTTCTTTATTTCTCTCACCTCATCACATGGTAATATCAAGTAAGAAGCAAACTTGCATTTTTGAGTTTCACAGTACGTAATAAGCTTATATGAATATTTTTATTATAAATTCCATATCTATTTCAAATAAAAACAAAAATCCAAATACAGTACCGGTAGCACTAAATGAATATGATGAGTCTGATATCTGATTGGCTTCAGATTAATGTCAATGCATCTTCTATAAAAGTCAATTTTTCATAATGAATAAAAGATTCTTTGCTACATTGATAACCCTGACAAAAAAGTGGCCTACTTCCACTTTCTGTTGATACCTGGATATTAGTGATTTAAATTTTGACGAAGATTGAAAAAAGGTGTAGTTATCAAGCATATGGGAAAAATTATAATGTATACTTATCCAGTTTTTCGGGGGGTTTTTGATAGGAGCATATTGGACTGCAGCTTCATCAAATCCATTATGGGAGCTCTCGGGAATAATGTCTTGTCGTTTAGAACGCAAAAAATAGTAGTCAGGAATTAAAATTCCCGAAAGTAGTCATTGAATTTACATTCGAGTAGAATGTTTTATGATGTATTTTGAGGCGTATCATACTCGTGGGGATAAGATTATAGGATTTATTGTTTATTGAAGCTTACGAGTATTGACGAGTGATATTCATAGGTTAGGCAAAATCCTTACGGTAATCTTCACACTAAATCACTCATTTTCTGGTTACAGGAAATAGAAGATGGAAGATGGCAAAACTAATGATATGTTACATAAGGTGGCAAATGATATGATTACATTTTTGAAAGAAACGTCAAATAAAGGGTTAAAAGTACTAAAAATCTGAGTTCAATGTAACATATACTAAGAGCAAAAAATTACCACTTTCGAAAATGTCATGGATGAGGATGAGGACTTTTTGTCTAAGTTTTGACAGGGCTCTGATAAAATCCAAAAACTTTACGTCATGGAATCGAGTAAAAAGCGTAATTGATGCAGATCGTTCCGTCAACACTGGGCTTAATTGAATTATGATTGCTTTCTCATGAATATTCTGTCTGCGTTATTAATTGTTTCCATAAATTGGAAAGAAATTTGATGCATATTTAAAGGGCTTTCTCACAAAAATAATGTTGAATTAAGCTATTGTGAGTGATGATGATGAAGCGTGTAGCGACTGTAGACCTACTGATGATCTATATATATATTACTTCGTTAATAATTTATTATGGAGAGTTTAACATACTACCCAATATAAGGGGTCTCATCATTCAAGGACTAAAATCAATTAAAAAAGACTCATGACTTGAGACTTGGAGAACAATCGTGATAAAACATTTTTTAAAGGATTTGAATCCCACAGTTCTTATAGGACAGGGTCTGTTCCAATTTTCAGTATAGAGGCATACATTTCATACAATAAATATTTTAAGTCTACATTAATTGTTTTCGATTCCTATTTGATGTAAATAAACTTGAAAAATCTGGTGTGGCGCACTCACACAACTTTCCTTGCCGTTATGAAAATTGATCAGCTGACGCTAGTGTTCCCGCGCATCGCAAGTCTACTATTCTAGGATTTGAGCCAGCTGGTGACAGGACAATAACGCTGTAGACACACGAGGTCTGCTATCTCTACATAGTGAATGATTTAATAGAATGAACAGTTGCCAACATTTTGCAATTGACTAATCTTATTTTCTCGAATTTCGAGCTTATTTTCAATTTTAGGTGAAAATGTTACTGAACATTAATTGTAGAGATTTTTATGCTCAATCTTTTCCACTCGAATTTTTTTGTTCAAATTGTATCTGAAGCATGATAATTGGGAATCTAAAACCAAACTTTGCATAGATGGTGCAGTGCAATTTTTACAGATATGAGACTTGTGGCAGTTGATAGAGCTTATCAATGACTTTTCTAGGTATGAATTTGATCAAAATCGTTGGAGCCGTTTTCGAGAAAATCGCGAAAAATCCTGTTTTTGACAACATTTCCGCCATTTTAGCCGCCATCTTGAATTGCATATGATCGAAAATGTTCGTGTCGGATCCTTATAGTGTAAGGACCTTAAGTTCCAAATTTCAAGTCATTCCGTTAATTGGGAGATGAGATATCGTGTACACAGACGCACATACACTCATACACACACACACACACACACACACACACACACACACACACACACACATACAGACCAATACCCAAAAACCACTTTTTTGGACTCAGGGGACCTTGAAACGTATAGAAATTTAGATATTGGGGTACCTTAATTTTTTTCGGAAAGCAATACTTTCCTTACCTATGGTAATAGGGCAAGGAAAGTAAAAAGTATCAGCTCAGGTGGTCAGCCTTCTGTAACACCTCCTGTTGCCTCATCAAAATGAACAGCTTTTTTGTTTCAATTTTTGGGGTGTCTGGATTGATCAACAAAAAGCAGCCGTGATGCAGATGAAGAAGCTCTATTTAAAGAGCAGCTCTGTCATGATCCATTGATTTGGTGGCAGAGGCGGTTCATTACCGTCACCGATCCGATCCCGCCGCGGTGACAGTGACGCGGTAAACATTCGACCAGTCTTATCAACTGCATAAGAAACTAGGCCGGCGGCTCAGTCTGTAGCAGTAGGAACAGTAGGCCTACCAATGCTACTACTAGACGAATTCTACTACTACACTACGGTACCGGTTTCGTTTTTTATTCTGTAAACAAACTACTGCAATGACACGCATTTTCTTTGTTTTTGGAGGCATAGTTGATAGTACCGAGTAGAATGTTCAAATTAGGAACCTACAGTACCTACTTCAAATTTCCACTCGGACTGTCAAGCTTTTTTAAATTGTATGCCGTTTTCAATTTTATCCTAGACTATTCTAGAAAACTTCAATTTTATTGAAATATTTTTATTTATCCAATTTAATGATTTGTAATATCTCATACAGTTCCCAGCACTCTCGATAGTGGAACTCTTGAATTTGATAAATTGTTGAATTGATAGCCTAGCTAGAAAAAGTTTTGACTGTGATCAATCATAAAGTAATTATTCTTTGATGCAGTTTATATTTAATCTTTATACTAAAAGGCCTGATATAATAGGTGCCTGCTACTATGGAATATATGTTTCGAATGGAATTCACTGTATATTCTCACTATATTATAGTACTCGCGCTTCGCCCCCTGCACCACCAGTAGGGTGGGTTAGCAGCCTCCGCGCTTCGCGCTCTCGCTGAGAGGCGGTCTTCGCCCGCCCAATCGCTTTTTATGACTGTATAGCGTTGGGTAGCAGCCGGAGCGCGAAGCGCGGAGGTCACATGATCATGATTTCCAAGTAACCTATCGTTTCAATGTTTCAATCATGGAGTTTACATCCTTCCAGGATTTGAAAAATAATATATTAGTGAAAAATCATGGAGCATAGAATCTTTCATCTAGTATAAAAGATTGACTTTTATAGAAGATGTAACTGAAGCCAATGAGCACTATCTTCTTCATTCAGTGCTACTGTATTTGGAAATTGTTTGATTTGAAATAGATATGGAATTTATAGGGGAAAATATTCATAAATAAGCTTATTACGTACTGTGAAACTCAAACATGGAAGTATCATCCTTTCCTCGTCACGTATTCTCAACAATATTCTTTTTGAGTTTCAATGCTTTGAGAAAATATAATTATTTGTTCAGTGATTTTTATCATGAGAAGTAATGTGATAAAAATGAGTATATTTCGTATTGGTTTCCCTTATTTTAACATGAAATGTAATATCTGATTTAACGAAATTAAATAATTTTTATTGCAATGATAGGCGGGTCAACACATCGAATCATGTTCACAGGAAACTTCTACAATCGAAGTTGATGAACTTCCTCTTCATCAGTTACGAGGCTACTCGAGACTGACTTTTGAACTTCCACTCACTCCTTGGAATCAATAATCGCTTTGAAATTTCTTGGAAGCTTCACGTTATTGATTGGCTTCTGCCCTTAGAAATATCAGTTCCGAAACTCTACCCTACAACTTAATTAGTTTCGAATCTGCACACTGCAGAGCATCAGCTTCTCAGAAAACTCGAAGAAACCTCTTCTGCTGTTCAAATAAAAATAACGTCTCAAGGTTTCCTGTGAATCTGTGAATGAGTCTAGAGAACGGGAAATGTTGCAGGTGGTAAGCTCAGCTCAGCGTTTATCAGCAACTTACCGCGGGAAATGAACTGGCTGTTTCAGGTAGATAAACAAGAATACGGTCCTTTCACAGTTCAATTGGCCTCTGCCAACTAATCCTTCTGTTTTTCCTCGGACGAAAGAAAAGCACAGATACAAGTCTGTATGCTCTGCTTTAGACGGAGACTTTTGGCCCGAAGGCTCGTTCCAGTAATTAAAAATCTTTCAAATTAACTGTTGAAACGGAGAAACATTTCGAAACACAAAAAACATGTTCTTTTTACTCGTAATTTCTTTTTCTAGAGCATGTTATGCTGATAACATCCCTTTAGAATTACACGTTATGTAGCCTACTAGAATGATGAATGAAGTACATAACCTATAGGCGAGTGCAAAAGCTTGTTGTCAGAAGTAATTAAACATTTCGTTTTCTGGATTTTCTTTTTTCCACTATATGTATCTGTTATTATAACATTTGCAAATGAGAGTGGATGAGAAGAAGAAATTCATTTTAGTTGTTCTGCTCATCCTCAACATACTAGGATCAGTGGCTTCTAATGTAGGTTGCCACTTGCCAGTTTCATTATCATGTTCCTCCCATGTTTAATTTTATATTGTCTTACTATGAACCTGAGAATTA
This sequence comes from Nilaparvata lugens, assembly GCF_014356525.2. NCBI lineage: Eukaryota > Metazoa > Arthropoda > Insecta > Hemiptera > Delphacidae > Nilaparvata > Nilaparvata lugens. The sequence continues at coordinate 74,693,991 of NC_052506.1, forward strand.
ATTCATGAACCAACGAAGTAATTTACAATCTATACTCCAATAATGTTTTTGATTATACCCACAAAATTGATTAAATAGTCAACCCTACTAAGTACAGCATTTTTAATAAAGATCCACAGTTTCTTGTTGAAGCCAATATAAATCTTGAGCTGTACAAGTATGCTCTACTGGGTAGGCTACTTATATCAAGATAACATGTAACTAGAGCTATGTTTTGAATAATTACTTAAAAATGGAATTAAATAGCTATGGAATCAATTTTCTCAATTCGACATTTAAGCGTTTCACTTTTTATAATTTTGATGATTATCGTCCTGATTTAGAGTTCTGAGAGAATAATTAGATAAAAGTATCGATCGTAGTATTTCAAAATGATGATCAATTATTAGATTCCATGACCTTAGAAGATCCTGAAAAATGCATGAATCCATTGCGATCAGAATGTTCCATTGAAATTTAGCATATAAAATTCAAACCTCCAGACATCACAAATCACCACTTTATATTAGAAATCTACTTTTTTGGCACCGCTATAAGCGAATTCATCATAAACATGTGGCATGAGAGGTGCAAGACTTCTTGAAACCTCTAGTCTAATCATTTTCGTATAAAACATCCTTGAACTAATGATCCTCTGCAGCTTCAAGAACCAAGGAAGTACTCTTGGAATAAACTCTATCCATTTTAATCTCTTAATCATAAAGAAATTTTCTGTGATCATATTAAAAGTATGTAACAACAAATAATTTATAACGGTACAGTAATTTCAAGAATTTTTCTCGAAAAAAGTTAATCTAGATTAGATTGATGTACAATATTATCGATTCTGAATATGACCCTATTTTTGCAAAGGTTGGTTCCCACTAAAATAGGTTTGTTGTCATGAGCTGCAATTTTCCATGCTGGAGGACGAGCGGGAATCTTTCTCATGTTGGAAATTGGATGCTTGCGACTGAATAAATGTAGTTGGAGTTGGATTGCAAATGTTGAACGCTATCGTAAATAGCATAATATATCTTTGGAACGGTGACGCGGATTGGATTTGTCAGAGTCTTATCCAGGATATCTTATCCGGAACGTGTGCTTATCGCAGAGAAAGAGATTTGCGGCAGTCTGGAGCCGTTGCCTTTATATCAGTGCTTATCACTAGCAGGCCATGGTCTAGCACTCAACTCCTCTGGGGAAAGAAACCGATTTCATTGGGTCCAAGTCAGTTCACGTTCGGTCTCCAAAGTCCAACTCAACATCCGAATCGATAAGATGGAGCGGCTCTGAACATGAGAAGAAATTGTGATTTCATCCAATGGAGTGGAATTGGAAATGCACTTCAGTCCGAGTTGTTTTCGTTGTCTGATCAACGAGAGTAGTTGCCACAGTTGACAGAAGAGATATTTTCAATAGCACTTCTCAGCATGGGACATCTCCAGTTGATTGAATGATACGCCAGTTTGAAACCTTACCGATGTACATTGATGTTCTATTTATTCCAGAATATCGAGCTTTCCAATTGTCCATATTATTCAAAAATTGTTGTGTCCGATTCCATACTGTTAACGTCTAGTTGCATAGTTTTTCTATACGGAGTTTTGTCTGTCTTTTCAAATTGCATTGTTAACTGCTATTTTGATAGCTGTTCATAGTTTGAAAATAGAAACTTATATTCTTCCAAATGTTTTGAATTTTGGAACCGATCATTCGATACTACTATGCCTTGAGAAATAATAAGTCCAACAATGATTGCCGGCCGGATAGGTCTAGTGGTCTGGAGAGCAACAATCTTTAGTCAGCCAGCACCACATGATTCGTGAGCTAGAATCCAGCTGGATTCTTCGTCATGAACGATTTATCATCTCATCAAACCACCCACGCACTTTTCATTATACACGCACTGTAAAAATCTTATGTGAGCATCATGCGCAATAAAAATCATAGGAATGATTTTTTCAAACCTGTTTGAAACAAATTCATGGGGGAAAAGGCAAACTCAACCTCACCATTGATAGAATACATTTTGTGGTTTATATTTTTCTTTGATTACTGAAGCTACGTTTTTCTAAATCTCAGAGAGATGCTTATGAAGTTTGTTCTCATTCCAACATTATTGATGTCATCGTAGTATAAACACACTATAACTATAATAAATCGTTATAGTGTGTTCGAAAATTACAATAAAACTCTGGAGCATCAGCTGCTAAATAATTAATCACTTATAAAAATGAATGACTATAGCTGCTTTATAATTGAGTATTCAATTGTGGATGAATCCATGTCCCCCGAGGAAACCAATAATTCAATGTACCCATAGAAATCTATATAAGGCGACTGCATTTATTCCAACTCTTAATTGTACAAAGGAAGGCGCAAGGGATGAAAGGAATCCTTGATTGCTGGTTGACTATAATTAATTTAGCCTGGATCCAATTACAAACAACCAACAGCCACATGAAATGTCGCCGACGTAATTTGAAGCTTATTCAGTGCGGTTAGCGAATAGTAAAACTGGCTTTCTGCTCCTTTTACATTTGCTGCTGGAAGCCATCAGAGTGCCATGTACCTGCTCCTTCTCACTCTCCACTCACACCCTCACATTCATACACACACTTGCGGTTCCTGTATTCTGTCTATTCCCGGGAAATCTTTAATAATAGATGGCACTCAACTTCACTCACGTCGTGAAACCGAGCTTGCCTGCTGCGTCATTTACGCAGGAGACCAAACGTGCTTGTTGTTTCAAGCTTCCTGAATAATGTGCAGCTTATCAATTATAACGCTTCCCACGACTCATACACGTAACTTCTGTGGTGTAAACTCATGCATGACTTTGTTTTGCTCAACAATTTAGATGCGAATATTTGAGTCCACAATGACTACAGAATCAAACATACTCTTGATGAATTAGCGAGCCAAGTAATTATTTCCACCACAAAAACCAAAGTCTTGTCTAGGTTCGAGCTGAGAAATTGTGACAAGGATCTCTCATATCTCATATTGTCAAAACTTTTGTTATCTGGAGTTTTAGTACATTCAAGAAGATACTTAGATACAGGTTACTTCCCGTACAATTTGAAGACAAACGTTGAAACTTTAGTATTTCTGGACGAAAATAAATTTGCCTCAATTGTAGGCTTGACGTGCGGTGAAAAGTGCAGAGGAGCCCGAGCACTGAGTCTGAGTGAACAGTGGTCGAGTTTCCTTGCTGGAGCTGGACAGATGACTGGCAAAAAACCAGTTTCCGTTGACATCTCGGCCATCTTCTTTGATTGATTTGCGCTCGATTCGTGCTGGCAACATAACTGTGATTTATCTGCCTCTGGAGACAACAAACCACGCATGAAGGGAACCTTCAGCTTCAGACGAATTTGGAGTGAGCGAGACGAAATCATTTCACTTATCCATTCTCTGGAGAAGAATTCAAAATAATTCTATCCGATTTTTCCGCGAAGGATGAGACTGACATTGCATGTGTGTCTGTGTCTCATGTCTCATTACCATCCTTTCTTTCATTCATTCTCAAAAAGCCCGGGTCTTATTGACGAATTAATTGTAGCAAACAAGATATTTCCAAGTGTTACTGTAAGACATGTGAATTTCAAGTATTTACTATAACTATGTGTTTTTTTCCACTTTTGAAAATTTCTTGATTTATACATCCCGACTGAGAAACTTTGCATAAATTCGCGAATGACAAGAAATGTATCAACGAAATTCTCTATTCAATGAAGAAGGGAATGAGAGAAGAGATGAAACAGACCATGTATGACTACAGAAGGATAAGCTGTTACGAATCTTTTCCCTATTATATAAATCTTATCTAGGAAAAATGTTATTGATTTTTTGGATAATTTAGGGCTGAGAATATTCTCCAAGTAGAAGAAGGTGAAGTTTCTACAAAACACCAAAGTGATTGAGAGCTACTTTTTAAAGCCTTCCCATGTCAATCGATAGCTTCATTTATTTGCTGTCAACGCATTTTATCACGGGGAAGGGCGTTTTCCTTCCATCCACAATCATTATCAAAGTCTAAAGAAATTTGGAAGGATGGAAGCTGTAGACTTCTATTGTGTCCAATTAGACTTCTAAAGCAAAGCAATTACGTAGAAGGTTTAACCCAGAATATCAGTAGATTGATTACCTCATTTGGATTTTGCTCTAGTCATGGGTGATCCAGTTTCATCTCTAGATCACTGAATGGTAACGATGAGATTAGATAAGGTTTCTTCATTTATGTATGTTACAATAATTACTGGCTTATACACTAATTTACATTAAATGGCGGTAATGCTAATTATTCAATGAATTATTAGCGATGATAGAGAATGTCTTATCACACAAATTGAGAAAAGCGCCATGCTATCGATTCTCCCGTTGGAACTAAGTCTTTGGCCATCGTAAATGAGTTATATTGGATATCACCTCCATATCAATCCATGCAAAAGCTCAGTATCTATGTATTCACACGTAATAAGGATGATGTATCATCCTCAGAGAAAACCTCAATGGCTCGCATGATTAGTATGCTTCACATATTTTTATGAACTTGAGAGTGGATGAAATGAATATTATTCCTTTTTGTTATGCTTCACGTATTCTTATGAGTTCAAGAGTGGATGAAATTGATATTTTCTGTTTTATTAGCGTTTCCCTCGTGTTTTATTCTGAAAAATGTTCATCATATTACAGAATATTTCTGCTCTGCGATTTATTGCAATTTTATCCTGCAAATTTTATTTTTTAAAACTGTTTTGCTGGATTGCGCTGTTTGGTTTCACAATGGCATCTAATTCCTGAATCATTTGAGGAATCACCATCATAGAGAATATGAATGGAAATTTCAAGAAACAAAATATTGTCGTGGAGTACAGTTAAGAAATGAAGGAGTAAATTACTAGCCTCCTGTCGATTCATTTCCAGCAATTATGGTGCGCCAGTAGCAATTTCTTCATTCATACTTCTCCTGGAGTCACAATCCTTTCTATCCTGCAATTATCTCTGATTCTGTGATTGCCTGGTCATCACCTTATAAGTTTACGACTCAATCTATGTGATCAGCTCATCAACTGGTCTGTCTCTGTTTGTGTGCATTGCACTCAACTTAACGGTTTGATGTCTAGATTGCAGAAGCTGCTGTACTCCCTCTGAAACATACAAGTGGAAATTTATATTACTTCAATTGATAACTGAATAACATAATGTAAAAATGGATATCATATTCAAATTTTAGATTGTTTATTCGAGCCTAAGAAGCTAGTCAAGCTGGAAAATTTTAAAAACTTCCAATCAGGTTATTGGTTTATCAAAACTATTCACACAAACCTTGGATATTTTATAAATCCTTCCGTTGGAAAAAATATGCAAATCCCCCAATTTCTCTACAGTACTATGTACTATATGAAATATAATTTATTTCTCACTGAATTTCAATTTTTGTTATTTGAATAATATAAATCGTTTCTCCCTCACAGTCAACCGCTCATATGAGAAATCGTTTCCGATATCCTGTACACCAGTACAAGTGCAGTATTTATATTTATTCAGTGTAATGTTCTTTGTTTTTTTTAGTAAAATAATATAATTATTATTCTACTTCATTTTATTTTCCTATTATTGATCCAAAGAAAAACATTTTGAGAGAAATTAAGGCATGGGAACTGTCATGATCGTTATTTATACATTCAATGAACTCATCAATTTTCACTTATCATGAAAACATAGATTTTGACGAGTTCATGCGATGAACTCATCAAAATCTATTTTCAACATTGAAATTTATCGAACATGGATGTGCATGAAGTCTATTCTATACCAATTTCAGTACATAAACATGGAATTGAAAAGAAGGGTTTCAGACCTGACTTACCGAAATGAAGTTACACTTCTAATATAATCAATGTGGGTTATTTGATTATGCATGAGTTTTCTTATTTGATATTCCAATTTATATCAACAAAATTGAAAATATTATCATGTGGTAAATTGATTCGGGGGAAATCAATACCTAATCAATACCAATCTACCTAAGATGAGTGGTAGGTAACAGCCATGATCTCAGACTGATTGTGTGTCAGGACCACATAACTTTTTACTGTTGAGAAACTTGTTGAGAACTGGAGTTATATTACTGAGAGAATGGGTTTTATCATGAATGTCACACAGATTTCAATGTTTGCTCTCTGTATACGTAATCAGCAATATTTTCAAGATTTCAAGGAAGTAATTGCCTAGATAAAAAATATGGACCCGAAAAATACTTTGAAGATTGTAATTCATGAAAATTATTGCAAACCCAGTGTTGAACTCAGTCATCGAACCACTATTAGGTGTCCTGTATTCTGATTGGAGAAGATGCTGGATGTCCATTGATTGTTGAACGTGGTCATTTCCGCATGCTTTATTCAACAGCCTTCACATTCTAGGTAAGAAGGAATCACGCCAGTAGGTAACTGCCGGTCATATTGTTGGCTTGGCATAATTCAGTTATGTCTCTCGTTTGCAAACATTAAAACGGTAGCGGCCGTAAAAGAATGGAGCCGAATGCTGCTGGAGTTGGAGTTATGGCTTCTTGCACAGTAGTCAGTAGTCACCAGTCACCACATCAGTGGTCCGGCGTCACCAAGCTAACTGTTTCTTTTCAGCATCAGCGCACGACCACGGCTACGGCTACTCATCAAACACAATTAGTTTGACCGAATGAAAAATTGTTTCCATCCAGACAAGGGTGCCATCCACGTGTATCATAATAAAAATCGGTTAACCTCTTTCATGTTTGAAACTATTTCATGGCTTGGTAATAGTAATTATTGACTGTAACTGTACTCTAAGAAGTCATAATAAATTTCAAGTATCATTAACCTCCTTTATTTAAAATGTTATAGCACTTCAATAACAATTTCTTCAACTCCTTAACGGCTATCAAATATTGGAACAGCTATTCTTACAAACACTTACAGAGGAAGTAGGAAGTACTGTAGAAAAAATACCTAAAAAGAAGCAACTTTCAGGTTTAGTTTGATGTGTAGAAGTGCTTTAATATCTTGGAATGTGTTATTTTCATTAGTAAAACAAGATTTGAACTTGAGGTTGAGTGTTGAGGCTTAAGAGGTTGAGTGATAGAGAGGACTTAAAATTCGTAACTCCTCCTAATAAAGAATTATTTCATTTCTTTTTCATTTATTTCAAGAACTTTAATGTTCTACGAATCCGGCCATCAACTTCAATCACCTTTTACCTCAAATCTCAGAATAAAAAAGTTTCCGAGAATGATTATCGGACTGAGGAAGTATTCCCCTCCTCAGTTCGACATGGATATAATGGAGAGAGAAGAGTTCCGATAAGTTCAGGAATATTTGTCGTGGAAATTATAATCTATAGAAAGCGACATGAGTATAAAAACGATTACAAGTGGAGAAACTATTCTAAATCACAAGAGACAAAGCATCTACTATAAGGTACTTTGTATTTTGATGTGCAGTTGTTTCAGTAAGCATGCTGGGTCTGAGAGAGAGGAAAAGAGTGGGTTGTTGAGGACAATTCCTCGTTGATAGTATTATTATTGTATGTTCATAGCATATTCATATTAATGTGTTCAGATTTGATTGGGGAGAGTCTTTGTATTGATGGTCTCTTTATTCTTTTTTCACTTCTTTATGTTGTGTTATTATTTTTTTCTTTTCCTTTGTATTTTTCTTTTTCCAGGTAAGAGGTAACCAAAATATCTAATTGCTCTAAGAATCAAACTACTTGAGATATCAAGAAACAAGTAGAAGTAGAATGGTAGTACCTTTGAATCCTATTATATTAAACGAGCAATCTCTGTATTTATATATCTGTTTATTTTTATATTTGGTTATTTTTATATCTGGCTATTTTTATATCCGGTTATTTATGTTTTTAACGGATCTCGAAAACGGCTCTAACGATTTTCACGAAATTTGAATCACAGTAGGTTTATGATATAAAGATTCGATTGCTCTAGGTCTCATTCTTGGGAAAACTCGCTGATCGACATTAAAAGGATAATTCATCCTTGGCTGAAACAGCTGTGGATAGTAAAAAAGTGAGTATGTGAAAAATCAAAATATCGCTTCCCCGAAATTCATAAGATGACGTATAGCCAGCTGTGAAATATAAACACGATATTTTAGAGAATTGTGTTCTGTTTATCAATAAATAAAAATAACGAGCGAAGCTTGGTGCCCCGATACTAATCCTGAAACCGCCAATTGTACAATATTTCAATACTAGTCATGATAGAAGACTAGATAGAGATAGATAGTCCAAAGTCATCTGATTTAACATTTAGAAGCGAAGAAGCCATGACATCCAGAATCCGCCACGATGTCACAATGTACAATTTTAATGCTACTTGTGATGGCAATAGACCAAAGTCTTCTCAAGTTTCATCCTAAGGTGGTCCTAACACTGCTGGGAGTCTCCATGATTTTCTGTGTAGCTTTTCTCAGTAATCTGAATATCATGTCACTTCATCTTTAGTCTCCAAATTGATATGAAATATTTTTTCTTGATTTCACATTATTTTTTACAATAAATGAGTTCATCTTGAAAACTTCCAGTCTCTGATGAGATTTTGAAAGCAATCTCATTCAATTATATTTATTTGTTTCAACGATTGAACACGACGAAGCTCGCCGCAAACAAAAACATAGGATATCGCTTAATTCTTCTTCACTCGACAAAGCAGTGTCAGACGTCAAGACTCGCAGTGCAGCCAAGCTGATCGTTGGTTGGCTGAGTCATAAACCTCTGGCTCAGTCTGAGGCAGTATTTCGTTGATAATTCCACGTCGCCGGGAGGAAATAAAGCGGAGACATATAGGCGGTTAATAAGCCGGTAGCCGTGGCGACAATTAGTCGGTTTAATCGTGTTGATCGCGTCTGCGGTTGCTGGCTGTTGCGGTCGCCGGATCTTCTTCATCCTCACGCTCTCTCTCTCTTCCACCTCTCACTCACTCTCTCACTCTCTCTTCCACCTCTCTCTCTTCCTCCTCCTCCTCCTCATCTTTCTTCTCTCTATCATTGACATCCTGCAAAGAAGCGAGCATGCAGTTCGCTCGTCACACAGTAGGTGCCAACTAATTGTGGTTTCAGTGTTCAAATTATACAGTAATCATTAAGGTGCATATGTTTGCCTGTTGTAGATTTCATCATAAATGTTCAAATTTTGGCTTTAAATAATATTTGTTCCAATATGCTTGCTGGATCTGAGAGAGAGGTGAGGGGTGGGTTGATGAGGACTGATAAAACAAGTGGTTTTGCCATCTAGGCTTTTCATAAGATTTCTAATGAGATTAGAAAATTGTACAAAATTCTGCATATGTAGCCTAATCACGGATTAACATGAATACTAAGGAAAATGTGATTCATCACCGTTCTCTAAAGGATAGTTCTCCATAGGTATAGTTAGCATAAATGAACTGGAACATGGAATTCTGATTTATGTTTCTTTGTTCTTCAGAGTTGGGAACAATATTGAGTTATTTTCTTTTGTTTCAAAATTATTTATCACTTATAATCTGATTAATGATTATAATAGGTCTATGTTATATTGTATTCATGATTATTCATGACATATGATATTATATTGTTTCTATAATAACTCAATAACTTGACCATAAATTCCCATGGTTACGTTACGTACTACTTATCCTTACTTCTGATATCCACACATCTGATATTCATCCATAATCGTTATAGGTGACATTTGATTCTTATGGGAATGCCACAAATATATGAACAAAAAATGAACCTCACTATTCGTGCTTGAGTTCAGTCATAGGAAAAAAACAGTTTTGATCAACCATCCAGAATATAGAGTGCTCAACTGCACAGTGCTTTGGAGTTTTGCGGTTACAGAATGCAGAGATCTGACCACTGAGCATACAGAATAGAGAAGTCACAAGTACAGGATGCATATTCGAACTGGGAATTGGATATGATCAGAATAATAATTGTTATTCCGCTTGTATCCAGTGCAATGTCATAACGATTTCGTTTGTTTTTTAGTTTTTCGGAAGTGGGTACGAATCGTACCCTGGAGGGACATAACCTGGATGAATTGTTTACTCGTTGCGACTGTGAGTAGTGTGGTCGGGTTTTGGTGGCAGGTAATGGGCTGGCCGCCCAGGAGTCGTGCAGTGATAACGAGCAAAAGCGAAAATGGCTCGCTGCTGCTGATGCTGATGCTGCTCTGATGATAGAATGAGCAGCTCAGCTCAGCGGACATCGAGGAAAGCGAGATCAACAAGAGTTATTGTTTCCCATTTCCTTTCGAAATTTTTCCATTGTAGTTTTCTTTTTCACCTGTCTCGTCTCGCTCTCCGCTGTTTCCTTCTCATTCTTCATCACTTCTGAGAAAGCATTCATCGGCCTTCATCCGTTATCCAGAGACACGGAATATTCATATTGCCTACTTACTGTGTTCTTAATGGGAGCAGCTCCCATTCTCATTCTCTGTACAGGCCTACTGTTTGATATTCGAAGAATAACTCTAATTTCAGTCGAGTGAGATTCAGGCCACTTTGAGGAAGTTGCATGCCTCAATTCACTTTCATCAATGTCGATTAATTAAACATGGCTGCGTTCCACGCTCACATTGCAATCAGGATTGCTTCAAGAGCGGCACACAAACAAACAGCCGAATGCTTGCTCTCCCCTTCTTCTCTCCATCCAGAGTTCAGTTTGATTATGAAAATATCAATATTGAGGACTCGTTATAAGCAATAGAGCCTCCCATACAAAAGCAATAGAGGAGTTATTGTTTTAGTTAGAAAAACCTTTTTATTGGACAAATATTTTTATCTATGAAAATGATATTATCAATACTTCTTTAATAAGCTTTAATATTCTTCCACAAGCTTGCTTATTCTCGCTCATAAAGACTATAAGTATATTTAATTCTTCTAGAAACTAGTTTCAACTTCCAAGTCAGTAAAAATATCATATGTTCTTTACTCAGTAATTATTTTTTTCTCATCTCAATTTTCATCAATAATAAGTATTTTGTAATCCATAAAAGTAGGGAAGATCATATGAAGATTATTATAATGATAACGTTTTGATAAATTTCAACTTGGAATTTTGTTCCAAAAATCCAAATATCTTGTTATTAATCCCATAGATGTTCATTCGAAGGTCTTTCTATGTTCATGGACGGGTAGATGGGAAAAGAATCATAAGAAATAATCCATTCTGCCGAAAATACAATAAATCAATTTTCCAGACAAGGTTCAACAATTTTATATATATATATATATATATATATATATATATATATATATAAATAAGAGATTTCACGAATAATTTAAAATGATTATATCTTTAATTGAATGCTCAGTTTAACTTCAGTTACCGTGAAAGCTTTCGTCAAACTAAAGGTGGTTAACCTCACGCTCAGCAATGTGAAGCATTTCTGCCGTTTATTTACTTGGTTAATAAATTAATTGAAACAACCAACCCATGATGGAAGATGATAGTCTCTCACGCCATCCAGCTAGCCGTTGAAGTAGTTAATTTTCACACTTTAAATGCCTTTCCCTTTCCACTGGAGCGGACTGAAGATCACCTGGATTCTAAATTTGCATCGGAATATGAGGTCTTTGTGCTCCAGATGACAGATTAATTACTGCAAAAAGTGTTCTGGTGGAAACTGGTTTGCTGCAGAGTTTGTACCAACAACAGTGTTATTGCTCGTCTGCTTGCAATAATTCCTTTTTTAGGAGCTGCAACACCGTGTGTAGGAGCGAGCGAAGTTAGGACTCGTTGTCTATTTTTTTTTCTGGTCGTGTGTAATGGTCGATGTTTTAATGACCTTGCCTCCCAGCATGGCCTTAACAAACAACTCATCCGCGACCCACAGTGTTTGCTCTTGTAGCGTTTTATTTCGCACTTTCAGGCTCGACAGGCGGTGATCTGTTGTTTTGCAGCGTTTCCAATCTCATTCCCAAATTTTTTGGGTAATTTCACATCACATAGAGTTCAAACAGCATTAATCCACCAATTTGTTTACTGGAATAAATAAAATACCTTCAAACCAAATCTTACTATTCTGTGTTGTATACTTATAATGCCCGAATGAGTTTTAGATTTTAGCTTAGCTATTAGGGTCAATACAAGGTAGCCTATACCAGTGCAGTGGAAATATGAACCAAACTTCACATTTTCCATGAGTGATGAGTGGCCTGTTATGTTCAAGAGTTGCCTCCACTAGCCAACTCATATACTGAATATTAATAAAAATATTCAAATGAAAATTCAAATTCAAATATCCTTTTTGGAATTGTGCTCTAGTTTTCATAATTAGTTGAAAGCCCACATTAGCCCTAGGCACTGGATAAACAATCTAGAACTATTTATGCAATAAACAGTATAGAGGTTTTCTCTGCATTAGGCTTGAACGTGGGTAATGCGAGGGACAGTGATGGGTGATGTATGGCTCTACAGATTAAGGTGGGTTCCGGAAATAACTTATATTAATACCAGGTTACCAGCTATATTACTTTGTCTGAAACTTCTTTGCCTCGAACAACTACGCTCCGAAATCTATTGAACTTAACCTACTCAGTCTTACTTTATTGTATTTATTGGAAATGTTTAGGCACTCACATTCAATGCGAAAACAGAAGAAACAATGGAAGATGTGAAAATAGAGAAATGAAGAGAAAAGAGAATACATCGATTACCGTATCTACTGAATACAGTAGTAGATAATCTTGAACCTTCATGTATGTTGGGATTGGAAGCGTGGAAATTCCAATAAGACTCATTTTTATATTTCATATATTATTATTTGACAGCTTCTTGATGAGAACCCAGTTATTCATTCAGTTTTGATGGAGTGAATATGTTGCTGTCACTACCATTCAAAGAATATTAATTAAATTCGAATTTAAAATCAGAGGGCACTCGAAGTCACTCGCAGAATCCAGACTGATATTTTAATATACTTGAATGCGTTAGAATATTGTATGATGAACAGAAGTGCTGTCGTGGAGCGTAGCATGCATTTGGGTGAATGTGAATGTGACCTTGTATTTTGAAACTATTAAGTAGTGTGAGTTCGTCTGTGCGCCGAGCTACGGTTTTGTCGTTCCACCGATTCTATGGATGTGAAATTTAGTTCACACGCGTCGACGCGATATTGTAACTGGCCACGGAAGCGTCAGTGACCGCCACTCGCGTGTGTGTGACAGAGACAGAACGACTCCCGCTTCAATAGATGGATGGAGGATGAACGAGTTAGAGGAGGAAATCGGTTTAGTGTGTCTGACAAGCATAAGGTGGAGCAGTGGAAAGCTTTTAATGGATTCAGCGGATGGAGATGGCGAGGAGACAATAATGTCTGATAAACCTATCAACCTTTATTCTGAATTACGGTAAAATGGTAGTTGAATAAAAAATAACATTATCAACCTTTTTCTTGTCATTCACAGAAACATTATGAACTTGGAGACAAGGAATATTTATTCAATCTATGTTATTTTCCATTTCTCATTGAGACTTATTTGTAAAATTTACTGAGAAATGCATTTCGTATTTTTTTAACAGAATTTTTATTCCCACAACAAATAGAATTTCAAAAATTACATGGGAATATTTTGCTATATCTCTAGCAATGAATGATAGTTGAATTAGATTATCATAACTCAGAACTTGCTCAACTCTGAAGCGAAAGAGGTGTTTAGGCAGTACGGTATGGAATATGTGATTACAGTAGAAATGCAATAAGCCTGATGTGAGTTTATTGGTTTAGTTTGAAGAAATAAAAGCCATTAAATTAATTTCCCATATTTTAAACTTGAAAGATTAATCAGAATCATGACGTTGAATTATGAAAAACAGCAAAAGCGAATCAACTGTGAATAGTTTCTAGTTTTATCAACTGAATTATCGCTAGTTTTACTTTGGTTTGCAATGATATATTACAATTATATGAGACTTCAAAATAATGATGATAAATTGTTCATCGGAAACGTAGAATAATCTATAAATCTGGTATTTATGGTGATCAGTCAAAATGTTAAGTTCATAAGTTTATAGCATGAAAGTGCTAACTTATTAGGTCCACTGGGAATAAGGCGTTTATGTCCCACTGCAATCATAGTGATGTAGGAAACTAACGTTACCTAATTGGATTTAACTGACACCAAACCGATTCATCTCAATTTAGCATCTAAACACTAATTAATCATTCAAAACAATGGTTGGTCCTCTTAATGCTCCACTATTATTATGGTTGAGATCATTTAATGGGCAGAGAAGATTATTTGAGTAATTTTAAATGACAGTTACTACGTATTAATCCATCAATAGAATTCTGAACATTGCAAAGATGAACAACAAAGTATAAAAAATAAACATGAAAACATTGATTACAACCATTATTATGATGAAAATAAGAACATTGATAATAAATACAGTCTGATGTATTATAATTATCATATGAACGAAATTATCATATCTACCCTGGTATAGTCGTCTCAAGAATATTATCAAGAATTTCTGAAATATTTCAAGTTATTTATCTCAAGTTTAATAAAAACCATACACAATCTAACCCCTTCAATTTTCTCCCACGTGGATTGCTTGAGAGGAGTATTGACACTCCAAACTTATCACAATTTCAACATGAGGGTGAGTTTGAAAATGATTGCTATTCTAACAGAAACATTTTTTCAATTTTTCAATATTTTAATGTTCTCTCTTATTTTATATAATTTTTCTTCCTGCGGGGCTACTTGATAGTTTTTCTTTTGAATCGCCAATGGGACTGATACCTATTAATTCTTTACCTATTAGTTTCGTCAAATAATGCTACTATCAAGTATCCAGAAACACTATTTCATTTATTGTTTTGATATTAAAATTTAAATTTGGTCTGAATATGTGATTAGTATAATCCACACCTATCTGCCCAACTAAAAACAAGGCTTCACAATTTATTCCAGAATATCACAAAATGGTTTTGGAGTTGACTCTCCCCTATACCTATGATTCAATAGCTAGGCTACCTAATGTTTAATGCAAACCCAAAATAAGCAATCTCAGATGAAATCCTCCTATAGTCCTTAAACTACATGGAATGTCCTTCTGCATTATGTAACTCACATGAATTATTTCCTATCCCATAAAACTTACATGAGAGAAACTAGAAGCTCCAGTATTCTTCTTTGTTTGCTTAGAATTGAATATGACGACATAAATTGCAGCCTGGCAGCTGCCTGCCACCCTCAGTGCGTGTGCGATGGCGACGGCTGCTCCAACATTGGAGGGTTCCATCTTTCTCATATCACTCAGTGAAATTCCATTTCTCAAGACTCTCTTCTTGGCCCCCTACATTCTTTTTTTTTATTTGATCTCCTCTTCATTCTTTGTCCGTCCACTCTTTTAATCCTTCACTTATTCGTTCGCCTTTTCACTCTTAGAACTTTAAAATTCAATTCTATTTTTGTTACATAAAATATCAATGATCTCCTTTTGTCTCCTCAGTTATATGAACTTCATTCAAGTGAGTTATCCGAATTGTTCCCTCGATATTTTAATTCTATCAAATTTCATGTAATAAATTCCATATAGTTTAATATTCAATGTATAACACTGATAACTAAAGATTTTAATAGATCTTCAAAGTTGGATCTTATTTAAACAATGATTTCATTAGCGTTTAGAAGCAGATGAATCAGAATAGATCTTTTCCATGTTTCTATGATACTCTACTTTTCCTCTTTCTCCTGATACAGGCTACTCTTCAAATTGATGAAAAATATAGATTGGATTACAAAGAATCGTTCAGAATCGAAAATAAGGCAGATGAATGGATGGGCTTCTAAATTCAAAATGGAGAAATGAAGCTATACGTGGAGCTTTTCAGCTCCCCATCCCCACGGCTGTAGGCTTCAATAATAATTGAAGTCTACTGTCGTGGCGGGGAACTGACAAGCTTTTCCCTGAATAATAATGATTATTATTCAGAAAAAGTCAATGGAATCCATGTTCTCCCTTGACAACTTATTGTGGCGGAATTTGAATTCAAATTCCAATGAGAATACGCATCACGTTGTAGTGCTATGTCTCGTATTTTGGGGCAGACAAAAACATGATTTTAGATTAGTTTCCCAGTGATGGTAAGAGACTTTTTAGGTGACTAAATAATGTCAAAATCAGATACATCGCGCCCAGCCGCTGTAAAATTCGTTCCAAGCCAGAACAACGGACGATTGGTGGGCGAATGAATACAGTGTTGAAAAGTAACAATAGGACAGACAGCTCGATAATTATCATTCGGCACAATGCTATTCAATTGAGGGCAGATAGTGTCTGCATTCATCCAGCACAGAGGTCTCACTTAATTGGTCCAGCCAGTATTGGCTACTTCTCAGTAAGCAACGAACGAATTTGAAAAAACCGTTGAGCGTTTTATTGGTAGGTAGTTGATACTTTTATACCCTTGCGTTCGATTCCTGACTCAGCGAAGCTTGGTTTTCATGAATTGGGCCTCGAGGAGCTCAGAGGATTGGAAACAAAAAGTTTCTTTATTTTGTTGGTCACATCTCACACGCTCATGTTCGCTGTAACTCACGATCCTTGGGAATAGTGATCACGATTTCCATCTTCCATGATCATAATGGAATGGTAGCATGAAAATACTGTAAGAACAGATGAGTGTGAAGGGACAAAAACCATAGTAGTAACATGCAGGGAAGATTTTTTCAAAGAATAATATTTGTACAAGCTCTGGGGGTTTGCGAACGTATTTCAGAGAGTTGCCATTAAACAATAATATTTATAATCAAAGCTGCTAAGCACTGTCCCACTCATCCCTTGACAAATTTTTATGTCAATGATAACTATTGAGTTCTAGTGGAATGACATCTTTGGAATGGTTTGATTCAGTTCACATAATTTGAATTGAAAATAAATAATTGGGATAGATTATCGGTTTATGCTACACATTAATACCCACATTAATAAATTGGCATATTTACCTATCCTGACATTGTATTGGAAGAATATATCATATGAAATGATAGTCGAACAAAGAAGGATTGTGCGATTCGAAGGACAAGTTATAATGCACCAAAAAAATGTTATGATACCAATAGCAAATCAATTCTAAATTATTCCTAGACTCCTTCAATGAAGAATAGAGAAATAACTGATTGAATAATAGAGAATAAATTCTCTATCATGAGAGAATTATGGGATTATATCCATAAAATTATGGAATATATTCTTAGCTTCCAATAGAAAGACAACCAATTTTCTCTAAATGAGAGAGATGAATGAATGAGGCATTATTATTGCGTTTTACCTTACTAGTTGCACTAGTATATTTCCATCTTGCGTGTCTCCAAGATAAGAACTTGCCTTTGAATATGGACTAATAACTTCTACAATCTGGGCTCGATCCACTTCTTTCTAATTACTCTGACAGCTGTTCTCATTATCCTTTTTTCATTCCTTTGAAACCTTATTCTTTTTTTGGGAAGTAATTCTCTAATTATTTCCTCTTTTTCACGCTTGCAATAATAACTGTTCAATCATTGTGTACCATCACTATGGAACACTGTGTGCTCTGCTCATGCTGATAAACAAAACAAAAGATAATCTTTTTTCACATGAACTTACATGAGTTGCGATCACGGAACTTTGAACGGATTCCCGGATTAGCTTATCATAATAATCATAAACACTGAACAAAGAAATTCACAGCATGCATACCTCCATATATGAAGTAATAGTTAGTTTCAAGTATAATAAACTCACAGATGAAGCCTAGAGGAAACTTTTATAGTGAAATAATACAATAAGGAAAGCAGTATTTCAAATTCCGGACATGATTTTGATTGGCTCAGGCCCCTATGCAGATACTGGGTTTAATCGGAGAAATGTCATCAGTTCGTTTAAACCCCGTATGAAACACATTATGATAGATGCAACCATATCTACAAGTTAACGTGGTTAAGCGTTAAACGTAGTGTTAACATATGGCCCTCAGTGCTGTAAGGTCGGAAAAATAAGAAAATAAAGAATAATACAATAGTATTGAATGGGAAAATGGAATATGAATAGATTTATCAGTAGGAAAACATTTAAATCAGAAAAATGTGTCTCACCCAGAGAGTGCATAGTATGTAATAAAGTATACATTCAATATGAATAAAAATATAAATCTGAGTACCCTCTACACTCAATGTATGTAGACAATTTATGTATGCATTCAATGTGCTTCTTAAATTCTATACTCCCTGGTCTCTGGTTTCAACATGCATTATATAAATATTTATGTGAGCAACTTATATATTGTGTGTGATCTGTGTATCTGTTCTGTCGTGATTTTTTGAATCCCTCATTATGAATTGTCTACTCTTTCATTTTCAATTTTCATACAAATACACTTCTCAATTTTAAATTCAGGATTACTATTGACTCTTTTCTAGAAACCCACTGTTCTCTTTATACTAAAAATATAATTTCGTTCAGATTTGATGTTGTGAGATACGACATTCCTCGTTACCCAAATCAGATTATCTTTCGGAAAGTCACGAACCAATGATAAAAATCTGTTGGGTCCAATTCGTGCCTTGAAATATGTAATTTACGTCCCCTGGTTCCATCAAAAGAAACGTGACGTTTGAGACAGATATCTCTTGCTGAACAGCAATCATGTATCCAGTGCAGGGACAATCACTTCCAAAAACTGATTCTATTACAGTACTACTTTCTTACAGAATCAAGCTCTAGGTGAATAGAAATATTCTTTATTGGTGATACATAATATATATAGTAGGCTACTAATTTTTACAAAATTGACTATTCATGCCGAGACAGTTCATAGGAAGTTACAATTATTAATATTAATAGGTATAAATTTATAGGATTGTGAACAATAAATCATCCTTATCCAGGAGAGTTAAAGGGTTTAATTAATAGAAGGGTTGAATTAAAAGTAGTGTTCTGGTTCTGAATAGAACATTTTCCGGTCAAAGATAAGGGAATTAAAAATTCCTACTTCTATAAACCACTAATTGGCCAATAATCAATTATTGATTATCGATCATTATTCATCATCAAGTATTCAAAAAGGATGTATCCTGCACTCACCACTGAATAGCTGGGTTCAAAGTACCCCATATTGAGCAGTTAATTCGTCTAGCAGTATCGTTCACTGATAATTGAGACTCACGATTTCAGATTCGGTGTGGCAGACATGAACAATCGATTTGTTTGCGGATATGCTCCAATGAACGAGCTGCATCACTAAGGAAAACTATCATCAAAATCAGCATGTTTGTAAAAAATATAAACTTGTATCCATGGATGCGGACTAAACTTCATAGCCGAATCATTACCCACGAAGAATAAATGGGTAGTACCGTTGCATTGTTGATATATCAGTTACTGGGCCTATCGATTGGAATTCTTTGCCAGTTAAATTGTCCTTGCTGCTGCGCTATAACTATTATAACCTGAAACGGTTGCCAGGCTTTTAACGACGCCTTTGCGATCATTGATTCGACGTGTATACATTATACAAACTTAACTCACAAAAAGATAATATTTTCAATAAAAATGTTATCATTTTCATATTTGTTATGTAGTTAGTTTTCCTCTTGTAGTTTTGGAGTTGATTGCAGATGAACCACATCTTTCTACTGAGCTTGAAAGCATGCTGGTCATACACATTCAAAGCAACTCACTCCCATATTTGTGCATTTATTTATTTGAATAGCCACTTATTCCTACCGAGGATAACTCTCATATTCGAGATAGCTAATAAATAGCTAGTAAGTTCAGTTTTAGGCAGATATAAATATAGATACATGATCAATGATCCACCTGCTTCATGTGTAAGTTCATATATTCAGAACTACCATATATGCTAACCGTGAATAAGAAAGTCAAGAAGAAGAGCCTTCCATAAGTCTCATTTCATCCATTGAATTCAAGATTTCCTTTTTCAAAACTTTTACTTTTATAATTAAGTTGTATTAGTTCTATAAGTTCTGCAAAACATTATTTCTTTTCATAATTAGAAAAAAATCCTCATATTCCAGATTTCTAGATTAGTAATGTAATGGTTTCTGATAAAATTATTCAATATTGGGTGATGAAAAAATAGAATTAAATCCTCATGTTCATATTCATAATAATTATTTTGAGATATATGAATAGACTACTCCATATTCAATTCAATCGCACTTATGATTTTGTTAATTCTTTTTCATTTTTTTCAGATGATGAAACAGAGGAGTCTCACTAATATTTTAGCATTATGTGGTATCTACTTCCTTCCTGGTATAAGTTCTTCGTTATCATCATCAGATCATCTTTCAGGTAAGTTCCAATATCATATGAGCTTCATTTAATTCTAAACTATTATAAACTTCTACTCACACAGCAAAAAAGGTTATGCCAATTTGTTTCTAGGGAATGGTACGATGAAAGGTGAGTCACATGTTAAGAGGAAGAAAGAAGATAAAGAAATGTTCATTTTTCCATTCAAACAGAATAATCACTTTGTTAAATTTATAAGTTTTTCGTATTTGTCTCCTTAATATCAATCAATTTTTATAATTATTGAATTTAATCTATAAATGTCATGAGAATTGGAAATTTTTCAATTGTTTAATTATTATTCGTAACATTCCTCAATTTCCTATTATACTTGGGTATCTCTAATATGAATTGTTTCTTCATTGTCATGGAAGACGAGTTTATCAGCTTCGTTGTTCAGCCTACATTATTCTCTTTGAGGAGTGGGCTATATTATCACTTTCAAAGAATTTTCAGCAGGATATTCTAAGGGTACTTGCACACACACCGATTTTGGATGGCCGGTTTTTTACCGGCCGTCCAAATTCCAATAGTGGCGCGCAGGCGAGAACGGGACCTGGCACACACGCCGACCGCTGATCGGCGCCGGTAAAATGCCGGCGAGCAGCCGGCCACTGCCACTGCGTACCACCGGTGCCGGCGATGTGCCGGCGATACAGTGGCGCCCGTGAGTAGATGCAGGCTTGCACACACACACCGATTTTTCACCGACCGTCCTTGCCAGTTCTCGCTACACCATCCTTCATTCCAGTCGACTGCTCTGCTCAAATTTTTTTTATTCAAATTCAAATTTTATTCAATCCAATTCACAATATTTACAAATTATGAGAAAAAATAATACAGCTTAACAATATTAGAGTAATAAGTTAATATTTTATAAATTACATAAAAGTCTAATTTATTAAACAAATAACAATAACATCAGACAAGAATTCGAACATGCTAAACCAGGACTAATTTGTGAATTTGGATAGAAAAATACTGCTTGCTGAGAGTACAAAACTCTACGTCTGCGAGCAGGAATGAATATCTGATAATTTATGAATTTATAGAGAAGTAGAAAAATATAAAAAGAAGAAAGAAAGAAAAATTAGCAACTAAAAATTAGCAAGAATTCAATCACTCACACATTCACACTAACCATGCTCACTGTTCAATTCCAGCTCATTTAGCCAATGCATAGCCACCATTATCAGAGTATTTTAACTAAGAAACCACATTGAATAAGGTCTCTAGATAGTCAGGCATAAGACCTCTAAGCCATCCAAGAACTTTTGTTTTAAAAACAAGTCGATTTTGTGTTCTCTTAATTTCAAGAGGAATATTGTTGAAAAACTTAGGGCCGAGAAATACAAACGATTTCTGGAAACAAGTGGTATACGATTTAGGAAGTCTTAGTAAATCAGATGTCACTCTCCTAGTTTGATAACTAGGAACATCCCTGAACAACGCATGACCACAGTTTCCAGACATAACATAAAACATATACAATACTTTGAAAACATAGATATATCTGAGAGGCAAGCATCTGAGACTCTGAAAGATAGGAAAAGAATGTTCATATCTACCCTCCTTCTTGATGGCACGAACTATGGATTTTTGTATAGTTATTAAGGGCTTCAAGTGACTAATGTAAGTGGAGCCCCAACAATTTATACCGTAGCTGATTTTTGAATCGACAAGTGCTCTTTTGATAGTGCGAGGTAATTACGTTTGAAATGGGTGACATAGATAATGATATCCTTATATCTTCCAGAGTCTTTCTACTCTACAAAAATGGCGACAAATCTAAAAAAAATAACTATAGAGCCATTTCCCTTTTAAACATCTTTTCAAAACATAGAAGCCATAATTCATTCTAATTACCAATAATTTATTATCAAATAATATCCCGTAATCTGCACTTAGTGTGAATATACCATTACTAGAACATTGTCTTAATCAGGCAGTAAAAAATCGCCCGTCCAAAAATCGGTGTGTGTGCAAGTAGCCGTTAAAATTCTGCTACCGATAAAAAATCGGCCGGTAAAAAACCAGCCGTCCAAAATCGGTGTGTGTGCAAGCAGCCTAATGTGTCAAATAGAGCGATGAATTTGTTGCTCCAACCGAATCTTAAATACATGATATCCAAATGATTGTTAGAAAATTTCGGCAAAAGGATGAGTTCCGTAACCATTTCAGCAGTAGCTTCGAGTCATTATTTTTTGTTCTCAGAAATTTACATACAATGAACAATGACCGAGCATATGAACATAGTGCACGATGTACGGCAACAGAGCTGTTCACAATGCAACAACTGTTCAAAGCTTACACTACAATGATACCGTAGTCAAATATTACAGCTACCGTACTTTTTAAATTGGGTCTATATTATAGTGCATGGGAAACACGAGTTTGTTTATGGAGATATGAAATTATAATTTTTTCATCACAGCAAATCCGTGTCTTACAGAGGTTCTTTTGAAACTTCATGCGTACCAACACAAGAATTTCCCGTTAGCCATAAAACAAGAAATAAAAATAAATGAAGCTGCAATTTCATCAAACGTAAAATCATAATGGTCTCACGCTAATTACTGCACTGATCGTATCGGCTGAAAATTGTAATTGCCTTTCTGCAGGATATGATTACGTTTTGAATTTTCTTAGTTGAAATTTCACCATTTAAATTGTCTCAATTTTTTGAGACAACATATTCATATTAAGTTTCATCATGGGTGTAGAAGTTCCACATGAAATTTCAATTCATGCCAACATGAGTAACTTCCAATTTCTTAGAATTTCTTGATCATGCCAGTATTTATTCATTATTGCTTGTGAGTAGGCTATAATACATAATTGTCATTATAATACATTTAAATTGAATCTGAGAGTTATTTATTCTCCAACAAGTGCTTCAAGATCTCAATCTCTCCAATTTTTGAAATGTCTATATAATCTATGATATATTAATAATTCGTTGCAAACTCTATCCTCAAGTGATTAAGACTCTATCGTGGTTAAGTGGTAGAGAGGACATTACTGTCCAAACTTCGCCACGTCAAAAAATAAAAAAGGTCATTCTATTTTATTCCTTACACTTTTCAAACTTTTCTCCTCTTTAAGTATTATTAATTTTTTGTGAATACATCATATAGAATAGGAATAAGAATAAACTTTACTAGCCCAAAAAACAGGAAGCCACAGTTTATAAATACATCAAACTGTATCAAATTCAACAGCGGAAAGAGAAGGGATCTTTCAGCAATTACTCTCAAAAAGTATTTAAGATATTTTTACCCTGGTGCGTCAATAATAGGGGTGTATTAAACACGATAGATTAGTGTGCGTAAAAATAATATGTGTAAAATGTGTGCGCCAATAACTCAGTTTTTTTGAAACATAGTTTTCCTTGGAAGGGTGAGAACATAATTATATTCACGAATATCTTCTGCTCGATTCCTCACTTTAAATTACCAGGGGTCTTTATCCAACTATCTCTACCTGAAGCTTTCAAGCATGAACACAGAGTGAACAGACAATATTGCAATAAAGTGTTGACCACTATTCATGGTGAGCAGTGAGCGCGGCGCAGAGCAGAGCAGAGGCTCACTCATGTATGAAGAAGTGCAGCGATGAGTTATTGTTGTGGGGTGTGAGGATGGATGACAAGGTTGACAGTGGACAGGTGGTTGGCGGTGCGGTGGACGATTAGTGAAGTGACAGTTCCATCCAGCGAGCAATCAGAGCGAGAGCGAGGTCGTGTACGACTTTCCGAGTGCCGGAAAAATAATAATTGTTAAACGGCTGGAATGGACCCGTTACAGAAGAAAGCCATTCCTTCACTTTTTTCTCATACTTATAATATGCACTTTCCCCTTTCCGCTGTCGATGCAGTGCGAGAGTGAATGCAGCTGAACCAATTAGCTCTTAAACCAAAATAAATGGCTCCCAAATTCAGTCTGGTATTATCCGAATGATTTTGAAAATATTGAATCAAGTTCCATATAGCACATATTCAGTGTCTATTTAGTTTATTCATATAGTCTCGAATCAGCATATAAGTGGAATAGGGGGCTCTTTTTGCCTCAACTTCGCCCACATCACTTGTAATGTTATAAAGTACAAATAAAAGACATCTATCGATCAGCAGGCCAGAAGCAAGTTTTTACTGAATTTTCCCAGGAAACCTCTAGACTCCTCAATATTAATATAATATTTCTATAACATGAGAAATATAACATACGAAATTATATGTGAAATATTCCCATTTTGATTTAATACTGTGAGAGAGGAATTCCGATGCTGATGCAGTTCTGATGCGATTTCGATGCAGTTCGATGATAGTGGAGCATTTCATGATTGTAGTGTTCAACACTCAATATGCTGAGCCAAACATGAGTGGCTTTTCAAAAGTAACATTATTTCATCTAATTTTTCAGCAATATGGATGATTTTGAAAAATTTTATATTAGGACTTTTGATATCAGGAATCAATGAATTTTCAAATAATATGAATTTGTACTTATCGCTTACCACAATGTATTTCAAGTATATTTTGAATTAATTGAGTTAAATATCATAATGTTTAAAAAAGGTTATTCAGCCCTTCGTTGAATACAGCATCACAGATTTTGAACCAGGAAACGGATACAAGCTGATTATGATAGGTCGGATGTTGATGGACCGTTTCCATAATGGCATTAACACATATTTAGCGGGCATACACTTCAACAGCAGACCGACCACTCTCTAACGGAACCTAGCGAAGTTACTTATCAATGAAAATGTCCATCGTCATTGCGGATTCAATGGATTAGCTACAATACAATTTATGGAGCTCGAGCAATAATTGCACAGTTATCTCATTTATGGATGCCATGTTGTCATTTTGGATTAATGTCACTCATTTCTCCGGTGTACATAATACGTAACAATTATGTACGTCCATAATACGCAACCTACATTAATTCAGATATGATCAGAATCTGGATCCTTGATCTACTAGAATTCATATGATATTATAATAATTATTCATGTGATTGGAGATCTGATTGGTATTTTCAAATCATATCAGCAAAATTTGAACTTTTATCCTGGCTTATCACAAATATTTTTTTATTATTATTCAAATGATTGAAAGTTTTATGAGAGGTATGGAACGAAGTATTACAATTGATAATGTAGCTATCAATTAAGATACTCATTTGTTTTTGACAGCTATCGGATTAACATAAGTACGATGAATATGAAATTCACAATCAATAGCCTACAAATCTCCCAATATTATTTCATTTTTATTTGTTGACGTTTCGTGATAGGTGTTTGACAGATGTAGCTGCAAGCGTAATTTGCTGAACAGCTGAACTCTGGAACTGCGATGTATCAGGATAAAGAAATGTGAATTATTGAATAACTTGTAGCAGTTCTGCGGAGAACGAACAACTTGCTGACAGCACAAAGAAGTATGCGACAAGCTCTCGAAATTTACAGCATTGGGGTAAAGAAACGCCACCAGGAATGACTGATGTGACATGGATACCTGCACTGGATATGTTGGTTGGAGCGAAGAGCTTTTCTCGTCTGATACTAGCCGCAAGGCGAAACGTCGTTCATCTCCAGTCTTTGAACTTTTGCTTTAAGACCTGCAACAGTACTGATTTATTATTACTTTCAACTTCCGCTGTCTTCTTATTCCAAATTCTCCTACGCGAACTTCTCGCGAAGTAATGAATTTGTCATTTGCGTTCAAATTCTTGGTTAGATCATTTAACACTATGAGTTTTCTTTGATGTCTTCTCTCAATTGTCGAAATTTATTACAATTTATGGAATTTGCAAAGTCCTTTTATTCATAAATATTGAATGGAAACATCAGAGCACCTGATTTTATAGTCGTATTCAAACTTCTCATGTTATAACTGAACTCGAATAATAATGATCAAATCCGTAAAAAGTGCCGTTATTTCAAATACATCAATACTGTGGATGATAACCCGTCATTATAACTCACCATGAACTCTGTAGGCATGCGATTTAGTAATATTGTAGTATAGTAACTATGGTTCACATTTTTGGCAGTCTCAAGATTGCCAAGAAATTGGAAAATATGTAGACCTACAAAGTAGATAAACCCACATGCAAAATTTTGTGTTGAAAATTATTATGGAATTGAAGTTGTTGAAGCTCATTAGTAGAATCAGTTAATGGTACAGTATGATAAAAACTTCCAATTGAATTTTTCAATTGTTTAATTGGTTTCACTCAGCTTTGAACAGATGTAATAAGTGAGGATCTCTGACAGTTTCAATAAAAAATCAAATATTAATTTAATTTTTGAATCATTTAATAAAGATACGTCACGTCAGGTCATTCTTAATGTAATGTCACGACAGACTCCAGGGATAGTCAGCAGGTCAGCCCCTCCGAAAATTTCAATATTTACTTGATACATTGGGTGGAATGGGAGAAACACTGAATAATTCATTAAAATCTCTTTTCAAAAGTGCAATAACGTAATCAATGTCACTAACCGACTTTTAGACACATCTCCACTCCAAGTTAACTGCATCTCTCGATGACCACCCTCCCAACTTAAAAACTTTAATCGTTCAGACTCGAGAACAGAGCAGGAAAATAGCAACTTTTTAATCAAAGTTCGTTATTCTCTACCGAACTTTTGCCAGCTACGCTCCAGCACTCAACAAAGCCCTTTCAACAAAGTTGCACCACAATTCTCCTTCAATTATTGTAAGTCATGTAATTCAATTAAGACAAAGCTTACTTATGCTCTCAGATGAGTTCTAGTATAATGAGAATTGAATCACATCTCAGTCATTTGGAAAATTCAATTATATATTTACTTGATCTTGTAATGGGATGAGAATTAATTGGGCAATATTGTGAACAACAGTTGATAATTTCATCTAGAATTCTAATTTCCACATAGAATGGGAGTTTATGAGCTTGGGAGACGATTGGGGAGAAAGGGGGCTCAGTCCTACATCCCTCATAGACGGGCCACCTCGGTAGAAAGGTAAAGGTTCCAGACGCTAAAAACTGATTTTAATTGGAAGGGCGGCACGAATATTAACATTCGAACTGACATTGATATGATATTATATCTGAAACATTTAACATTATAATGTAACATTGTTGCATAGCGAGCACAAAGCAAAGGAAAGTAAACATGGGATGACAGGATGAATACTAGAAACTACCCAGAATCTGTGTTAATCAACGTGTGTTGATCAACCTGGACAACAAAAAAAGCAGCTGAGTTTATACTATTGCTTCCTATTCTATGTGTGTGGGTCAGGATTGTATAGTTGTGGAAATCATGGGTATTGATTCGAGAATTAATTAAAACTGGTTCACGTGATTTTGTGAACGATCGTGTTTCCATCAATTCGAAGAATTCCTATCAATTCGTATCGAATACCAATTCAAAGATTGAGTTTCACCTCAGTGCGCATCAAAGTTCAATTAAGCCAATCTACAACGGTAATGGATTCTGAAACAAACAGAAAACAAGGTATCAATGGAGTTTCACTTCATGACAGGACTTGAGAGGGGTTAACCGATTTGCGTTGTATAACATTTCTTTGGCTTGAACTTACTATAAGTATATTGATAATGTGATAGTAGGCCTGACGATTATTAGTTGATAATGATGTTGATAACTGAAATGAAATTGATGAGTTGGAGGAAACAATGAACTGAATAGAAATCTAGTCAGTTACTTCATCGGAATGGGGAAAAACTTCCTGATGTTAGACTCCCAGTACAATAAAAATATCAAGAAAGCACTACCACCATTGCTGAGATAGAACCATTCATTTAAAAATGATAAGCTCCCTCTTACATGAGATAAATAGATTAGCAACTGGACTCTTCTGTTCTCTAGTATGTTCAACAAGCTCAAATTAATACTTGAGTAAATTATGTTTAAAGTTGTACATGAACCTGCAGAGTTATTCACTTATTTAGCGAATTGCTGGCTATAAATTGTTCCGTAAATAAAAAGCATGCATTTACATTCATTTCCAAGGGTGTGAAGACAAGGAGGTAAAACAGCTTGTATTCAATACACACCCAGTTACATGACAGTCCCACTATGTTTGACGTACGACATTTGTGAGTACTGACGTGTGAATTCAAATTCCAAGCATTCATGCTATGGTATCAGGCCCTAGAGCTGGGTTGACAGCCCAATTTGATTTCCAGCCCTATTTGGCCATGATAAGCAGGCAAGAGGGGAATCTGTCAAGTGAACTCACTCAAACCACAATGGAATACATATCAAGTTAATAATTAATGAGTTATTCGGATCTGTTGTGATATTGTTGACCAATGTAGTGATAATCTCGGAATAGCGGCTACATTGTCATTGGAAGTTATGTTCCTACTCTATTTATCATGGAAATTGTAGAATCTTCCTCTTCCTAATCTGTATTATTCTCCTCATTCATTGATTAATGTGTGAGAGGAAATTTATTTAGTAATATTGATGATATTATGGAAATCTACAATGTCATAAAATTTTCCCTCCATCAAGTGCTCTTAAGAAGTGGAATTTGAAGAGTGGATACGTTTGAAGAAGGAGGGGAAGAACAGTATTGGAAAATTATTGAAAATAATCGGGAAAATTTGGAGCTAAATGGAAAATACAAGTAGTAAATTGAAAAATTGAAAAAGTCAGTGAGGATTGGAGAAGGGAAAGAAAGTACCAGTTGCAAATAACGGGAGCAAAACAGAAACAGATGAAAACAAGGCAAGATGAAGGCAAGGCAAGATGAAGGCAAGACAAGGGAAGGTGTGTATGATGTGCTGATTGAATGAGGTGGCCATGCCATGTCATCTTCGCTGATGCACTGCCACCGCTATCATCATCACTGCCACCATCGTCACCAATATTCACTCTGCGCTTTCCACGCTCAAAGAAAACCAGGAAAAACTGAACAATTCTCCGTTTGACGACTTTATTGACAGCGTGGGAGAATTTCTAGACCGCGAATCTGTGGCATTCGAATCGGTAGACGGATGAAAAGATAGACTGGTATATTGTTATCTTCTGATAACGGATCAGTTAACGAGGAGGCACGTGCATTTAATAGTTTCATGGAGAGCTCCTTATTGCAATCGTAGAGGAATGCAACATTGAATCTTACAATTTTTTAGACCAACGGAACTTTGTGAACATTTCAAGAGATTTCCATTGAATTGGTAAATTTCACGATACTCATATAAAATCATCGTTGTTATAATGTTGTGATTTGCTGTTTTATTTTGCTGTTTACTTGTTTTGTCACTCACAAATAAAATTGATAAAAGTAATCTATTTTTAACTGAAACGATTCTATGCAGAAGTTACATTGATTGGAAAATGAATTCAATTACAAAAAGTGAACCTCCAATGCTCTAATGATAGGTTATATTCCTGAGAATATCAACTTAAGAAATGACATTATGATCTCCTGAATTTAGCGATTTGTAGAACTTATGAGGAACTTATTGAGTATTTATTGCTCCAGTTTTTGGTATACATTGAAAATTCTGTAGATTTATACTGAAATACATTATGAAATATTCTGATTTCTGAACCAGCTTGAAGTATTACAACTGTCACTAGAGCTCTCAAAATATTACTCGAAGATTATGGGAGCTAGTAGATATCACCAACGTCCTCATTAAGGAATTTCATTAGAAGTTTAGCATTGAAAGAAGGTTGCTTATCTTTACTAATTTCTAGTTATTTCGAATTGATTGAATTAATTTATTGTTTCCCAACATACTATTGGATTATTATAACTCAATTTTTTATTTTTCAGAAGTGTATCATCTGAGTGGTGAACCTGACTATAGATTTGTAACACTGCGATGGCAATATCCGAAACATGTTCCAACGTTGAATGGCTTCCAGGTTCGATATTGTGAACTACAAGCCTGGGGCCCTAACAGATGTCGAACCAAGGTAAAAAAGTTATAGACAAATATTGTAATCATTCAACCCTCAATTTCTCCAATATTAGCTAATTGGCATTCCTTTGAATTCATAGGTACTATATTCACCTGTTTAGAATCATAGATTTTTTAGCTGAACAGTGTCTTCTGCCCCCTCCTCAAAATAATTGACAATGAGACTTATTGTAGCTGTTTTGAATGCATGTTACAGCAGAGAGGTAGTCCTACATTTCAATGAATGTTCCTACGGTTCTAGGTAACATTTTTTTATCAAAACTCGAAGGTGGAGTACGCTGAAGCTTCTTGCAAACATTTCAAACTCTACTACTCTGCAATATGCGTTCATGTGTTCATTGTTGATACAGTATGACGATTTTGTCTCGATAAAACATGATTTCTGGAATTCTTGAATGTGACAATTCAACCAATCTATTCACTTTTTTGCAGATGATAGATGCCTCGGCCGGAATGCAGGAGACAATACAAACGTCACCCTACTATACGTATTCTATAATAATAAATGGATTACGGATGGCTACAAATTATACATTTGAAGTACAGCCAATGGAAACAAGAAGGGTACGATATTTCATGGACAACAAAGTCAATCACCTAAGCAGACGTATTATCATTCCTACAAAAGGATGTAAGCAATAATATTTCACTACGCCATGCTTTTTCCTCAATTGCATTACTCGTTCACAGTAAATCAATGTTGTATTTCACTCACGAGATGGGATAGAGAGTACGAGTGGAGGTCTTTATAGATGAAAAATGAGAATAGAATTAGGGTTTATGCCTTCAAATTAATAAATTGATGAGGGTTTATATTAGTAACTAACATGCTTTGCACTGAGGAAAATTTGAGTGTTGTAAAATGGAATCTCCTTATGTCCCGGAATGATGAATAAAGAATAATTATTATAATTCTGTTCAGAATCACGTGGATATAACCTCAATAAGAGATGAAAATTTCTATTAAAAGAAATGGGTTTCATATTTTATGTCTGGAACCCCCAAGCTTTGATTTTTAAACCGCGCTCGGTAACAACCAAAAGCTACCTAGTCACTTAGAGAATGCTCTGTTTGGTTGGGCTTTTATAGTTACGTAACATTTGAATCACAAATTGAATAAATTTGTTTTGATTATTGAATTAGAATTGAATAATAGCAATAAAAATAAGCCCATGTCCGTCCTTGGTAAATTCAGAATATTTATGCAAAATTTCAAGTTCAGACGTGATGATTTTTGTCATTCGTGTATTTCCTATCCCGTACATGTTTAGGATTTATAAACATTATACATTGGAAAGTTGGTATTATAGATTAGATATGTAGACCAACAGACAAAAACCATTAAGTAAGATTATCGTAGTCTGATCTCAAGGGAAACATTTACAATATTATTATTATTATTATTATTATTATTATTATTATTATTATTATTATTTTATTATTATTATTATTATTATTATTATTATTATTATTATTATTATTATTATTATTATTATTATTATTATTATTATTATTATTATTATTTATAGCACTCCTTGAGCAATTCAAATTACTGCTTATGAATTCCAATCGATCATGAGTAGACTGAACAATCCGGAATAAGTGTAGAAATGTATTGAGGAAATTTGAAAAAACATTCAGAATTAATATTGTATAAATAGAGAAATGTTCATATTAGTGATCTAATTCTGAATCCCACACTTGTATATCGATAATCATGGGATAATAGGAGGGATTCATTACAGCATTGTATGCTTTAATGATTCTGATAGTTGAAAAATTTGAATTTGATTGATAAGATATCTAATTAGAGTGCTCCTGACAAAAGTTGAAGTGCTCCTGAGTGTAAAGTTGCAGACAATTGCAGGTTGTTTGATTTTCTTGTTTAATTCTCCCAGAAACTGAAATATCACACTCTCTTGATTAAGCCAACAAATGAATAATTGTTGAAAAGCCGAAGGTGGATGACGGTGTCTTTGCTTTGTAGGTGATGATGACAATGACTACGTCTACGATGACGACGATTATTCGACGATTAATTTGCATGAAATAGCTGCACATTGTCCCAAGAGATTTTCAGAGATGGATAGGTCTCACATCCCAACTTTGCTCATCTGAACCAGCAAGCAATTGAAAAGTTTTATCTCATAACATACGTCTGACACAAAACCAGACCAGCTATATGAGAGTTTGATTACTTTCCCCATTCCAAAGTTAAACTGGAATTCATCTAATATGGAGGGCTCTTTCACCCAGTAATAAAAACCGCATGAATAATAAGCTTCTCAATACATTTTCATTAATAAATTCTCACAGATTTTCCGCTCAGAGGATATGGAATGTGATATGAGTATAAAATTCTATACTCTAACTGCAGTGTCGTACCAAAAAACAAATTAATATTACTTTCTTTTATGGTCGTTCTCACATACCTTCCACACATTCCACTTACATGAGACTTTAATTACTGATTAATTCACATCAATCATTGAGGTTTACAAAAAACTTCAATCTTTCCAAAACAATTAGAATTGAACCGTAATCATGAAGGAATCCATGAACTGGATCAATCACTACAAATGAATATGGGAAAGGGCAACCATCGCAACTCATAAAGCATACGTATTCCTTCATCCCTATCACACAGATTGCGAATTATCATTCAAAACTTTGGTTGACCTTTCATTTTAGCTCGAGAGATGGAATGAATTATTTATTGATATAATGATGTGGGTTGCTGATACGGTTCAATCCCAGAGAGCTCCCCGAGATATTGTCGGTTGAAAATTCCATTACTCTATATTGACTCAAATATTCTAAATTTGAACAAACAATCTCTTTCATTTAGAGAGCTCTCTGAAATTGAATCCATCCACTGCACAAGAATTAACGATCCTATTTCCCATTGACA
Source organism: Nilaparvata lugens (assembly GCF_014356525.2). NCBI lineage: Eukaryota > Metazoa > Arthropoda > Insecta > Hemiptera > Delphacidae > Nilaparvata > Nilaparvata lugens. Next base: position 74,727,206 of record NC_052506.1, read on the forward strand.
TATTCTGAATTACAATTTGTCAATACTTGAATCAGACAAGAATGAATATTACTGAAATCTCTTTTGTAAAACTAATGAATTGTTCTTTTTCTCAACAATGAAAGTGCTTTTCAAACTCATTACAAACAACCTTCCCATCAATTAAAAATGTAGCACTACTTTTCAAACCCTTTTCGCATATTATTTACAAATCATAGACTGATATGAGCAAAATTTTTCAACCATTCATAAATAAAACGAAATGGTATAATGAGGACTGTTAATATTTGATAATACTTCCACAATACTTACAGATATTGTCGATACAAACAATGTGAATTTGTTAATAGAATTAGTTTTCTCAAATAGTATTTTTGTTTTACTAAACTGAATAATGCTCGTTCATCTAGAGAGCTCTCTAAATATTGATCCATTTTCTGATCAATATAATTGGAACAGATCATTCTTGTCTTTTATCTAGAGAAAACTCCACACTCTGAATGTGAATAACTTTGCTTCACAGAAATTACTGAAACATACCATTCTTGAATAATGCTTCAATCTTCCATTTAGAGAACTAAACACATTCTGAATGTTTGTACATTTTCTGTTCAATGTAATTGGAATACATTTTTTTGTGTCATGCTCTCAATCAATACTCCATGTAGAGAACTCTCCACTCTCTGAAAGTAAATCTATTCTTTGCTCAATGTAATTGAAATAAACTTTTCTTGTATAGTACTCCTAGGGCCGGTTTCCGAGCTCGGGATTTAGCTAAGCTCTAGACTTTAACAGGCTTTAAACTCTGGAGTCAGAAAATTTGCTTTACAAGTCAGAGCGTTAACGTAGTCGTGGACTTAAATAGACCCTGGAGTTAAGAGATCACTTTAGACTCTGGAGTTTATAATTTCGCTTTCTGAGTGAAGGGCTTTTAAGGCCAGGACTTGAATAAGATTCTCGCCTCTTTCCGAGTCAAGGATTTATCAAAAATCGAGTCCAGAACTTAAAACAGCGTGATTTTAAACCTTTGACTGAGGTAGGTTTTAAAATTAAATTCTGGACTTGTACTGAGCAAACACATCTCAGTTATTGTTTTGGAGTAGATGAATAGCCAAATAGGTGTCTTGGATCACCCAAATTATTTGAATTAGTACATCTCTATAACCCTCCACTCTCTGAATGTAAATTAATTTTAAGTTCAATGTAATAATAGAAACTTATCTTCCTTGAATAATGCGTGATCTTTCATCTAGAGAGCTCCTCCCATTCTCTGAATGTGAATCAATTTGCGGCTTACATCAATTGCAATAAACCATCCATTTCCTGTTCAATGTAATAGCCACTGTTATCAGTAACTTAACCCAATCGGCGTTTCAGTCTCAGCAAAAGCGAGCCTGTGCCTGCCCGACGTGAGTGAGGTTGAAGTGGCGACAGGGCCGTACTTCGGGGGCCGCATAGCCGTGGAGACGGGAGGCGACGGGGAGGACTGTGCCGTGTCCGGGGATGGCTCCAGTCCCAGGGAGGTCTACACCCTCCGGATTCAGCACAAGCTGTGTGGAAGCTACGTCAACCGCACAGCTGTCACCACCTTCATACTCGTTCAAGAGAACCTGCCGATTCTCACTCACAGTACTCGACGATTCCTGGTGCTCTGCACATTCCAACCAGAAACACTCACTGTGAGAGCGGGGTAATATTGTCTTTTCACATTAAATCGTCAATATCTAAATTATTCTTCTATAATAACTCATCACAGCGTACGATATTCAGAGAATCGATGAACATTTTAAACGTTTTTCTAATCAATATACATGATAGAAAGTATTTGATCTGAGTAGTACAAGGCAACTCATAAGTAAATGATCCAACAAAACTGTTCCAAAAAAGTGAATAGAGCATTTTTTTGTTTTTTTTCCTTCTATGATTTTGATGCGGACTGATTCGTAGCTGCTAACAAGACGACTAACTCACTCCTTTCTCTGTTGGGGTCCTTATCTATTGGAGGGCAGAAGATGAGTTAATTTCAAATTTTAAGGGAGGTTAACATTCTTGTTTAGTTAATTGTATGATAGTAACAATGCTTTGGATAGTGTTGTTTGCATTTTTATATTCGGACATTGGACAAGCTATTGCTAAAGTATGTCAAGTTAATGAATGTCCTCAATTTGTTAGGCAGGAATACCCATAAAAAAAGAACCAAATTTCTGCAGTTATTTCAAATGCCAGTTTCTATTTCAGGCTGAATTTGCCGTCAACAAGTTTGGATGGTGAAGCGATGCCCAGCAGTGACGCGCCGCCTTCCATGAATGAAATGATAGGCAACGAGGTGCAAGCCTCTCCTCTCCAGCTCTTGCAAGAGGATTTGGCTGGCAGATCTTTCAATGGTGAGTCGAATCTTTCGTTCAAATATAACGGAATTCATCAATCTAGATCAGAAAACCTTTCCCACAATAGAGTACAATAGAATGAATAAGTATTCTATTCAACAAATAATTCACCTTTCAAATTCATTCATATTGAGGATTTTAATTGAATTGGCACATATCCCTTTATAAGTAACTTGCTACAAACACGTACAAAATAATACTTGTAAAATTAAATCAATACTTACTTACTCACTCCTCAGCTCTACAAGTCTTACAAACCTTTGCCTCCCTCCTGTCTCGATCCTCGGCCTGCCTCCTCCAGTTACGAACTCCAAGCGTCCTTAGATCGCGATCCACATCATCTGTCCACCTATTTCTCGGTTGACCTTTTCTTCTTCTGTTATATATCCTCTCCTTCCATATAAATTTCACCACTCTTTCATCTCTAATTCTTAACATGATATGTACCATCCACCTTATTCTGCCAGCTTTAATAAACCGCACAATGTCTTCATTGTTTAAGAACTGCTCTATTTCAAAATTTTTTCTGCCTCTCCCGTGACAATATTCTCAAAAACAGGGCCCATGATTTCATCATGGCCATCACCTTTCTCTCAAAAACTCTCACTCTTTGTATATCTCCAGCAGTGAGCACAATTAATGTTTCCGTTCCGTAACACACCACAGGCCTCACCAATGCAAAAATAAAATCAATAATAGAATATAAAAATAAATCATCTTTCTCAATCACCTACGATTCAAAGATTACTCTAACACGAAAATGATCTAGTATGGAAGTCATTGAGTAAAATACATTTTTCTCGTATTCCATACCGTGACAGCTTCTACTTGATTTAATAATGAAAAAGATTGAAAACATTTTAAAAAAATCTAAATTCCAAATTCTAATTATCTTATGTTTTAGAAGAATCAGAAGCTCAACTAGTGGTTGTGACAGTCGTGGTGCTGGCCATGATGGTTGCAATTGGTCTCACAATCTGGTGGTTCATACCTACTGCCTCAGCTGGTAAGTTGACTGAAAGTTGCCTTCAATGTTGGCCCATAAGGTAATAAGTTTAAACGTTGACTATTATATGCATCTACTATGACTGGACAGTGCATCTGAATGCGTTCAAGAGATAATCCCACAGTTCTATCAACTTAATAATTCTTATGCTGCATAACTCCATCCATTGACAAGGATAAGGAAAATTTAAATATCGGATGAAGAACGATAATATATTTAACTTTTCTCCCCCATCATCCAGCCACCATATTGAGTTTCATATTCCATTATGTTTTTTGCAACAACGTTTTATTTGTTAGAGTCATACTTAAATATAGTTTTAACAACTATAGGCCTATTTGTTAGAGTCATCTATATAAAACGTTGTTTTATATTCACAAAAAACATACCACACCCACAGCAAATAAAAGGATGTGACCAAAATTCGTATCATCCTCGGATGAAGCGTTTCTAGAATCACCTGCTGTACTTACTTAATTCCATTATCTGAATGCAATTTCGAATTTATTGCTATCTGAATATACAGAGTGACACAGAATAACGGGAACTTTTAAAAACGCCATAAAACATTAGTGGGAAGGGCAAAAATGATTTTATTCAAACTAATGTGAAGTTCAAGACTTGCCATTTAAGAATTATTAATATCACTTTTATTAATATCACATCTATCACTTTTTGACAATTACTTTTTTCAAAATGGCTTACCTCCTGCACGAATACACTCTTGAAATTTGTGTTGTGATTCCTGAACGATTGCTGCAACATTTCAGCTGGGATATTGTTAATTTCATTTCGAATCTTCTGTTATGATTCAATCTCAGTTATTGCTCAAGTTGTGAAAACGTTTGATTTGAGATAGCTCCACAAACTGAAAATCGCAAGTGGACAGATCATGGGACCAGGAAACGCAACCTAATCGTGAGATTACACAGTTACTAAACCATACTCACCCGCACAGTTCTCATTGAATGTCGTGCAGAGTGGCTTTCGCTCACAATTTCATCAATAATTTTGAATTAATTAAAAATTAAAACATGATTCAAAATGAAATGTCGAAATGAGATGTTGCAGCGATCAATGAGGAATCGTCTCAACACAGATTTCAAGAGTGTATTCGTTGAGGAGGAAGCCATCTTGAAGAAGTAATTGTCAAAAAAAGATAGATGTTATTAATAGTTCTTGAACTTTACATTAGTTTGAATAAAATACAGAAATTCTGCACTTCCCACTAATGTTTTATGGCGTTTTTAAAAGTTCCCGTTATTCTGTGTCACTCTGTATTACAATGAATTTTTTGCTATAATCTAGCCTGAAATATTGCTATTTTCGAACAATAATTCAATTGTTTGATCCTTCTCTAGATTGGAGAATTTCTGTATCAAATCTATCACCAATATTTAGTTTGAACGTTCATAAAAGGTTCAAAAACGTCAAAGGAACAAATTAAATGAATCTTATTGGCAATTTCATCCACTTTCCAACTTTATAGATTTTGACTGATTTTCACTGAGTTTTCCAGTTATTGAAGTTTTTCAAAAACTTCGAAAAATCGATATATCCCGAAAACTAAGTAAGGTCGATTTATGAAAATTTTACTGGTCAATTCTTTCTTTCTTTCTTTATCCGGCGCTACAGCCCTAGGTGAGCTCTGGCCTCCTTCACAACACACCTCCATTCTTCCCTGTTCATGGCTCTTTCCTTCCATCCTCTTACCCCCATCTTTCTCAGGTCATCCATCACTTGGTCCACCCACCTGTTCCTTGGCCTACCTTTCTTTCTTCTGCTGTGCAACTTGCTATTAAAAATTATTTTCGGCATTCTAGCCTCACTCATCCTCATCACATGCCCCAACCTCCTTATTCTTTGGGCTTTAATGAAGCGTACTATATTTTCTCCTTTTATTAATGCTTCTATTTCCTCATTTTTTCTTATTCGCCATTGCTGCTCATTAATCTGAACGGGACCGTAAATTCTTCTTAGTATGGATCTTTCAAAGATTTTTAATGCATTTTCGTCAGCCATATTCATCACCCAAGTTTCTGCCGCATATGTTGCCACTGGACGCACCGATGTTCTATATATTGTTATCTTGGTGCTCCTGCCGACCAACTTACTTTTAAATAATCTAACATTGGCATAGTAGGCCCTATTAGCTGCTTGAATCCTTTCTTTTATAAAAGTATTATTACCTGTGGCATTTATTGGGCATCCTAGATACTTGAAGTTCTCTACACCTGCAAACTTTTTGTTATTCACGTAGATATTTCTTGGTACTCTGGACTTGATTGCTGACACACACAGATATTTACTCTTGTTCTCATTTACAACCAGTCCGACTTTTCGTGCTTCAATTTCCAGGATTTTATAAACTTCTTTCAAGCATGCCACACTTCTAGCCATTATTACCACGTCATCCGCATATGCACATACTTGATGCATCTTGTTGAATATGGTACCTCTCTGATCCACCCTTTCAATAGCTTTCTGGAGAGCAATGTCGAACAGTACTGCTGAGAGCCCATCACCCTGCTTTACACCAGCATTAAAATGAAAGCTTCTGCTCAGCCTATTTCCCATCTTCACTTTGGCTGTAGTAGCAGCCATTATCATTGTGATGAGGTTAACAAGCTTACTCGGAATACCAAAACTCTTGAGTATCTGACACAGCTTAGGCCTGATGAGACTATCAAAGGCTTGCTTAAAATCAATGAATACTGGTCAATTATTGTTGAAAATTTAGTCTTGAATCTATGGTCTTCGGGTGTTACACCTTTTGTGGGACACTATGCATATTGAATATCTAAGTAATTATAAATGATAATACATGCTATCATTATTCTGCCCCTATAAACTCACATAGAGAACTCTGCTCAGCAACTTTAGTGGAATCAATGTATCTGGATCAATGCCCATTGGACTGACCTACTTCACTTTTGAAGATATTTCAAAAGTAACTAGCATTTTTGGAGATATCTTGGAACATCGTTCATAAAATAATTTGAGTACGGTACAGACGCTCCAATGCACATTGAATACCGCACCGGTACCCATTGAAATTGAAGAAATATTTATTGCCAAATATATTGATATACCCTAGCAATCGGACGTATCATGGTCTCATGGATGACCGGAACTATATAGATGTGCGATTGTACGCAAAACTTGATATGGGGAACCATAATTATTGTTTAATAATTGAGAATTGTTGCAGAGCTCGTCAAGTCATTTATCCAGGAATTATTCTTGTAAGATTTTAAAAATATCTCGGAACTTTGAGGAAAATGCTGTGTATTTAAAATATAATATTTAGAGAACTATGGTTTTCAAAAAAATTGGACTTATATCCTCATAAATAAATGTATTCACTAGGAACGTTTTCAATGTTTTATTTGTAATAATCCACCCTTGTAGAACATCTGCCCATTCAACTTCTGCTGAAGAATCATTCATCCAGCATCAACAGATTTTCTCTATTTTCTATGTGAAAGTTTTTTATTCATCAATTATCTATTAACTATTCATTAGAACTACACAACTCCATAGAAAATGAATGAATACGGTAAGGTACCGTATTTTATCATCACAACTGATAAATAAACTCTTTTTTATTCTTGAAGTTGAACAGTTATTACTCAACAACTCTCTTAAAAGATTATCTGGAATGCTAGGAATGAATAATGAGATATCATTGAAGAATCTTATCCAATATATTTTCATCAAGTTTCATACAATCTTTTATTCGACATCTTTCAAAATTAATAAAAACAATTGAACATAATGAATCAATCTTTAAAAACATAAAATATCAAGCTCTGCTAGTTAAGAAATATTTATTCATTCAGGAATTTAAGTTATACAATATATGTTTTAATAGACAAATTTCATTTTACCTAACTTTTGGAATAAGCTACATCATTGTTTAATCAATCTCTCTGATATTATTCCATTAATCTATTTCAATATTTTTTAGCAATATTCGATAGATTTAAGTACATTTATTATCTATTTCTTGGTTACGTTATATTTTGGTAACTATTTCACATGCAACCAATGGTAAAAATGTTGTGGTACTGAATTTATAGTAGCCATAAGAATGGTCCTGTCGTCAAACCTATGAAGCAAATCCAAACATTTTTCGTCTTGCAATAATTATAATTCGGTATCTCAGTGATTGAACTCCCGCAGCTTTTAGAGAAATAGACATCTTGGCTCAATCCAGATAACTTGCATATCACGTTTCAAAACATTCTCGAATGTAATAATTATATTATGTGAACCTACTCCAAACTCAAAACTACAAACTTCTACTATCCGAATGGCATTTCATATTTTCCTGTAGCTTCTGGCACATGATATGTAGCTGGCAAACAATTCATTCTTATGTTCACGGAGACGGAGAAATATTAACCTTTTTCCAATGTAATAAGCATTGTCAGCAGTTCATGCAGATGCTCTTACAATGGACATTTTCTTCTAGACGTTTCATAGTCGAAAAATTGACTATTATTGAAAAATTGTTATGCAATCAGTAATATCCACATTGAAAAATATTGACTTGAGAGATACGCTTCCAATTCATTTTAAGATCCATTATTTCCTGATCCTTCTAAATTTCAATGAGATATGGTTCAGAAATAAATTCTGCAGACATGGAGTTACATGCAAACTGAAATAAATATTACCGTCTTCATTATGCCACTAAATACTACATCAAGATCTTTAAGCTTGAATGAACTAGAAAACTATAACTTTTTATACTATGTGGTCAATTGAATTATTGAAAATAATCAATCAATCACTTTAACCTTTGTTATTTGACTAGAAGTCCTGGAGAGATTATGACCTATTTTATTTTTCTTCCACTCTCTTCATCATTGTTATTAAATCATTTTCTCGTTCAGTCTCACTTCACTCACGTCATTCAGAAAAGATCACTCACACTCGTAAAATTAAGTTGACATTGATTAGAAATTAAGCTGAACATAATGATTGAAAATGAAAATCATCATAATTCATCTTACAAAAGCACCAACTGCAATAATTTTATATGATTTAGTGATCCATAAATGCATATTTTTCCTAGATGAGACTTTATATTACAATTCTTTATTTATCTCAGAACTATCATCTCATTGGATTTGAAAACATTGTAACAGTTTTTAAATATAATTATCATTAATAAATATTGTTTACTGAATATTAAAATGAAAATTGTAAAATAGATTATTTCAATTTACTATTTATAATACTGTGAGGGCACATAGCACTCATCATCTATACATTCTTAGTCATTCATTCCTAATAAGTTAGGGTTTAACATCACAGTTTTTTCTCTTAAAACTACTTAACATATTTTATATTTGAATTTAAACATTATTAAATCTTTGCTTTCCAATTTTACATTAACCTCTACAAAGCTATTATTCTACTGAGATCGTGTATGCACATGAGATTACTAACACAAACTTTTTCGAACTGAGATAAAAAAGGATGAAAATGTTAGGCTCTATTGATGTTTACTGAAATAATACTGTATAAAATATGTAGTGCAAATTTTATATAGTCGGATAATTTGATTGAACTTGGTCGTTTTGATGAATAGTTCTAAACAATTTCCTAAATTTTATCTACAAGTTTATCAACTATAACTTACTATAACTTACAGTACGGTACAATACAATTAAGTTACATCGTTTTGAATATCGATCATTATTTACATTATTTGAAAAGGGTGTTGTATTTCCAGTAAATGCAGAAGTTGACAGTCAATATATATGATAATATGTTTCTTAGTTTATTTTCTTGTGATAATAGAGTTTGTTTATGGCGCAAGCTCTGAGAGCCTGAAATTTAAACATATGTTGAATTCACCAACTAAATTAGTTTGAAAAAGTAACAATACGAGGAAATTTCAGTTCCTCAAGGAAATGTAAAACTTCGAAAGCTTGCAAAATATATCTTATCCTTGTTGGTAAATCGTATGATTCAATGCTCCAATAATGCAGTTAAAGGTGATTATTAATATTGCTTCTCCGTGGAGTTTCAAATGAAGTAAGTTATAGACTATAGGTGACAATCACAAGAAAATTTAAAACACTTAATAGACTACCCTGATCATCCTCAATATTCGTACTGATGATATTTATTCATTTGATAGGAGATAAAGACAGTATCTACAATAGTAATTGGATTTTATTTGTGATAAAACTACATATACTGTCAAGTGAGGTGATTATATGGAGATTAAAATTCTATCGTTTATTATATTTGACCAAATAGCCTCTATTCTGACCCTCAAGTACTGTATACCACGTTTGACACATTTCTTGACCTCCGAGTGAGATAATTGGAGTTGGAGGGTGAAATGATCACTCAACTTGGTAAAAAGAAGGATTATTTGGAACTGTATTTTCTTTTCATATACGGTACGGTACTTGTGATTTTCAACTATTGGGTTTCGGAACTCTAGCATGAGAATTTTGCAATTGGAATTCAATACATTTTCCTTTTGAACAATTTAACTTGAAACATACGATTTTCAAGTTAAATCATCAGTTCAAGTGTAAGTTTTCTAGATTTTATTTTCAATACTATTTTGAAATTAATAAGGTTATTTCATAGCTGTATTCCTTATTGTGACACTTTCAATAAAAAACTTCGTCGCCATATTATGCAGAACTTTACTTTCAGTAACTGAATTCGTATTGATTTTTAGTCAAGGATGCTTTCAAAACTTGGCAGTACTGTAGTATATAATTTTCATAAATTTTTTCCTCTCAGTTGTACCTAATTTCTTATTCAAGGATACCAATTTTTATCCATTAATTACATGAATTTTGAACTTTAATTTCTTGAAGAAAAAGAGTTAAAAGAAATGCGTCTGCATTTATCATTGGATGCATTAATTTATACTCAACATTTTCGTTGACTGTTATGGAAGATCCAGTTGACTAAAGCATTTTTTCCAGCTGAAAAGCTGGTAAGCTATGATAATCCCCAGAGAAATCTAACTGATCGACAACCATAGTGTTTCAACATGTGTTGACCTTATCACCCATGTATCTCAGATTTGATTTCCTGGATTAAAGATCAACCAAAATCGCTTGAGTGGAGATTTGCATCCGGTTGACATGCCAATGATTGCTGGGTTTTTTGGTGCTAATGGCCGTCACTCTCCAATGTGGTGATGACCGGCTGCGGTCCTGTGGCCGAAAGCAAAGCCTCCCTGTCGCCGAGAGTGTTCTCCTCCTCTTCCTCCTCCTCCCTGACGGTCTCCATTGTCGAGTAGACCTGTGAGCTCGTCGGCCCTTTTCCTACCAGATAGTAGGTCATCAACTGGCCCTTGCCCTTCACAGCGACTAGGCCCCGCTGCTCGAAGATGTAGCCAAAGTTCTGCAGAATATTGCACGTTTCTTCAGTCACCTGCAAAGTAATAATAGGCCTATCATTTATGATTCATAAAACCATAGATGTCAAATTCACCAAACAATTACTAAACTGGAATTAATATTTAAAAAGATCTTGTGAATCTTTGAATGATACACTCTGGTTTGAAATTTCAAGTTTTCAATGAAATTTTATCAATACTGAATATAGCTCAACAGCTTACATATATTCCATTATCTGTTTATCTCTTTTATGTATATATTTATATGTTTATATCTTTTATGTAATAGGGCTACTTGTAATAAAAATAGAAAGAAAAATAAAAATCTCAGTACCCTTTTTGTCACAAAATGTTTCGGACATTGATGAAATTTTCAAGTGATATGAAGTAAATGAATAAATACTGCTGGAAGATTCTTATAAATAATAAATAAAGTGATTAAATAATTCAAAAAGGGTACTGAGATTTTTCTTTTTCTTTCTATTTTCCATCATCTGTATACGCCCTTGAAAAAGCCTGCAAATAAATTTAATGCAAATTATGTCAGACAATGATGTAGGCTATGTTAATGAAGATGATGTTATATTGAAGAGATTTTGAGAGAACAATACTTTACCTGAGGGTAGAGATTTTTTCAGGAAATACCCCATTTTTCAAGGGAGCTAAGTCTAATAACATCAATACAAATACTTTGTACAAAAACCGGTATTAGGCTAGACCTACTTACGAACCATAATGTGGAGTCTTGCAATTCACCTCTATCACTTATTTTCTGATGAAATTGCCTAGGATAATATTAATTGAGCTGCTATATTCAAAGTGCTCGAACACGACAACAATTTTAACGATAAAATAGAGCAAACAATTTTCTCTGAGATATACTAGATCTTTCAATACTTGGAAAACAGTGTACAAGATTATTGTAATCTTTGAAAATGTCGCAAATCTATTGAACATTATTGAATCTTTCAAAGTTTTTTACCTGGATGCAACCAGCTTTCCCTGTACTCTCCATTCGAGAAGCCACATTCACAGAATTTCCCCAAATGTCGTAATGTGGCTTCCTTGCTCCAATGACTCCAGCTGTGATTGGTCCATGATTTATACCTGAAAAGGGAGAATGGTAATTAATTTATTCTCCATTTTTCGAAGTGAGATTCTTCATGAAGAAAGATGTGATTGAAATATCCTAAGAATTCCATTCAATTTATTTTAAGCGAATTTTCAAAATTCATTAGGTGCATTCTTCTATAATGACATTTTGACAAGGCTAATTTTTAAGGGGTTTAGTAAAAATGGGGGATATTTGCTAATGTTGTTATAGTCTTATATGTTAGGTGTTTATCAGTGGCGAATGCTGACTGTAACCTTTGGGGATGCAATGACAAAAGAGATTATATTACTTTTTGCTTTTAGAAAAAACGACTAGCAGTCAGATATTTTAACAATAAATGAATAAATCACTCACTGGACAACTTACATTTTTATAGTTGTCCAGTGAGTGATTTATTCATTTATTGTAAAATATCTGACTGCTAGTCGTTTTTTCTAAAAGCAAAAAGTAATTTAATAATAAGCAGTTCGTGATGGAAAACAACATTGAAGAAGAGATTATATGTTATTATTATATATTAGATTGTTACCATGTATTTTATATTAGATTATATGTAAAAAAGGCCAAAGATGTGTGTGAGAATATGAAAATGTAAACTTTTATGAAAAGTCTCTTAATGGAAAGAATGTGCACTACCTACGCTCTTAGGAACTTTAAACTAGTGACATTTTTCAAGTATTTCGATTTGAATACTATCAAGTTACCAAAACGAAAAAATCCGACGAAATTTCTGAAAAGAAACTTTTCTATTATTTTCAATTTTTGAGATATGAAGAAAGTCAAAGGTTAAAATCTTGGGAAAGATGGATTTTTAAAATTTGAAAGATATTTTATGTAGTACTCCGTACTTCTGTTCAGTTTATCATCTTATATTGGAACTTGTTACAGGAAAGAATTCTTCAAGAGATTGTTTATCTCGTGAGATATTTGATTCCCCACATTTTTTCTCAATTCTAGAGAAAAAACTCAAATTGAGCTTTTTTTGTAAAATATAATAAGTTTCCCAAGAAAACATATTCTGAGAAATATGATTTGTCATGAGATGAAAAATATCTTGAAGAATGTATTCTCAAAATAGCATGAATTCATTTACTACCAATTTGGAAATGGATCTCCCACAAAATTACACATTATATTTGGACGTACTTTAGGCGTTTATATTTGGAAAACTAGAAAATATAAAAAAGTTTTTCTTTATAAATTTGTTCATTTTTTCAATTTGATATAGTATCCAAATCAAAACACTCCGAAAAAATGTCATAAGTAGTATTGTTGGCTGGGCGTAATTTTATTACTAAGAATAGAATATATATGTTATCTTGCACGAGAACTTGAGCATGTATTTATTTACTTTTACTTTATTTATTCATTTACATTCATTTATTTACTTTATCTACTTGAGCACTTAATTCGATAATATTATCCAGTCAACTTCTCCCTCGAAACGTAACTGGTAACTGAATCAGCCTCTGTTCATTTATTATCTAGGATTTTCATGTATTCAACTGTAATAATGACTAATTTATACGTACCCATTTTTAAAACAAAATGGTTGAAGCTCTGCTCATTGATACTTTGTAGAGCTTTTTTCAATTCAAAAGCAAATTCAACAAGAAGAGCAAGATGCGCCCATCTCACTTCTATGGGATCATCAGGCTGAAAAAACCATCTTTATTAAAATCGATTATTAGAAAAACATGAAAACAAATTATTCATCATAGAGAAATCATCTATTAAATATTGGGGATTGCATAGTAGTCTATCATTTACCAATATTTCAATATGATATTCTTCCTCAACAATTTTCAATCATAAATCTATTTATTAATTCCATCTCCTATAATGTGAATGTAGTAAAGAATCCTAATAACTCTTAAAAATGATATAAAAGCTCAAATCGTAAATAATATGGAGCTTAGTTTACACAAATATAGCTATATTTGAATGACAACTAATCAAATTCAATCCATCTCCACTCAATTCTACAATAAAAAATTGATAAATAAAATTACTCACGATTTACACCTACAAGTTTTCAAATAAAAAGTCAATATTCTAAGACTTGAGCAGCTTATGCTACTATATCGATTCTATGCCAATTGAATTGCGAATATATCAATTGCAATCATTACATACCTTCACTTTTTTTGTAGGGTTCAGTCCACTCGCAGCCATGTACGTTGAACCAATTGTTTTTATTTTGATAATGTCTTGAAATTGTGGAAGCTCCAGAAGCTATAGAACAGAAGAAAAACAATAATTAAATGCTGCTTTAATACAGTCAAAGTATCTCACCATACACATTAAAATTGATAGCCCTACATATTGTTATGATGAATTAAAATTACATTTAAGAGTCTTTAAATGACCGATATCGTAGAATTTCATCAAACATACTTGTAATGTACATAATTGTATCTCTTGGAGAGTGTTATTCGAATCATCTCAGGGACATATAATCATTCATAATTGAATTGTGAGTGATCTTGTATTTCTCAGTATAATGGATAAACACAAAAAAATATTGAGAACTACTATTTACCTACAGAATAATAGTGCACTATTATTGGGTGAGTTATAAGAAGTGGATGACAACATTCTTTGCGTCTATTCTATAAAAAAGTTCATAATTATAATTCAAGTGATTGTTGAATTAATCACTGATAAAATCATATTTTGGAGTAAATACGACCAATATAATAAATCTCGTCGATTTGAATCTCTTGATGACTCAATATCTATAAATAGCTTGAAAAACTCCTTGGAGTATAATGGAAAGTGCCTGAATACTGCAAATAATACACGATTCACATGCTTATGGGTAGTGAACTAGTAGTGTAAGAAATCAAGTACCGGTACTTCAAAATCAACAATAGTACTGTAACTCCAGATAATACAGTTTGGCATTGATAATTAAAAATGTTCTCAAGATGTCATACATAGAAAAGTATTCAGTAAATTTTCACTCACCGCATCAAAATCTGATATGACTTCGTTGAGAAACCTCAAACACTCCAAGCCTTGATTGTTTACTGTTTCTTCAGAATAGAAATCTGTAAATGAACATTTGAATAGTGTGAAGTTTGAGCAGTTTCGAATTGGACTCATTTTGTTTGAACCAAAGTCTTCAAGTTGTGTTGTACCCAATAGTTCACCCTCAAAACGAGAGATTAATACTTTTCTATCAAAACAGATCAGTATGATAATTAGGCTACTATCGTATTTTAATATAGGTACCAACTTCAAAGTTAAAAAAACATTCACATCCTTTGGTGTGGCAACGACCGTTTCGTCCTGGCTTGAAAATGTGCAATATCAGCACGAAACGGTCGTCACCACACCAAATAATGTGAGTGTTTTTTTCACTTTAAAGTTATATTAAAATACGATAGTAATAATAATAATAATAGTGAAAACAAGATGGATAACCAACAACGAGTATAATAATGCTTGAACTAACAACCTTATTATAAAAAGTATGAATTTCATAACTATATTAAGTGTTAGAAGTTTATCATACACATTGAAATTTGTAACATTCCCATTACATTCGTTGGAATATTCTCTAAAATATTGTTTATTCTTCACTTTGAATTTCTGTATAATATAATTTATTGATTGCAGATATATTTTTGATCATAGTAGTGTTGAGTAGGTAGTATTTAGCAGGAGATAAAACTCATTAAGTCCGCACGCCAGATCTATTTTGTTTTAAACATTTTAAATATTATCAAGGTATCTATAAATTTTCCATCATAGCTTTTCCATGTCATGCAATAAAAATTAATAATGTGAGTTTTCACTGAATCTCTAACAATGCTAAAACTTTAAATGTATCTATTCACAGTATCTATTGTATTCCAGTACATAATTCAGTATGGGCCTATGTATTAACATTGTATTGTACTGTATTGAAGGTTTACATTATCATTTCATGCTGTAGTTTTCCCATATTATCTATATTTTTATCTATAATCTATTGTAACGGTTTTTTATAGCCTATAACTCTGAATAAACTGAATTGTTGGATGGCCAACAAATTTTAAATAGGTAGGTACCAGGAAGAATAAGGAAGAAGAGAGTAATAATTTTGAAACATTTTTATCTGATAATTTGGCTATTCAGATTCAACACCATATGTAAAATACTGTAAATTTATACTGAACCAGGTTTTACTTTCGAATTTAGCCTATTTATTCATTAGATAGATCAGCACAGTAATAAACAAGGAATAGATCCTTTACGTGGGCGTACAAGGAAAATGCACAAAGTCCAATTTTTCCAAACATTGATTTTTGATTAGTTTTTGATTAATTCTATAAACCATGAATGTTGAATAACCAATTATCAAACAAATGAAGAATATTTAATTCATTGCAGTATGAAACTATTTTGTGAAAAATCACTACGGTATATGGATTGATGTTGGAAATTAGAAATTGATTTCCTAAAAATTTACTTTTATAAACTTAGTGGATTTTCCTTGTATGCCCACGCGACTCTTCTAACTTGGATCTTGGATTGGATTTTTAATAATATCCTACCTGAAAAATTTGGCATGGAAGCGAAAAGCACACCAACTTCGGCATAACTTTGACTGTACAGTTCTTCATGTTGACGTTTCCTGTTTCCAAGGAAATGTGCGGCCACATGCTGCGGTAGAATGTTGTAAACTAGGGCTTCATTTCTTCGCCTTATATCTGATGCTCTTTCTCGCTGCTCTTCCACTTCGATTTTCCACAGAAACAAAACTCTGGAAGATTTCTCCATCTGAAATCAAAATTTATTCCAAGTCAAATAAGTAAAGAATGCAGGCCAATGATAAATCATTGTAGTTTTGAGTGAGTTCTTATCATCTTCTAAAATTACATCAATCAAGACTGGAGTAGTCATACGTGCGATACATCGGCTTGGAAAAAATAAAAAAATTTCAAATAGATATGAGCTTTTTATGAATACAATACAATCTCTGTGTAACAGTAATAGAAGTGGAAGTTTTACAGTAATAAAATAAAAACTTACTTTTCGAAACGGAGCAATCATAACTAAAGATAGTGTTATGCAATAAATGAATCACATAGCTGTTCTCAACTGATACAAGGTTTATAGTTCATAAAAAATTTCAAAATGGGTACCCATGTTCTAACCAAATGGGCACAGAAATTGTTCAATAATTATATAATATTATTATTACTACTATCCAATCTACCACTATAGGGCATAGAGAATAATAACAAGTAGAATCCCTTAATCCCTTCACACAAGTAAAATCCCTTAACAGAATTCGAAGAGGTCTACAGATGGAAATTACTGAGATATTGCAATTATTCAAATACTGATGAATTGATGATAATTAAACGAAAATCCAAATTAAATTAGGTATGTAATTCACCCCGAAGACTGCAAACTACATGTCTTTTATTACTGCAAATATTTACAACAGGGTAAACAGCTACCTAGATGGAAATTCATCGATGAGCGCTATGACTATTCAAAAATTATTTGTCAGCCCGGGAAATTTTACAGTAGCAGGAGTCTTCGGGGCGAATTACAGCATTCAATTTGGATTTTCGTTTAATAATCATAACAAAAAATATATGTGAATAATAGTTGTTCACCTATCATGGAAATTTAAAAGAAATCCAAATCAATACATTCCAGTGGATGGGTCTAAAAGTCTAAAGGCTAGAAAAGCACATTATAAACAAAAATGTTTCATCAATTAGAAGTAGTATCATAGGTCGTTAAAATCTAACAAAAATTATCTCTAGAAAGAATTTTAGAAAATCAACGGAATTTACACAGATAACAGTGTAACTGTGTAGTAGATGTCTCTAATCAATCTTATTTGTCTTGAAAATTCTTAGTTGTCTCAAATCATCTTGAACCATTCTTATTTATAGAAAAACTTCCCATCGAAAACGTGGAAAAGAGAAAAATATATTGATTTTTTGAAACGAACGAATCAAACTCCAATTATATTTTTAATTATTCAACTTATTCATGTCAAAAATAAAGAGAAGATTCGGTTCTACAATTTAAGGCCAAATACAATTTTTTATCATCATAGGTTTCCAAAATAAGCAGCTTAGAATATGGAAGCTTGCCATTTTTTGTGTATGAAAGTATAGTTCAAGTAGGTACAATCTAGGATAAATTTCTCATTTTTGACTGAACTCGACTTATGATACGTGATTTCGAACCGCCTGAAAGAGCAGAGAAGAATGAGCTGTAGTACGAGAAGATCTGATCATTGAGTCGAAAGTTATAAGTGTTTGAAATTTTGATCCTTGATGTGTCCTTATCAATAAACCTATACAGCTACCTTCTATAGAAGGCATTGACAAGACAGAGGATCGGCAACGATGTTCTGCTATCTTTCTCCACTGCCATTATAATGTGAGCCTCACGATAGTGCCTATGTCTCTAGTGAGGTCCAAGTTATAATGGCAGTGTTTGATTAGCAAACTTCTCTATCATTCAACAAATATTTAATTCGAAGAGGGATTGTTTTAACTATAACAATTATAACTGTAATACCTACATTTAGTTCCACAATGAATGAACGAATACAGTAATTCCTTAAAATACTTTTTTGAATGAAAAATGACACTCACATGTCTGGCAAGCAGTGACAAAGCAATAGTGACTGCAACCAATAAAGCTGATAGACTGTACTTTCCTGGAGTCAAGCTGCAAATAAATTAGATAATATGAGTTTACATAATATTTTGGTACGAGACTGAATATAGGCCTAATTGTATTAACGGTCTATTAAATTATCTTTGAGAACTTGGACCAATTCAGTTACAAAATTAAACAATCCCGAATAGAATGTCCATTCTTAAATTAAAATATGAATTCATATGGTTTATAATAGGTACCACATTATCAACACTTTTTCATTCTCAATAGCCAAATTATTCTTCAGTTTCACTTTCCATTACCAACTGATTGTTAATGGTCACTTTTCAATACCCACTCAAATTACAACATAGCAGTCTGATTTTTATGATTAAAAGCTATTAGCTTCTACTCACATTTGTGGAGCGCTTTCCGACGGCAAGTCCTTTTTCAACACTGATGAGACTTCTGTCATTAGGGTCATTCAGTGTGTTTATTTATTTACAACAATAAAGAGTTGAAAAAGAACTCAGCATCAGAAAGCGCTCCAAAAATGTGGGTAGAAGCACAGAGAACAGGCTACACTCACTAACAAGAAAACTCGCTACACTCACTAACATTAAATTTATACTCACACACGTCTGCCTATTCACACACAAACACACATACAAATTGGATTTAGAGTATGATGATATATGCAATAGGATCGGTGGAGAACGCTGAGAAATATAAGTTCTCTACACTTTTGAGCTTAGAAGCACGATTGGAAAGATAAAAAATCTTACAAATGGACGAACGCTGATTGACTTGAAACTCGAATTCGCTTCGCTCATTCAATAAATATACCTCAATCTGGTCTCCAACCCATTCCAGCATATTGCAATTCCAAACAAAAACCTAACCCCCTAAGCTACCAGACTCTAATTTTTCAACACAAAAATCTGTAACATCAACATGCATGAGCATAACGCCCACACAGCCGCACACAATCATGAATGTTCTATTCTATCTGGTACGATTTGTAAGGTGAAAAAACATACTGTAATATGATAACATTCTGATTTTTTAGGGTTTGTATGCATAAGAGAAGTCCAGAACCAATTTTCGCATGCAAAATTTTCTTGTACAGAGTGGCCCAAATACCTAATATGTCTGGTTCATTCTCCAGTTCTGAGCTATTACAATCAAATCCAGTCATTGGACAAAAAAATCGTCTCTCTCCTTTTTTACTGTACATAAAATTCAGAATAAAATGAAATCATTCAGACCTCTCTAACTTCAATCAGTTCTATCCTACAGTTTTTCCAAAACGAGTAGAATTTCATGGAAAAATCAATTTTGATAAATCTTATAGTATTTAATCAACAATATCTTCCGATTGTCACAATTCAAAAATGTATAATTCAACATCCTACTAGGCGTAATTTTGTGCTCTACAATCTTTTGTATTATATCAAGCAAAGGAAATACATTTACGACAAAAATACACATACATAATAACAGGGGTAGGTAAATCTTTTTAAGAGTATCAATCAATTTCCTCCTTATAATATACAATGAAACTGGATGTTATTTTACTGAATGCTAAGAAGATTATAACTCTTATAAGTTTATAATGAGAGAAATTCATTGAATTTTCAAATTACTCCCTCTTCCCCAATCTCCCGCTAGACGGCTAGCCTAACAGCATTTAGTTCATATGCAAAATTAGAACTTTCCACTATGGGTACAGTCCATGAAAAAGGTTGACAACCATTGGCTATTCAATGAAAACAAAAAGCAACTGAAATAATATATTTTAAGGTTAACAATCTTTGGCTATTCAATGAAAAAAAGTAACTGAAACAATATTATTGTTAATGAGCAGTTTTGACATCATTTATTAAAATCATTTTAGAACAATAATAGAAAAATATAATGCTGCATTACACAGCTCCTCAAGAACATGTCATGATTAAAATTATTCCATGCTCTTTCTCAATTTTTAAGTTCAAAATCGCAATATTATGGATTAAATTAGATTGATTTAAATTTTTTCAATTATTGAATTGAAGTACATAATGTAATAAAGTTTGGATTATATTATATTTTTATAATGGACAACAGTTTATCTGGCTACTCATTCACTTATTGTTTTCTAGTTCTTGTTGATTAGAAATAAAAATTAATCCTCTTTGTCACTGGAGACGCAGCATTCATGCGATCTGGAGAGTTGAGAGTAGCAAGTGATTAGAATAAGAAAGAATTTCTAGTCTATGTATTATTAGCAAAACAATGACATGCATGCCTCAAGCCATAAATCCTGTCAGCAGTTGTTTTGTTGGGGGGAGAGAGTGGTGTGAACTGGTTTGTTGGAGAGGGAAGTGTAGGATGCCAATGACTCCCCACTACGTCCCCCTACAACAATACTAATCAAGCTCAGACAGAGATCGTCATTTGCGTATACAAGCGCTTTCTACCGGTATAAGTGATACTACACATTAGGCGAAACAATAGTCGGTAAGAATGTTCCCTCTGATCCTTCTCTGTGGTAGAAGCTAGTAGCTTTTAATAATAGAAATCAGACTGCTATGTCGTAATTAAGTGCGGGTGCGGCATTGAAAAGTGAACAAATTATTATTGTTCATAGGTTTCTTGAATTGAGAGGAATTTAATAGTTCTCTAATAATTAGTATATTTCTTTGAAGTACGCGGTATGACTGTGTAATGAGAAAATTTTAATGTGAATCGATATTAATGATCTCTGAGGTAAGAGAAAAAGCATTCAGCTATAATTATTCACCGACACTCTCAATGGCACATTAATTGAATACACACATATCCTACACTTAACACAATTAATTTCAACCAAACACATTTCTTGTAAGGCTATAATATTATAATATGAAAATGGGTCTCAAATAATCGCTTATCGGAAAAATAAATTTGTGATTTCCATACCCAGCATATGTTTCACTGGGCTCTATTATAATGATTTTCTTTTCAGTGTTATTCATGACACGGTACTATTATATTCAGTGACGGATTTTCAAGATTTCAAGAAATTCATTATAATGGAACACTTTTCTACCAATCAATATTAATTGTTTATAACATACGATTGAATAACATAGTAACCCACTAGTTATTGATAAGAAGTTGATACGGTAATACCATCGAGAAAAGATAGCATAAGAAAATATTCCATGGTATAGATCGTTTATGTTCCAAATTTCAAGCCGATTTTTGCTAACTCAAGCCGATTACTGTCTATATTATTTCAGTTTTGTCCGGGTAAGAGTTTTAAGAGTGTGAGAACGGCACAGTATGAGTACATAGAGACTATGGAATCATTATTCATAGTCACTGTAAGTATGAGAGACTACCAGCGTCACATAGCTTCACGAAAAACAACTATATCTACTCCCAGATAGCACACAACCTTACGAAAACATTTTCAATATCATTTTCATGGCTTTACGCATAAGCCTTTCCACATAACCTTGTGAAAACCTTGTCATTAAGGGTGAACTGAAAAGGTTTTCTTAGCTAGGACTATCGGCTTGAGTTAACAGTGGAATTTGGAAAATAAAAGCACTATAACATGGGATATCTCCTGATGCCATATTTTCTTCACGGTTCCGTATGTTATTTAATTCTCTCTTCTGCTATCTTTTCTCCATGGTAGGCCTAATACTTACTTGACCCAGTCCCTATGATTGACAATCTCCTCGCAGTCGAGTGCAGGGCCGATGACGAACAGATTGACAAGGCAGTGGGCGAGAGAGAGAAGGGCGAGCAGCGCCGTCTTGACCAGATGTGAGAGCTGGGCGGGCAGACCCGCAGCCACCAGCACCAGCACGCTGAAGTAGGAGAAGTAGGAGGGGTAGAGGCACGCGGCCCTCACGTCCTCGATTGACGTGCAGTTAGATGGAGGCTCCAGCGAGATTGGGTCCGTGCATGAGATCTGCAACACCAGCCAACACATATTACACGAATCAGGAGGTATATGAAATCAGAGAGAAAATAATTCTTTTATATTCACTTCTGAATACTTGAATTATGACATAGCAGTCGTAAATAATATAAACGTATTCTTTATAATATTAATTTAATTTCTAAAGTATTATATTAATTTTTCTTCTATTGATTCAACCTTCTAGTCGCGACCCTATTTTTTCTGACGTTAGTCGTGACCCTAGGTCCCAGGGACCCACTTCTTTTATATTGAATATTTCAATGTATTTTAATATATAATGTTATTCTATGATTCGAATATGTCCAAGGATTATTAATGAACACAACGAGCACTTATGTAAAGCATAAATCGATTTTTATTATAAATTATAAAACTGATTTCATGAAACCTTGCATTTTTAGGGTAGTGAACGTTTGGTTATTATTTAATGTAAAGTGAACAAACAATAATTGTTTGAATTGGTTTGAATAGTGATGAATACTATAATGGATCTCACATGCAACACTACTAGAAAGATAGGATAATAATTGAAAGGCCATAGTTCACTCTTAGGGTAGTTTTTACCCTACCCTCAAGTTCATGTTGCAAAATCTTTGCAAAACTTATGAAATTGAAGTGATGAGTTCTATTATAAATCCTAAAACCTACCTACATGAAACACTACTAGAAACATGAAAAATATATAAGATCATATAAAATTCACTTTTTGGGGGAGGTTACCTGGGATCATATAAAGTTCATTGGTTTCACTATCATTCTAATCAGTGTCAGTATTCTTATCTTGAACTACCATAAATTTATTTTCTGCATCACTAATGTCATTGAAATAGAGATCTAGAAGTTAATTTGTACATTATTATTTTTCGAAGTCTCTATCAAAAATGTACATATTGACTGCTTGAATCCAATCACTATTGCATAAAAATGTGCATTTGAAAAAAAGAAAAAGTTACGTTAGTCGTGACCTTTGGGTCCCGGGGACCCAAAAGCGTCATTTCAAGAAAACAAGTCACAGAGCACTAACACTCTACATCAAATTTAAGTGTCTTAAGTGTCTAAGTGTATTTTTTAATGTATATCTCATTCACTTTTTGAATAATTAATAACATTTTTCTTTGTAATTGTTCGGCAAACTTTATATTGAGAATTGACATTCTGAAAGTAGCATATATTCCATGGAGAATATAGCCATTCTATATTCATACTGACCACATCAATGAGGTTAGTGACTCCAAGTACACCAATGACCACCACCGTTATAAGTTTGCGTAGCCAGTGAATTCCATTTAGTGATTCACTCAATTGTACTACTGGCCTTGGAAAGATCTGAAACAATAAAATTTTGGAATAATTCATTACTATAAAATCAACCTGAAACATCCACTAATACGCCCATACTCTTTTTCCACAACTTATCTTATTCTTTTAACTTGAGTATGATTTTTCCAGTATGAACCATGTTTGGCATGATAGTATTTGAAAAAACTTGGAACATAGAACATTTAAAATCAATAGTGGAAATTCAATTGATAAAATTTGTCCATGCATGTGAGCGTTGATATTTTAGTAGCCTATTTATACCTATTCAATTCTGTGGTGAAAATTTGTATTTTTGTAAGTTACAAAATGTTGCAAAATCCTATCTACACAGAAAAAATATTCAGTATGCTCGCAAATCATATTATAGAAGATTGAAATACTGTAACTTACTTGACTTTTCCCTTTTTAATCGAATTTCAGAAATATCACTAATTTTATCAGGTAGCCTAACTTATCACTAAATTAAATTGCACTACTTACTGTGGGAAATGCCTCAGCCATTGGAATAAATGTGAGAGCCCCTAGCAGCAACATC
The DNA here is from genome assembly GCF_014356525.2 of Nilaparvata lugens. Lineage (NCBI taxonomy): Eukaryota > Metazoa > Arthropoda > Insecta > Hemiptera > Delphacidae > Nilaparvata > Nilaparvata lugens. The sequence goes on from NC_052506.1 coordinate 74,751,516, forward strand.
CCTACAGTATATGATGCGATGCTGAGAAAATCCCTAGAAAAATAAATGTATCAATGAAAAGATATATTCAACAAAAAACTTCAACTGAATTGATTGTGTAGGCATAACACGTTTTTTAATGGAAGCAGTGGATACTTCTATGTAAAATTTTATTGATCATGTTTCTCTCTTATGTATTGAATAACAACTTTTTAAAGGTGAACAATAATTTTGTCATCATGTTTGATTCACAATACACTATCTCACTGTATTTATTACATAGGCTAGAAGTGACTGATGTGACCAAACAACATTGGGAAAAAGCCACTTGATAAGAGTAGATTAGAAGCAACATAGCCTAAATTTTAATTCCACATTTTTCATACAATGAACAAGCGGAAGCAACCAAAGAAAATTACGGATATTCTGTGATTCTTGTTCACCAGAATTTATAATTACTTTTCAAATACATGGATTACCAAGCAAGTAGTCAAACCTCTAATGAGAGTCTATAGTAATAAAACAAAAGAAATATGAGCTTGGCTTTACATGAAGACACAACCAGAAAAGTTTATTGAATGGTTACTATAATTTGTATAATTCTATATTAAACAGGACACAGTCCAACTGAATAGAAGGAGAGATAAGAATTATTAAGTACTTTAGATCTGTACTAAATAATAAGGTCTTCCTCAGTAGGTCTATAAATCTGATTTGTTAATGTGTATTCTACCAATTAAAGACTTGAAATCACCTATGAAAATAAATAATATGAATGGTTCCACTCACCTCGGCAAGACGATGAATTGAGCAGATGAAGTGAATAAGAGAACTAAGGGACAACCAATCAAACTGACTCCCGAAAATGACTCTTTATTTCGATTATAGTCTCGCTCTTTTGTTTTGTCTTTGAAGCCGAGAGAGAAGAATGTTGTATGCTTGTTGAGATCCCTGAAACATATTAGAATGTTAGATGTTGAAGGTTCACTCATCATACCTATATAAATAAGTATAAATTACAGTATATAGCCTATCTATCACGCCTTTTTCAAAAAATAGAATCTGTGTTAATGAACGATAGTTGGATTGAAAGTTATGTACCCGCACATTAATGACTCGATATCATACTTGAAATTAATGTGCAGTTCATATATGAAGAGGCTGCATGTAGAGGCTGTATAGTATACATCCTCTTCATAATATGAAATAAATACAGTGTATACACTCTGAATTTTATTTTATTTTCAATCCTCAAATGGAAATTAATAGACAATTTTTCAGTAAATGGTTGTAGGCTATATTAGATTAATTTTCAGTTCATAACAAGTAACCAACTAGTGACCCCCTGAGTTGTGGAACTCGCTCATGAACTGTTGTATTGTAATCTGTGAAACCCGCAACTTTTAATTATACGAAAAGATTAAGATTAAGATTAAGAGTTGGTGAGAATTATTATATAAACAGCTAAATATTTCTTTAACAAGAATAATTTGACAGAAGGTTTCATTGGGGACCCCTTTTGAAATGAAAAATTACTCTGTCGCTTAGGATAGCAGGATACATCTAGCTAGGATACAACTATAGAATTCGCAAAAGTTTCGAATAAAATTGGAATGGCACTGATTCAATCACTCACTCACTCATTCATTCATAATCTACAGAACTAAAAATCTACTGGACCAAATACGTTCAAATTTGGCATATATGTTCAGTTGTCCATCTAGAGGCGCACTAAGAACGGATTTGAAAAAATCCAAAGATACGCCCAAAATCCACGTTTTCTTGTGTTTTCTCAGCCTTTTCACGGACTAATTGGCAAAAATGTTAAAACTTTGTACACAGGCTCAGCTGAGATATAAAAATGTTGTATTGGAAGTACAAATTAAGTGTCGCCTCAAGTTCAGAGGCCAAAGTTCCGCGGTTTTTGAGCATTTTTGCTGCGTTTTCTAGGCCTTCTCAAGAACTAATTGACAGATTATGTTCAGATTTCGTACAGAAATTCAGCAAGGGTCTACGAATTCATTCTCAATTCAGGAGTCAGAATTACCCAAGATAGGTGATTTTATTGAGTTTTTCCGGCGTTCTCTAGCGTTTTTTCTGCGTTTTCTCAAATTTTCCATGAACTAATTGAAAGAAAACGTTCAATTTTGGTACACAGGCTCAGTTGAGGTAGGTATAAAAATGTTGCATTGGGAGGCTCTTGAATAACGCCCAAGTTCAGCGGTTTTTCTGAGTTTTCTATGCACTCACTCTCAACTCTCAAGAACTAATTGACAGATGTTATGTTCAGATTTGGTACAGAGGTTCAGCAAGGGTCTAGAAATTTTGTCTTGAGAGGAGTTCAGAATTACGCCTAAGATGGTCGGTTTTACTGCGTTTTCCTTGCGTTCCCTAGCGTTTTTCCTGTGTTTTCTCACATTTTGCATGAATTGAGAAAAAATGTTCAAGAGAGTGAAATTTTTTAGGGTGTTTCTTTTCTCAAGTTTTTTATTGAGTTTTCAAAACATTTTTCTACATTTCTCAAGCAAATTCATTCTTGACAGGGTTAGATATGGATGTTTTTCAAGTTATATCCATATCATCCCTGTTTAATATTTCAAATAACTATTAGACTGAAATACAAAAATATCAATAATACAATATTATTCTCATAATATCCTAACAAAGTCTCTAATCAAGAAATAACTGAATATTCATTAATTCTGATAAAAATAAATATTTTGCAGGGTTGCACTGCACTACGTAATGTAATTCAAAGAGAACGGTTGATTAAATCGAGCCTGAAAATCTCTTTTGACTTTTTGACGGAAGGAAGAAAGCTCAAATGAAAAATGCAGGCGAGTAAGGCGAGCCTGCCGATCCTATTTGTGGATGATCCAGCTGGAGCTCCGCGGCTAGACGGATAAGGTGAGCGAAACGAGCCTGCCGGCTAATAGGTATTATTATTATTATATTATTATTATTATTATTATTATTATTATTATTGTTTTATTATTTTATCGCTACACAATACAATTAAATGAAATATTATCAATGTATCAATTAATTTTTTTTTCTACCCAAGATTGACAACTATTTCTCTTTTGATATGATTTAAATTGAAAATTATTATTTTGGGATCACTGATTGATTATATCAATGTACTATTTCTATGTTTTTTTTTTTAATATAATGTAAAACTTGACTCCTCCAGTCAAACCTTCTTTAGAAGGTTTTGGAGAATTTATAATTCGTCTGGTTTATAATATTTGAAATGTTCTACTGAAAGGGAATCTTCTTATCTTTTGTCATTCTTGCTTTTTTTATTATTCTTCATTTGTTTTGTTTGTAAGATTTCTTTTTATAAGTGTATTTTTCATTTTTGTTTGTTATATTTTCTATAATAAACTCCCTTCTTCTGGGGGTACCAGGACGAAGGAAAAAGGAAAATTATTATTATTATTATTATTATTTTATTATTATTATTATTATTATTATTATTATATTATTATTATTATTATTATATTATTATTATTATTATTATTTCTTATTCATTTTGAGATTGATTATTTGTGGGATACACCGTATATTTTGTTCAGTGTTAAGGTTGGGAGGTCTTTTTTATTGGTGCATCAACATTTATTACATCTAAACCAATGTAGCATACCAAAGAGAACCGGTATCAACAAAAAATATTTTCATGAATTGATTGATCACATAGGCATATTAGGTACTTCATTGAATTCCAGTGGATGCCAGACTCACCTGTGACCATCCCGATTCATGAGGTCTTTTCTTAATCGCCGCTTAAAATCTTCTGAGTTCTCTCTTGCCCTTGATGTACCCTGTTCATCCACGGGCGTTGCTTCCTACATGAACAAAAAATGAATTGAAAAGTTTATTCGACTTTATGTCGTAGTTCAAGGATGAAACACTGTAGGAATATCATCTGTCAAAACCGATTCTATGAGTTACTTATATAATCTACTGTATTTAAATATTTCTGGTATATTATAATAACTTTTCCATATCAAGGGACTTACCGCTACGTCTTCTTTTTCTCCTGTGTAGTCGTCATTCACAGCTCCATTTTGATTTTCTGTGCCTGGTTGGTGAAACTGAAATAAAACATCGAATATTATAATAATTGCGCAATGCGCAATCGTTTTATAAGATAATATTTATAGTCTATTGTGGATAGGTGCCGAGCATAGCTTCTCTTGACCTCATGTATAAACTGGGTCAATTCGTTAATTTCGGAATTTCAGAACAAGATTTATTTCATATTTCAATTTACCAGAATGAGATCAATTCTAGAGAAGCAGAAATGAAAAAAGGTTAAATATAAAATGAATGTTGTTTTGAATCTGCAGAATCGTTTTCAGTCAATTTATGTAGGCTAAAGTGGGCTACCCTTTAAAAATATACGTCTCTTTCCTTACGATTAGTTGAAATTTCATCATGGAAATCAATTTCTTTAATAATGTGAATATAATAATTATCCATTATTTGAAAAGCTCTTAGACCCAAATTTTACTGTGCATCCCTTTCCTCTCTCACTTCCATCGTCCATTTCAGGATAGGAATACCATTCTGGAAAGCTGTCTTGTGGCTGAATTTGTGGTTGCACAACGTACCATTGAATTCATGAATGGTTGTGGAAGTTTGCTGGGACGTGTCGTCCCTGTTTCTCGGTTTGAAAGCAAGTGACAGATTCTGTGCCAGACGTCAGTGGAGCTTGTATTAAAAGCGCACTGTCCCCGATGTATGCTATACGTAGGTTGTATATGTAGGCTACACTATGACACGTTATCGGAATCAACGCATCACTGCCCTCATACCCACGAAATAATGTTGCTCTTTATAACGTGTTGATGCTTATAACCCTCTATAGATGACTAATTAATGCAGGGTGTGTTACCGAAATAGCGCAAAACTATAAAATCTGGTATCTACCCCTATTTCTATGTTGTTCATTCTGAATTAAAATGAGTGAGGTATAATTTTTCATAAGTTGTATATTATTTATAAGTCTGTATGATAGTGAGGGCCATACAGTATTCAATACCGTACTGAAAATACTAAAGGAATATCACGAGCATCCCTCCATTTCCATGAAATAAAAAATAGCGTTGATATGAAAATTGGAAAAAATGAATTTGTTGTGTTCGAAATTAAGATGGAAAATAATAATATAGCAATTCATATTTCCGGTCACAGATGAATCCTAGTTTTCCTTTTTTATTTGGTTTCAAGGACGAGCCCTCGAGCAGGTGTTCGTGATGGAAGCGGATGGGCTTACTAACTCTCAAATGAGGGGTCCTTTAAAAAGTTCAATTATTTTTCTTCAAAAAAAATGTTCTGGATAATATTTTAAAAATATCATAATTTTCCTATCAAATTCTACGCCACTTACATATTTGTTTAAATTCCATTGGAAGAGGGTAGACTATATTATCTTGATATTCAGTGATCTTAATTTGCAATATGGAAAATATAGAACTTTATAATATGCATTAAATTGTCATTCACTAGGAAGATTACGAGCGCGTCATGAGAGAGGAGCGTCCGAAGATGCTCAGTGAATAGCCAGCTGTCAGAGTGAGAGAGTGTGAGAGTATCTCATGCAAGAGAGAGAATTGCTGCTCCCCCAGCAATTTGATGAGAGCAGAAGCTCGACCCGGCAGCATTTTTAATGACTCTTCTAAAAGTCTCCCTCAACGCAGTTGAAATAATTATGGAACTGCTTTCTATCTTTCTCCAACTTGCTTTTCTCGAGTTCTTGTAGATTTCAAATTCACCCCAGTCTTCAAACTTCAAATAATTGGATTAGAAGAAAAAAATACAATCATAACAGAGAATATTATTTTAACGGATGAATAATAAATATTGTTTTTAATTTAATCACTCGAAGTTTTCTCAGATTTCCATTCCTTTTTTCTCACTAGTTTTTTTTATCCATTCAATTCTATATCAGATTTTGCCCTTACCTCTCATGCAGTATAAGCATCAAACTTTGGGAACATTTTCATCTCTAATTCACGTTTTTAACTTATTAGCGTGCTGTAGCCTAGAAATGAAAATCTGGCTTTCCTTCCATGTTCTATTTGGGTCATAAACGTGTTTTACAACCTTTGTGGACTCACGTTGCTCTCGCTTCATTTCTTCCACGTGTTTTTACAGGCCAAACGAGTATAAATATCCCTTTCCTGATCCAGTATTATTCCAGCCTACGCTGTCATTACTACTTCAGGGCGAAGATTCACAACCTCGGCCAACTGAAATTGGAAGGTTGGATTCTTTCTAGTGAATTCTTACTTCACCATTTCTCACGTATTATTTTCATGCTGAACCATGTGAAAAATTATGAAAGAGTCAATAACTCTCTTTCGACTCATGTTATGCTCTATCGTTTTCAATTTCTCTGCCATAATTGCCACAGGCAATAGCCTGTTTTTTCTTTTCCGACTATTATATTGTTTTCTCTAATAAATAAATAAGTGGCATGAATGTTTCTAATTTGAATAAGTCTAGCCATGCTATTTATAATTCGTACAGAAGTTTTTCAAATGCCTTATTTTATTATAATAACAACCGGAGATTAATTTTAATAACGAAGGAAGCTCTATTCAAGTTAAGGATTCCTCTTGTGAATACCATATACTAATTCAAATTGAAAGACTTGTAAATTATTCTAAACAATTCAAAGAAATGTTGAAGTGGGTCTACATCTAGCAATATTCTTCACCCAGAGATGTTTTAACAGCACTACATAAAACATATAGAATCGGACATATAATCTAGTAGCCTACCTAGATTGATAATTTTCTGAAATACAACTTACAGCAACTTTATACATATAGCAGCTTGTATGTATTTGCCCTTAAGAGAGGGCACTGTACTAAAAAGTGCTAATAAAAATACAGTACGCTTGTATTGCGCCATACGAGATCAGATTCGAGTTTTATGAAGAATGATGGAATTTCAGTATTATGGAAAAATATGGGCAAAAATTATGTTTGCATGGAATACAAAAATTGATACTGGTGCCAATACTATGGGTGCTACTTTTGTCATATACATATTGCATATGCAGCATGATTTTGAGTAGAAGATTTAGCGTAGGCTATTATGTGAATGAAGATGGATATAATAAAGATTGGAAAAGTGGGATGGTTCATAATAGGCAGGACTCTACCCTCACGAGTAATTAAAAAAGAATATCTTATCGTAAATCATATATATCATTCTAAACTTGAGACCCCTAACATTTACATAAAAGCTGCACACATACTATAAGTATATAGCATGCTGTGCTTTGAGATTTCATCTCTCAGTGAATAGGTATCTTTCCCTGCATTACAGACTTGGAATTTTCTAGGTTCATGAAATAGGCTCCAGACTTGAAAAGCGCTGTCATGAAGCCTAAATGAAAATGGACAACAGAAGCCTTCTCACTAGAGACTGTTATTTAAAAGACATCCAGCCGACAAGCAAAAGCCGGTCTCAGGGACAGAGCAGAGCAGAGCAGAGCTTGAAGTGGAGCAGCTTCGTTATTGAAGATAATGATCGGTCTCGAAAGCCACGACTAACTTCAACCTCCCCATCGATTTTGTTCTTGCAAGGGAGCATCCCATCATTCTATTGTTCCACTAATCGAGAAAATTCGCTTCATGAGACAATGTCACTGAGCTCAAAACTCATTATTATTAGCTAGGAAACGAAAACTCATCTTCATGAGACTGCAAGAAATAACAGAACTCCATAGATTTTAATCATTATATTTATATTATAACAATACATCTTATAATATAATGAAATTGATAAAAATGTATCATACAAATATATACAACTGTATAATACAATCATTCAATAAATGTATCATACAAATTTATACAAGTTTAAAATTCAATCATTTACATATACTGTATTTTCGAATAACCTCTACAAATCAAGTGATTTATCTGGACAACCCAAATGAGCTGTGAGTAGAAAATGGCAATAAGCTCTGTTGTAATAACTAGTCACACCATCGGGAATTATTTCTATAGATAAGTGTATCATCTATCAAGCAAAGATAGTGTTGATAGTTAGTGAAAAAAGATATACCGTAGTGGCTTTGTTGATTCGTGAACAACGCTTAGAAAGGCTAAGGCACGGTTGCACAAAAGCTGGTTAAGTTTTAACTGTGATTATTTCACGAGAACCAATCAGAGAAGGTTTTTTTTTTGAAAAATTAGCTTCTCTGATTGGCTCTCGTGCAATTAATAACGATTAAAATTTAGCCGGCTTTTGTGAAACCGACACTTAGTTTATATCAGTATGACTTGATTAAACTTGAATGAGATTCCTTAAACTTGAAACACAACTTATTCAACTGAATCATTCTTAAATATGATTGTATCGTTGAATTATTCTATGTATTCAAATACGATGTAAAAGCAAGAAACTGATTATCAATACAGATACAGATAATTTCTTAGATTAATTATTATCAAGTAAAATTGAATAATATTGAAAATATTATGCGAAATACTATCAATTGATTTACAAATCAATATTGATAGAATAGATGAATCAAATGTGTGACCAATTCCGACTTTATTCGGATTGATTATCATGCAGTTCATTAAAAATCAATGTAAACTTCAGCTTACCGGCTTGAGGACTTTGACGATGAAGAACGTCTTTATGCCGGCCATTCTCAGCATCTCCTCTCTTTTTTCACCAAGCGCCGGTTCCACTTCGAATTCGCCATTCAAGTAGCTCAGCGTCTTCTCTGAGATATGAACTCGTCTGTAAAATGAGGTTTACTCATTACGTGTCTGTAAATACAATAATATGAATTGAAGATTTTTCAGCTAATTTAAAATGTATTTGAAGTGGTATGCTAGCAATGTATGTATTATTTGGTTCTTCTCATAAATAAGAAAATTGTTGTTGTAAGAGACTATATGAAAGGTGAGAGAATCTTTCTTGTGATTTTGAAATTTCTCACTGAACAAATAGAATGATTGTTTAAAATGTCTCAAATTGATTTGAATCTTCTCTGCTTCTAAGGTGAGATCATCGATAATAACAGAACAGGAGTGGGTGTTTATGAGATAATGAGTGAATCTACAAATTGGCACGTAGCTCAGCGTTCTGTACGTTGATGCAGATCATCGTTGATAGGCTATCAACGGTTGTAATATGGAGCCAGACATAATACGCTGTTTTGATTACGCTGCTCTTCATGGCTAAGACGATAACTTGCATTATGAGCAGCTTAGTGTAACAAGCGATAGGTACCTCGTAATAAAGGGCCAGCTTCTAATGCGGTTAAAGGGCTGGATCACAGGCGCCAACTAAACTAACGCTTTGAGCTTCATCGTTCCAATATGCTTGAACCGTGGAAGTTTGTACTATCTCGACCTGGAGGTTAATACGTTATGGACTAAGTCTGAAATTTGAATCTTGTTTGATGCGGTAACAAGAGAATAAGCCTAAGTTAGATTGAGCTTTTCAATCTAACACACCACGAGTTTCTATTTGTTGAGTAGCAAGTAACTATGAATTAAATATAATATAAATTTTATAATATTCCTAACAGCAACACTGCACTACTCTTTGTTTTTCCATACATAGTGTCAACAACTCTGTTTTATAACTCTCTGAAAGCACTTCAACCTGAATTTCTAATGCAAAAGTTCTACAGAATAGGTCTATTTATATACAGTATCATGTTCAACGCTTTATAATGACAGTTGTTTCACGTGTTATTGACATTCTGTATTTTGTGTCATATATTCATTATATCTGATTTTCTATACATATATGATATGTTGGAATAAAAAAATTATCGCTTCTAATCATGCAGAGTCTACCTCGAAAATGGAAAATATAAAATTTTGGAGGAAAGCAATTTTTGGAACTGAAAATCGTTTTCTCATATAGATAGGCAGTATCGTAGTTGTATCATTATTCTAAATCACGAGGAACTGTTGAGAAGCCTCATGAATATAGCCTGATGAATTGATAAGCTGATGTTTCTACTTGGAATCACAGATCTGTTTACTAAGTCTATGTTGGTATGTAGCAAGTACTGGACTCAAAATAGAAATTCAACCAGCCTGTTGGAAACATGCTTGGAGAATTCGTTCACAGCATGGAGATACGATTCAATCAATATGCGTTTCTAGCAGCATTTTACATTCGCCGTCATTATTTATGCTTTCATCGCAGCCTCGAATCGAGATGGGCTCCAGCTTTTAAAATTTCCACAGAGCACCCTGTTTATATGGATGTCACATAATGATGGGTGGGTTCTGTTGGTAATCTGTTATGCTGATGAGGCTTCAAAGCTTCGCACGATCAATCATATAACGACAGCTTTTAATCTCTTCTTTCATCATTGAAGAGTGGACGATTTCCAGGCCAAGCGAGTAGCGAAAATTAATAATTATAGATTCAAAGCTTCCGAAATGAATCATAACACACGTGTCCCAGAGCCCTTAATGAATATTATACTGAAAAGCAATTTTCTTTTGCTAGGAAACTTTGACTAAGGGGTGTCAACTGCAGTAAACCGTTTCGGGTAAATTTGAAACACACATCAAAAACTTGTTGCTTTATTTTGTCCTAGAATTCATACCACTTTGCGAAATTTCGCGCTCAAACAAAACTGAATCAATGAGCAAAATAATTGCAAAACATAAATTTATACTTTTATTCCTGGCTGAATATAACTTGTTGAACTAGCTGGATATTCTGGCTGAATATTTATTTGTATTGTCATATGTGAATGTCTCTCTTTCCTAAAAATTCACTCCTTCTCTAACTCACAGTAAGGATATCACATGATTTTAAATCCTTCATAGATTTTTAAATTATATTAATGAATAAAGTGAAATTAGTAATCAAGTGAATTATCAAAACCAAGAATTTTTCGATAATATGAAAGCTCACATTATCTGTGTTTTACGCTACTCACAGATTCAGCGAGTATAGAAGATTCTTCTATGCTTTCTATTTCCTCAAAATTCAGAACGCAAGTCCTACACTCACTGCCGCTTCACCAATATAATACTTGAAACCATCGATTCAACTGACTTTATTTCGAGAACAAACTATCCATATCTTATATTTTTTATATTTTATGAAAACCGAGTAGTAGTAGCACTAGGTATACTGATAGCACTAGGTGAGAATAAAAAACTAATATAATCATGAATACAAGACAAAGCAGTAGTTTAATGTCAAGAAAATTCGAACTATTGTGCTGAATTTTTTAAACTCTTCAATGAATATTTATCTATTAATCAGTGATAAAAATACACGATCAAAGAATATTAGTGATAAGGTGTACTGTTATTAATTTGACAGGATGTATCCATCAATAATGCAGCCTTCAACATAATATGTGTTGTCTATTATCGAATATTATCACGTCTATTATCACGTCTATTATCGAATCAAGATTGAACGGTGTGCTTAATGGTGTATTTGTTTGCAGAGTATATTGATGAGTCAGCAATTACCCTGGCAGGCCACTGCTCTCCATCTTGTTGGCCAGCTCGACATCCTTGGAGTAAACATCGAACTGCCACTGCCTCTGTCCGAGCACCCCAGCCAGGACAGCCCCCGTGTGAATCCCCACCCGCATGTCCACCGGCGAATTCGTCGTTTGCTGAACGTATCTGTAATCCACAATATTATTGTGTCAATTGGGCAGTTTCACAGTTAATATCAATTTTCTTCAAGAGCCTGTAATATCAAACAACGAATCATTACAAATTTCAACTGCCGCAATACAATTTGATAAACAAAATAATTAGAATGTTTTCATATCAACATGAGTGGTTCATGAGGAAAAGTAGATCAAACTCTCACGTTAAGAGCAAAGCTCTTGGTTCTTTCTCAATTCCGTAATCGTTTCCAAGCACTGAATCTTATCTAAAGATCCGTATTTTATCCGTAATACAATTTGATGAACAATAAAATTTTAATGTTCTTATGTGGTTCAAGAGGAAAAAGTAGATCAAGATTTTACGTTTGGAGCAAAGCTCTTGGTTGTTTCCAAATTTCTAAATCGGTTCCAGAGACTGACTCTTATCTAAAACGTACCTCTGTATTCAGACAGCCTAGAAATGTTTCAAGTTCAGCATCAACAAAGAAATGTGAGCTGTGCTGTGTAAGTTGAAGTTTGATACCTAACTTCTCTTAACAATAATATAAATATAAACTACAGTCAATAATAAACAATAACGTCAGCTCAGACGTCAAGCAGGAAGAATCTTATAGGCTGATAGAGTTTCTGGGCTTAGGCTCAAGGGTACCTACAATCTCAGATTTACTCTTTACTAAGGAAAAAATCTGGTGTGGCGCACTCACACAACTTTCCTTGCCGTTATGAAAATTGATCAACTGACGCTAGTGTTCCCGCGCATATCAAATCTACTATTCTAAGATCTGAGACAGCTGGTGACAAGACAATAGCGCTGCAGACACACGAAGTCTGCTATCTCTTCATAGTGAATGATATAATAGAATCAACAGTTGCCAATAGTTTGCAATTGAATAATCTCATTTTCTCACATTTCGAGCTTATTTTCAATTTCAGGTGAAAATGTTACTTAACATAAATTGTAGAGATTCTCATGCTGAATCTTTTCCACTTAAATTTGTTTGTTTAAATTGTATCTGAAGCCTGATAATTGGGGATCTAAAATCAAACTTTGCATAGATGGGGCGATGCTCTTGAAATTTTTACAGATATGGGACTTGTGGCAGTGAGCTTATCAATGACTTTTTTAGGTATGAATTTGATTAAAATCGTTGGAGCCGTTTTCGAGAGAATTGCAAAAAAACCTGTTTTTGACAACATTTTCGCCATCTTGAATTGCATTTGATCGAAATTGTTCGTGTCGGATCCTTATAGTTTAAGGACCTTAAGTTCCAATCAAGTCATTCCGTTGATTGGGAGATGAGATATCGTGTACACAGACGCACATACACTCATACACACACACACACACACCACACACCACACACACCACACACACACACACCACACACACACACACACACCACACACACACACACACACCACACACACACACACACACACCACACCACACACACACACACACCACACCACACACACACACACACACACACACACCAACACACACACACACACACCACACACACACACACACACCACACACACACACACACACCACACACACACACACACACAACACACACACACACATACAGACCAATACCTAAAAACCACTTTTTTGGACTTAGGGCACCTTGAAACGTATAGAAATTTAGAAATTGGGGTACCTTATTTTTTTCGGAAAGCAATACTTTCCTTACCTATGGTAATAGGGCAAGGAAAGTAAAAAAATGAAAGTATAAGGTCATAAAGAGACAAGTACACAAAATGTGCTGGAGTGTTCATGAACTGAAGTAGAATTTTATTTCCTCATTGATCATCATACATTGTAGAAAGGGGCTAGGTCAGTTAGCATAACAGCTACTTCACAGCGACTTTCCAGCTACTTTATCTAGTATTACAGTAGGTATTACAGCTTCTACAGCTAGTATGTGAATGAATCAATTTGAGAGTTCTATTTTTTCAAAAAAAAAAACAGGAGATATCAAATCAAGATTTTAGCTTGTGATCATCGGAATAGACTGTCGGATTAGGAAAATGTTATAGGATTAGACTTATGACGGACATGTATGAATACATATCAATGGATCATATTTTATAATGCAATGACTGGAGTATTTGGCTATCACTCGATAGACGACGTCAGAAATTTGTCAGAAGCTTGTGAGATAAATGACGCCAATTTGTTTTCTCGTGTTGCAGGCTATCAGCAAGACCCAAGATAACAGGGTCGGCTGTCTTGATAAGAGCTAAGGTTGGGTTTCCATCATCACTGACATCAACACCGATTCTCCCCGACCAGGACATTGAAATCGAACCAATATTCAGTAAAAATGAACTGCAATAAATCTTACCCTTCGGCGAGATGGAAATTTTCATCTCAGCAAAACAGTCCTCTCCCATATTTCAAGGTATCAGATGTTCATAGAAATCGTCGGTTCTTACAAATATTTCTCGGTCATATACTTTCTGAACAAAAAAGACCTACTGTTACTTTGAAATGATGTTCACCGGAGATTTTCAAATTAATTTCTATTGGAAAGACAGGTGTCTTACTTGATAGCTTTGACCATTGACAACCCCATGTGAACACTGAGTACGGCATGGTCTGGTCTTTCTCTCGGTGCTCCACTTATGCAGTAGTAACAGTCTCCAAGAATCTTGATCCGCAACTGTTGATATCTCTACAAAATAAAAACAAGATAAATTGATGAAACGGTAGTTCATATTCCTTATGGGATCGATAAGAATCTATCAAATCTAACTGCAATTCAGATAGCCTTATTATCCTTTTTCAATAATGTGAAATAGTTTAATAAGTTGTTTCTTTTACAGGGGAAACTGTTACCGGTAGTTGAAAAATCATAATTACCATAACTATTTCTTGAAATTCTAGGATAAAAGAAGGTTTATGCTGGCACTTTTTCTTTTCGAAGTATTGCTTCAATTTTATTATAAAATGTATAAGCTTAATCAATACTTCTACTTTTAGAGAGTACTGAGTTGCATACTGAACAATAGAAGAGACTATTCTATTGCAATAAGTGTGAAGATATTGCGATTTGTAATTTGTACTTCCAATAATGCCAATTTCACAAATATCAAGGAGCTCCTGCATTCAGTTACTATACAGAGAAGAATGTATATTATAGACTTAATCATTCATTATATTTATTATAAAATTCATTCATTTAGTGATTCATAGAAAAATGTATATTATGGACTGATTCAGTCATACATAAATAGAAACATTTATATTACAGACTGAATAATTTATTTTCAAACAACACTACATATCTCAGAAGTTATAATTAGGAATTTTGACTGATATATGGTATTGATAATTCCCCATAATTTTGTTTATGGCTAGTGTGTAGGCGACTTAAGTGCGATATTACAATTGAATGATATTACAATATCATTCAAATGTCCGACTAAAAATTGACTCAAGTCGTTAATTAAGTACTGTGGGGTATATGACTGGACAAGGTTTTTGAAATGTTTATATATGCGCAATTTTAATTTTAATATCGTGAATATCTCGATTCTACTGTCAAATGAAACTCATTTTCTAATATTGAGAGAGACAAGCTATTTTGGATTTTGAATTTGTATAACATGTGATATATAATAATGTTGCTGTGCTGTAATGGTATTGATCAGCAAGTATCGCTTCTAGTATATCCAATATCATAATGTAAATAGGGTGCCTATCAAGTTCGAATACATTAACGTATGGAGTTTGATATGGCTTTAATGAGAAATGGAAAATGTATCGAGTTATCGGAGTGTAAAACGAGCCGGGGTGCGTGATTGATATTCATGGAATGTTTCATCTCTCATGGCATTAGTGAGATGTTTCTGATTATTAGCAATCATAATATGAGTTGATCCCTGCAGCTGGAATATCATCGTCTTCCTCCGCAGACGAGTCAAACCAAACTGAAATAGCAAGATTAGTTTGAAGCGGCTGGAATTTGTTTAGGATAATTACTCTGAATGCTCTATAATGGAAGCACAGTTTTCAAGTTCAAGTATAGTTTTAGGAATAAATAAAATTGGAATGTTCATTTTATTTGGACTTGACTGTTTTCCAGGATTCGGGACCGTTTCTCCATGATTGAGAATGAAGACAGTTTTGGGTAATCTCTGTAGTATTTTTCCACTTTGCCATTTATTCTCTTACTATGGGGCATTTTCTCATAACTCAAATTAACGTATCCAGTGAAGGTGATATTATCCAATAATCACTTTTGGCAATAGACTTGCCTTCTTCCCAAGAAAGCTGCCTGCCTTCGAGATTGCTCTTTTGAAGAAACATCAGTTCCTGATGTTTTAATTTCCAAAAGCAGAGAGTGAAAATGATAAAATCGTATACTTTCCTACAGGAACAGACAGACTTCCAATGAGCTGGGAATTCAAAACTGAATAAATTGGTAACTATGACGTAACGTTTCTCCTAGTAACAAAGTAGATTATGATAATTAAATTTTCTGAAGGATGTAAAAGTATTGAAGTAATGCTGTATCAAAAAGTATTAAAGTATAAAGTAATTAAAGTATTGAAGTATTGTTGTGGTGTTGAATGCTTTCTTCTGAACTTGAAATGAACAATGAAACCAGGGATTTTATTCTGGTACAACTTTATTTACTACTTGTGGCAGTATAACAGTTGTTTATGTTGTTTGGTTTGCACCGACATCCTTTCAAATGTGATTGTTCTTGCAGCTGACTGTTTCGAAAATACGTTTTCCAATTTGTTTGTCACTGTCATAACCAGCCCTCCAACGTAGACGCCATTCAATTTTACCATCGTTCACTAGCACTTGTTATTCAACAATTTTTCCAATTGTTCTACCTGTAGATTGTAACTGTCAGTTCATGGTTGCTCCTTCAATAAAATCATACAAATGACACTCATGGATTTCGAACATCCATTCCTGGAATTATCGCTTTTACTGTGCTCTTCTTGGCTTATTGCGTAACCAATACAGTGGCTCTGTCAGATGATTAGGGATCTAATCAATGCAACAACCGAATTTCAAAATAATTATATTGGGGTCGATAATATTTCTTATGGTCATCAATTAGAATCTCAAATTGAAAAATTCATACTTCAAACTCTGGAAGACTTTATTCAACTATTTTCTAATGGAAGTGAGCCTGATACAATATCCTTTCTTTTTTCTCGGGCAATACACTTTTGTACAGAGAGTATAGAATGTAATAGCATTCTATACTAGCATTCTATACTCTATGGCGCTTTGTAACAATAGTGTGATGAATCTATTTTTATATACAATCAACCAATCAAAATTATATTTGCGAGCTTGATGCATTCTAATCAGGGAAACTTATGCAATCGAAGAATTAGAATAGCATGGGGTCCTCAACATATCAGAGAAACTGGATATCTTGAATTATTTAAATCAAGTTGGAAATGTACCGTATTGTTGATAAATAACATCGTGCATAACACCATACATAGAAGAAAGACACTTATTAGACTTACATGAGAGATATTTACGGGAGATATATTTGGGAGACATATAAGAGGGAGAGTTAGAAATATATTATGTATGTTATATGATGTAAATTTATGATGGATTATAACATTTTTCCAACTCCCAATAAAGTTTAACATAAATGACGGGAGCAGTTGTCAGGTTGACGTGCTAGTATCTTATCACTCAAATATACAATTCGAGCCGATTACACCAAATGAATATAATATGTGTTTGAAAATCGCATCAGGGTGATTCAGAGTTTATCTGCAATTGTAAGTTCACACATATCTTATTACAACCCTTCACATTACTCATGTAGAAGCCTGGTAAGCTACTTATGAGAAAATCACCCTCAGAACTAAAAAAAGAGGAATCTCTCCTTGAACAAATGATTTCTGAAAATAATTCATGATAGAGCACCTAGTTTAAATGTTCTTCTGTATCCTTTAAAATTTAACCTTTGCTTTGAGCTTTGATCTGAAAATATTGTTTTATTTACGACTGTTATATCTCATTTTTAATTTTTCATTTTTTCCTCCCTTGTCATGAATAATTATATTGATGCAAAAATTATACTGGTGATTCTTCCTCCCATTTTTTCGCAGTTTGAACTACATTTCATAATATTATGAGTATATTTAAAGAGAGGAAATGCTAGAATCAATCAATAAAATTACTTGATGATAGTGATTGAATGTGTGTGTGTGTGTGTGTGTGTGTGTGTGTGTGTGAGTGTAGACTTTTTCTCCTCTTATATACAATGTTGTAGAGAATTTCTCTCCCCTTTCCATTCCAATTATAACGATTCTATTCATAAGATTACAAAAATAAAAACTTGCAGCTGAATAAAAAGATGGCGAATACCATATTTCCATTTTTCACGATTCTGTTTGATAATCAACAGTTGCCTTCAAATTGAGCCTAAACATAACCTATTTTTGGACAATTTCTATCTAAATTTGGGAAAGGAACAGTTTTGGGCTTTAAGCCTGTTGTTCCTTCCCCAATCATTCATAGTTGAAAATGATATTGTATCTATCAATGTATAAATGTATATCCCGATTAAACCTCAACTCCTGCTCACGGACAAGGGCTTCATGAAGCACTTTGTGAGCAGTTATTGTTCACATTATTATATATTTTTTTTCTTTCCACATACATGACGATAATATACATAAAAAATAATATACATAATAAATCGTGTATTTCCATACACGACTTACAATATACATTCCCTCAATAGAATAAGAAACAAATAAAATATTATTATGTAATACTATATAGTCACGTAATTATATATGGAAATCTAAATAGATTCTTACGACATGTGTTACGATAAGGTATTATTGTATAATGATTGCTTCAATTTGTAATAACTGTCATATATGTGTAATATGGAAACAATTTGAATAAAGTTTGAAAGTTTGTTACAAAAAATATGATATTGATGAACTCACTTCTGACAATCTGTCGAACCTTGCGAAAAGTTCGTTTAAAATCTTCACTAATTCTGATGCAGAATAAGTAGATGATATCGCTGTGAATCCAACAATATCCGCATATAGTATACTGAAAAAGAGAGATAGGAAAGAATATTATTGGAACACGTGGAGACTCAAAATCAATAGTAGTCTGAATCTACTTGTGTGATGCTTTCCGATTCCTCCATGTGTGGCTTGAAACCATTGTATAACAAAAGAAAATGGAACAGTGCTTTGACAGGTCTGCTCCCTAGTGGAAGCCTGGAAAATCCACTCTACAGACGTGGAATTTACTTTGAGTAATACAAACTGTAATTCTATTTTTGTGAAGCTCACAGAACGAAACGAGACCCAGGCTCCGAGAACAAAGGGCTGACATTAGTTCAGCCAAAATAAAGGATTTGGTAGGTCCAGATAGGCTGATATTTCTGTGTATTTCTAGTTTAATAGCTAGAGAATTCCATATAGAATCTTGGACGTTTTGATCAGTTTGAAGTGATGAAAATTTAAATTAGTAAAACTAGTATCAAAATAGTAATGAACTATATAGTAATTATAATACAGAAATAATTTTGTTCAGTTTTTGCACATCTTAATAGTAAAAAGTAACACATAAAAATAGATTATTTAATATCGAAAAAATAAATAAAAAATCCAGGCATCGGTCCCGGCTGCCCAAAAAAAAACAGTCGTTAGGTCCTGTCAGAGACCCTGAAATTGATCAGGTGCGACCTGAAAACTATGACGCCAGACCTGAGCCAGCCAGATCACTCGATATTATCATTATTATTATTTCAATTATCATTTTAACCGACTCGTAACAAAATAAATAACAAATAAAGGCATCGGTCCCGGCTGTCCAAGAAAAACAGTCGTTAGGGTCAGACCCTGAAATTGATAAGTGCGACCTGAAAACTCTGACACCAGACCTGAGCTAGCCAGGTCACTTCATATTATCATTTTAATTATCATTTTAACCAGCTCGTAACGCACATTAACACAGAAAGTTAAACCATACATCTTTCATTTTGAGCTTTTTTGAATAGAAACATTCAAGTTTAGTTCTAAATAGAAATGAATTCATGATATCATAGCCTACAAGAGATATGATTCTATAGTTGCATTACTTACCTGACATTCTCGTGACGACTCATGTAAATTTTCTTGAATTGCGAGTCAAGCGCAGAGCCTAGGTCTTGCCTCATCTTGACAGCAACATGCTCTGGCAGCACACTCAGCAGCAAGCGCTCCTATACACAAACAACAATACGCAAACATTATAATATTAAAGTGCTCACACTTGGATACTTCATAGCCATCAAAACATACTTGACGACAATTAGGATAAGTGAGTATATTTGGAAAAATAATTAAAATGCTAAACAAGGTGAATTTCAATCTAATTCTTGTTCATTATTGACTCCAGTGCGAGCAACAATTATTAAATCAGACAATATACAAAACTAGGTAAGGGTGAAGACATTTTCAATTATATCAATATTATCAAGCCTCGCTTATAATCATATCGCTGTATAAATTTGTTAAACTTGATGGAGTTCATTATAATGCTGCAAATCAGTGTTGATGGCTGAAAATAACCGAGTTCACACTTTGCAAGTGTGGTAATAGTGCTCTGAAAAACCATCATTGACTGTTCACTGTTTCTTGTTTGACTTGCTCTTGTCTTTTTGTAACCGAAATCATCCTTATAGGAAAGGAAAGTTCGGGAAAGTGGTATACAATATCAGTACAGACGGTACTGATATTGTAGACTTCTTTCCCGAGCTTAGTAAAGTTGGAAATCTAATGAAATTGCTTATTGTGTCCAGAATTTCAGGGTTATATGTACCTATTGTAGACATCCAGCACGATTGAGAATGATTGCGGAGAGATGAAAAAGCTCCATATATTTTATAATAATACATTTCAGTTAAAATAACCGAGCTATACAAAAAAAATAGTACGTGGAAAATCTATTTAACTACTCTATCAAGTAGATTGCTAGTTATGAGAAGAATGACTGCGAAGAACCAACGTGATTGGTTGAAAGTTCATCAGGATTCACTCTTCTTTGCTCTTTTAATAAGTGGAATATGAGTTGTTTGAATATGCAGACCCCCTTATATCAGTTCCAAAATTCAGAGTTCAGTTTAAGGATAGGGTAGCAAGCTGCCAGAATGAGTGAGAAAACTTCACATTAAAGTAGAGTTTTGAACTATAATTTGGCATCAACTAAGCAGGAAATGTGCCAAAAAACTGGAGTATCTCGCTCCAGACGAGCTTACGTTGGACTCGAATAAAATATCCAACACGAAGGATTCAAACTATTTAGCTAGTTGCCTTTTGTTATCTCACTTGAAACACTCCGACCTGGATCTGACAACAGAGGAATTCCAACCATTGAAGAAGTAGAATATTTGAACCGAATTAGAATACTGTATTTAGAGTTAGTGGGATATTAGAGATTACAGACTATCTAGAGTTTTGACTATTACTAATAAGAGCTGAGATATATTACAAGTCTATGCTATGAAGAAGAATGGTGTTCACATAGAAAAAATATGAACATTCATTCAAAAGCTGAGGAGAGTAAACGGCCCGGGGAGTGATGATATGAATCTGAAGGCTGGTGATATCAAGACAAACGGAAAACCAGACAAAAGATTCCTATTATTTATACAACCACAGGGCTTACAACAATAGGAATACGCATTTGCTTCGAATAATGAATGATACTGGTATTACATTACTTCACTGAAATCCTCATTAATAATTGAAAGATGTTATATTTGTTCTAAAGTTAATTATCAAATCTGATGAGTTAAATCAGTTGATTCAGTTGATCAGTGGATCAGTACAGTTCATTTATTGATTTTGGACTAGATATTGTAATACGCATTACTCTGAATATAGTAATTATTATTATATTCTGAATATAGTATATTATTATCGATCTAGTAATTCATTATTCACTCTGGATAACAACACCGTTAATGAGTTAAAACTCATTCCATTTTTTCACTTTTTTGATATTCTTGACTCATCAATTAATCCAATACAACCCAATTTTTCAACTTGAGATTCACTTGATACTCATGAGGTCAAAGAAATAATGAATTATTTTCACTTTGGATAGCATTTATAAAAGTCTATATGCTATAATACATGCTAAAAGTAGTATATGCTTTAGAAAGAATTTATAGCTTAAAATAAAAAACAGCATAAAGTATTATAGCTCAGAAAATGAAATTATTTTTACGGTCTTATGAATAGAAGAAAAATGAATAGGAGATTCAATTCATTCTTTTTGGTTACAGAGAGCCATGGATGTTGATGTTGAGAAGATCATCTTGCAAAGAACCTGTGTTGTGTGCTCACTACTTCCGAATCCTTACGCAAATGTCACAGCAGATAGATGAGTCAGTTTTGTTTATGTTGGACTTATAAGGAAAAAAGTGTGAATGCCAGATTCAGAAAGTCTACTTTCGAATTCTACTATTAGGCAACATAGTGCAGAATATCACCCGATGTTTTCTTGATTTGATAATGATCAACGTTCGGTATTTAAAAATATGACAAGGTATTTATTGGAGAGCTAGCCGGTAGGCTCGCTTCGCTTTCCTTATCCGTTTAGCCAGAGGGCTCCGTCCCCAGAACTCCCCCGGCTGAATTATGGTCGCTTCGCTCACCTTCATTTTTCATTTGAGTTTGCTTCCTTCCGTCAAACATTCAAAAGAGAGGCTGGTTTTAATCAGCGATTGATCTGGATTATGTAGCGCAGGGTTCCAAAAATCTTTATTTTTATCAGAATGAATAAAAATATTCAGTCGATCCCAGGTCCCAGGTAGAGACTTGGATAAGATGTTATGAGTATTATTGTTTGGCAATGAATACCATAGTATTATTTTATAATTATATAGTTATATAATAAGGAAGTTTTCAAAAGGTTATTTTGGTATTATTTTACAAATGAAGAATTAATTAGCCCTAAATATATACGTTTTTATAGAATTCAGAAAAAAAAACACTCAAAAATATTTTAGGCCAACCTGATTTGTACCAAATTTAAACAATTTGTGTTTCTATAATTATGATGATGAAAAAGCTACAAAAATATATGAAAAACGTCATTTTAAGCTTATCTTCGGCGAAATATTAGTCATAAGCTAAGCCTAAAATGATTTTTAGAATTTATTTTTTACTATTTTCACAAACGCTCTTCTCAAAACTTTAAAGGCCCCAGTAAGCTTCCTAGACTAAAAAAATATGTTACATTCATCATTATTACTACTAAGACCCGCTGATTTATGATAAGAATCACAATAATAAAAGAGCATCATATTGATTTGTTTGCTCATTTTTGTACTCCAATCTTTTATTTGAAGACCTTATACTATTTGAATCTCTATTATCTTTTTAAGGAGTGGGATTGGAACTATTTCGCTCAACAAACTCTTCATTATAAAATAGCCAATATTAATAGAAATATCCAATTAAATCGTATTGAGACACTGTAAACATTGTTTTCAACACTATACAGCATGGAATCTTACCCCACCTGTTGAAATTATCTCAATTTTTTTTATCCAATGTATATTTTATTCATTCACATAGAAATATAAGTTAATTTAAGTGTATTTCTTTTCTATTTATTAAAGACGCATTATAAAGTGCGAGAGCTTACTTGCTCCAGTTTGCTGGCTTTAATATATTTAAACCAGGA
This sequence comes from Nilaparvata lugens, assembly GCF_014356525.2. Classification (NCBI taxonomy): domain Eukaryota; kingdom Metazoa; phylum Arthropoda; class Insecta; order Hemiptera; family Delphacidae; genus Nilaparvata; species Nilaparvata lugens. The sequence continues at coordinate 74,774,849 of NC_052506.1, forward strand.
CACAAGGACCTCATGGCAGTTGAAACCATTCAAATCACATTCGATTCACTTGTCTACAAGTTTGAACTGTAACTATACTTTTCAAGATTAGAGAACGCTGAAGCAAGAGAAAATCGTCGAATTCGAATTGAATCAGAGTAATGACTGAAGATTCTCAAGTGTTAAGATGCCACTAATTTCTTGACACAACTTACTTCATTGTAGACAAACGAGATAGTTCAGCTATCTTGGAAAAAGCTTGCCGTAGGAGAGAGAAGTGATTATGACTAGTGGCGAGTTGCTGGAATGCCTCTTTCTCCGTTTCCGTTTGCTGTAAACCAACAGCTCAAGTTCGAGTTAAATAAGCTACAAAGCATGGCAAAGTATCTCATTCGACATTATTTCCCTTCTGTGCCGCAACAATGTTGTGAGCTTCTCACTTACCACTGCTTTGCTCTTCTGTCAGCTTACGGACTTTAGTCAAGCTACTCTTCACGAGTAGAAGGGTTGACATACACTCACTCTTTCTTTCTGCTCTTTCCCTTTTCCAAAGTACTTCACAGCCTCCCGACACAGTTCATCCATCCTTCTGGTCTATTTCCCTTTGTCATCCTTCTGCTTCACAAGACTGAAAACCTCTTTGTGTAACGAACTTTGAAAGGAGTGAGCTCGCCAGTCTTATTCGTTTCCTTTATAGAACCACTTTGTAAGGAAAAGGCTGACTTTATATGTTCAGGTAGATTGTGAGAACACGCCTAGATTTCTCCGTATGTGATGTGATAACTCCACTATGTGGATATCATTATGTGAGCTAACAAAGCTGTCAGTTACATTTATTGCAATTATGAAAATTCTGAAAGCAAATCGTAATTTAAAGAATTTATTTGAATAATGTCGTATTCACGATGAATTCATATAACTATAGAACTCATTTGAATTCTCATAATGAAATGTGGAATGTTTTTCATAAAATCGTTTTATAATACGAAGTAAGAATTCATAAAAAATTTAATAATACTGAGTTTTGGTGGATGAGTACTTTTCTGAGAAATGAAACAACGCAACCCACATTAAATATTTCTGGACTGGGATGAGGAATGATGAGGTTTACTTTCTTTCATTTCAACTGAAAAGCTCAGTGGAACAAGATGAAAGTTCGATTCCGAACAGTAATTTACTTCCCCGACCACTACCAACCAGTACTTCTCCTCCCCTTCGCCCACTGCCAAAAGCTCCAATCCTGGCTGTTCCCGATTAGTCCAATTAAGTAGCTCCGGAAATTAAAAACAGAAACATCGGCTTGTTCTTTTCCTCATCGCCATCTTGTTTACCAGCAAAAATAAACAGCCGTTCATCATCAAAGCTTTTCTTCATAATTCAATGTTCCACAAAAAATTATGTTTTCACATAAATCTCTACAGAATATACTGTTTTTCTGATTATTTTCCGTAAAAGTAGATTGGAGAGCAATATGAGAGTTTTTCCAACTAAGAGAAGAGACTATTCTTTCTCCTGTTTATGGAAGTACCCCAATCCCAATTCGAAGAGATCACTTTTAAAGGAATTATGATACTCTGAAATCTGAAAGCTTCATAAAACTAACATTACGAGAATGCTCATCTCATACTAATGAGACATTCCATTGGTCAAAAGATATATACTTGTCATTCTATTATTCAAATTGGTCATGGAAAACTCTATCTTACACTATGATTGAATAATGTGCAACGACAGCAAGAGCGTATTGCTAATAACAATAATAATTGTTATTAGCTACTAGCAGCAATAATACAATTACTATAAATAGGAACTAACAATTTTAGCAGACATTGTTCATGCTCAAAATGAACTAAAGTGGATTTTCTTTGGCTTTTGACCTTCGAATTAGCGAAGAATTACTTCTTGAATACTTGGGGTACTAGGAGAAAATGAAATCTTGATCCCATAACTTATGAAACTAATTTAATCTTGTATAGAAATCCATATCAACTAAGACTTATCTGTTTGACTAGATAGAAGAAACTAGTATTCAATAGCTATAAATTAGTAGGATGACTGATTTATGCTGAATACATCGGCTACAAGAACGATCATCCCACTTGAACATGTATGGCTTTATTTGTCGTAAACAAATTGAATTGGGATGCTATCAGATGAAAAGCCGCTATTCATTTATGCGACTATTCATTGGACAGCGTGAGCGAAAGAATTCTGTTCTATTGCCATAAATGGTAGCTTGTTCGGTTCTGGCCATAAAAGCATCGTTCGACCAGCCGTCTGTCGAATGTTTATTTAAAAGGAAGCCTTTGAGAACGAACTGATGAAGAGCAAGTAGGGATGAAACGCGTTTTGTGAGAGATAGTCGATGGGAAGGGCTCCGTTCAATTATAGAGGAATTTGCCAGCCAGGATGGACGATCGAAAACTGCATGGAGCCTGGCGAAAGGCAAGAACAAAAGAGGAAAAGCGGGGAAACTGGGAAAGTCTAGGTGATATACGGCTACACAAGAGTCTGCTCTGCTCTGCTCCGAGGAAGAAAAGCAGCCAGGCGCTTGTATCCATACAGCTTGTAACAGTGGTCCACTGAAATATGCACAACCTTCCCATTTCCGCCAGTTTTCCCCTCACTGACCGCTTTTGTTATCGTCCGTCCGTCCGCCATCCCAGCCGTTGTTTCGTCTCTTATCTACTCTTTCGTTCAAGCCTCAACTTGCTTTCAAACGGTATTTTACAATACAATTACTCCAAAACTCTCCCATATTTGATAAATGAGAAGCTGGCTACTGAATTCACTTACATTCTTGATTTTCCACTCACTGATCGCACTTCTTACATATTCAACTCATAACAAAGTATTTACTTGAAACACTTCAATAGAATTTTATGATAATACTTTGATAATACCGTCATACTTTGATGAAAAACTCTATTCAACAATTCAATTTGAATAACAATTATTATTACTATTATTACTCCCATTTATCAATTATATTATATCTCATATAATTGCTTTCATTTATTTAATGGTAATGAATGAATGTTACGATATCTATATGGAAGCGTTCAAGTTCCTTTTCTCGAATCACCCTGGGGTGTATGAATTTTTTGTTTGAGTAAATATTCATTGCAAAGCTGATTTATTGATTGCGTTTCTATATAAAACTTGAAATGTTGAATTATATTCAATTTATTGGAACAAAATATATTGTCATTCATTGTTTTTCGCCACATTTTGTGTCATTGAATCTTATGAGTAACTTTCTTTCATTCAGTAATGCTTATTCTCGATTTATTGCTCGAGATTGTCTAGAAGGATGATCATCCTCGGCAATTAGCTCATTTAGCTTCATGATACAATATGGTACAGTATCCTATTTATACATTGTTATTATCCTAATAGTATCCTACTTCAAGTATACTCATATCATCAAGTAGCATGTCAATTCATTTGCATCTCCTTTCATTTCCATTTTGGTTTCATGAACTCAATCTCCCATTGATTAAGAGCATGGAGCAAAATGTTTTTTATGTACCAGCAAATACATGGCCAACTTCTTCACAAACTTACATACTACGTATTCCGTACTTTTTGCTTGAATCCTGAGACTATTACGGGTGTATTTGTTCATCTATTTCATTTGAAACTTCCACATCCTCAAATGAAAAGTGTGAAGGAGAATCTTCCAGACTCGTATCAACATATTCTTGGTAAAAGAATAGAGGATAAGTGTGAGTGATGAGCGAGCATTGCATGTATGCCATAGTTGTGATGATGGAGAACAATGATCACTGTCGGTACCATATCAAAGTAACGAAGTTCGGACACCTTGCATGCATCAGGTAAAGGGTGATTGGTGCTTGGTGGAAGGGGGGGGGTTCGAAGGGGTTAGTTATTAAGAGCTAGTGAATCGGTGGCGTCACGTGATAAAGCAGGGCACGACTTGACTCGTGTCTCGTGTCTCGTACTCGAGACTCCAGCATGCATGCAGGCGCTCTTCACCCGCCCTGCCCTGCATCACATCCTCTCCTCTGCTTCCCTATCGATCTCGGACGTCGCCCGTCACTATCAGCTGAAACGGAGCGCGCGACTCTGAAGGAAACCTGCCCTTGCCCTGACTGTGCCCTGACTGTGCACATTGCACACTCACACAGCCCAAACCACTGCTCGCGTCCCGGCCATCGATCTGCTCCCCTCCCCACCCCCACAACCTTCAACTCCCATTTCGAATCCTTGGGCGACTCACTCACCCTCTGTTTACAGCCGGGATTATACACTCGAACGAAAGGTGAGCTCAAACACGCCGGCTCCAAATCTGCTCATTCCAGGTACTCCACTAGACAAACGACAAATTCGTCACTAAGCTAACTTTACTTCGCTACCGTATGCATGTGTCTGTGTGTGCAGTCATGTATTTACTTCGCCCCTCGCGGCTAATGCGACGCTCACTAGAGCACAACATCATTGTTTCAGTTTGGAGGCAGCCAGATAAATTTGCTTTATTCTGTGAAACTATAACACTATTAAAGTGCCATAGGCGAAGTTGAGAATGAAGCTCTTGCACACCTGGTTCCAGGGTCTGAGAACTTGCTCATGCAGGTAGTATACATAGTTTACTCACTACTTGATCCATAAAATAAATGTAGAAAACTTTGAAGGGAGATAAATACAGTTTATCTCCACATATTTAATATGGAGATCATAATTACAAACCATAATAATCAAATCTCAGTATAAGAACTTCTAATTTTTTAATATAAAATCCCAGTATAAGAACTTCTTATTTTTTAATATATATTTTTCATACTTGGTTTTGGAGAAAGATTTTCATACCATGTAACTAACGTTTACTCTAGATTGCCCCTCTTTGTTATTGGCTAGTCTACAAAGATAAAATACAGGCAAGAGTAATTTTTCTAAACAGAAAGTGTAGAAACAGAAGTGTACTTAAGAAATCTCATAGAGATAAACTGCTATTGTACAGAGCTCATAATCTAAGAAATCTCATTAATTTAGTATCATTTGGTAGATTCAGTTTTTTCAACGGGGAAGCAGTTAAGGAATAGAAATAATATTCTCTGTAACATCTTGTGAAAATCATATTTCCTGTATCATCTTGTTGAATGTTGTGATTCTGCTTCAAAATTTTTGATTCAACATTTAAGATTTCATTATTACTCAAAGCTGTAAAGATTTTCTCGTCGCAGGGGCTATATAGCCTTCGATTACTCCAAGAGGCTATAAATAATCCCTAACGCTGTTGCTGGTATTCAATCTTGCGTTACACAGCCGTATAGGAATTCTAAGAAAATCATCATTTCCCCGGTTACTCGATCCATGACATTGTTGAACGTATTGAGAATTGGAATTCCGTGTTTCTTAGAAACAATATGAGTCAGGAGCAAATTAATTGGGGGAACAGCTTGAAAGACCATATCACATTTCCAGCACTTTCCAGTAAATTACATGATTTCTTCATTATAAGAAAGTCTCAAATCAAACATAATAATTCGATCAAGATAATCCCAAATTACGATTGAATCCTCATCTCGCATGTTTGAAGCTTACATGACTGATTGACAATTCATTTCCAAATAAAATTATTTCTCAGGATTTTCAACTTTCTTTTAAGTTGCTACACAAGCATTCAACGTGGGCAGTCGGAGCAATTATAGTCTATAGTCAGACCGGGCATTACATCCGCGATGCAAATCATAGTCATTTGAAATTGTTTCTATGCTATGTTGTTTTCTCTTAGATTTTTCCTCTTCTAAAACCATTTATGGTGTTTCCATTATCAGACTTCATGTTCCTTTCATGGAAATAAAAATTCAACAAGTACAGATTTTGATGCATACTCTTTAATGAGACTTTTATTTTATAAAGAGCAAGTGCCAACAAATGGAAATATTTTTAGAAGTATGTGGCTTCATGCCTGATAGTTGAATCCAAATTCAAACTATTCTGATTATGAATTCGGAATTCAGTTTGGCATGACTGAAAGAGAGCCAGTGTTGATATGAGTGACAGTGTTATTCACTTTTCACATCTCCTCATCAACCTGTCTGGCAGGATTGAACCACAGAAGGCGGCGGCTTCGTAACTACGAACATTTTTCGTCGCCAAGTGTCAGTTGCAGCTCAGCGTTATCCGTTAGTAGTTTTTGTCACTCATTCTCTCTCTCTCATCCTATAAGTCACCGTCACACGCTATAATGTCTCTAATTTTTCATTCATCTTTGTATGAGTGAATGTGAGTGTGTGTGTGTGAGGAAGATGAACGACACTCGTCTGAGTGTTGGAATTTGCAAGACCTGCATGACAGTCTGCTCACATCTCAGCTCAATCACACTTTGATATCAACATGACAACAAATGAACTTCTACAAAATAACAAATGCAACAGTTAGAAAATCAGGGTGTTTTTTGTAGTCATTTAAATTTTCAATGTCCGAATTAATGTCCGCAATTGCACACGATACCAACCACTCAGCTCTCTGAACAGTGACAGTATGCGGCTATTTATATTATAGCCATAATAGATTCTTAACCTATTATTAGAAATTAGTTTCTCGGAATGATAACATAGAAGATAGCTCCGTATAATATATTTCGCCTTTTAAAATACAATCAGTTAATAAGTTTGGAAACTTATTTCAATCTTATCATTGAAGTAGTTTGATTGAGTCTAGGAATATAGATGCAAATATAGAACTCTTCAAATATTTTAGTAAAATCCTAGTAATGTAAAAATTCCCACAGTTATTTTTCAGTGATGACTACCAACTGGTGAAAATCTCTCATAATATTCATAACTCCATTCAATGAACTAAGTTCCTCTTGAATATATTGGAACATTGAAAGAAAATGAATTCATATGAGCGAATTTCATATTCATAGAGAACCAAGGAGTCCAAGAGATCCAATAATATCAAAATATTCCCAATAGCCTACTATTGATATGAGACTTTCTGTTTGGCAGTAACCAAGCTCGAAATGCGAATTTTATCATCCAGTGGCCTCATTCTAATAGCCTCATCTGCTGCAATGTGGGCATAACATTAAAGTGATGTTTATACTGGAGAGCAGTCGGGGTAGGATGCAAATGGCGTCTCCTCCTTATCATTAGGCCACGTTCTTTGCAAGCTTCGCGGTTTCAACCGTCTACGTGCTTTGCGTTGGAAATTTTTCCAACATACTGCACCAGATTATCTCCGTTTTTCATGGACCACCCCTGAAAATTAACTTTCTGGATCTCACTATATAAAATTCCTTTCTTTCTAATTATTTGAGGCTGGAACAGTATACGAAGCTGGCACGATTTGAACGGAATTGTGAAGGTCAGAATGTAGAATTCTGTGCTGGAGAATTAAGTATTTCACCTATCTAAAGAATGATTCTTAAAATTATATTCGTAGCTGGGATTGTATCTTCATCAACTTTCCTAGAATATATTTCGTTTTCCATCCTCGAACACTCTGCTACTGGGCAGCGACTAAATATAAGTATTTCTGCTTCTTTCAAAATGAATTTAATTTCAAAGTATTCACTTCCATTAGTATTTCTATGATGTATTTGATAGAGATGTGAATGTTGAACTCACTTGCTCGGCTGATTGCTCTTCTATGACTAGTTTCATCTCGAGACATTGTCGAGTCTCAAGGAAGGCAGTGCGCTGTTGTCTGTCCTCGATGTAGTAAGCGGTCAGCCCAAGCAGATTCGCCGTCGCAAGGAGAATCACGTCAGCCGCAATCTACAATCAATTAAATATTCATTACTACATACAATTTGAATTTACATCACATAAATGATTATTACATCCATGTTATTTACCATGAATAGAGTGAATATTGATATTGAGAGTGGATATTCTTCTTACAATGTCATGTCATTAACTTATTGTGTCAATTATTGGGTTACGTGGAGAAATGTGGTGAAAAATCAAATCAAATTCTATCATTCCAAAACGAAATGATTAGAGTACAAAATCACACAATAAAAAGTATGATTTGGGATTTCTCTATAAGACTGAAATCTTAAAATACTTGAACAACAGTATCTTCCAGTGATAAGATGATTCCATGTGAGGATTGAAATACCATAAGTTAAAATAAGTTATTATTATAGTAAGTTATTGATGGAAGGTGTTCTATTTGTCTCGACAATATTATTCATACTGTCTCCTATTCTCGTTCTTATTCTCCCAAGTTTTCTACCTCCGCAGATCAAAAACACTAGAAAAAAGAGAAAACTGAAAAATTAGGAAGGGAAGAGAAGATTTCTAGAACGAAAATTGTTGGCTGTCCCAATCTATCGGATAGGATGTGATTCTGAAATTGAGTTTCCTCTCAGGAAAACTAGCATTGTATTGTGAGAGGGAGGGAGGGAGAGAGGTAGGTATTGTGGAATTGAGTTTTCTCAACACCAGTTTCTACAGAAGTAATGTGATGTATTTTGTGCTCTTTTTACATAAAAAATGATCAATACATCAAATGAGCTGCTTCATTACGTTAAAAACAAATTAAGATAAAGATAAACAAAAGATTAATTCCAGAATCACATTATAATTATTATAGAAGCCTGGAATCAAGAGAGATTGGAATTGGTACATGACGTCACGTCATGGATGGAACTTAAGACCAGAGAATAGTCTAGTTTAGTCGCTGGCTGATATTGCTTATTTCTGTCATTCAAGTTGAATGGATCTAATGGGAATTTTCTCATTCGATTAGCAGTTTTTCGAAGTCAGAAGTTTACTTGGAAAGCATTAAGTTATAGTTTTCACTCATCATAATTATTTTAGAAATTCTAATAATTTTATAGAGATATTATCGTCAACTTTTTTCAATTCAAGCTTATGGTGAATTTTTAGTTAACGATTCATGAGTGAAACATCTTAAAAACGTTTAATTTTTGGCATGATAATGACCAGAAGAGAAAAATAGTACCTATGCAAGCTCGAGTCTGAGTGTGAAAGTGAAGTAGCAGCAATGCCACTCCTAATTTGTCAGCACTAACCTTGTCAATATCGTGTCTTTCAATGCTACCGCCAGTTTTCAATTTTCAATTAAATCTATTAAAATTCCCGACTGGGAGATTCTAGGTTTTGATTTGCCAGTTAACTAGTCAATATAATTTTATCAAAATTGTAAAATTCGTTACATAACACAATAAGGTTTGAAAACGAAGTGAGGAATTTAGATGAATTAGAAGAAACTCAACAATCTGCTTAAGAACTTAGATGAATCATAATAAACTCAACAATCTGCTTTGAAATGAAAATCTAAATTCAATCAACCCATGTGATTTGCAGTAATGATTGAGCATCGAGCATATTAAATGAGAATTCACATGAATATAAATACATGGACACCAATATAATGGGTACACATATCAATATTCCCACAATAGCTAATATTTACTAATAACAGTTTACTAATATTTCCAATTGGTTCTTATTGAATTTTAACAAGATTGAAATCCATCAAATCCTGTCATGTGACCGGAATATCGGCTACCATAATTAACAGATTGATACTCATGGACATTGTTAATAATATTTTGATGCTGATTCAAGTTCATTATTTGAATTTTGGAGCACGTCTCGTATAATGTAACTGGAACTGTTTAATTAAACAGATGGCAACCATCTGTATGAATTTGGATGGATGCCGTACCAAGCCGCGCTAAACAAATTGAATTCCCGTTTGTTCGTATGCACCATGGAACGCTGATATTTCGTGTGCGCGTCTCGTCAGCATTTACGATGTATCACACGGGTCGCTGCCTCTATCATTGTATTGCTGTTCTATTGATTTATTAACTCTGTGCTGCGTTTTGAAACTGAAAGGTTTTTTTCTGAATAACATGATCCTGGTAGCTGGTACTGTGTACCATGATTATGTGCTGAAATTTTCTTTTGTCGTTCAAGAATAATAACAATAAAATCGTACGGTAGCACACAATAAACGCTCGTCATTGTTTCAAAGGTCGCTCAATGTAACAATGGATTTTGAAATGCTTTCCGGGGGCGAATCACTGGACTGTTTTTACCACTGTTACGACAATGAGTCCAGGCAAATTTTCTCCAATCACACTGGATAGAAATATTTTGTACGTCATGATTGCACTTACGATAATTGAACTCTTGAATGAAGAGAGCTGCAATCACGATGATAATTTGCTAAAATAACATTGGAAACTCTTTGCAATAATCTAATTCAGATCATTTTATTTGAGAAATCTAATTTTTCTCAAGTGTCAGTTATTCCTAAATTATTGTAATGTTCAAGTGAATAAATGTTCTAATTAGATCAAATTAGTTCTAATTAAATGGTTTCCTTGCTATATAATAAAATCATTTTTGTCACATTTAGGATTTAAGCAATACTGAAAAGTTGAAAACGTTGTGGATAACTCAGAGTATCCCACAATTTCAATCTGTCCGTGACAAAATTGCTCAAGCTATTATTGCTTTAGAAGTGTTGCAATAAAACGATCGAAGTCTGAAAATACGCACGCAATAGTAGACTGAAAAACTTTATAATGTTTTGAGGGCGCGTTAATAGTTTTTTCAGAGTAGCTTTGGGCCAAGAATTAGTCGTGCTATAATTAAACTTGGAGTCATTCGAATTGATAATATCGCAGTTGTTCAGACACATCTAGATTCAGTGCCAAAAATATATTTCGCCCCTTTCTCCAGGTGACAAACACAGTTCCCCTCCATGCTAACTTCTTCGTATCTTGTTACCAATAAATAACATTCCAGCTCACCCAGAATTCACGACGTGAATACGCTCAACTTTGTTTATTCGTAGATCATGGTAATTCTCATCTGGTTTCAATGAATTCATTGAACAACTATCATCAATAATTAATTATTGCATTACTCGATTACTCTATTGCAATAATTGACTAGAGAATTTTTATATAATTACAGCATTTTTCTTATTCCAATTTTCGTATTATACTTCATGACAGTTATTCCTTGTTATTATTATCATTATAATATAACTGTTCATACAGTTATCAAATTGGCTGGGTTGCACCAACTTCGATCGACTGCTTTAATCAGTCTACTGTCACTAATTTTTCATTCAATTCAAGAATAAGTCGATTCAAATTAGTGCAACTACTAAAACTACTGGTACTGAGTCAGTCTTTTCTTTTAGCTTTAAATTTGAATCAGTATTTCTAGGACAAACATTAAATGTGATGTTATTTGATCTGTAGCAGAATAATCTGTATTCGATCGCGCTTTAATCACAACTCATTTGAAAATGCAGATCGTTTTTGAGACTTGTCTGATGCTTAAGAGTTAGCTATCAACTAGAAAAAATTCCATAATTGGGTAATTGCAGAGGTCAACCAAGAGAAAAGCCCTAGGGTATACCATCTTACTTTTCACATTCATCCATTGCAATTATTTATTCAACATTAGAAAAGGCAATTGTGCATGATTGGTAGATTATTGTTTTATTCGTACCTATTTTCATCCTTACAAGGGGTCCCCTAATCAGTTATGTATTAAATAGATTTAAATAATATGGATCGATCGATATATATTGAATTTATATAAAACTATTTTGATAGATCGGAGTTCACATATTATTAGAATTCATATGAAACTACTTTAATAGATCGGTGTTCACATATTATTAGAGAGTGAGTTCAGAATCCGAGTTTTCTGGAGTATAGAGTCACAATTTGACAGAGTAATAAAAAGAGAGAGTCATGAAGACAGTCACAATTAGCTATATAAGTTGAGAACCGCTGATCAGTGATCAGAGCTGGGAGTAAGTTGCCAACCACTAAATAATTAGTTTTCCAGCGATTTCCACATCACAGAAGGTTCACTAAAAGGTTCTGACATATGCGATATTTTGATTTTTCACAGAATCACTCGCTCAATTTTTACTATCCACAGACGACGAAAGTCTCAGCTGTTTCAGCCAAGGATGAATAATTATCCTTATAATGTCGTTCAGCGAGTTTTCCCAGGGATGAGACCCAGTGCAATCTAATTTCTCTATCATAAACCTACTATGTTCCAAATTTCGTGAAAATCGTTAGAGCCGTTTTCGAGATCCGTTGAACATAAATATATACCCATATAACCATATAACCACATAACCACATAGCCATATAAATATATACATATATACAGAAATTGCTCGCGTAATATAATAGGATACCTAGTTGAGGTCAATTGTCTTTGAACACCAAACATTCATTATCTGTATCCAATTATGAAAGTTTTTGAATAATTGGTGTGCTGATTCAAGAGCGAAATTTTATGTGTTCAAAGAAATGTTCTTATGGAACAGTATTTCTTCCATCATTGCCGGCGGTACCGACTGAATATATATGCATGTGCTAACATGTGCATGTGCGTACTGATGCATGCTCAGAGAACATTCCCAAATTATTGAAAGCGAATAGGTAAATAAAGGTGATGTAATAGCTTAGGCAGTGCACTTGTACAGCTCAGCGGAGAGTTTATCGTACTTCAGACGGCGAAAGAGATAAAAAGTTCATTAAAGGTATCGATTTATGGCCTCAAAACCAAATAGGTTAACAACATACAGTATTACTTTATTCAACACAATATTTCAACATACGATTTCTAAGAATGAAGTCCGGTTGAATAAAACTAGATAACGTTCACCGTTAGTTACCAGTATTATTTATTATGCTTGGTAGAAGAGAAATGAGTCACGATACAGTGTACAATGAACAAAAAGTTATGGCTTGTAACACTATTCTTAAAGCTGAATCAAATTCATTATTAGCTCAATATAAGTTATGGCTTACATGTTAAATATAATGTTTATTCGAAATAGAAGCTTATAATGTGTCAACCAAGAACAAAACTAGAATAAGTTTCTGCATAAATTACGTGCATTTTTATACTAATAACATTTGCGCAAATGCGAACACATATGCAAGATGCGAATGAAACAAAACACCGTATTATTTCTGATGTTTTTGCAACTACAAGATAGAAGTGATGTCCCTTCTCTTTGTATCATAAATACTATTTTCAAGTGTTGTGGAGTAACCTATACGTTCATCAATCAAGACTGCTACTCTCTTAATTATAAATATCAGTTGATCCATTAGTCATAATAACTTGAATTCTCCCAAAGAAATGTAATATTATTACCATTCATATTCATAATACAATAATTCAGAAATTCAAATAACATTAACAATGAAATAATTTCCAAACAGATTTTATATGAAAGAAAACAACATAGAGGCTATTCGCCAAGAAAATGTGCTTCTTGGTAAATTTTCTGTCATATCACATGACAGAAATGGAATTCACACTCAGCTCCACCGTCCCATTCTATCATCGCCAAAAATAATGAACGAATTTTATTTCGATCATCTTTCAGTTCGCTTTGACAATTTGTGAGGGATCACGCTAGTTCTGTCCATAAAACCCATCCATCTTTCTGGTTGGCTGCGGTATGGAACTGCCTCTGCCTTCCGTTGCTCCGTCGAGCAGTAACATTTATCAATAACTCTTTCTGCTGAAGACGTCCTTGTCGTGGCACTTTGAGCGTTAAATCAACAGGAGCTCTGCACTAGCAGCGATAAAGGTTTTGACGCCGCCGCTGAAAGAAAATCGACTTTTCCTCCAAGCCCTCTCAAGCGTTATGGAGTATTTATAAAGTCGGCTTGAGGAAGAAATTTGCCGAACGGTGCACTGAATCGCCGCCTTCGAATTGAAAAATTGAGACCAGAATGAGGACAACCAAGAATCCGCTTTGGAAACTCAATTTGAAAGGAATACGAGTGATTCAGTGCATGTTCCTTATTTGCATTTATTCCATGACAGTGGATAATAAAAACAAGTTTTAGTAGACACAGAAATCAAGATGAAACTGTAATAGTGGAAGGCTATGCAAAATGAAATCGGAACGAAGTATTGGGTTGAATCAACAATTTTTAACAACACTTCTCCATGTTTTTGCAATTTGAACAAATAATTTCTCTGAAGTTTATCAATTTTCTAAGGTTTGTATTAATTTTCCAGTTAACAAAATCAAGTCAAGCCATTCAGTATCAACTGATTCTATGATCCGACTCCCAAATTAACCAATTCACGTGATTCAAATCATTGAATAGATCTCTCCCAAGTAGGAAGAGTGTCTTCTAGAGTCTCTTCTAAGTAGTCGAGTCGATTGGATGGATGCTGACTACAGAAGCATTCTACTATGAGGTACCTTTTATTACACACGGATTATCACACTATATAATCCTACTGTACACGGTTTTACTTGAACAGTGTTGACACGTATTTTAACCTTGAAACTATATTGGACCTATATTATATTGAAAATACTGTTTACTCGGATCAAGAACGTGTTTACAGGGTTCAAGTTATATGCTTGCGGTAACCTGCCACTAGTAACTAAAATATCTACCGGAAACTAGAAAACTAGTCTTTACTGATGATTTTTATTCGTTCCGCAATACATTTCCATTTCTGATTCTATACAAAATCATGAAACAGAAGGTTTCAAGGTGATTATCGACACCCTGCACAAAGCTCCTCAATTTATTCAAGTTCAGCTTTCAGCTAATGCAGGATCTCCCAATCAACCAGCATTCGAGTCCCTGCTTCAAATAATGTAATCTGGAAATGGGTACAAGAAGTTGAGAGTTTTGAAAGTATAAGTTGGAGTTGGGCCCGCACATCGGTGGAAAATCGACAGTCTGCATGGGGGTCTTTCCCGGCCCCTTGCCGCTGGCCAACAAGTTTCTGCGTCGACCGAAGCCATCTTTGAGAAAGCTTTGAAAGTTGGTGCGACGCACCCATCCTGTGACGCTGACGCTCTACGCTCAACATTACTAAATAAAGGGAAAAGTTTGTTTTCTGTTCACTGAACAGCAGCAGCAGCAAACCCTTTCCCACTACTACAAATAAGGCGAGTTTCCTCAATACGTGGGAGAAATTGTTAAGAAATATCGTTGTATTTGTTCGATCGATTTGTTTTGTTTGATGTGTTACAAGAAGTTTCAAACACAATGTTCTAGTGTAGAACTGGTTGAGCTCCAACGGATCTCATTATTCTACATTAATGAATGAGAATTCACATTTAATTTACAGCTTTTCCAAAAATAGTAATGTATTTAGATTTCCTGTGAACAAGCGGAGGTTGAACCAACATGAAGTGGTTGATGCTTCTTAGTGGAGATGAGTAGGCTATAGGTTTTTTTATGATTTTTCATCAATTTTTCCAAGGATTCAATCCTATATCAGATCAATAAAATGTTATAGCAATTTATTTCAATACACTAGACCAGCAGTTCCTAACCGATAGGTTGCCAAGACATGTTTATTAGGTCACGTTGTGGCTCTTGAAATTTAATAAATTCACTTATTCTACAGCATTGATTCTGATTTCATATGAAGGCACGGAAAATTGGAAAATTGTATGATAAAAATAATCAACCTTAATTTAAAGATTCCAGTTTAAAAATCATTGTTTGTAGTTGCAAAAAACGTAGTAGCGCTCAAACTGAACGTGGGATTCATGTGCGAATAACTGTTTTGGCTTTTCTTAATCTTTTCAGTCTCGGAAATTGACAACAATTATAAAGAATCGAAGTATTCTTTGAGATACCATATTCCACATGTTCATGAAATTTCCTCATTCTACTATCTACACATAGCCTAAACCATAGAAAAACAATATTGTAAGTAGATATCCCATGGTATAGGACGTTTATGTTGTAACTTTTACTGCTATCTCAAGCCGATAGTCCATGGAGTTCTTTCCCGTGAAGCTGTGTGACGCTCGTAGTCTCTCATACTGTGCCGTTCATACACTCTCACCCCAACAAAACAGTAACAATCGACAATAATCGACAGTAAAAGTTGAGATAACTGTAAAAGTTGCAACGTAAACGCCCTATACCATGGGATATCTACTTACGCTATTGTTTCTCTTTGCCTAAACCTTGAATTTCTTATTGGGGAAATGTTTTTACCGAGTGTTGTTGAGGCATGTAATGTGACTGCCGCACTTCAAACCACAATCATCGAGAATTCTTGCTAGAAATTTTCGAGGTTCGTGAGAGTTCATTGGGACTCTTGAAAGATTTTCTTATGTTAACCATCGTGTAAGAAACTACAATAAGCTTGTTTGTGTAATCAATTCTAGTAAGTGAAAAACAAGTTTGATTTAATACGAGTGATTATCAAAAACGTCTAATTCAAGCATTGATGTTTTCAAGCTACAGTTAACTGGTATAAATGGAACGTCAACCCTCTTACCAAGCAGCAAAGCTGTTTGATTGATGCTTTGTGAATCAATTGACATATTAACCTCCGACATTCACCTAGTTCCGAATTGATACTTCCTATCCCTGCTTTGAAATATTCTGATTCTTGTCAAACTATAGAGAAGAAAACCGCATATCAACCTGCATTGTTCAATACCAATTAATGAGATTACCATTTAAAGTGTCACTCATTTATCATTTTCAAGCTATTATAAAATAAATTTCATCTCTTGGCATCCTACTGAAGGCATCCAACCATTCTTCAGGACAATTGGATGCAATCAATCAAGATCTTTCATTTTTTAGCAAGCAATATCAATAACTCTGAGGATCTTCAAGTTACATTGTTCATGTTACTTGCTCTAGCTCTCAAGCTTTTGAACCGCTTGAATCTATAATGTGACAATTATTTCTTGACGAGCAGTAAAATACTTGAACAAGCATTCACATAACAACATTTCATTCAAGTTTGCTTAATGAAGTATTCGATTCAAGTAACTTAAACAATGTGAAAACTTGAGCAGCTATTAAAAAGAACTGTACGGAAATTATTGAATTCAGGCTATGATCCATAGAAATATGTGTGCTCCATATCTGCTACCGTAGAAATAGTTATTACTTTTCAACTTCTAATGTATAATATTTTCAGACTGAAATACGACTAAGTAAAATCATAATAATTGATGTGTCACCATCACCATCGTCATATTGTTTATCAAAATTATAAAATTATGTTGATTGATAGATAAAATGATAAAATAATACTATTGATTTGTTAATATTCTATAAGTATTAATTGAATAATTTTTCGTAATGAGTATGTTCTTCACGCCTACATGAATTGATCTGATCATCTCCTGCCTAAAATATCTATTAAAATGAAGAATCATATAATATAACATTTTATATATTGCATTATATACTGTATTGCAAACGATGTGCATTATACATTTTCAAAATAGAATCTCTATTTATTTCCCCAGCGTTTGAATACGAGAAAAATCAGTTACCTCCTTGATTCACTGAGACAACATAGGACATACTCTGAAGCGGAAAAATCATCTCTCCGAAGAAAACTACCTAACCATTTCCTCTTTCGCTTCCGTTTGCATGAACCTCCCATCTTATAACACAAATGTACGAAATCGCTTCAGGCATGTAATTGTACTGAAGAACTCTGTACTTTTGGAGCTTCTTTACCCCTTGGCAGATTTGGATTATTTCGGGAATCCAGTGACCATTATACATAAATAGCATCACAGTGAATCAGGTAGAGGAAGAACCATGCGGGAGTGCATATAATATCTCCATAAGATATGTACTATAGGTGAATAATTGAAACAAATATAGTTAGAACTCTATGCAACAAACCTCACAAAAGAAATGTTTATTCTTTTTTCATTATTGAAAACGTATTGATTCCATTTTTTTCGTCGTATCGTAGAAAATGCTCATGAAGCTGGAGAAGCTGTAAAAATTGTTTCTATCGTGTCAATGAATAAATAGTAAACCATTCATCGACAGTAGCCTTGTTTTGAAGAAGGACACCAATGTCCCACCTTGGTCCGTTACCACATACTAATTTATGAAATTTTGGGACTGGACATTAGCATGATCCCATACATATATAATATTCTTGGTCACTAGAGATTCTTAGATAGTCTGACTTTCTCAGACAGTCAAGTTACATTAATATTGTCGACGTTTGTGAGGGTAATAAATCAAGGAGGTGATCTGGTTTCAGAACAATTACAGTCTTTAATTAGCCGTGCCCATATCGATCGGCGGTTGCCTCGTCTCATCAGATATAGTAAGACGGGTTGACACTCAGCTGCCGCTCGGCCGGGCGCAATTAGAATTAGACAGATCCTGGTTTGTTGTGAAGCCGATTCAGAAGGATTGGTCTGAAGAACAGCCGCTTATTGATTTCTCTCGACTCTGCTCTCTGGTTTGGAGCGGAGCTCTTCGCGATCGACTCCATTGTGTGTTAACTAGTTGCGGAGTGCAGAGATGTCTGCAGCATACTCTCACTGCAAAGCAGCAGAAGCAGCTCTTCCTCTCGTGACGGCTCTCTCGACGAATTAATAAATCGTTCGCTCTGCTGTCGGACAAGTGAAGCGAAACCGGCCCGATCCTACCCTACTGCAAAATTAATTTCTCTCCACTGCAACAAAAACACTACTTGCCGCTTGTAAAAACGCTAAAATTCCTCAACTTCCCCATACTTTCAATTACCTAATCATTCTATTTTCTCAGTTTACTCTCCACAAAAAAGTCTCCACTCAACAAAAGTGTTGCAATATAAATAAAACAATAATTGTGCTCACATCGAGTGTTTAATTATTTCGAGTGGAGTGTATCTTCAGTGATATATTACGTGTGTATCGGCAAATAATAAGAGCTTATTTGTATGGAGACATAGCTCTCAGAATGAGTGATAGGTAGATGAAGTACAGCATACAGATAAAAGCAGATAGCCTTCGCTGTTGACAGGTGTTTCAAGCAGTCGTCTCTTCATTAGCACTCTTTCATGCTCATAGCTACAGCATAGACTAAGTAAACAGGTTAGATCTGTGGCTACAGTTGTAGCTTATGATCTATACGAACAAATAAACACAATACTTCAAATATTGATGATTGCCAAAAGTTTCTTCAAATAATTTGAGTGATCTGGATGTTCAAACAGTATACTGATAGAGATGAGCTACTTGTAAACTTGTATTCTTGTAAACTTGTATTCAAATAAGTAATAATAATTTCACATCAAAATGTAGATCGTATAAGTTTTCTTAAATGTGAATTTGATTTTTAATCGGTGTAAAAAATATATTTTCATACCAGGCTCCTTCAACCATATATTGAACGACTCCAATCAATTTTGCAGCACTTGAAATAGACTGAATTGTAAACAGGCGAAAATTGACTTATAATATCTGACCTCATAATAATGTATTTTCTTTTCCATCTGATTAGTTTATTTCAATCCACGATTGGTTTTAGTTTTGATGAAGAATAGCTTAGAATCTTAATTTTCATGATTTACGGAACGAATTGGATGGTTTTTTGGATGATGGAACTGGAACGAGCTCTGCACATGTGCATAGGGAGAAAGCTTTTTCTGGAATAGTTCATTTAATACCGTACGTGCCCACTCTCGCTCACTTTTTCATCTCTCACAGTCAAAGAAATCCGAACATTTTGAGCCGGATCTGTATTTTTAGATTTCGTCCAAAAATAATTCATTCTCCCTTGAACTTCATTCATTAATCAAGAAATTATCTGGAAGAGGCAACATACACACTTCATAGATTGCTACGAAGTTTAAATGGCAGTAAATTAGAGGAAAGATGTCATTACAAAGATTATTTATAGTGTAGTATGGATATTCTGCATTTACAATCTTGCAAAACTGATGCTGTGTTGATTGCATATTACGATAAATTACTTCAAAAAGCAACATGGAACCAAAATAACTTACTCTGCGGTTAGGTTTACGCGTATTTCTAGGAATGAAACTTGTGACTTAATAGTATAAGATAGGCCTAAGGATAATGAGATGGATGACAAAACTCATTCCAAATAGAATTAAACGATTGAGCCGGAGCAGTGACAGCTGACCAATGCTATTATGCTCCAACTGGTTGGGTTGAACCAGCTAGCCATTTTGAAATCTTTTCGTTGTTGACAATAATTAAAATCGATTATTGAAAAATTTCAAATGATTCCGCCTTCCATTCAATTCACTCAAATCAATTTATTTCCACAGACAAACACTTTACAATTTGTAACGTTATTTGTATCATTCATTGATTTGATAAGAATAATCTGTTAAACCGTGCTTTGCACTGGATAAATTTGGTATTGTAAAATGCAATCTCCTCATGTCCAGGAAACATAGAGAAAATAGAACATAAGGGAAATGTTCAAAATTATATGAATAATCTTTATAAGAGTTTAACGTTTCCAGAAAAAAATGAGTTAGATAGGTCAGAAACAAAATATCTTTGATTCATGAACCGCGCGCGCTACTAACTAAGCTAAGGAGTCACTTGGAGTAGGGCCTGTTTTATTAGGCTGAGCTCACATTGCATACGAATTTCTTCCGTACGTGAACGTACGACACCGTACGACACGTAAACGTACGAAATAAGTGCGCACACTAAATGCGTTTCTCTCAGTCAAGAAGTATGCGTGTAAGCTAATATTTGTTAGGTTATGTTTTAGGCTTTTAAGCCCGCCGCAAAGTAGACCCATGTTAATCCACGAAAAGCAACCCACGCCGTGGGATGTTTTGTAAACCATTACTATAGAATTATTCTTAATCAATCACCTGACAAGTGGATTATTCATTGCATGTATTACACAGATGTCTAGAGAAGCCGAGCACTTGGTTTACAAAACATCCCACGGCGTGGGTTGCTTTTCATGGGTCTACTTTGCGGCGGGCCTTATTGTTCATAAACTTTCAATCACAAATCGAAAAAATTTGTTCCAAAATTTATAGCAAGCTGTATTGAAGATCTGCTAATCTGAAGTGGATACTAGAAGCTAAAAGCATTATCAGTGTTTACATATTTGTTTCCAAAGTTGATATGAAGATTGATCTCGATAACATTTCTCCTAAGATTATATTTTTGAGATAATCTCTCATTCAAATGCATTGTATTGAATCTCACAAACTCTAGGTCACCGCTATAGTATGCATTGCATAAGTCTATAAATTCCCTATCCATACGGGCTTGAAAATCCATAACCGTAAATACTATTAAACTAAGAAATAGACTTTTGAATAAAAGCGTGGTTATGAAAAGTGTTATCCTATAATTATTGTAACATTGTGGGATAGCATTTTACTAACAGAATTAGATCACCAAAGCAGGAGTAGTAGGAAGATGATAATACTTTGGTATTACCACTATAAATAGATAAGATGATAGATGCAGATGGATACCACTGATGGAGTAAGATACGAATATGATATTTAAATATTACAGGTTAATGGTATATTATGACTGGAATTGAATAATTCGATTACTTGACATTGGAGGAACTCAAAACTCTAGAAAGAGGATGTTTTTTCAAAGCACAACATAAAATTCGCTTATAACACAACTAATAAAACTGGAGCTCAATGCTTTTTCATTTCAGAAAAAATGTAATTTTAATTTTTGTGGGGAAATCTTTGAGAATCATGTTCTCATTATTGGAAACGCTGGTGACATCAAATCAAGAATGAAAAAAGTATTAATTCTGATAGTTCGACAATAACATTCAATTTCGCATTTAAAAAAATAAAAGAGTACCTAGGTACACATCACATTATTTTCAATGCGGAGATAAATATCATTGGGTTTATAAATATAAATACAGCGGGATCCAAAAATGTATTAGTTGAAAAAAGACCAGATTTATTTTATATTATTTTTTATCACAAACAACACTAACTTACAAGTGATATTCATGTATTGCAACCTTGAATAGGCATAATATGACAACAATTTAGTAATATCAACATCACGGGCTGAAATATAGCAATTCGTCTTGCTCATACTTTTCATCTTCTTATAACTAGTGAATATTGTGCCACTCTATATATTTTTATATACATGTATTATGTATATTTTTTATTATATTTATGTTATATCCTATCTTTATTCTTCTACCTTCATCTAACATCATACACAATATTTAGAAACGTGGAAAATTTCCTATTTGGTCGCATGTGAAGATTCTTCCCGTGATTTTGTGTCTGCGTAAAGGCTCTTCTTCAAGAGACGTCTTGCAACAATAGAAAGACTAGCCAATGTCTAATAATGGGTGACTCAGTAAAGTAAACTCTTCGTCTCTTGAGTCCAATTATATAACATCAATAGAGTTCAACCTTCACTTCACTTCAAGAGGGGATTTACTTTGGGTGATCTTCCAACTTCTGGTGAAAATTGATCTAGCTGAATCCCGCTATTATCCTTTCCAAGTACTGGTTTAATCAAAGTTCCACATTAGATCCCATTCATCACTTCATGCAGCCACATAAAATCGGCTCCGTCTTTCTGGAAATGAGTGATCTATTCATTCTACCATTCTCATCCAGTGAAGAAGCTGAGAGAAAGTCCATCAAAGTATAACACAGTAAGAGATAGTATGACACATCTTACGAGAAACAACTTTGCTGAGCCAGATTATGTATTCAGTAGGTCTTTGGTTAGTATCACAGAATACAGCATTATAGAAGTTTTCTCTGGTAGTATTCAATGCAATAGTTGTTTCTCGTAGGTCTACTATTTATAGAAGATTCTATAGATTATAGAGGTTTTATCTGGTAGTATTCAATGCAATAGAAGATCTATTATTAAAAATCAAGGTTATTCACGGCCATGTTTATTCAACCAATGAAAAGACAAATTCATCCTCAAACAGTATAGCTATAAAATTCTAACTCCTCAGCTTATCATCCATAATAGATAGGAAGGATGTACGAGTATAATTATATCATATTATTTATCTTTGATGCAATTATCTTTGAGAACGATACATAGAGATGTCTGAAATGAATCAGTTCAATACTCAAACATGTAGGACGACAGTATGTGTAGAAGGAATGAATACTAACTTACAGTACTTCGAGTCTCTCGATTCAGAAGACCAAAGTCGGTTTTCCTACTTAGTTCCTGACGACTGCTGTATGATAACTTGATAAGCCAAGTGATGAAAAGTCAATAGTGGAGACTTATCGTGGATGTCATAATTGAATCGTGAAAGCATAACATTTTCCTTTCTGGTGACGACATTCTTATCAGTTCATTGTTGCTGGCAAATTTCTTGTTTTCTTTCTCACTCTCATTCCTCTTTCTTATCTCTATTCACTCTCTCTTTTCCTTTTCTCTCTTTTCCTTTTCTCTCTTTTCCTTTTCTCTCTTTTTTTCTCTCTCTTCTCCTTTTCTCTCTTTTCCTTTTCTCTCTTTCTCGTCTCTCTCATACCCTTCCTTTCTCGATGCTCCTCTCATCATATCTGTATGGGTGGACAGCCTGTTTTTTTTCATAATAATTTAAATAAGTTATTGATAATAGAGTGGAGACAGGTTATATCTTAGAAAAGTCTTCATTAACAACTTACTTGAACTGTCTATAAACGGATGTCATAGGGATATCAGCTATGGATATGTTTGAGCACTTCAATTTTCCTTCATTCATATTCCATTATTATGAAATTATACTTACTCATTTTTTCTCATAACTTCACTGCAATTTGCAATAATTATCTCAAAGCATTTTACCCCAGTATCCTCTTCTTTTATAACATACGCTAGTAGCAGGTAACCTGTGCTTTGCACTGGCGAAAATTTTGTGTTGTAGAATCTCCTCATGTCCAGGAAACATCAAAAATAGAATTACTCTGTTTTAATTACTCTTAATTACTAATTAATCCATCGGAGTTAAAAAAACTCAGAAAAATAAAAAATTAGTTTGATTCGTCTCGAACCCGCTACCTTTGATCCATGAACTACCAATTGCGCTACGGAATCATTTGGAGAAAACTCTGTTAGGTTGGGCTTTTATTGTTACGTAAACTTAGAAACACAAATTAAATAATTTTTGCTTCAATTATTTAATTAAAATTGATTATAGACCTATACTATAACCATCCTCGGTAAGTTCAGAAACTTTATTTGAAATTGCAAGTCAATCACTTCATTAGTTGATAAGTGATAATGCGTGAAACGTGTATTTCTCATCCCTTACATTTATATAAGACAATTCCTTTCTTTCATAATAAGAAGATAGACGTATACTATTGTAAGAAATGGCTCTCTGGTTGTCCTGTTCCGACCCTGACTTTTGTGTCACTCTGTATTTCAACTCATTATTCTTGAGAAAAGACTTTTATAAATCATAGTGTCCTTGGAGCATTTAGAAATTGGACAGATGGACGCCACTGCCGATTCTACAGCCAGCACATCACTCTTCCCATTTTCATCCCATTTACAATGCCCGGAAAACTGTACAAATGGGTATGTGTCACATTTATCATCTCCATATTCTTTTTCTCATTCTTCATATGGAGTAAAAATCTAGTGCTCCTGCGAATCCATCTTTGAAGAATCAATCATAGGAAAGCATGTATGCTAGAAAGTTTTGATCCACAAAATGTTGATTTTGTGGTAGAAGATGAAGGCCCTCTCAAGCTTTTCCGCAATGACACTTTCATTCATAAAAATTTTCAAAACTTTTTCTAGAAAGATTATCAAATGAATAATTTAATGTTTTCTAGTTTTTTTTTTATTGAAATTTCTCTCACATGAAAACTCAAAGGTCGCCAATTTTTCCAAGATTATGCCCACATAAGAACTTGTTTCGTGTTTGAATTCTTATTTCCTCATTTTCGAGGCGATCCTCTCTTATGCATCCTTTTACTTGTCTCAGGAACCGCATTTCAGCAGATGGAATCCTTTGTTTCTGTCAGAGTTAGAACCCATGCCTGACTTCCATGAGTGAAAGTAGTCGCCATAACTTCTATGTAGAATTCTATAGCGGTCTTCTTTATGGCCCTTTTTTCTAGGGATCGACTAATTGCTCCACATATCATGTGGAATTTGGACACTTCCTGTTGCATATTTTGCCGCTATGTTTCTGCATCTTCAGAGCACATTTATTATTTATTATATCGATGGAAAAAATAGAACACATAGAGGCTTACAGCTTTGCGCCAAAAAAGCATCATTGAATATCGATAGAATAAAAGATAGAATTGGATGAACTGAAAAGCAACAGAAACCTGGCCAACTACTCTGAAAGAAGAAACATTCCCCAACGGCGGAAGAGGCAAAAGATTCTGAGAAAGATAACCCTGAGAACATGAGGGTTTGGATGCAGTAAGATGAAAACCCCATCACCAAACTTCCCCAGCGCAGCGTTTGTATTAACCCGGTCCGGACTTGAATAAAGCATGACTTAAATAAAACTTCAGTTCAGGACTGTAAGTAATAACAATGGTATTTTGACTGTAATGATTAATTCTGTATGCATATATACGATATCGTGACAAACATCAATAAGAATTTGAATTTATACTCGAGGTACGCATTTATTTTTCCTCAATTTTATCTCCTCAAAGGTACATACACTAGTCTTTATCCTTCACAGTTTACCGTTGTACTATCAGTGCAAGTATACAACTAATTTTAAGTGAATGCAGCTTATCTTTTTCACTTTCAATTTTTGTCAGTGAAAGTCCTATCCTTATCGTCTTCAACGGCTCTACAGTATTAAAATTGTTACTGTGTAAGGAATTTTCCGTGTAAGTGATATTTTCTCTTTTTAGGGTTTCGATGCAGTAAAATACTTTTGAGGATTTGAGCTTCTTCATTGCATACAGTATAATATGATAGAAAATAATACAAACCTGTATACTTAATAGGTCTGAGTGCATAAAAATTTGAGGAATTAGTGAATCATAGCTATAGAGATGGTTTTAAGGTTAATGATAGTATAGTAGTAATCCCAAAAAAGTTCCGGTCCTGAATCAATTTGAGCTTATAATGAGTATCAAATAGATTTTTAAACTACATAAAATTGTAGTAGATACATTTTTTACTTTCCTTGCCCTATTACCATAGGTAAGGAAAGTATTGCTTTCTGAAAAAAATTAAGGTACCCCAATTTCTAAATTTCTATACGTTTCAAGGTCCCCTGAGTCCAAAAAAGTGGTTTTTGGGTATTGGTCTGTATGTGTGTGTGTGTGTGTATGAGTGTATGTGCGTCTGTGTACACGATATCTCATCTGCCAATTAACGGAATGACTTGAAATTTGGAACTTAAGGTCCTTCTCCTATAAGGATCCGACACGAACAATTTCGAACGAATCCAATTCAAGATGGCGGCTAAAATGAAGAAAATGTTGTCAAAAACAGAGTTTTTCGCGATTTTCTCGAAAACGGCTCCAACGATTTTGATCAAATTTATACCTAAAATAGTCATTAATAAGTTCCATCAACTGCCACAAGTCACATACCTGTAAAAATTTCAGGAGCTCCGCCCCATCAATGTAAAGTGTGATTTTAGATTCCCAATTATCAGGCTTCAGATACAATTTAAACAAAAACTTTTGAGTGGAAAAGATTGAGCATAAAAATCTCTGTTAATGTTCAGTGACATTTTCACATAAAATTGGAAATAAGCTCGTAATTCGAGAAAATGTGATTATTCAATAATGTAAACTGTTGGCAACTGTTGATTCAATTAAATCATTCACTATGAAGAGATAGCAGACTTCGTGTGTCTCTAGCGTTATTGTCCTGTCACCAGCTGGCAGATCTTTGAATATTAGACTTGAGATGCGCGTGTACACTAGCGTCAGGTGATAAATTATCATAACGGCAAGGGAAGTTGTGTGAGTGCGCCACACCAGAATTTTTGACTAAAACTTGTGTGCGGGTTAAGTTATCATTTAAGTTGCGTAAGTAACATAACCTTTAGACTGTGTATTCCAAATTAAGTTTTGATGCCATTTTGGGCAAATGCCTGTTGTTTTTACCTGGATTGTATTTGTATATGAATGAATGAATATTATAATTTATTTTGTATATGTTATTATGAAATAACATATTATCCATATTAGGTGATGTTGATATTATTCGGCTATTATAACTCAATACCAAAATCTACATAAAATTATGAATGATAAAACGCTCCATACGAAAACTTGACGTATTGTTATTGACTAACGAAAACTGTCAATGGTTCATCCTCCTCCATTATTCTTCATTTTAACATTCATCATTTTAACTTGAAATTCATGAGTGGAGTACAGAGTATCAAATCCCTCATGCAGTCTTTCAACTTTCAATCTGATTTATATTCAACTTACGTATGAGATTCAACTCTTCAAAACCAGATCAATCAATCCTCACATTCCAATAATGTCGATAATCACTCTAATACCGTAGTTCATACTTCTTCAATATTAATACTTCAATTATTATGGGTCTCGTGGTTGTTGTTTGGTGGTTGCTGAGCTGTTGTTGGCCAATTTTATAAGTTTTCTTGATTATTGATTGCAGAATTCAGATTTTAGTAAAATTATTTCGAAAGATGCAGAAGAAACTCCCAAAATTCATCTGTTCTGCACCAGTACATCTACAATATTCATTAAACATATCAGTACCTACTCAGTAGTAGAGAGAGCCTTCTCAAAATTCAGCTGAAACGTTTCTGAGAACTAGAATAGCGAGACACATGATATCAAATGAGTAATCGAGAGCTACTACTTCCTTGTTTGCGTCATTCATGGATATTTTTTAGCCAAGAACTTTTGACAACCGATATGAATCTGGAATATTTATACGCAATCTCCAATGGATGATATTTAGGAACCAGCCGATTACGCTGAGGAATTGATAAAGATCACCAAGTTCTTTTTTAGAACTTTCACTCCAGAGATGTGGATGGGGATTAAACTCAATGGGTGCTTTGTTTACATGATTCTATCAGAAGCACTTGCCAAATGATTTCTCATGTTTGGCCGCTTCCAAACATTCGTGAAAGCTCAATTTTTCAGAAAAGATTGGCTTCTGAAATGTCATGATTTCGCAATCTCTGTGTGAAAAATCAGATAAAGTTTATCAAGATTTTTTAAATGATAGAATTAGCTAACTATTTCTATTAATGTTTACTTGACTTACATTCTAATTTTTCCAGTATTCATATCACTGCACATTAATATTGAAATTCCAGTACTCTCAATAAGAGCTTACCAATTACAGTATAAAGCGTTATCAATGATCAGTTGCCAAGCGTTCTAATTGAATATATTATAATGCAAGTTTCCTTGATTAAAATATATCTTCCCAACAAATAAATTATTAATCCATTTCAACAATGTTGAAACCAATCAGTCAAACAAAATATAATTCCAAAATTTTTCTCCAATTTTCAAATTCTCTACAATAATAATTATTGTTGTATATAATAATAATTATTATATATATTTATCTATATGAATACTCTATCATATAATTATCTATATACTCTTGATCTGTACAAGTTTTAGAAATAAGAAAATGTTTCATCAAAAACCAGTTGCAAACTTGATAGCTGTGCCAACTCGGTGGATTGGATCAGTGAGACCTATTACCTGACACCTATATCACGTTGTAGTTGGATTATTATAAATTATAACCATTTATCAGATGAGGAAGCTGTCAAATTGATAAATTTTATGAAATATACGAACTAAAGCAAAATTGTCAAAAGAGATCAAGTTAGTGTTGTTTTGTATTTCACGGTTAGACTATCTGATTTTGAGTAGAACATTATATGAGTTAACTTATCATATGAAACTTTTCATGTCAGCAACTATTTTCATAAATGAGTTGAAACATCTTCTTGTACATCAGTTGAACTATTGCACTTTAATTTGAGCTTTCAAAACTGATTCAGGTCTTCTATACCAGAAACCAAATGCTCATGTCATAAATATAATTATTTTTGTGGATAAGGTCACATTATAACACCTGAGTAACTTTTGAATATTCTTCACTTCTTTGCAGATTGGATTGTTGCATGAATAGGCAGCTACATAGTGAATGGTGTTCTTTGAAGCTTAAAATTTGAAACTGGAGACTAGGCTACTCATTCACACATCGCCAACCAATGATTTAAGTTGATTATACAATTGATTGCTTGATTATACAATTAAAACTGCTTCTTGAGAGTACATAAGCTATTCGCTCATCAACCCTGTTTGCTTCACCATTACTAATATCCCATTTGCGGAATCCTTTTCCATTATTCAAACAGGAAACAGTACTCGCTACCCAGAATTAATTCGAATCAGAGAAATGGAGTTTTATAGAGAATAAATTCAAGCTATGTGATACAGTGGAAGAATACTGACACGGACACACGGAAAAGTTACAGAGTGCTATGCAATAGATTAATACATCAGCCTGCTGAGAACGGCTTCTTTCTGTATTATAGGACATCAATTTACATGGAGCATGATCTGATTGAGAAACTCTATAGGGAATATAATCAACTCTACATTCACAAAGAAGGAATATCCTGGATTGACATTGATTCTTAATCATCTCTGAACTGAATGTTGAAATTTTCAAATAATCCAATCCCTGAATTGTATTTTAGTAAACATAATTTTTGTATTATTATTTGGTTATTGGGCTTATCTACTTTATCCGCTTTATTTTTATTTTACTTCCATCATTTTCAATATTGATTTGATCGATCGTTTATTGGGAAATGCTATTATTTCATTTTTCAACAATATTTCTTCACCTACATCAAAATCGAACTGTTTCTGATTAAATCAATCATATGAAAAAATAGCATAATCTTTATTGATTGATTCTTTATCACAAATGACAATGTATTGCCAGGTCTTGCAAGACCCATTGCATACTAACACCAGATTATAATGAAAACAAATGAAGGATTAACGTATTCAGAACAGAGAATATGATCTGAGCTGGAGCTATGGGATATAATATAATAGTAAAATCCATTATATTGCATACGGATTAATGTATTAATGTATTATAATATGCTATTGCATAAACTATACGGATAGCTTCTATGATATCGTTACTCTTTGGTTGAATACTGTCTGTTTTTCCATTTTCAATGTTCTCTCAATATAAAAATATTTGGTGAAGGATAAAATTTACCGTGAAAATGAAGCTGTAACTACTAGAATTGTTGGAATACATCTACCATGCACCAAAACCCAGAAGCAACAACACAAGTTTTTTCGCCATTACTTGCACTCGCTAGAAACTCGAAAACCCATCATGGTGGAACAAGGAGAATCAGACTAAATGCCAGACTGACGACGAATGTTGATACAACTGCACAGGGCTATTCTTCCGGTTTAATGGTGCATCATGCTGAAGAGTCGAATTCTGCGTGGCCTTCTCGGCTTTTGAATAATTTGTGATGAATAATTCATCCCAGCTTATAAAAAACCCCGCATTGTCATTTGCAGACAAGTAAAAACAATGAAATATTCTCCCGATTTCCATGATGACATCACGATGAGAAGTTGAGTAGAAGCGGTAGCGAAGAGAGATAGATTATAAGAGAATATCTAGAGAGAGAAATATCTAAATAAATCAACTGTTACTGTAATGTTCCCAATATTACTTCACGCACAATTCCTCCATTCATTCAATCCTGTAATCAAGTTCATCCTGATCAGCTGTTTGGTCAACATTTTTGTTCTTCTTGTTTATTATCTAATTATATTGAGACATTATTAAAAATTATTAAAGCTGAGCTTACACCAAAGTTATTGACAAAATGTTTATTTTTCCGTCCTTATAATTATATTCTATTAGATTAAAAGGAGGTTGGCAAACACATATGTACATCATGTGTATGATAAGTTATTTTCAATTCAATAGAATCTCTAGGGGCGGAAAAATAAACACTTTGGTGTAAACGCAGCTTAACATCTCGAATAATACTAACATTGAGCCATAACCTTTTAAATTTTGGAACATCATTATTCAAAACCTTTAAGGTTATGCTCATCTAACCTTATAGGCATGAGAACTCAAATCCAATAGAGCTGAGACACTCCCATTCTAACCATGTGGAAATTTATATCACAATATGGTAATTCATTAACAATCTGCAGCACTGAATCAATATCAGGTCATGATGTTATTGAGCAGCTAGCAAGCAGCTGTCCCAGTTTTTAAGTGAGTCCTATACACCAGAGATCCGAGAAACACCCGAAATAAATCAGTTTACCCTTCCTTAACATGGCCAATCCAGAGATGTGTATCGTAGTATCGCACTATAACACTATTATTATACATGAAACTGATCCATCTATTCATTCATAAGCACAGAATCAGTTATCATAGAATGATAATTATTGAAAGAGGGAAAACTTATAAACACTTATGTGAACTTAGGCTGGGCGTACACCGGTAAGTCTCATGACTAGACTAGTCACGTTTAGTCACAATACTTCACATAGTTGCTCATAAAGGAAGACATGTATTGTCTAATTGCAATGATTAATCAGTGTGAGTTGCGTCCTAAGCAACAATGTGAAGTATTGTGACTAAACATGTCTGATTATGTCTTGTCTTGATTAACTAGTGTGCGCCTAGCCTTATTCAATGTCCCATCTTTTTCCGAATTACATCTTTTACAATGAATTACAGTAAAAAACGTTAATCCAACATATATTGTGTGATGTACTATTCAGAAGAGTTGTTTGATTCTGTATGACTCCCTCTGCATTCCTTCATATTTTGCAGTTTATTTAAGCAATAGCCGATTTGAGTGCTTTATAGATTCCACGTTTATCCAATTATAAAGTTATTGAAATTTATTGTCAACGATACGGGCAATGCAAGCTGTGTATACATTCGAACTCAATACTTTGTGTACGGCCGACTCAAAGGAAAGGCAAACTGGGTCTTCGCAAACCCTACACAAACACGGCGAGAATCGGAACGCAGCGCAGCGCAGGCCAACTACTTCATAAATCTTGGGTCGCTGCAACTTGAGCAAACACATCCATTCGACTTTGCTTCTGATCCATAACGTCTGCTCCTATCTAGATGATCAACATCTCTTCCACTACATTTTCTCCCAACAAAAGATTCAACAGTCTCCATGATTCTCATATCTTATTGTTCATGATCTGATGGTATTCCACTTGAGAGCTCACCACATATTGGCCGCAAGAGGGTTACATGTTTATCAGAAGATTTTATTTAACTGAGCCAAGTTTGAGAAACATAATATTTTTGTGATACCAGCAATAAAAAACCCTCAAAAAGAACTGAAATCATTGGTAGGGAATCTTATCTACGATTGATTTTTGAGAATTTGCTGAATATTTATGTTTAATATTACAGAAAAATTGGGAAAAAAGATTGAATCTTCTTGTTTTGGAAGAATTTACTAAACTAGGAATTAGTGTGATAATCAGCAAACGAAATTACAGACTAAATGCTGTCAACCACTCGAGAAGACTTCTGCTACTGCAAATATTGACAACTGGGTGAACAGCCAGAAGTAAATTCGATGAGATCTACTATTCAACAATTATTTTACTGGCGAGGAATCGAACCCGGTTCCTCCTAATTACAAATCGCTGTGGTTAACATCATTAAAATTCTAATTTTTCCGAAAATTATTTCATGTTCATTAGCATTTTCAATTCAATAAATGCTATTTCTCATTAATTCTCATTCTTAGAGAAAAAGATGAGAAAAAAGCAGACAAAATATTTATTTGGAGAGAAATTCAAGCTTTTTAACTAAAATTTGCAGAATGAAACAATATTTACAACATTTATATTTTTCAGTCTCTGGTTAATGTGAGCATGTCCCGTGGTTGGACAGCAATGTCAAATATGAAATTTGTAGATTCTATTGGATATTTTAATTAAAGAGTTCTCGTTTTTCAAAGTTGTTTTCCTCAAACCAATCAAAATGAACATAACATACTATGTTGAATTTTGAATAACAAGAACAAATACCTAACAAATCTTTTGAATAATAAGTAAGTACCACATGAATTTTCTACATGCTATTTCTAATTCTAAAAACATATATATGATATGAAATATGAAAACTTGATATGATTCCATGCAATATCCAAATTTTCTCCCCGTAGTATTAGAGTTGAAAATGTTGAAAATGAACTATAAATATTGATCTCAACACAGCACAATAATCAAATATAGCGATCTTACCAATAGGGACATCAAAGAGTTCCTATTTGAGTTTCGAAGAATGAAATGCAAAAACAACGTAGTCTTTCAACTGCAGTCTCTTCAGGCTACATCCTCAAACTTTGTATTGGTAAACTCATTTGCTCGACCAATTCATTTAAAACTGGTAACAAAATTCGATTAGGCAATTTTGCAGATGAGTGACTTGAATGGATGGGCTACTGCAGTTGGCGCCAATCTACCAACTTTTCCCCTCCACTCTTTTCTGCTCTTCCATTGAAAGCTACACAGAATCCCCCCCTCACCCACACCGACCCGCATCATTATTGAACCTACTAATTTCAGCAAACTTTTCAAAGCCAACTTTTAATGACTGGACTTGAGTTCTATACCTAACAGAAATTCATGAAATTGATGCTACACTTAATGTATGTTATCCTTTCCAGGCTCATAGAATATACGGTTATTGTGCAACTGTATATTTTCCATCTGCTTCTTTCTACTATTTCTTTAGGAACTTTACTTCGCCCCCTCGATAAGTGAGTTTTTCTTTTCGTCTTTGAATCACAGTATTTGACATCATTCAAATATCGAGAATCGGGGTTAAAAACACTCATTCAATCATCCGCATGAGTACACAACTCAATTCTGTACTCAACTGTACTCTTCGTCTTCTCTAATTGATGGCTGATATAATATCATTACAAAACTTCAAAAATCCTTCATAGATACATATCAATCGAGATATTTCTGCTACATGGATCCCTTTAATGAAATAATTCTCGCAGCTATCAAATATCGTTAATTATCAGCTATCAAGCCATCAAATAAGTATCATTCATTCTTGAACAAATCAAACGGATAGTTTACTACTCAACTTGTGAGGATTATTGAGAATTCCAAATTATTTGCCATCTCAATGAAGCAGAGTTGGAGATAAAACAACCATCGTCTGCAAATCAGTATCAATCCTCATTTTCATGAAAGCTTCAGTAAACGAAGAAAAGCCTCATTAACACTCATTTAGAATGTTGCGGCTTCCAAGTCAGGAATGCTTTGAAGCGTTTTCGTATTATTCTAGCCGGAATGAGCGGATAACAGTACTAAAATGTTTTATGAGAAATTAGCTAAATAATCTCCGTAGTAGTTGAGGAGATGTTCGTTCATTCGTAAGCTGAGTTTAATATTTTCTAATGATCTATGAATGGAGTAGAAACGTGAATGACAGCCTTGAGAGTTGAGGAAAACACTTCTAATAATAGGCTTCATGAATGGATGAGCTTGAAAGGAACCCGTCATACTTTTCCCAAGTTAGTAGACTTGCTTGGTTACTTGATTTATCACTTCCGAACAATTGACTTGAAGTTTTTTGAAATTTAAAGCTATTTTTATTGTAGTTTATAATTTCTTGAATCATTACGAATAAAACTTCAATGTTAACCCCACCCATTCTAACTTGAGATACGAACAACATTAATTGATAACTGACTATCTCAGCTTTAATAGTTTACTCTATAGTGCGGTCCACGTTATAATGGCAGTATTTGATTAACTTTGATGTTGCTATCCTTGTCTATCATTCCACAAAATAGATGGTACCATCCTTTTTTAGCTGCATAAAGTTGCCAAATATGTTTTTGACAATATGGAAATATAATTAATTAAGGCAGAGAACAGGCAACGCTGCTCTTCTATCTTTATCCACTGCCATTATAACGTGGACCTCACTATATTCAGGAGGAGCTCTTTCAAATCACGTTGTTTGAAAACAAACATGGTTTATTTCTTGGTTTTGTTGGCTTGCGAGTGTTTTTTCTGTATTCAGAGCTACATTAATAGAATCTAAGTGGAATTCTTATAATTCCACCTACCTCGATTCATGCCACGATTAGTGTTTGGTGATGTCATATAAATATTTGGAAAAGGAGGGTAATCAGGGAAAATTTTTCATTCCAGCGAATATACGAAGAATTTATTTTTGAGCATATGCCAAAATATTCTCGAGTCGATTCCATGGGCTTTATTATATTCTTCTTCTCAAATATGAACTTGAAAACGTAATCCTCTTTGCATTTCTATTATTAGAGTCCACAAGCCTGAGTGTTCGACAACCTCTGCAAGTTGAATGGAACAAGTAATTAAAGCTGATGGTGATTTCTTTTCCAGTTTATGACTTTCTAAGCCTTTACATTACAGTTGAACATACAATTCCTCACTCTGGTAGAAAAAAGATAAGCACTCCCTAGCAACCGCGAAATAACAATTTGAAAAGTAGTTATTTAAGAATGTACTCTACAACTTATCTGAGCTGACAGTTTTACTCTGTAACAGAATTTAGTAAGGAAACATTATTGGATATTCTTTTAAATAATCATCTTCAAAGTAGGTGCCATACTGTGATTGTGATGCATGTAACGTACATACATCACATGCATAATAATTAATAAAAACAATATAAAAACTTGTAGTACTCTTTTATTAAAAACTTTTTAAAAATTCAATATAAATAATTTATATTGTTTTTATCAATTTGAATAAAGTAGCCCATATAATTGAAGTGGTTTTATCATGCATAATGTATAAATTCTGTAGATGTGACAAATATGTGGAAGTATGCAGGAAAATAATTGGTGCGAAATCTTTGCTGTTTTATTACTCAACTCATATAAGTTTTGAAAAGTAGTGAATGCTTTAAGAATATTGATAATGCCAAACGATAATAATCAGTGTGTCTTTCTGTATGATCATGGAAGCTTATGTTTTCTTTATGTTATGATAAAGCAACTGAATTGAAAATGCTATTTTCTCTATGGTCAAACGGAGCTAAGATCCGTCAAACGGATCCAAATGTTTTTCAAGATTGATAACTCATGAAATTCATTAGTCAAGGAACAACAACACTATCAACAGCATTAGCATCGTCAACATGGATAATAACAAACAACAAAAAATATATAAATAATAATTGTATGTAAATTTATTTTAAATCAATATTTATATTAAGAAAAATTTCCAAAAAACGTGACATTTTTTCCAAAAACAAGCCATTTTTTTTCAAAAACATGACATTTTTTCAAAAAACATGACAATATCAACAAGTCTATCAAAATTAGTTGATGACTTCATTCCAATACCATGAAGTATCTAATTTGAAGATTTCAAAGAGCCCTCAACAAGTAGAAAATCCAAGGTGTTTCAACCCAAAGTTGAAATCCAACTTTTAGAATAAACAAACACTTAGAACGCACACATACGTCCATGTATGCATAATGTCTACTCACGTCTGGATGCAAACGCCGGATTTTTTCTTCTTTTGCATACGTCTGTCTGTGTGCGTTGGCGTTTAGCAGTACATATGTTTTGTTTTTTGTATGATACAGCAACTGAGTCGAACTGAGCTGAGATCCGTTCTTACAATTTTTCATAATACGATTGATATGATATATCATCACATCACATCTCATATCAAATTTAATTCATTTGATGAACAATTTTTGGGAATTGAAATTTTTAAAAATTGTATAATAATTCATCACTAGGTTACGGTTGGATGTCATCCTCACTCCCTACACTCGAACTTTCTCGAGAATAATACATGATTGTAACACATAATACACAGTAACACGAAACCCATATAATATTCTTTCCAACTACATACTATCAGAACTCTTCCTGATCAAAAACTCCTTCGATTCATGAGAAAGGATGCTTCTAGTAGAAGCAGTTTATCAGCTATTCATCCACTTAAAGCCAATAATGGCTGAAACTGCAGACTGCACATATTAATACGAGGGTGAGTTTCCCGAAGACTTTCGACGACGTCCTTTTGTTATCAGAAGGATGCACTCCACTCTACAGAATTAATACGTGGAACACCGTTGTCGACGTATTTATTAGTGCTGTCTGAAGAAGCTGTACTATGACTACCCCTTACAGCTATCATGTTTGCTTGGTAATGAATGTTAATCGTGGATGGGATTGGAGTAGATGAGTGCTGCTTGAGTGCTACCGTTGTGCTCGCAATAACTTTCAACGATCCGCAATTTACGAACGGAGATCATTAACGAGTGCAATTAGTGACGGCGAGTTGTTTTCATAGTACAAGTGCGTGCGAGCACTGATAAGAGGTGAGCCTTTCAGAGGCGAGTGGAGTTCGAGTTGATTGAAAGAAGAAGAAGAAGAAGAGCAGCTACCGAACCTGGGCTAATGTTTTATCCAGTGGCAAGGAATAGCAGCGAAATGAGCTTGTCGCCGGTCGCCGGTCGATAGCAGCCAGTGAGCCAGCACAGTGCACAGAGCTCAGCGGGCCGGCCAAACGAGTGGGTTTCGCGGGGAATATACGCGGGAAATAAGGGAATAAGCCTTCAAAAGACGATCGCCATATCCACTTTCTATTTGCGTGCCGAATATAAGCCTCTTGATTTATCAAGTTTAACAATATCGACAACAAGTAGAATCTTGCTATAAGGTAAGGTTTACCAAGTAATTTAATAAAACCTTCAAACTTTCATAAGCGATATCAAACCATAGAACATTAGAAAATTACATGTTTACTAATTAATCACTTGATAAGAATTTCACTGGTAAAGTAGACTGGATAAAATAATAAATGTCAACATAAGAGCGGAATTGAATGTGGAACAGCTATTGGATATTCTGAAGAAATATCGGGAAAATTGGTCTAGGTACTCATTCATTCAGAATGTCATCCAATAGGCTCCCAATATTAGCATGAGAGTACAAACCCGAAGGAAAGCGAGGCATAGGAAGACCAAGAAAGAAATGGGTACCGGTACAGGCCAATAGAGCCTAATCCTTGTATGAAGATGATAAGAATTTCATTTATTGGATGAAGTATTACAATTATTTTGGGAACAAAAATATTTGTGTTTGAGAATGCTGAAAAATCATAACCTCTTCTGGACTAATAATTTTTCTATCAAAATTCGGTAATGGAATAGTAAGGGCTATTAAGCCTATTTTTCCATTTCCAATCATTTTATGATTATTTGCTTCTCTCTGTTGAATGAAAAAATAAATAAATATTGTGGAATGAAAAACAAGCCTAAAACTTCTAGTAGTTGCAAAATAAGCTAATACTATCAAGTGGTTGACTCCAATATAATCCATGGGACACGTTTCCTATATATTTGGAAAACGTTTGTATGTGTTCATATATACTGTAGGATATGTTTGTTGTTGTGTTTCGCCATTCAAGTATTGAGCAGATATCAAGGCAGCATGCTGTGGAGAACTTGACTAAGAACTCCGTCTTTCGGAGGAGACGTTAAGCCGTCGGTCCCGACTATCTAAAAAGTAGTCGTCATCTCTCATCATCATCCCTCTCACTCATCACCCACGCACAAGCCAAAGAGCTTATGTGGGCTTCAGTCTCAGTATTATTATTATTACTAAACACATTGTTAACAAGCACTATTAATACAATTATTAAAGAACCTTTAAATTTCATAGCATTTAATTAGATGAGATTGGCCACAGTTTGGGATGATCTCAAATTTATTCATTTCGTGATCGGTCAAAAACCTTGTTCCAAGTTAACCTGATAGAACAATGGCTGAAACACGTAAGGTAAATAATATGACACGGAACTTTGTATGAAATATATATACAATACAGATTGCTCAAAAGACAATCAGATCAAGTTTCTTAGAGTGCTGCTGAGCAACATGCTGATGTGATTTGATTTGCAAGAAAATGCTCCTTGTAAAGTATTTTTCATGGTAGACATTTAGCATTATTCGCAAGATATCTAGATTCTCAGATACAAACAATAGTATTTATAATATTCGATTGGAGAAGGGTTTAAGACAATAATTGAATTAGTCAAGGTTTTTATCGAGTCATAAATATGAGTCGTAATAGTTTGCATAGAATATGAGAATTGTTGTTGCTTTCAAATTTTTCAAAGGGCAACTTGTTATTCAAGTCAGTCTTATGAAGACATATTTATAATTTATCGGCCTTCATATTATATTGATTCGGAAACTTTTATCTCTGATCTGTACTCTGTTTGCACTAAAGACTGGATGTTATATGTTGAATGGAGTTGTAGAGTGATTGAAACTGAGACTTTCGCCACTATTTAATAGTGACTAGTGACCCACTGGGCTGTAGAACTCGCTCAAAAACTGTTGTAATATTTGAATCCCACAATTTTCTTATTACACAGAGAATAATTATACAAACTATGGAAACAGCTAAATATTTCTTTTACGAGAATAATTTGACAGTACCGTAGGTTTCATTGGGGTTCCTATTTGAAATGAAAAATTACTCTTCAAAAATGACTCTGTCGCTTGAACATGTTTGACCTTTATATGAATCAATAAATGAGTAGGTGGTAATGTGATACATGATTTCGATACAGAGAGTTCCAAGAGAGAATGAATGGCGAAAACCACACATTGATATCTCAACCAGTATCAGTTTGTTGATGTAGAAGTTGTAAATTATTTTGTATAATGTATATTAATCAGCTGAAATCATGTGTCAGCGCATGAAGGTCTGTCTTTGTGATAGCTTCCAAATAGCCTCAGCTCATGTTATGAATGAATGGATGGGAAAACTGTTGTAATTGCATGCAATGAATTCTTCAGCTGACTAAATGATAAATCACAACAACTTTTTTCTTATGCACTTTCAATGTTAATTGTTATATCCTGTAAAAGGACGAAGGAGTGTGTCAATTTTGTTGTCCAACGAACTTGACCTGTGAAAAGGTTCGAAGAATACGTGTTCAAAATTTGAAGCTAATTGATCAATTCTTTCTAAAGTTATTGTAGAATATACAAACACACAGGAACGAATTTGGCCTTCAGTAAGTCAAAAGTAAAAACTCCCTAACGCTCGTTCAAACAGGAGAAATATTAATCATGGTTTGTTTATTCATTCATGTTCAGTTTTTGTCACAATTTACATTGGGAAGCCCAGAAACAACCTTTTCGGTGCGAAGAGTTTTTCTCATTGGTTATAATGCCTTTGCAATTTAAGTGAAGTGTAGAAATCTTAAAATAATATTTGAAAAGAATGAATAATAAGCTTGTTGCGTTAATAAGTTACAAAAAAGGTAGAAATATTCAATAAGAAGACTTATGAGAATGTTTGTTCCAAGCAGCTATTAATGAGATCCAATAACTTTGGAGCACGTAAGGTTTGTTCTTTGCTTGAAATAATATTCCAATCATAAATAATTTGGTTCGTTCGATTTCATATTCATCTATAGTAAATGCTCACTTGAACGTTTTATTTTAGCTTCTCATACGCTAAAAAAGCTTTTGAAATCATGTTTTAATTATGAAAGGATTATTCACGCTATTTTTGAATACGTGATGATGTAAATTTAGGCTGCTAAAAGAACAGGTGCGTTTGTTATCTGAATTAGAACACGTTTTTCTGAGCTTAGCTACCAGATATTTACATTTATGAGCACCTGCTATTTGAACAAATGCGGATGCAGTGACTTACAATATTTCTCAGCAGAAACATATACGATTGCTAATTTAGAAACTTTTAACGATTTTCAAATTGCTAGAAGTACGGTAGTTGAAATATTGAAATACTACCTTGGAATATTGTAACAAAAGATCACAATTTTCCGTAAAGTAAGACAACCAAATTTAAACCTGTTTCAATGTTATAAGTGCTTATAATGTCCCTTATCCTCTACTGATGTATGTTTAAGAGTATTTTCTGAAAAACCTTCCCAGAATTTCTTGAGTTCAGTAGGCAAAGAATTCTCTAAAACTTTGGAATTTGCTTAGCTTAAAGAATAATGTGGTTATGGATGTGATTGCAAAAAATAGAAGAGTCCCTTATTTAAATACAGACGGGACACCTGGACAGTGAAGTAATAATATTCTAATGTCGTTAGCATAAAGTTCCAGAGTGATCTTGAAACAATGAAGCTGGAAAGTCACCTGGTTGGCCTGATTTCAAATCGTTTATTAAAGGGTAATTCAAGATCAATTCACTCCCGATCACCTTTCAATCCAATAGATTCGGTTGTCTGCCTACGAAATAGAACAAGAGGTGAATGACTTGGGCATGCGCATTCAATTTTTCAATTAAAAAGTGATTGGTCTGATCCAGTTTTAATTAAAAGTCGAATTTGATGTCTCGTTACTTGGAATGAGCTTTGTTGATGTAGGTATCAGTGTCTCAGTATTAATAATTTATCATTGAGTTGCAACGAATATAGTAGTTGACTTCGATGACTGAATGAATGAACGGTTTCTTGCCGATAAACTGTTCAAATATTTACATGGAATACGAAATTGCATGCTTCTTTGCTTCTCTATTGTCTACGTTCCGAAAGTGCTCGCAACAATCAAGATCCCCTGTTTCACGCATTTGCATTTTGAATGAATAGATGAAGAAAAGGCATTTCTCTTTATTTGGAATCAATTATAACGGATTACTCTAGAATTTACTTTCGTTTCAATAGTGCCAAAAATCAATTATATTAGCCAACTTCTATCTAATTTATTGAAACTGAACCATACATTAGATTAGTGAACCAATTTCGAGTGAAATTTTTAGTGAATTTGTCAGAATTCGAAGGTGTATATAATACCAAATTCGAGTAAACAAACAAACTCTAGAGATGAAATGAGTAACTTTAACTCTTCCTTCGATATTATCCGCAATATTCTGTCAATGGAACAAATTGAAATATTGTTCTCTATGAGAAAGAATTTCCAAATAATTTCAAGTGAAATTTTTAGTGAATTTGTCAGAATTCGAAGGTGTATATAATACCAAATCCTCCGAGTAAACAAACAAACAAAGAAAGGAAATGAGTAACTTTAACTCTTCCTTCGATATTATCCGCAATATTCTGTCAATGGAACAAATTGAAATATTGTTCTCTATGAGAAAGAATTTCCACTAGAATAGAAACTATGCTTTTCTTCATGTGAACTATGTTCGTATAAAGTGAACTGGTAAAATGAATCAGTAGAGTGATTTAGTATTAAATACAGTATCAAAGAGAGCTAGAAGCACAATAATCATCACCATTGAAAAGTAGCACAATACTACTAGGTTACTTGTCAACTAAGCAATACTACAGATACTATAAAAACAGTAACTTTTATTCAGTAACTGTAAGGAATACTATAGGTATCTTAGAGTCAGTTGATATGTTGTATTTCCAGTGATTGAATGCTTCAGTTGAAAGTTGTCTAAACCTATACATTTTCGATCCTATCCCCATATTCGATTTCCTATCCCCCACTGAACACGTGTTTGTTTTGATATGTTGCCATGGTGTGTTGGACTGACTGGTTCCCTGAGACGGATGAAAAATTATAGATCAATTCAATGTTTATTGGTTTGGTCGTTACTGAATACTGATGCGAATAATCAATCATTTTGTCCCTCCCTCCTGATTGATCATACTTTAGTCAATCATCCGATTCTCAGAAAAAATAAGCATTCATCCTTTATTATTTGCAAGATATCTTCGAAGACCCATTTTATTCTCCTGAAAGTAGTCTAATATTGAATTGAGAAAATATGAGAATAAATATGGACTCTTTATCGTACTCCTGATACTGGAAAAAAGTTTCTTGCCCAAGTGATTTATTCTAGATGCACCACTAATTTTGTCACGACAATATTGGCTTAGAAGTTAGCGCCGTAATGTGTATGATATTTGATTTCAAGTGGCAATCTTCAATAAGTTCATATGAAATGGTAACAAATTGCATCTGAAATCTAGAATGATAAATGTAGGTTGACTTCACGTCTATCCTTAAAGTAAATAATTTACATGTCATAGTATCGAGGATAGAATGACATGAGTTATGTATCTGAAGTTTCCATACACGATTTAATTTCGGATAGTACACATTTCCAATTGGTTACTCGTCAACTAAGCAATACTAAAGATACTACAAAAACAGTAACTTTTATTCAGTAACTGTAAGGAATACTAGGTATCTTAGAGTCAGTTGATATGTTGTATTTCCAGTGATTGAATGCTTCAGTCGAAAGTTGTCTAGGAACGATCCTATCCCCATATTCGATTTCCTATCCCCCACTGAACACGTGTTTGTTTTGATATGTTGCCATGGTGTGTTGGACTGACTGGTTTCCTGAGTAGATAAAAAATTATAGATCAATTCAATGTTTATTGGTTTGGTCGTTACTGAATACTGATGCGAATAATCAATCATTTTGTCCCTCCCTCCTGATTGATCATACTTTAGTCAATCATCCGATTCTCAGAAAAAATAAGCATTCATCCTTTATTATTTGCAAGATATCTTCGAAGACCCATTTTATTCTCCTGAAAGTAGTCTAATAATGAGTATTGAATTGAGAAAATATGAGAATAAATATGGACTCTTATCGTACTCCTGATACTGGAAAAAAGTTTCTTGCCCAAGTGATTTATTCTAGATGCACCACTAATTTTGTCACGACAATATTGGCTTAGAAGTTAGCGCCGTAATGTGTATGATATTTGATTTCAAGTGGCAATCTTCAATAAGTTCATATGAAATGGTAACAAATTGCATCTGAAATCTAGAATGATATGTAGGTCGACTTCACGTCTATCCTTAAAGTAAATAATTTACATGTCATAGTATCGAGGATAGAATGACATGAGTTATGTATCTGAAACTTCCATACACGATTTAATTTCGGATAGTACGCATTTCTAATTGGTAAACAAGAGCTTGAAGACAATGGTTCTCACCGAAAAATATAGAACCTTATAGAGCCTACTCCACATCCATTGATTATTGTGAAAATTTGTGAATTTGTTCCCGTTATTCGGTAATAACAATATTGCAATCTTACTGAACCTTACAAAACAAAATGATAATTGGATAGAAATCTGTGCAGTTCTAGACAACCTAGAAACAGAGCTGAATTTTCGTGTAAATTCATATGTTTAGTAAATTTTTATCCGTTTTTTAAACAAATTAATATTGAATAGATTATTGATGTTATTGTTCTACAAAAAAATGTCTCATGAACTACAACTAATGTAAATTTGTAGTAACTTAGTTATTGAGAAATAGATATAGAAAATTGAATAGCAATAAATTATTGGAAACGGTTTATGATCCTACAGTATTTTGACATTTTTTCGATCACATTCTTGGAAGTTGATAATGAGGTGAGGTGTTACCTGGTTGGGCAGATGGCTGTCGGAGTCCCTAGCGAGGCCAACGATGGTGGCGAGGTAGGTGCCGCAGGTGCCCAGCGAGAGGATGAGGCAGTAGCGCAGCCGAAGGGGCAGTGTCAGGTAGATGAGGTAGTCGATGAGCAGAGCCCAGCCGAGGTTGGTGCGCAGGGTGACCTCGTGCTTCTGGAAGAAGAGGTGCACGAGGAGCTGGACGGTGGCCAGGTGCCAGGCGAGATGTGGCACCAGGTCCCAGAGCACGCGGCGACCTGACCGCAGCCACACAAGCAGAAGGCTGGCGAGGATGAGGAGGCCGGCGGTGAGGACGTCCTGGCCCCCGCGCACCGCCAGCCAGTACACGTCGTAGAGGATCGCCGCACATAGGAAGCACTGCAGGGCGGCACGTTTCTGTTTGACGCTGTAGCTGCGGTAGAGTCGCTCCTCGTCGCCTCGCAGCGCCTCCATGCCGCACCACAGACTACTGACCCCTGACCCCTCTACCCTGCCCCACTGTTGCCAACCGCCCGACCAACACTTTCCCCGTCGTCGCGACGCTGCCAACTACAGCACAACACTGCACCCACCACTCTACTGAGCTCGGCTCGACGC
Source organism: Nilaparvata lugens (assembly GCF_014356525.2). NCBI lineage: Eukaryota > Metazoa > Arthropoda > Insecta > Hemiptera > Delphacidae > Nilaparvata > Nilaparvata lugens. The sequence goes on from NC_052506.1 coordinate 74,819,600, forward strand.
CGACGCCACCCACCACCCACGACAAAGCGACGCGCGCCGCTCGGCACGCGGCAAATTACCAAGAACAGGTGATTGCTTCCACGCTACCTACACCTTTGTTTTATCTCTCTGAACATAGATAAGCATATGAACTGTGTTTTTTTAATACTCAATATCTATATTTACTATGTATTTCCAGATAAACTTGAAATTGATATACAGAATTAAAAATCAATCTTATGGAGTTCATATGATAAATGAGTACCTATGAATCTTGCTATTATCAAACAAATTAATGAGTTCTAAATGTGAACTTATACTACGGAACATAATTTGAGTTTATACTATTATTGTGTAATACGTTTGTATAGAGTTATTCATTTACTCTATTTCGAGAAATGTTTTTCTTCTACAACTGTGCGTAAAAATAGAATTTACATACTCAATTCTCCTCGTAAAACAGCTTATTTCTGAGGAGAATCTACTTTTTCGCTCGCTAACCATCCGCGCATGCGCTGTAGATTTTTCTTTACGCTCGGTAATCATTCGCGCATGCGCAGAAGAGTTTCTTTACGCTCGCTGATCAGCTGATGGTAAGCAGCTCGCCAAAAGGTCTTAACCTAAAAAGTCGGCAATTGTGACTCCGCCGATATAAATAATTTAACAGGTTTGGGCAGTTGTAGAAAAAATTTTGTATGTAATTCGCGCGTAATGCTTCTTTATCGATCTTGCAAAATTATCACGCCTCGGTCGCGTCGCGTGATAACTGTTTTGCGCGAGCGATAAAGTCGCGCATTACGCTCTTAATACATAAATAGCTATTTTCAAATCAAATTTCATATTTAATATCTCCCTAATATCTCTAACTGCCGGTTGCACAAAACCTGGTAAAATTTTAAACATGTTCAATTTCACGAAAACCAATCAGAGAAGCCGTCTTTTCTAAAAGGCCTTCTCTGATTGGCTCTTGTGAAATTAATCACAGTTTAAATTTGACCGGCTTTTGTGCAACCGGCAGTTAAAAATATTAGGGAGATATTGCAGATTAGGGAGATAATGGGAATAAGTGCAACCGGGCCTTGATCTGTGTAGGATTTAATACAAATAAAAGTTGAAGAAAAATAATATTCCTCGAAATAGAATAGATGAATAATTTTGTATAAACGTATTACACAATCTCTATACTTATAAAAGGCTAAGCCCCGACAGACTGAAATCACACCACAGCCCAAACTACTGAGCCTAAAAACTTGAAATTTTGCACGATTGTTTATGGTAGCCTGAAAACATCCACTAAGAAAGGATTTTCAGAAATTTGCTCCCCCAAGGGAGCTGGGGCCCCCCAAAAAGTTTGTACTTTTTAACCGCTCATTGCACAGCAAAGTCAAGAGGAACTTTTTTGTTCAGCTACGAAAAAAATTAGATCTATGCAGAAAAATTTCGATCAGGAGCACAGGGGGGTCCAGGAGAGGGCGTTTTTCGAAAATTTTGATGTAAAATCATACTACAGCTCAAACTAATTGGCCTACAGACTTGAAACTTTGCACAAATATTCTTCAAACATGCTAGACGCGCACTAAGAACGGATTTTGAGATATTTTGCCTCTAAGGGTTTCAAAGGATGAAAAAGGATCCTATTAAGTAAGGTTATGAACATGGTAAGGTGAGTGCCATATGGAAATGAGATTTCGAGAATTTATTTATTGACATGTGATATTCTAACATATGTTGTAATCATTGGAAATAAATAATATGATAGAAATTAAAAAAAGAACATCTGTACTATTATTGCTTTCTACCTGATTCCACTTAACCTCAATAATATTGTTATGATAATAATTGATAAATATATGTTTAATAATATTATTATTATTGATATAATAAAAGTATTGTTTTGATAATTAATTATTATCATTAATATGATAATAGTATTGTTTTGGTAATCAATAAATATTTTTATTTTCACAAACTCTGTGTGCCGGTTGCACAACACCGGTTAAAGTTAACCGTGATTAATTCCACGAGAACCATCAGAGAAGGCGTATCTGAAAAGACGGCTTCTCTGATTGGTTCTCGTGGAATTAATCACTGTTAAAATTTGACCGGCTTTTGTGCAACCGGCAGTTAAAGATATTAGGGGGATATTGCAGATTATGGAGATAATGGGAATAAGTGCAACCGGGCCATAATCTGTGTAGGATTTAATACAAAAAAATAAAAGTTGAAAAAAAATAATATTCCTCGAAATAGAATAGATGAATAATTTTGTATAAACGCATTACACAATAATAGTATAAGCTCAAAGGCCATTCCTTCCCGAATCTTCTTTTATTTGGATGAGATGATTAAATTACACTCAATTATCTTGGTAAAAGTTCGGCTTTGGGTTATCTATGATATTATAATGAAGGAGAGAATTGGCTTATGAGAATTGGCTGAACTACTGGCCTGATTAAATTTAAATTTTGCATATAGATTCTTAATTGACCAAGGATGGTTATAGGCCTATTCTAAATTCTTCAATATTTCAGTAGGTCAAGTTTTCAGTTCGTCACGTTTTTAATTAGACTCCTGCGGAGCACGGGTTACCTGCTAGTCTTACATACATATGATGGATTTGTTTTATTTTTACACTACATAATGTGAATCACATCGTAAGAATACACAGCTACTGCAGTCAGTAGTTTCTAAACAACATCTTGGAACTGTTGGAGCCAGCTTACTCACGCATCGACCTGCTTACACTGCTTACACCATCGATGCGAGAGGTACTCATTTTGTCAAAATTCACTTGTCTAAATTGTATAATTCCATATTTTGTGTTTGTAATAATTAAAGATTTATTTTTTTAAATAAATCTTGCGGACCACATATAATTTAACTAACGCAGTCGGTAGGACATCCAAAATTTCTAGAAAACATCCAATTAGAACGTCAAGATCATCAAATTCCAGATTTCCATATTCATTTGAAAAGCTTAAACTACTTTAACCAATTTAACAACATTCAAATGTCTCCAGTTACCCGAGAATCAGATTTAACCACCGACATCAATGTTTTCACAACGATTTTGTACACTGTGATTGTTCTTTGCGTAATTTTCACCGTGTATAAAAAAAGGACAGCAACTTTCTTTAAGAACTTCGCTACCAACCCCCGAAGCTCTTTTTAGGGAGGGAGGAGTTAGATCTTGAGAATCTACAGCAGTCAGCAGTTTCTAAACAGCTTCTTGGAACTGTTGGAGCCAGTTTACTCACGCATCGAGAGTCAGCCCTGTTTACACCATCGAAGCGAGACGTACTCATTTTGTCAAAACTCACTTGTCTAAATTGTATAATTCCAAATTTTGAGTTTGTGAAAAATGAAGATTTATTTTTAAAAAGAAATCTTGAGGACCACATAATTTAACTTGTATATATGTTGAAAGTGACGATTCCGGTATCCTTATCATACATTTTGAGGTATTTCTTGTTAATACAATGTACAAAAAAAATTTACGAGTTATTGGGCAGGAGGAAATCATTGGTCAGTATGAAATCACTGCATTTAGAGATGATTGTTGAATAGAGAATAATATTGGAATATTGCACAGAGTACTGAAAATTGTGAAGTAAAAACTACTATGGACGATCAGCGCAAACCACTCAGAAACTTCCAGAATCGAAGGGTTGACGTTAGCAATTAGTTTTCCCGTGGGCTTCCCTTGTATGTGAGGTCCAACATACGATAACAGCTGCGTTCGCTACCCAACAATAACAATCTGATTTTCTATAGGTTTCCAAGCAATTATTGCAAAAGGCGACGAAGCGCTAGAAATCAAGGGTATTGAAAATTTATGATGGCTTGTGCGACGGGTTGCATAACCAGCATTCTAACGGCGAACACAATGCCCATGACCCATGAGTATGAGCACTGCGCATCTATCTCTCTCGCTCACCATCGGGAAACGGACTGAGCGGACCATTGAGTTGGAACATTATCAAATCATTAAAATAAAGCATTTTTGTCAATAAATTGAGGATATTGTTGTATGTATAAATTCCAAATACATGGCGAGGTTTCCTTTTTCTCTCACTTTTACAAAAACAGTGTAGTTGATGCAGTTGCATCTCATTCTACACAATAATCAGTGCAAATGATTATTTCCTATTCAAACACATTCAGATTAAAATATAATTGGAGTAGAACCCAGCAAGCTAAGCTCTATATTTGATTGAGAAAATGTTATAATAATGAAGCTTAATGAACTTGTTAGTAACATTTATTTGAATGATTAGATTGCTCATTAGAATGATCACCCATTGATATGGAGTGCTATTCTCCTAGAAGGACCGATGAACAAATTTCATAATCCAGCTCCACCTTTCATGAGTGGCAGCAAATGTTGCGTGCGAGTTTAAACCCTTGGGATGCCTCACATAACTGATTCTCATCTGATCTGACAAAGTAAGTGTTATCCTGATTTCGGACTTATTTGATATGATACGTTCTTGCCAGCCATACATTAAACGAATTCTTGATTACGAAAAGACCAAAATCACTGATAACTGATTCTCATCTGATCTGACAATGTAAGCGTTTTCCTGATGATACGTTCTTGCCAGCCATTAACTGAATTCATTACAAAAATACCAAGATCCGTCAAAACAACGTCTGCCCGTTGAAACAACTCATTGCTTACAATTCATTTCACTCCACCTGGCTGTACAAGAACCCTTATTCAAAGCCAGTCAGTGCCTTTTATTCTCTTGATCGTTTAAGTTTGTCGTTTATGAGGAAGCTATTCGCATGTCTGAAATCTGCCACTTGATGAGCTCAAACTGAAAGATAATTGAGTCAGCCATAGTTGTTGTACAAGTTACCGTCAATTAACTCCTCCTGCCTGTTCTAACGAATAATAAAAGTTAGAAAATAAAGAAGACTTGTGAAATAGGAAGGACCGTTCAGTCAATTACCGCTAACTTGCTCCATCAAGTTTGTCGTTTTAGTTATTCATAAAATATTATTATTATTTGTCATTTTGTACTTAGCTGGAGCAACCATGAATTTTTATTGAATTATCTGAGCACTACAAGTTATTTTATGTTGGATTTCATCAGCTGTGTACCACTTATTTCTATAGAACTGGAAACCACGGTATTTAGATGAAAATACAATATTCTTCTTCTATGTACCGTACAGGAAACTGATTCTTATTTTTTTGAAACTATTCAATGGAAATTCTGTTTTCTCCTCTCAATGCACATACAATGAAATACTCATGCTAACAGACCAAATATTTGTTATATCAACAATAATTTATTCACTCCTAACCATTGTCTGTTTATGTTGATCAAGGCATTTTAATAATCAAGTTCAAATCATGCATAGATTACTGAAAAATTTTAATCGAAGAGAGCTAAAACTAAGAAAGTCTAACCAGTAAGTAGAAGAGTTTCTAAGAAACCAGAGCAAGTCCAGTAATCGAAATTATCCACAAAGTTAAACTTAAGATAGTTATATTATAGCTATCACTAGCTTATATTAAGCTCTCACTCGATGAGCACCTGTGATTATGTCTGTTTCAATTACAGTATTAATTTATATTTCAAATCATTACGAACGCTCGCTATTAACACAGCTCACCTATTAACTCGTGAATTCCAATTACTATCATGATTTGAACTAATGTGCTAGTCAATTATAAACCATGAATCGATAATTACAATTATAATCAATCAGACTATAACGTGCATATCAGATTATATAGGAAACACGTTTAACATGGTTCTACAGTAGTAAGTTGGATTTTAACAGATGAAAATCTTATCGAAATGAACATCAACTCTATTTTCAATTTTGCAACACTGTTGATGAGCCGCTGATTTTCCAACGTTCCAATTTCCTGACCGATTTCTCGATATAATTAGGCTACAGAATAAATTATATGCATATATCAGCTAGTACGATCGGAATAACAAAGGACGAAGAATAAAAAATAGGATAACATCATTTGTCCATTGAAATGGATTAGTATTGACGACTTTCTATACTGTGGAAGCTTTTAGTGTAAGTGCTGAAACAAATTGAATTCCCATCACAATACAGAGACAATTGACTCAACCCACCCTTTGCAAAGTCAACTCACACTTCTCTACTTTTTGGTATTATCGAAATAAAAATGTTGAATTGGGTAATATTGTAATTAATTTCATAGATAGAAATTCTCCACACATGAGCAAATCAATTTTGTTAAAGCTATTACGCTAGAAAGTGATAGCTACGCTGAAATAATATAGTTCATTTTTGAAAACTTCTCAAATAGACTATATTATAGTGTGTACTATACTTATGTAAATTGATAAAAACAATATAAAAACTTGTAGTACCCTTTAATTAAAATATTTGAAAACTTTAAAATATTTTAACGAATAATTTCTTATATTTTTTTATTAATTTGAATAAAGTAGCCCATATAAGTGAAGTGATTTTATACTTATGTACCATAGCCATTTCACACTCACGTATCAAAATCAATACTCAAAATACAATAGAATACGATATCTGCACGTCTCCATTGTTCAAGCTGTGGGAAAAGTAACATCTACTGTATTTTCAATGATAAATTATGAAAAGAATAGTAGAATGCCATTTCTATGAGGATGAATCATCATCATCTAGTACAGTACATAGGATACAGAGGACAACCTTCAAAAAAATATGAATTTCCCTCAATCCAGAAGTTTTCAACCTGAAATCTATTTCATGTGCTTGGTTGTGCACAGTGCACACATCGAGACGACATTAAAGCACCATTAGCAACATTCTACTCAAGCAACATAATTATCACTAGTAACGTCAAAAGCATCGCCGTAACTCCTCTCGTGAATTAATAATGTTCCGTGTCTTCTCATCAAGAACAGAAATAGATTTATTTCAATTCGAAAGAGAAATTCTGAAACTCAATATAATCAGGATAAGAGTGTGATGAAGATTGTCAATTTCATTATACCAGCCAGAGGTAATCAGAAATAAAAATCTCTGGCAGTTAACGAATCAATGACCAGTCCAAGAAGAGTTGAAAAGAATAAAGTGGAGATGAATTGGGCATAAATTGAGAAAAGAAAATGGTGCAATAGAGAAGGCTGCATTGAGCTGGACCACTACCTCTGTAAACAAAGCCATAGTGCATTCGTGTGACGTCAGCACAAGTAGGGCTCCTACACTAGCTGATATACATCAGCTGAAATCAACGAATTTTTATTGGTGTAGGAACCCTACCTGTGCTGACGTCACACGAATGCACTATGGCTTTGTTTACGGAGGTAGTGGCTGGACCCCCTGGGATCGCGCAGACAAGGACGCCCACGGATGACATGAAGAAGAACGGTTGAGGCAGAGTGCAGGCAACAGAGAAAGACTTGGCTAGAGGTCAAGAGGCTTGCAGCCAACACAGATGAATGGCGAACATTTTCGGATGCCCTATGCTTCTCAAGGAGCGAAATGAACTAAAAAGAAGGAGTTGCTTACGTATTACGAATCGGAAAATAATCATAAGTTTTTGTAAAATTCCAATAGATTATGGGATGTTTCAGATTCAGACTCTTGTCTTATAGGATGATTTCATATTGATCCCTCCTGCAAGTATCTACGCTTTTTCACTTTGTTATAGTATTCTAAATGGATTATAAATCATTTGATCATAACATACATTGTAAAAATAGGATTTTGCTATGCTTTTTTATGTTTTGGCTGTTTAATAAAAGTGAAAGTTATGAACTTTCTCAAACCCTTTTCCATTGACAGTTACATAGAAGATTAATGATTAAAGAGTATATTATTATAGTTATAGGAAAATTATTCTATTCAAAATCAATAATATTCCATATAAATAGTATTATAATTTAGCAGAAAAATAACACTGATATTTCAACGATCTTCTTCACACATCCTTTAACAAATACAGAAGCTAATATCAAATTCAATACACAAATTCAATGATAACTCGAATAAATTTTCCGTCATACGAGTATAATCTCAATGCTATAAAAAAATCTAATGACAGACGAAATATTCCCAAAAAATGTTAGTTTATGGACACAGAGAAGAGGCCTATACCCACAAAATATTCTCTACCCAACTACCCATCAAATCAAAGCAGAGTCAAAGTGAGTTTCATTGAACCGAGTAATAATTATTGACTGACATTTGAGTGGTTCCGTGGTAGATGAGGAAAGATCGAAGGATGAGTAGCTGCTTTAGAGCGGTCCTCAAATAATGTGACAGCTTGCCAAGCTAAGTTGAGTTATTGCACCGACTGACCATTATTGCACTGAAATGGCAAATTGATTATTGGGTCAGTTATTAATTCATTATTATTATGCATGGTGCTATCAAATATACCAAGAATCTGAAATTCAAATTGAAAATGATGGCATACACCTTCTATATTGAACTAGTTCTCCTTTATTTGAATATCAACTGATATTCGCGCAGCTAAAATTCATATGGCTCAGGGCTCAGGACATTGTTAGCTGCAGGCGTATTTATCTCACTTTATTCGCTGTTGAATATGAGCCAACTCACAGATTCATGTGCAATTCATTATGCATGAAGTTTCTGTCTGTATTATTTCTTCTGTCATTCGGAACAAGGTTTGAAGAGAATAAATTGTTTTTGAATTTTCAATTATTATGGTGCACAGTTTAGGAAATTTTTAATCAAAACCTTATGAAAACATGAAGTTTCTTTCAATAAGTCGCATCAATAAGCTGACATAAGGTTGGTATTTAATTTTTTTTTTAAATCGTTCTCAGCTAAGCACGCTTTGGGTTTGGTTGCCTAGAACAAGAACCAAAAAGTTTCTGATATATGGTGGCTGTCCAATATAAAATTGATAAGGATCTTATCTCTAAGTAGACCTTATTATATTGAATAGGTTGATGGTTTCATGTTATCTTGTACCGTGGATGTTTCCAAGTTGAAAAACTTCTTTATTCATGTACTGAAAATTTAATAATCACATTATTTGGCATGATGGTGATAGGTTATCATTGTTTCAGTTATAAGTTATTGAACATATCATTATCAACCAATATTCGTTCATTTAAAGAAGCTTTTCATCAGATTACTGAATTTATCGTTCTAGAGACAGTTTTATGGTCTGCTATCGTTATTTGTGACCTGGACCGACTAAGGTAGACTGATGCATCAGTTGAGTAATCGATTTATTCTTCCAGAAGAAGTTGACCAGTTCTTTTTACTCGGAAAGGAAAGACAGGATCAGTTTTTTTAGGAACTCCAGTTTTTCTATTGAAAGGTAGTCATTGTTTTTAGTACGTGATTGTAGAAGGTAGCGAAAAAAGTACTTCTTCAAGAATAATTTGTTTTCAGCACGATAGGAGGGAGTACCGGGTAGTCAATTGAATGGGAAAAAGTTCGATAAATCAAGTCTTGCAGCATTGTCAGCGCTACTGTAAGAGAAGTTCACTTTTTTAATACCAATGGCGAATTATGGAAGTATATTTCTATTAATGGAAATTAATTTTCTATTTTTCAATTGAAATATAACTTATATTACGAGAAAATAAAAATCTTTGGTATTTTAACATTTCAAAATGACTTTTAAAGAGTTGAAACAGGTCGCTGCTAGTATACACTACCGCCAAACCCAGACACATCCACCCTAGGACGAATAAGAAATAATTAATAAGTTGAAGTAATAAAAATAAGTGCTGGAACTACTAGTGCTACAATAAAATTGAGGGTGTTTGATAATTTTTATTGTATTTTGAGAAAATAATAGTTTAATGGTCTTATAAAGTTGAAGCGATATGTGAACAAGACGAACATAGAAAACGTTTCTGCTCATAGAGGGGTCTTTTAATATCTGATTTCATTTCAAAATGTACTATTTAAAAATATTTTCCCGTTTCTAATTCTTGTGTTAATTGTTTCCAGTTAAAAGTGGAGAAACTCTCTAGATAAAAAAACATTCCTTGAAGAATGTAAAGTTGCGAATTATTTATTGAAGTATGAAATTTCCTTTTGTTAATGAAGTTGTGAATTATTTATTGGAGTATGAAATTTCCTTTTATAATGAAGATTTATTCGAATTTTATAACATGTTTATTTGATGGTGTAAATCATTAGTGAATTGGTTTAGAATATGGAATAGACATGGGAAATTGGGGAATCAGTTAAAGTGTGATGAAACGTTTTTAATAGTAAAAATAAGTGTTGATTAGATTGAGAATATATTTTCAAATACGGTACTGTATTAAAAATGAAGAATAAAGAGAAGATTGGATCTGATGTGCGCATAAGTTGCTAGGAAAGAGGTATGAGGCATGTACATGAAACAAGTGGAACAAAACTTGTGTACCCAGGTGTTTCACGTGTGCAAAATGAGCCCTGGAATAGTGTGTATAGAGAGTGGCGGCGTTCAGAGAGTTGAAACGTCCTCGGAGATTATCTATCTAGCCTGAGGAAAGAATTTATGGCAAGCGAACATTTTGTGCAGATGTGATTTGAATTGGAGATAAAGTGTGTTAGCCTATCAGCTGCGGGAAAAGCGGGCAGTGGGTTTCCCGGCGACAGGCAAGCCTGTCCGGGCAGAGCTCGCAGATCGATAATGGCGGCGGTCGACTGCAGACTGCACGACGCTTACCTCCCAGGACGTTTTCCTTGTTGCTCCGATTCCGACAGCCATCAAGGGTGCACCAGGTGTAACTCAACCGCTGACACTCCCCAAGCGTACACCTCACGGCTACCCAGCCGCAGTGGTCGATCAGTCATGTCACCACACCGACTAATCGGCCGTCATCACCATTCATCAACTCTTTCATTTTTCATAATGCTCAACAGCTTTTGGCACAAGCACCACACTACTCCAATGCCAAACTAGTCTCTAACTAACTTGCCTCTGTCGCCCCCATACTTTCATGTACTGTGATTATTGTTTTGTTTCACGAACATCGATCTTTATGTGCTTCAATTCTCACAAATCATCTTCATATTTGTTTCACCCCTGGTTCATCATTGACTTCAACATGCTACAAATGATATGGGTTTTAAACTTTAACTTAGTCGATAATAATTATTGAATTATTCACTCGACTGATCAATGAAAATCAATGACATTAGAACTCAGATACAGAAAATCTTATAAGACGAGCCCCTACTCCAATTTTTCAAAAACGAGTCACAATCTAAATTTCAGGGATTTTTGTTTTTGATCAACTACTCTACTATCAGCACTTAAATGTAGGCTATAAATAAAAATCTCTCCGGGCTTAACACGAGTACATACAACAATTATATTATGTATTTACTAATAAATCGAATTGACATTCTATAAATCAGAAGCAAAACATTAATTAGTGGATAATTATGAATGCGCTAATGTGTATAATACTGCGAGTATCGAAAAGCAGAAGACTATAATACACCTACACACCTTATAGGTGTGTGATAGCATCTTTGGCGCTGTGATAGTAGCAGTCCCAGTCAAGGAAGGGTTTTAAGGTATAGAAGGAAAAGTTTGAAAAACAATTTTGGTAAGCTTCAATTCACCCGCAATTCTGTTTAGGGTAGTTTAAGAAGGTGAAAATATCAAAAGCTCTCACCACTTACTCCTGTGCTGAGGTGGTGGGGGTGATTAAAAGATACCATTTTTTGGTTTCTTGCATTATTTCGAAAGCGATGCGTCTTACGGACATGACTATTCCATGCAAAATTAAAGGTTTCATAATTTTCTTCAATATTATTTATCTCACAAATTTTTCTATCTTCTATACTAGTTTTAGAGATATCTGCTCTTGAAAGTGTGGCATTTAAAAAACCACGTTTGTCTCCAATTTTTGTTTTTTTTCTTATATATTTTTAAAATCGATAGAAAATTCCAAGCTGATTATGAAGCTTATGAATCATTAATTTCTCTTCGATTTGATGGATAATTTCGTAATTTACCGCATTTCCCTACGACTGTTGCAATTTGCAGCAGCTTTTTTTAGCGTTGAGCGTGAAATCTTCAGTTATGCAACAATAGATCAATTTCGTAATTTTCGACTTTCGATTAATTTTGTAGTTAAATGCTAAAGTGCACTTGTGATCATTCATGATCAAGCTTGATAATTGGTATATTCTCTTCAGTATACCCTACAATTATTGTTCTTGCTTGTTTTTTATTTTAACTTGTAACATTTGTTTTCGTTGTGTTCCATGGACGTGTTGGTTTACACATTCAGGCATAAACGAAACAGTTCTTCCAATATTATTACCAATGAGATTGTTATTGCTGGTAGCTAATTACAAATCATTTAAATGAGTTGAATATTTTTCAACGTACAAAAAACAATATTTCAGTTGAATAATTTTTTTTTGTCATTTTACCAAAGTGCTCATAGTCACGTGATGTAATCTCGACTCGTTGAGATCGTTTATGAACATCGAGGATCGAGCACCGACGACTATCAAACTCTCGATATTAAACTCTCAATAGATGTCTCAGTATCGATTGTTAATCAAACGATTGTCGATTCAAAACGAAACAATAATCAAGGAAACTTTTAGGTTAGAACTTATAACTTGGAACTTGGAAGTTAGTATGGAGGAGATAAACAGATTCGATTTTTCCGATTGTAATTAGATTAGTTATTTCCTTTAGTGATTTTAAGATTTGACAAACATGATTTCTATTCAATTGAATAAGTTGTTGGTGACAACTGGTTGTTGTTGGTGCGTTCTTCAAAATTAAAATTATGTTTCAATTTTTTTCAATTTTATTTTCGCTACTTAATCGTTCCAAACGAACTGTATTATTTGTGCTAAGAATTCAATTATCACTCTTTAAAATGTTTATTCCAGGATTTATAAAACGTCGTGTTGAACGTTATAAACATAAAACGGCAGAAGGAGCTCAATTGATTTGGGATAATTTTTTTAAAGGTGGATTGTTTGCTCTGTTTGGAGCTTTTATTTTATGGTTGTCAATATTTTTATATATTTCGTTCTACTATTATTACATGCCTTCAGTTTCACACACTCGACAAGTCAACTTAAAATTTAAGTGAGTATTTATTCAAATTTCTTCAGCTTGTTAGACAATTTAAATAAAGTTACTCAGACAAAAAAAAGATGTTTTTTTACATAAATAACTATAGCAAGATGTTTAGTCCTATACTGTATTGGATTGTAGCAAAGTTACAATAATTAAGTTAGATTCAACCAGTTACATGTTACTCAATTAAATCAAAATGTATCATTTTCTGCAAATCTGTTCAAAATAGTATTAGCCTATAGGCCTATCCTCAGACACTATAAAATATTATCTTCAATAATTGTAGGTACTGTATACAGACACATTTTTAATGAAAATTGACTTCACTGATAAAGGAAAATCTATTACTAAACTATAATAATAGAATAAGCTACCCTTATTACGTTATAAGCTAATTTATAACTAGCCTACTGACTTGATAAAATGCCAATGATATCAACAAAGTTTTATTCATTAATAAAGCAAATTGATTGAAGTTATATAATAATATAATAATTATATTATAGGCCTGTAGGGTCTGAACTGTAAACTAAATTTATGTAAGATGATATGAAATGATATAAACCTAGATTGCTTTTGTTTGCTTAATATTTTTATTTCATACACCATTGATTTCAATTAAGGTAGTTGTTTTTTCAAGTGTGTAAGTTATTCTTGGAAAGCTTAAAAGTGACTTCACTCTAAAAATTAGTTTCAAAGAATGCGTAATGTCCGGTTCATAGTATAAGAACATAGTGAGTCATTAAAAACTTGTTTATTAATCAGTACTCATCTATTTTACAGTATTGTACTTTTTTGAATGTATGACCTTAGGGTCACAAGGGTTATAATGTCAATTGATAACGCATTAGTTTCTCTCCTGAGCCAGATTTGCTCTCCCACTAAAACAACTTAATGCCTATAATATTCAATTATAGTAGGCCTACCGTACATAATTTCGAAACAATCATTCAATTAAAACTCAACTGAGTTTTTATAAAAATAATCCAACAAGATTCGTTTATAAAATTGCTTCTAATCCAACAAGAAAATTTATTTAAAATATTTTTTTTTTAAATTACAAACGTATGAAAAGAAGTGATAGGTTTTTTCTTTACATGATTGCACTGGAATAAGAACATTATAATACTAGCATCTTTTTAAAGTATCATAATTTAAATAATAATTATTGTAGGCTAGGCCTTTTGTCAAATAGATTGAGTGATGAACAATAATATAGTTATATTGAAGTCAATAACAAATCAAATACTAGCTGGCAGGCTCGCTTCGCTCGCCTCATCCATCTAGGCAGGGAGCTTCGCCACCTGGATCCCCGGCTAGATCGTCCTGAAATAGGATTAGCAGACACCATTAAAAATTCAAAAAAGACTTCCAGGCTCGATTCTCTCACCAGTTTTATTTGAATATTGTTGCGCAGAGATGCAAAAATATTTATTTATATTGGGATTTTCATTCAGTTATTTCTTAGTTGAAGCCTTGGTAAAGATATTATAAAAATATTGTACTTCAGTCTAGTAGTTCTTTAAAATTTGAAACAGGAATGATGTGAAGTTAACAAACATCCATATCTAGCTATCTAACCATCTTAAGTATGAATTAATTTGAGAAAAACGCTAAGAAGACAACCTATCTAGAGCATATCCTTGAAAACGCAAGAAAAACGCTTCTTAGATGGTCTTTTGGAGTTATTTCAAAACCCTTCCAATACAACATTGTTATACCTCGCTGAGCCTGTTTATCAAATTTGACCATTTTTTGCCAAATAGATCTTGAAAATGCTCAGAAAACGCACATTTTGGACGTATATTTTTTTAATCCGTTCTTAGTGCGCCTCTAGAAGGTCAACTGAACAAACCTGTCAAATTTGAACGTATTTGGTCCAGTAGATTTCTAGTTCTGTTGATTATGAATGAGTGATTGAGTGAACCAATCAGTGCCATTTTGCATTCATATTTATAGATTTTGTGACGCATATAATATTATTGAAGTCATTATCTTATTCTTTGACCCATGAATATGAGATATGTTTACCTGGTCTTGCTAAAACTCAGAATTAATCTAGGAAATTGGATATATGGTTTTATTTGTTTATTTTATACTGTAGCAATTATTATTGTCAGAGGATATTACTTATATGTATCAACAAATTGAAGAAGAGTTTAAATGATGGATTTTTTCCATCAGGTCGAATGTTGATACAACACGAACGAGTTGGCCCACCGCACATGTACAATTAACAAAACTCCAAAATATTCTGATGGTCGGTCAAAGCTACAGGATATTCCTCAAACTAGAAATGCCTGAATCTCCAGCTAATGTTAAACTGGGTAAGTAATTTTGTGATGACTACAGGTAAATCATTTCTAAACCCTCAGATGTAAAAATTTATTATTTCTAGAAAAAATAATCGAAAATGTTTATTCCAATTATCTCAGTTGGTTTAAAGCATTGTGCTTTTCTCCACCGTAAAGCACTTCTGTCGATGAAGTATGTGGAAAGTTGATCATTCATATATTTATTTATCTTCAATTAGATAGAGATAGGATAGTTGATATCCTCCACTTCTGCACTCTGAGAATTAGTATGATTTTCATCCAAATCTGTTATACAGGACTCGGAACTAGGTAGTATTCATACATTGGCGTTCAGGACAAACAAAATAAATTTAAAAAAATGTTGCTCATTATTTTCATTTAAAATGTTTATGAAAGACACAGTGTAATATTTTAACAAGTGTCGATTGAAGTGATATAATTATTATATCGTATAATTTCTATACTTGTACAGGTGGCGCAGAGAAACGAGAAATTTTGAGTGAAATTTCCACGAAAAATGTATTCATAATGACATTTATGATCCTACAATAGAAATGCTCACTAGTAAATTTTTCATTTAAAGATAATATCAAAAAGATGTGATCACATTTGGCAATCATAGCCTTTTATGGGTGATGCAGGGAACAGGAAATTTTGAAATTAGGTACAATAAATTCATAAAACTAATAAATTACCTATGAAATGGCATGGCATTGGCGTTTGCAGCCTGTTGTGCCTGTTATGAAAACTCTGGAATGTCAGTGTTGCATATCATGGGGAATGGGAATGACAGTGACTTCATTTAAATTATTTTCTTCAATTCATGTATTGTTGTAAGACATTTACGATGAACTTTGCCCAAGATATCTAGGTACCACACAGGCACGGCCCCAGGGACTTTGCCGCTCTGGGCGAGATCGGCAACTGCCCCCCCCCCCGCAAGTATCCCGTCTTTAATTGTTAATCCCGGGTTCCACCCCTTCCTTGAGCGATCGCCTAACGCCGGTTAACATTAGGCGGCTTCTGCCGGGGCGGTAATTTCGTCGTCGCCGCCGTTCGAGCAGTAGTCTATGGACTTGAATGGAAGCTTACACACTGGGCAGCAGAAACGCCGCGCGGTTATATTGCCGTTGGCGGCAGCTGTGCAGCCGTCCACTGCCACTGCAGCTGGCGGTGTTTTTGCCGCTCTTGTCTACGCAGTGGCGTACGTGACCAAATGGGCGTTAACAAATTTGGCGGTTGTCTACCGTCGCCGCTGATCAGTCGTCTTTCCCAGTTGCTCCAAGTCAGAGGTCTTTGAAAATCAGCCTTTTAAATTGTGTCTTGTTGAAAGTTTGTAAGCTGGTTATTTTTTTTTTTATTGTTATAAGTGTTTGTGGTTGACGAATGTGAGAAAATGAGTAAGTTAATAGACAATGAGTTGTTAATATCATTTGTAGAACAGAGGCCAGTTTTGTGAGACAAAACCCTCGACATATTTAAGGATCGAGAAGCAAAAGGAATGCTTGGGAGGAAGTGTGTATGGAGATTAGGGGGGGATTTTGAAACTCTGGATGACAAGGAAAAAACTGTAATATGCTGTATATCGCTGTCGATTTAATAAAAACGTTCATTTCAATGAATCCAAACAAGGCGATTTCTCTGCTGTCTTCTCTTTTCCTTCGATGGTACAACAAAAGTGGTAAAAGTTGTTGCCTTTCCATTTTGAGTTAAACACTTAATAATACATACTTTTAAAAAATGTGCAAAATACAATTAACTGAACACTCATGAAACAGAGAAGTCACAACACATTTGCGATGAAGAACTACAAGAATTATTTTTGCTACTGATCATATGTGGCGGTAATTTTGCCGCTCGATGTTTGGCGGTATTTTTTCCGCTGAATGTGTAAGCTCGACTTTTTTCGAGTCGGCGACGGCAGTTTCGCCGCCGCGGCATAAACCGCCCAGTGTGTAACCAGCGTTACTATTGTGTCTCCGCTGTGATGTGACACCACAGAGTCTCAGAAAACTCTAAAAAAATATGTTTTACAATATATATATATATATATAATATATATATATATATATATATATATATATATATATATATATATATATATATTGACATTTAAACAAATATTTGACAAATATAAATATTGGGGAACAGTTAAGTCCAGTCAATATAGACATAAAAAAGGGGGTGTGCTTGCAATTTATATCGTAGTTCTGATTTTTTAATATTTTATTTTGATAAATGAGAGAGGTTCAGAACCAAATTCTTCATGTGAAATTCCCTTGTGCTATATACAGAGTGGCCCAAAAACCTCGTATTTTAGGTTCATTTTCCAGTTTTCAGCGATTTGCTGATTAGAATAATTTGCTCTTGCCTTTTTTTAAGATCAAAAATTCATTCTCTGAATGAAATGAGATTATTCGGAACTCTCTATCTCCAATGAGTACTGAGTTATGATTTTTCAAAAATGAGTGAAATTTGAAGAAAAAATAATTTTGATGAATTTTAGTTTTTGATCAACAATATCTTCCGATTGTTACCATTTAGATGTATAATAATTCAAAATTCCTCTGGGCGTATTTTTGTGCTCTACAATCTGATATAAGTTAGAGCGCTCTATCTCATATAGAGTTCCAGGTACACCTGACACCAATGCTCCTTATTGTATTGTGAAAAACACCTCATTTTTAGCTTCAACCATCATCACCATCTATATTGTCCTCACAGTGATATTTCGCACAATGATATAAGCTCATGAGATTATGTAGTATGAGAATCACCCGTTAGTTGCACTTCACTTCAGTTGCACGTCAGTATTTCCTAGTGGAGAGGCGCGCTTAAGGACACGATCAAGGATCGCTAAGGATCAAGCTATCAAAATGAAAAAGTTTCCTTGGGAAAGCTTTTTTTTCAATCATTACTTTTTAAGACATGAGCGCACAAAGTTTAAATTTTTGGGACAGAACATTTCAAATTCGGTACGAGATAAATCCATAAAATTCAAAGAATAAATTCTTCATGATATTTTTGATTTAATAAGACAAATATTTTCTGAAAATATCAATTTTAGAGAAAGTTATTCAATTTACTAAAAATTACCAAAAATAGCGTTTAGTTGAGTTTTTTTTTTGTAAATTGAATAACTTTCTCAAAAATTGATACTTTCAGAAAATGTTTCAAAATTTTCTTGTTTTATTCAATCTACAATACCATGAAGAATTCATCTCGTACCGAATTTGAAATGTTCTGTCCCAAAAATTTGAACTTTAGGCGTTCATATCTCAAAAAGTAATGATTGGAAAAAAATGTTTTCCTAAGAATGATATATACTGGTACAAATCGAAAAACTTTGAAAAATATCACCAGTACAAGAAAGTTTATTTTTAGCCTTTGCACAGCCTTAAGACGTAGACTGCAACATAGTATTAGGCCTATTTAACTTGCTAAGTAATTAGAACTACAATTTCTACAAGTTTGTTTAACACACCTGTTCAATTAAGTAGAACTCGTCTGGCCTTTGCATGGGGAAATTCCTTCACCAATTCTTCAAGATCTGGGGACTGAACTATTTTATGTTCGCTAGACCACTCAGACGTTCCTGGGACATCGTTGATCTTAGAAAAGTCTTCATTAGCTCGAGGTTGAAAAGCTTCTTATATAATTTTACCATTCACATTTTATATTATGAATCTATTATTTATTTGTATTTTAAAATTTTCCGTTCCTTTAAATTTGCCGCCCCCAAAACCTGCCGCCCGGTCCGCCCACCCCTAGGGCCGGGCCTGGTACCACAGGAATACGTTTCTAGCGTCAAATGTGCAAATGCCGTCAAAATATTTTTCATACGACAGTTTTACCACTACTTTTTATAAAATGCTCTCATCGCTATTGCACGTTCCAAACCAGTTCAATAGTCAATTATCATTAAATGGCAATTTGTTCTCATCAGTTGTGCAAAATGACGCACATCTAGCGACTTTACAGTCGGACCATAACATTCAGAATTTCTCGTTTCCCTGCACCATCCTGTAAAAATTATAGATAAAAATAAAAATCTGAGTACCCTTTTTTAAAATTGTTCACTCACAACATGTTTCGGTTACGATGCCATTATCAATTTATAAATTAGTTTTTCATTACTTCTCTGTATTTTGTTTCTATAGCTCTATCGCAATAAGTTTTAGTTATTTTTAATGTATTGTTTTCAGCAGTATGTGGTATATTGATGATAATTGATTACTAAATTTCAGGAATGTTTATGGTATGTGCGGATCTGGCTGACAAGGATGGTGTAATGGTTTCCAATTCATGTCGCTCGACAATGCTCCATTACCGAAGCCAGTTACTATCCATTCTGACAACATTGACTCTTTCTCCTTTCATGGTGCTCGGTAGTTCTGAGGAAAAACAAACAATTATGTTGGAATTGTACTCCCACTTTGAAGAAGACAAGGTATATTATTTATCACATTATAATTTAGGGCTTTCCAGTTATTCTATGGTTACATAGTTTCTGTACAAATAACTGATCATGATTAGTCTCATTGGTGGCTTCATGTGCAAATTCAGAGCTGAGTTTTACTGTCCAATTAATCACTCTATTAATTATTCAGTTATCGATTAATACTCTTGTAAGACCAGACTCTCCAAGAATTCTATATTCTTTGTTGAACTCAAACGGAAAATTCAACTGGACTTAGTTGGTAATACTCGTACAGTAGCTCAGATAATTTGCTTTGGAAAACAAAGACGCTACCCCAGCTCTCTATTATATTGCGAGTTTAAAGTACTGAAAATTAGGCAAAGTTTTGTAAAAAATTCAATTGTGTAGGGTTGACTGGAGTAATTGTGAACATGTGGGAAATTTCACTTTCCCGATCAACTATGTTGGCAAAACTGACATAAAATCATATATGGTTGGTTTCCCTCCAAAGCTCTCATCATATTTCTGACTTCTAGGCGTGTTTTGAGGTTAACAGTGAGCATTCCAATTTTGTCACCTTCTCAAACTTCATCAACGTTTTGCATAAGATAATATTTGTTGCAAATTTTGATAGAAAGGTAAGTCTTATTTTATTGACATTATTATCCAAGAAATAATATTGTTTTGGCTTTCAGATAGACATTATTTCTATTGGAATACACAAGATGGTGGCTTTTTGTACACCATTCACAATTAGGCTCAACTCACACTTACGCAACTCAGGTCGAGAAGAGACTCGACTCTAGTCGAGAGAATGTGTTTTCAAATGGTGTCGTCGCGGAGACTAGAATCGACTCGTCTGAGTGTTACCATTTGGAAACACATACTCTCGACCTGAGTCGCGTAAGTGTGAGTTGAGCCTAACCTCGCAATGGGGGTTGTTGGGGGTTATTGTGAATGTGTGAATTGAATTTTTTACCGTTGTTTGCATGAAAATAAATATCTTATCTAATAAATTGATCTATTCAAATAAGCCACTATGTGATATATATTTTACTTACTAGCTGTTTCAAGTACATTGCATATCCGAGTTGATTATGAATTCAAGGTTATCAAAGCCGCTTTGTCCCGGCATCCTCGGAGGATATCTTTCAGCTAATAACTTACATTACCCGAGGATGCGCGCCTCCAAGTTGGTGCGGCTGGATAACTCAATCCGATATAAAAGATAGGATTGTAGTGAACTGAAACGGAACAAAACAAATGGTCAACGGCTCTGAAGGCGTAGGTAAATAACACTTCCAAACGGTGGAAGAGGCGGATGAACCTGGGCGAGTTAACCCTGAGAACAAATCCTGCAGGCTTGGAAGCAGCTAGATGACGTCCCCATCATCAAGCTTGCCCAGCGCAGCGTTCGTACCGCGGCCTGGGGACTTCTCTATTACTGACAAGCGACAAAATAAAGCCTCGGATCAGGACTGGAATAATCGGATTGTTAACGGAAAACCAAAAAAATATAGGAAATGGATAACGGATACTGTAAAAATTACCACTTGGAATGTTAGGGGTTTAACAAATGAAGAAATAGAACTGGCTTGCTTGCTAAAGGAGAATAATAAAAAAATAGCCGCCATCACAGAAACAAAAAAGAAGTTGACATATAGCTGCTATAGAGAGGATTATGTCATGCTATATAGCGGTGTTGACATGAACCAAAGAGCTAGTAAGGGAGTAGCCATTTTCATCAATAAATCCTGGGAATCTAAAATTATAGACTATTCTTTCATAAATGCAAGATTTATGACTGTGAGAATAAGGCATGAAAGAGGAAACTTCACAATCATAGCAGCTTATGCACCGCAGGAGTCGAATGATGCAGAGAAAAAGAAGGAATCGGAAGCCTTTTACAAACAATTGCAGAAAGTAGTTGACAATATAAATGCAAACGATGACATTATCTTGCTTGGTGACTTGAATGGAAGAATTCAATTTACACAAAGGAAAATTTACTCTGAAAACAATATATGCAATGGTTTGATCATATAGTTTTAAATGTGTAGCCGTCAATCGTCATTAAGTTATTCCCCTAAATTATTTTCGTCTAAGAATGAGGCTTGGCTTACAGTTCAATGAGCAAGGAAAGTTGTGTGAGTGTACCACACCAGATTTTTATATTATGGAACCTTTTTAAAATTCAAATAACAAAGACTTTCTTATACACAGTACTAGAAGGTTTATGTAGGCTATCTCAACATAATTGAACCATTGATGTGTATCATGGTGTAGTGTATGATACCATGGTTCTGCAATTCATCCAGTTTTTAATATGGAAATATATAAAATCTATTGATTTTGTTTTACTTTACCATATGCCTATTCATTAACTCAGATTCTACTTTTTCAATTTTTATTTATTACTCAAGTGTAATAATGCAAAAAAGAATGTTTTTCTTCAGATGGCAAGAACCTATGTGAAGAAAAAGCCCGATCCAAACTACACCAAAGAAGATGTCTTGTGGGTAGTGAGAGATGTGGAAAACGGCCAATGTACCTTCATGGAAGCGCAGGAGAGATATGGTGTTCCAAAAAGTGTAATATTCTATAGGATAGAAGGTAGGAAGACATCTTTGGAGAAAATAGGTTCTGGACGGCCAACAGTACTTTCATCATCTGATGAAATTGACCTTGTGAACTGCACCAAAGCCAGAGCCCGTATGGGTTACCCTTATGACAAACAGGACATTCTTAGCAATGTTGCACAGTTGATGCGGAAAGATGCTAGGAAACCTGATGTTTTCTATTATTTTTATTCGGAGCTTAATAGAACGGTAAACAAATGTGGAATTTTATCTGTAGAAAAGTCATGCTTTATGTTCAACTGTGACGAAAGTGGGTTTAACACAGATCCTACGCGTGTTAGAGCGATTGGGGAAAGAGGAAGTCCTCTAACACGAATCATTGGTGGTTCTGGAAGAGAATCCATAACTGTTCTGGCAATAATTTCAGCAGATGGAGGATATTTGCCACCATTTGTAGTTTATAAGGGTGCATCAGTACAAGCTAGATGGGTTTCTTCTAATCCTTATCCTGGCCCACTTTATTCAGCATCAAAGAATGGGTGGATAGAGAGCCCCAGTTTCATGAATGGTTTAGTAATGGATTTTTACCTCATGTAGAACGTCTGAGAGAGAGCAAAAACTGTCCAAATCAAAAGGCTATTTTGTTATATGATGGTCATGCCAGCCACATTAGTTACAGAATTATTAAGACTGCAATAGACAACAAAATTGAACTTATAAAACTGCCAAGGCATCTTGCTGACAAGATTCAGCCACTTGAAAAATGTGTATTTGCACCCATTAAAGGTTGTTGGGAGAAAAAACTAATCAGTTCTGGTAAAAAATCGAAAAACAAGGAAACTGCCGACTTACAAAATCCGATTTTGCTACTATTGGTGAAGTATGGAGGGAGGCAATGTTGAACAAAAATGTTATATCAGGGTTAAATTCAACAGGATTATTCCCTATTGATGCCAGGAAATTTCCTGAGGTAGCATTTTTACCCTCAGGATCTAAAAACTTACAAACTAAGTTGGGCTCTTGTTCCTTTTACACAACCAATTTCAAATGAAAACGGTTCTGAACTCATTCAAACTCCAAGTAAGCAAAACAGCTCACCCTCTCACTCTGAACCAACTTGTTCTACCAACATGAATGACTCTGATATGAGCAAAAATAATCCAGTGACACCAAAAAAGACACAGCAAAAACAGATTCCTAGAACACCAACAGGTATAATTGAAATATTTACTTCATCAATGGCAAAAAATATGCTTGATCAAACTACAAGATCCAATGATGGACAACCTTTTGTAAAGAAAGAAAGAAAAATCCCACGATTGAAACCAGAGCGATATGAAGAGGTCCTGACAATAGACGAGGTTTCGGTAAAAGTTAAAGCAGCCGAGGAGAAAAAAGGATTGGAAGAAAAGGTGAAAGAAGAGAAGAAAATTGAAAGATCTAAGAAGAAAGGTGAAAAAAACAAAACCAAACCTCAAGAGAAAGCTTGACTTCAATTTGAAAAATACTTGTAGACCTATTTCAAAGAAAATGTCTCTTGAAGAAAATCTTTGGGATGAGTCAGAAGATGATGAGCAGTCTATTGAAATGGCAATTATAGGAGAAACTATTGAGGAAGTAGGTTATGACCAGCTTAATTGGCAAAAAATACGACCAGGCACATTTCTACTGGTCGATCTCATTGTAGGCTCCAGAAATACAACACACAACAAATACGTATACTGTGTCCAAGATAAAGATGACGATGATGGTGAGATCCGTCATTAGCTGGATATGAAAGAGCAAATGATAGATAGAGCAATTGAAATAGGACTTGATTTGAAAACATATTATCGACATATCCAAATACCCCTTCCGTAGGTGGTAAATTGAACGAATAATAATAATTATAATTATAGTTCGACTCAGTTTGTGGTAGAGGAAAATGATGTAAGCTTGTACGATGTAAGCGTATTGCCTCAACCTGACGTAAAAGAAGTCGACAGGAAACAGTTGACAATCTATGATTAATCTATTCATAATTTGTATAATAATATTCATAATCTATTATCTTAATAATTCATAATCTATGAATTTAATGGGTCTGTGGCTGTTTTAGAAAAATGAATCAAGCTTGTTTTTGAGAAATAAAATCAATTCCATGTATTCTAGTGTTGTTTTTTATTCACCTTCCTAACCAGAGTACTACCAGACATTCTAGATCACTCTAGATTACTCATTTTCACTCATACTTCATGTGAGGTAATTGTAAACTACTATTCTGGGGTAATTGTGAACACAAATTTAGATTGATCAATCAAGAATGGTGTCTATATGATTTTATACAATAAAGATACTTTAATATTATGCAAGGTACCTAGAATATTTATTCTAGGTACATTGATATTATGTCTTGCAGAACCATATGCTTTCAATTTTAAATTATCCTCCTATGATATTTGAACATTTATACCAACTATTGATTGATTTCAGATAATCAATAGTTGGTATAAATGTTCAAATATCATAGGAGGATAATTAAATTGAAAGCTATGATTCTGCAAGACATAATATTACAATACTTGTTCACAAATACCCCTTTAGATCTGGGGTAGTTGTGAATAAGTAGGGTAATTTTGAATAGTAATTCAATGAAGTTCAATTGTTGTAGTTTTTATGTTTGACTAGTCGAAAATAAAGAGAAAGAATTGAATATCACTCTATAAGAAAATCAAATTTTTCAGGCTTCAAATAAATAGAATAGAATAGCTGCCTTTATTTTTACCTAGGAGGGCGGAGTTAGGGCGCAGCCAGCCCTCTCTTACACTCAACCCTCAATGTTATACAACTCAAAAGGTTTCAAACTTGTAAAAACTATTCACAATTACCCCAGTCACCTACCTGAATAAAAATAAAAATCCGTTCACAGCTCATGTAAAAAAGTACAGTTTTCGTTCACCTACCATTTTTCCTGTACCACGAACGGATTTTACTGTGTGTAGGAGGCAATTTGATCATATATGCCATAAATTAATCAATTGTATTTCGGAAAATTTTCTATGAACAGGATCTCAAAGTCAACTTTGCAAGTAATAAAGGATTGGATAAAATTGAAGGGTGAATTCAATAATATCTTGTAGTAATTGAAAACTTCTGTATATTTATATACATTTCAAGATTTTCTTTCTTTTTCCCTTGTCTTCTCTCGCTCTCGAACATTTATTCTTCTTTTTGTGAATATAAAAGTGTTCTACATTTTTCCTTACAATTCTATCAGTGTAGTACCATGTACCGATGCCAGCGCACAAACCTAGATATTGTTGGCATTGTCAGATTGAAAACGAGTTACCTTTAGTTTAAGAGTCTATGTGTTGATTGAAATCTTATTTTTTATTTCTTGCTTATCTATTATTTTTAGGATTCATACATTGTATAGTTTTCAATTTGATGAAATAAATTTGATTTGATATGTAGAAGTGATTGATTGCTCTTTTATTCGAAGAGAAATGACAATGAGCCAAGAGCCAAACTGTGCTACAATTTGACAAAGCATACTGTTTTCAATAAAAAAAAAGATCCGCGTAGTGATTCTAATGTAGCACTCCTCCGCTACAGTCTTGCTTGACTAGACATTTAAACTTTGGTAAATGATTCACTAAATTTATACTCGATTGATAAAATAATGTTCTGGAACTTTCCAATTAAATGAACAAGTCCTGTAGTCCTAGATTCTCTTTTCGTTTCAAAGAACAAGAAAACTTTATGCTCATGTCTGAAATTGAAATCCTAATGCCAACTGGAGATAACACCATATGCATCTAAGATTCAGGTTCGAGTATTTGTTTTTTCAAGATGAAAATAATTTGTGGAATATTCATTGAATTTGTTCAGCAAATAACAATGAACTGATCTGCAGTAAATAATTGATTCTATATATTTTTAAAACATAGGAAATAATGATTCACCAATTACACGCAAGATTTAAACGCATGATGAGAAAATTTGAAGACAAATTACTGACATATTGACATTATTTGTTGACAATAATATGTTTTTGACATTCAATTTAATTGCAGAATCACCCTGTCACCGATGTCTACTTGGAAATACAAGCTCTTGAAATCGAGTTCTACTCAGCCACATTGCACATCCAGGCCCATTTAACTGGTTTGCGCTATCTCATGTTTCACTGGCCTCTACTTTCGGCTGCGTTAGGCGTGTCATCGAACCTCTTTTTCATAACATTTATTGCTGCTGTCTCTTGGTGGCACATCTATGCACCTCGTGACCAGTATGGTGAGTCTTCTTTATTCAATTCCCAATCACAGAAAAATATGCATTGTTTAAGTTAGGTATAATTTATTCTCCCTGGATATCATAGAATAGTATTTTGTTTAGTTGAAATTATCAATGTCACTCTGTAATATACAAGTATTATTATTTAGTGTTGCCAATTATATACTCAAAGATGATTTGCGCATTTAGGGACTTGAATTCAAATCTTTCTGCTTAAGGTGCCTCGTTTTTCATGGAAAAAATGTATGATGGAAAAAATGTTTATTTCCATTTCAAATAATGTGTTTTTATCCAGCTTCACCAATAACTTCGTCAATAATTCAATCTAACTCGATCTTCATGTAATCTTCCATGCTACGAAGTTACAATGTCAAATCATAGAGAAAATATAGCATAATATCCCATGGTAAAGGTTGTCCAAATTTCAAGCCAAGTTTTTGTTATCTCAAGCCGATTACTGTCGACTACTGACGATTATTACTGTTTTGGCCAGGTGAGAGTGTAAGAACGGCACTGTATGAGAGACTACTACCAGCGTTATGTAGCTTTACGAAAAGAACTACGTGAACTATCGGCTTGAGTTAGCAGTGAAATTTGGAAGATAAACGTCGTATAGCATGGTATATTTTCTGATGCTATATTTTCTCAATGGTCGAACCATCACAAAGGTAGTCAATGGTTCTATAGAGATGACATTGATACATACTACAAAGAATTCGAAAACTCAGTCGCAAGATTGGTAGAGATGACGCGATGAAAGTGTTACCTACCATACTTCTCACTACCTATCGCATTGTTGTTTGATTTATTTGTGTCTAAAGTGCATCAGCATGTATCGGCAAACAGGAATTTTGGTTTAATCAAACGGCTTTGCTTTAATACTTGTCCATTATTCTAGACTTTTCAATGTATCTGAGAATGAATAGTATGATAGCACTGCTCAAGACTGGAGTTTTTAATGCTTTTACTCATTGTCTGATTTAATATCTCAACTCATATTTCAGTCTTCTTTACAGAATTAAGTGTTAGAATGTATCCGATAATCTGTATGTTCTAATTAATTTCATACGTGTATTGTCTAGGAAATCAAATGTTCTTCGCTGGATTTGGAACTCAATTATTCATGGGAGATTTGGATTATCAACCTGAAGGCAAGTTTAAACTATTTTCTCCTCTTTCAGCCATTTCCAATCGTATATCATAGTTCGTAATATTTTGTGTTAGTGTCACAAAAAATATATTTCAGGCTGATACCATTTGTACCAATTATTTGTGTTACTATTCTTTTAACCATTGTATAACTATTGTATTACTATTTCAAGTTCTACATGTCATAAGCCAAATATCATCAATTTTTGACTTGTAAAATGATGATGATGACATCATGATAAAGGTTATATTTTCTTTTCTCAAAAATATCACGAAATACTGGTATAGTTGATTAAAAATGATGAATTTACTTGTGACTTGAATGAAATCATGAATAAACTATTTTTTTTCTAATGTGGAATGAAAACCACTATCAAAGTTGATCTTGGTCGTATTTGTGATTACCACAGACAGTAAGAATTTTATGATTATAGAATATTTTCATGTTTATTTATGTAATAATTGTACATATTTAGAATAAAGTTAACCACAAGCTACTAGTTAGTAGCTCACAAATCTAGAAAAGCTGTACCAATTATTTGTTTTACTATTTCAAACTTTATTGTATTACTATTTCAAGTTTTACATGTCATAATCAAATTATCATAAATTTTTGACTTGTAAAATGGTTATCATGAAAAAGGTAATATTTTCTTTTCTCAAAGAATATCACGAAATACTGGTACCTATATCTAGTTAATTAAAAATTATGAATTTTACTTGTGACTTGTTTTTATTTTCTAATTATTGTTTTCTTTTAGATGAGTACGATTATGATGAATTGAGAACTGATGAGAGTGGATCCAGTAGAAGTAAATCACAAGCACAAGAAAAAACTCCAAAATTTGAAGAAAGGAAGACTAGTCGGTCTATGATAATGGAACTCAGAAGAGCAACGGACGAATAAGATGCAATTTGCATTCAAGTTGTGAGTTTGGTAAGAGGTGAACTTTTATTTCATTAAATGAAAAACTCCAAAACTACTTTAAACAAGATGTACTTGGATTAGAAACTTGGAATTCATCTATTTACAGAGGATAAGTGTTATCCTCACAAATTCCAGGCTTTTGGACCAGGGTCATGGGAAGGATGATGATCAGACCTAAAGCTTTAAATTATTTCCGAACTACCGGAAATCGATTTGCTAAATCATGGGATATTTAGCAGAGTTCATTATTAATATTCATATTTTATTCAACATTTTTAAATTTTATATAACATTAATGTTCATGTCGAATTATTAATTAATTCACTGTTGAAAATCATTTCGGTTCGCCTCAATTTTTCCATCTAACCCAGCCAGTCAGGAAATATTATAAAAGTCCACAGAATCGGAAATAAGAATTAAATTATTGCATTATTTTTGTTATTACTTGTGAAACTCATTGTTCTCATCTATTGCAAAATATAATACAGTTCTAAAATCACTAGTTATAATAATACCAATCAATTCTCTGTCATGGTAGCTTGTTAGTGTGATGACGACCAAATATGTGTCTTGTTGAAATTAAGAGTAGATGATATTCTCGTAAATTTTATGCTGCCAGCTTGTTTTGGATTGATTGGTAATATTTTTATTTCGAATGATAATAATTCTTATTATTTATCCCAAACATTTTATAAATTGTATCAAAATATTCTTGCAACCTATTCATGCATCCCAAAACGCATGGTCCTGACCGTGCGCATAAGGTTGGTCCAGCTCTGTAACCGGCCTAAAACTTTGTCAAGGTTTCTGCTTGGGAATTATCACTTGTGTGATAATTCTCAGTTTTTCAACAAGATATTGCTGTTCTAATTACAACTTTTATCTTCTCAATAGTAATTCATTTCTATACATATCATATTATCTTCTCGTAACAGTAATATATGATCTATAATCGAGAATTATCATGTCAATAGACAAATAGATATACTAGAATATCTCATTCATTTTGATTTGTAGATGTTGATATAAATCTTTAAAACATATTATATTTCCTTATTCTTCTGTTATTGTACTGTTATTCCTGTTTTCTAATTTCAATTCCTTTAATTGATATTTTTGTATTCTCTTACAGATTTGAAATATTCATTCGGAAGCAACTTAAATCATGTCATTATTTTAACCTAAATAACCGTCCAATCCAGGCGCTGATCAAATTTTATTATATTGTACAGTTTTGGTAGTTGCAACATGTTATAAACTTAATTTTGTCCTGTTCTATCAGGATTTGTTGTCTTTGATGATCGTAAAGTGTTCATAAAATTAAGTCATAAGACTGATATAAATAAATTTTATATATTTCCTCAATGAAATGTTTATAATATTGGGTAAAGTTTTTAAATCACTTTGAATTCATATTATGTAAACGAAATAAATTGTCAAACAAGGCAAATTCATTGAAATATTGAGCCAGAATACCACGAGGCAATGTGCAACCATTCAACTGCAACCAGTCTGAAACCAGTCGCAAACCAGTCTGCATTCAGTTGAGAAATTAATTATTACTCTCTGAATGAAAAGAAAGCCTTACATAGCCTTACATAGCGTTAGTTTATGTCAATTTGATCTTATTACTACATTCCTTTTATAATAATAGTGTGTTATAAGAATTTGTTCATAAAATTATTATTGGTCTCAAGGATAAGATTCAATTCAGTGTGTCTTGCTGTATTGTTAATATTAGACTATCATTCAAAAGTTGTCATCTTTCATAGAACTTCATAACTATGTACTTTTTCCCTAGCTGTGATTGTATGTGCCCTTTCAAATTCATCAACTGTAAATATTTGTGTCAAAAATGGTATCAATAATTGACTATAGTTGATAATTTAAAATAATTTGAGAACTGATCCGATTATGTAGCATAAGCTTGAACTAGTCATGAAGTAAACACACAGTTTTACCTCTATTTTTATAATGTCATATACTCAGTTTCTATTCATTACCAAAAAATTATTGACGGTTTGGCATTTCTCTTAATGTTTAAATGCTTATATGTTTTTATGTTGCGCATTTACGGCGAAACGCGGTAATAGATTTTCATGAAATTTGACAGGTATGTTCCTTTTTTAATTGCGCGTCGACGTATATACAAGGTTTTTGGAAATTCTGCATTTCAAGGATAATATAAAAGAAAAAATCTGGTGTGGTACACTCACACAACTTTCCTTGCTCATTGAACTATAAGCCTCATTATCAAACGAGAATAATTTAGGGGAATAACATAATAACGATTGACGGCAACATATTTGCAACTACGATCAGACTACTGTATAGCCTATGTGTATATACAATTGTTTTCAGAGTACTTTTTCCTTTATGTAAATTATGAAATTCGATGATATTTTTTGAAATTCGTCAAAACAGCTGTTCTACAGATGAAATATCTTGACTATGACTGTGTTCTTTTTATAAACTGCTCTACCTACCGTACCCACGGTATATGGAAGAAGAAAAAGTAAAAACCGTGTACCTACCTATCTCATGCACGAGAAGGAGGTTACAAAGTCCATTTCTCAAGGATTGGGTGGACCCCCCATTAGTACCCCAGGAAAAAGACTCATGTCAGTTGATAGAGCTAATAAATAACTATACAGGGTATAGATTTGAAAAAATCGTTAGAGCCGTTTTTGAGAAAATCGTGAAAAACATGGTTTTTTAGTAGCCTAACTGTCATTTTTCTCAAGAATATTACTGAGCTCCTGCAATTTTCTCAGAAATGAGACTCATGTCAGTTGATAGGGCTTATAAATAGCTATCCATGGTATAAATTTGAAGAAAATCGTTAGAGCCGTTTTCGAGAAAACCGTGAAAAACATGGCTTTTTAGTCATAATCCGCCATTTTTTTCAAGAATATTACGGAGCTCCTGGAATTTTCCCAGAAATGAGACTCATGCCAGTTGATAGGGCTTATGAATAGCTATCCATGGTATAAATTTGAAAGAAATCGATGGAGCCGTTTTCGAGAAAACCGTGAAAAACATGGCTTTTTAGTCATAATCCGCCATTTTTTTCAAGAATATTACGGAGCTCCTGAAATTTTCCCTGGAATGAGACTTATGCCAGTTGATAGGGCTTATAAATAGCTATCCATGGTATAAATTTGAAGAAAATCGTTTGAGCCATTTTCGAGAAAAACGTGAAAAACATGGTTTTTTAGTCATTATCCGCCATTTTTCTCAAGAATATTACGGAGCTCCTGAAATTTTCCCTGAAATGAGACTTATGCCAGTTGATAGGGCTTATGAATAGCTATCCATTGTATAAATTTGAAGAAAATCGTTAGAGCCATTTTCGAGAAAAACGTGAAAAACATGGTTTTTTAGTAATTATCCGCCATTTTTCCGCCATCTTGAATTGAATTTTATTGAATTTCTTATTGTCGGGTCCTCATGGTATAAGGACCTTAAGTTTAAAATTTCAAGTCAATCGGTTAATTAGGAATGAAGTTATCGTGTTCACAGACATACACACACACACACATACACACATACACACACACAGACCAACACCCAAAAATCATGTTTTTGGACTCAGGGGACCTTGAAACGTATAGAAAACTTGAATTTAGGGTACCTTAATTTTTTTTGGAAAGCAATACTTTCCTTACCTATGGTAGTAGGGCAAGGAAAGTAAAAAGGAGCCTCCTTCATACGCCAATATTGGAGTAAAAATCAGTCTATAGAATTATTCATTATAAATCAGCTGACAAGTGATTACACAGATGTGTGGAGAAGCCAATCTATTGCTGTACCGTATTTCCATAAGGTCTATAGTTTCAATCAATTACTTGTGGATGAGAATACTGCGTGAGTTCACAGAACTACTAGTATTATTAATCAAAAGTCAATTGCTAGCCAGATCAGTGTATTTAATAGAATTCATGTTTATATTATCAGGTATTGATGAAAATTATATGTGCCTGGTTTCACTAAAGTTGTAATAGTCAAGAATAAATGTAATGGTCAATGACTCAGGTACCTGTACCACGGTTCACAACGAGTGTACTGGAACATGATATATTTAAGTTAGGTAGGTACTATCAATAACTTCAGTGCACACTTAATAAGCTGGGTTTACACCAGAGTTATTAACAAAATGTTAATAAATTAATCCTTATAATATATTCTATTAGATTGAATGGAACTTGACAAACACATGCTCATCATGTGTATGATAAGTTATGTTCAATCTAATATAATCTATAAGGATTAATTATATTAAATTAATTTAGAGTAATTAACATTTTGTTAATAACTTTGGTGTTAACCAACTTTATAAAGCTTAGGCTACCCGGCTTGATTACGTTCAAATTCTTGACCAACCTTGGTGAAACCGGGTATTAATGTTTCATTTATAAAATTTGAAGGAATAGATATCAGGCAGTATTTTATGGTAAATTGAAAAATTGTTCAAGTCTGATATAATATTCTACATTTTTTGGATTGAGTCAATTGATTCTGTACACTATCAAAAATATGCCTAATAAAACATATCAAAATTAATCACAAAAATTAAACCTATAAGGTAGAACTATAAAACTAAAAGTTTTGAATGTTTCAATATCATTTCAGATTATAAAAATCTATAGATTTCTTATTTTAAATATCCCTCCAAAGTTTCATGTCAACTTTGTTGTTCCTTTACGACCACGGGTAGCGCTTCGATCTACATTTGAAAGTTCTGTTGTGAGTAACTCAGTAACACAGGCATAAAATTCAAATTCACTGATAAAACTATAAAAGTTTTCGATTTTAGATGAACATTTTCAATTCTAATTTCTCGTATTGTTCAGAAACTCGACTGTTTGCTGTTATGAGGTATTTTGTTGCTTGGGTTGGTGAAACTGCCTCAGCTGTAACTTTGTCAGTGCTGTAAGGTTGGTATACCGGCATGGCACCGGCATTTCGTTGATTGTTGGTTTGTTGTTATTCGTGTTTGTGCTCTCGGTGGTTTCGGTGTTCTTTTGATATTAAGGTTATGAACGGTATCTTGTCCAGAAAAAGGTGATAAGAAAAATGTGCTCAGTGTGATGGTTTTCTTTTGAACTTGAATTAAGAAACATATTATTAAAATGCGTGCTTATGTGTTGTGTTTCATCCTAATTGGTAAGTTCCAAACATGATTTTTTCCCTTTGAATGGACCCACGGTACGGTAACCTACAATTTTTCTCACAATTGTCACATGTGTAAAAGTGTATTTTAAAATAAAATAATTTCTTAGTGTAAGCTATAAAATATATTTGAGTTTATGAAGAATCTCACAAATACCAAACTACAAATATATCTAGAAATTGTGTATAAAAAGTTGAGAAGATTAAAAGTGTTTGTTAAAGACACCGGTTCCTATGGTACCGGTACCTACAAAATAACTCTTGTCATAAACTTAGGGCCGTTTCCACAGTGCCGGAATCGGAATCTCATGTCAAGTTTCGTTTGCTATAATATGATTCATTTTGAGATTAAACCACCAGCTAATTTAATTCAGTTTGAGTTTTAACTTTATAAACGGGAGTTAATAATAATTTTAGAGATGGAATCATTCTAGTGACCCCCTCTCGGTTGGAGAACTCGCTCAAGAACTGCTGTATTGTAATCTTTGAAACCCGCTACTTTTAATTATACAGAGCTAATGAAAATCATGGAAACAGCTAAATATCTCTCTGACAAGAATAATTTGACAGTAGGTTTGACATTGGGGATTATATTTGAAATGAAAAATTACCTACTCTGTCGCTTTAACATCTTTGACCCTCATATATGATTCCAAATTATTATTTTTTTTAATGAGAATGTGGTCATGTGATACATAATTTAAATACAGAGCTCCAAGAGAAAATGAATGGCAAAAACCGCACATTGATATCTCAACCAGTATCTATTTTTTGATGTAAAAGTTTTAAATTATTTTGTATATTAACCAGCTGAAATCATGTGTCAGCATATGAAGAAGTGTTTGTGTGATAACTCCCAAATAACCTCAGCTAATGTTATGAATTAATGAATGAAAAAACATTGCATGCAATGAATTCTTCAGCTGCCTAAATCACAACAATTTTTTCCCATGCACTTACAATGTTATTTTTATATCCTTAAAAAGGTCGAAGGAGTGAGTCAATTTTGTTTTCTAACTAACTTGACTTGTAAAAAGGCTCTAAGAATGCTTGTTCAAAATTTGAAGCTGATTGATCAATTCTTTCTAAAGTTATTGTAGAACATACAAACAGACGGACAACGACTTTGTCCTTCAGTAACTCAAAAGTGAGAATTTGCTAACGCTCGTTCAATTGTAGCACTTCTTAGATTTCGACTGGGCATATCAAGGCGATAGACAAATGAGTCAATTCAATTTTATATTATGACTTCTACATCTTGCCGACTTTTCAATGTGAGGTTTAGGACTTTTAATTCGAAGCTGGCTTTTATTGTTTAATCATTCACTCATTATCTAGTTTTCGATTGATAATGTAACATCTTGTCTTGTGGGACCGGATTCTCTCTCTTTTACTTTGTCTTCAATTTTATATTCGTGGGCATTATCAGCGAAATTTTCAAACTCACCACATCTCACTGTCTCTCTTATTATTATTTAGGCTACTGTACTCTGGAACTAGAAGGTATTGGCTTGAGTTGAACTATAATATTGTTGTATTCATAAATCGCATTATTATTATTATTATTATTACTCTCTTTTTCACGCAGCTGCGGATAGCTTATGCGAAGAGGGGCAAAATTTATGCAACCTCTTGGCATTATTTTCTATTATTGATAAAGTATTTTACCAAGTATGTTGGAGCGTTTGGCGTACTATGCGAGCTTTATCAAGCAGAACAGACTTCTGCCTTTTTCCTACCAGAGTTTCTGAGACATCATTAATATTATTAATGACATTATTATTATTATTATTATTATTATTATTATTATTATTATTATTATTATTCTGTGAGTTTAGAGAAACAATGAATTAAACAGACAAAAAACTGCGCAAAACTTCAACAAATTCTCTTGAATCGTAAATCTTAAAACGTAAAATTACCACAATAACATAAAAATGAGGTAAGAGGCTTATTTTCATTTTTCATTGAAAATTAAATGTTTTCACTTGGGACGTTCTCACATCTAAAGGGTCAATCATTGCTTGTTGTTGTACAGGTAACATAAGCTGTTGTACCTGCATGTTTGTTTGCGTTTTGGAAAGACAAGTCTTAGAGGAAACCCTAGCGAGTGATGCGGGGAGGTGCTCCAGTGACTCGATTGCCCTGGTTGTTGGTGGTGGAGGCGACCCCTCGTAGTTGGGGTGGTCAGGTCACCCGATGCAAGAGGGTTTAAAGGGTGTAGCGACGTACTGTACTCAGTATATTGAATCAATACTCCAACAAACAATGGTTGGCTCCAAAACATTGGTCAGACTGTTTGCTAGGGTTCGTTCCCCTTCTTTCATACTTCCTTCCTCCTTGTAAGCCATTCACAACCAACATGCTTTTTTATCCGAGCCTAGCGTAGGGGAGCCTCGTCTATTACCTTACTAATAATCCTGGCATCTCTTTCATTGTGCTTAGCCCAATAATCGACCCTAGCCAGACATAGTTGAGAGACGCCAGCTTATTCAACGCAAATTGAATAGATGTAGGTACCAATTCTAGTTTCCCTATATTTCCATGACCCAGGAAATCTATTTTGCAGCGACACCAGAAGTCAGACCTCATCACCGACAAGATACATCAATATATTATGTGGCACTTTAGGATACGTAATCATTTTTGTTATCCCTGTTTTTCCAACTTCATTTATCCTTTGCAGTTAAAATATTGCATTTTTCCACTCATGCACCATAGCAATAGGAAAATACAGTTTAAAAGTACAATAAAATAAATTGAAAGTATAATATGCTGAAAGTAGATAATGTGAGAACTGTTCAGAATATAATCCGTGGCTTAGAATGTGGTTTAGACGTAAAGTAGTATTCAACGTGGTGGAAATGTTTTTGGGACAAGTTGTCATTTTCTATATTGAGCGCTAATTTTTATTAATGTATTACTAATTATTATTATTATTCGTACATATTATGAATCCCTCTTTAATCTATCACATAATTTCTACCTTCAAATAATGAAAGCATTTTTTCAAATCCAATCCAATATTTAGACATTTCTCAATGCATATCTTTAAAATGTCACACTTTGCAATCTTTGATATTATTTACTGAGTTCATCATCGCAGCCAATTTATATAACAGAATATCTAATACCTGTCATCCATATCAATTAAAGAATGACTCACAGTCATCTTTACCAGAGAATACTATTTCTAGAGATGGCTGTGCTCATATCCATCACTCATATTATAATTAGTCATCAACCACAACATTATTACTCATCAATCATATTATCATGATTACTCATTCAAGATTGCTTGAACAAATCGTAAAGCGGGCCATTCACTATCTGATTTCTTGTCCAACAATGGTCAAGAAATGTAGTAATGGTTGTAGAGCCGGTAGTAAGACCACTAGTTTGATCTTTCACCACTCACGCTCCGTCTTATTGTCCTCGAGTTAGTCCAACATCCTCACTCACATTCCAACTCGACTGACTACGCGGCTGAACATGGGAAGTTGGATGTGTTGGGTCTCCAGTTCACCCAACTCGTCCGGCTAGACATCAAACATTTGACCCAACATCAACAACCCCATTCACAGTCCGATGTTGAATCCAACATTGAATGTTGGACCTCAAATTGGATAGTGAGTGAGTGATTATTGATTTACTGCATTATTAGAAACCTGCTTAAGAAAAATGACCCGCCCGCTTAGTGAATGGCCCGCTTAAAGCTGGGTTTTCGTTTGTGCGTAAATGCCATCATCGACAACTACAGGGTGAGGTCTCAGATTGGGTGGATATCAATGTGTCTAAATAACCTAAAAGATAATGATCAATTTTGTTTTGATGAGGGAGGTTGAGTTCATACTTTTCTATACTTTTAAATGGCAATAAGTTGATTCATATTATTAGAAATATGTTGATTCTTGAATAATAAGCACAAATAATGAGAAGTTATTTGATCAGATGATTTAGCTCACTTGAAATTTGTACAATATGAATGTTAACAATGCTTGTCGTCGTCGACTGCGGAACAACAAAAATGGAAAATTATCTCATCTCCTATTATGAATCCAATTGGCTATGTATCGGTCGCTAACTTTGATTGCAATTCGCAGGCCTCGTTAACGGACAAGACGACACGTTCTACTTTGTGAAAAACCCGCAGGACTTGTCGGTGGTGGCGGGTGACGAGGCCCTGTTGGAGTGCGCGGCAAGTGTGAACGCGGGATTGGTGTACTCGTGGCAGCAGGATGGTGTCACCGTCGAGAACACCACCAGGCGGCTGCAGGTCGGCTCCAATCTGCTCATCAGGAGATCGGATCCGAACACCGATCAGGGTCACTATGCCTGTATTGCCACTGATGCCACCACTGCGTTCTCACTCACCAGTCGGTCTGCACTGCTCAACGTACACTGTGAGTCCAAATTTTCAACCATCTTTCTAATCTTGATCCAAATCTTGTGTTTCAATGGCTACTTGCAGTTATCACTTTGAATTTCTTTCTTTGTCATTACTCTGTAATAGATAACAAATTATAAATCTCAGTACCCTCTAAAATTATTCTATCACAACATGTTTCGGACATTAATTCCATTTTGTGATAGAATAATTCAAAAGGGTTCCGAGATTTATATTTTTATTTATAATATTGAAAGTAGCCCTAAAGAAAAAAGACAATAGATAACAAATGCATGCAAATAAGTAGGTTTCTAGGTAAAAAACCTAGAGTAGAGAATGCTGTTACGTTGAAAATTTATATTTATTGTGACAATCACTCTTCCCTGTTGATATGTTGAATCATAATAAATTAATTAGGTGGTTCGAAACCCACCTAAAACTGCAGATCCATTCATCTCTCATTATTATCCTCCACATTACCCACGCACAAGCCTGGAGCTCAAGTGGGCATCATTCTCAGCAAAAAAGTGAGTGTTTTGTAGTTAATTCAAATCTTCAATAATTATTTGATAAAAACTTTTTTTAATAAATTTTATTTTGAAAAATTTTATGTTCCACGAATAGAAACGAAATGTTCCATATTCATAATTCATGCAATCTTACTTAATTCTACATTACTCACATTACTAGGCCTAGTATAACTATCTTGTGTACGCGAATCCACCTTTTTTAAGTGGAAGTGTATATCTTATTATTTGGACTTGGTCTTGTAGATTTGGTACTTTCCATCTATCTGAATTCGAGAAAGTAAGCAGTAAGGGATCATCTGGTTTAAGGGGTTTCCCATCATTTTAAATTACTTTTGCATGCAATTATATAATTATTATATAATTCAATAGAAATCAATCAAATACCAACATTATCATGTCGGTTCGATTCATCAGTATGAAAGCAATTTAAAAAATAAAAATGTTAATCTTATATTAATACGATTGACAGGTCCCAATGGAAGTCATTCATGTTGGTCTTTCTTCCTTCCTTCTTATGTAGAGTTATCTCAGTATCTCATTTGAATAAGCACTTTGAATGTCTAATGAGAAGGATGTGTAATGAATAAAAATTCATTTGTAGATAATAGTGTCGTCAATTTAATTTGAATGTGGTGATCGGTTATCTGAGTGAGTGACACATGTGAGTATCGATAGTCGAGTATCGCGGCGGTATGGGTGGTGTGATGAAGTGCCGGCGAGGGTGGGCCTCTCTCCCACTCTTCTCTCTCACTCTCTTCCTCATGCCTTCTTCTTTTGATTGTTTGTCTTTTTGTGTTATCGTCGACTGGTCGTCGTTTCTTCTATCACTCGTGTCTCTCCCACGTATTGGTCGAAAGAATGCCATCCGCTCTAAACGAATTCAGACCGGCTTGTCTGTCGGTTGTCGACGCAAGAGGAGATAACAAAAAGAAGAGAAGGATTCGGACAAGGCAAAGCCAGAACACAGGCGGAATGGTGATAGCAGCCTACTGGATCTGGACGAGGGACTCCTATCCGGTGAACAGAAACAGAGAACTGCACTCTCGAGTCTCGGCGCCGCCGTGTGTGCGCGTGTGTAGATCTTGCGCCGATATCTTTTTATTTCTCACCCGCTCCGCGTTGTGGAATTTCAATTTGACCTGTTGCCCGGCACACCTCCACCCCCTCCCCCATCCTATACCCACTCGTTGCCATCCGTTTTACTAATTAGATCGTTCTATCATTGTTCCCATCATCGCGTTATTACCCTTATCCTTCTCCTTATCGAATCGTCTCCTAAAATACCAACACTCTATTTTTTATTTTTTTCGATCAAATATCTTCCACTTCTGTGCAACTGAATACCTGTTATCATGCTTATCTGTGACACTACTTAATTTATTGAGCCTTCATCTAGGATAACAATATTTGAGGTAGCGTATATTTAAGAAAGGAGAACTGAGGAACAGTATCTTTCAGATATGTCTGACGATTTTTCATCTTCGACATTCACACACTTAATAATTCAAATTTCAAATTTATTGTCAAATTCATATAAATAATTCACAAAACATGGAAAACAAAACTCAGTTTCAGACATTAGAAATTTACTAACAAAAATACAAAAGCTTTTATTGAAACTAAATAATAATATAATATATTATATATTATATATATTATAGGTTTTAAACCTATGCAGGTATCATTTTCCCTCAAATATTACCCGTAATTATCTATAATGGACATTATATTTATTCTAGCAGCAATGTTACTTTCTTATAAATAAACTATAAATATATAGCTACATTTAGCATCAACTTGCTAATGCAATAAGTAAGTACCCTTATTGTTTTTCGTTTTCTTTGTTTGTAATGTTTTTTGGAAAATAAAGTTTTTGGAAATATAATATTTGCGTTGCCAGCAAAACAAAGTTTGTGCGCCAGCAACGAGCATTCAGTAAGCACTCTAATTTGAGAAAACTAGAAAAAAGTAACTCTAGAAACAAAAAATTTAGCAAAAACTTGAAAAAAAAATTAGCATACACTTTCAAAAAAGAAGAAGAAAAACATTTAAACATTACAAACATTGAAATATTTTATCATTAAACATTTAAGATTTAACATTTAAACATTAAAAACATTTAATATAATGAATTATATTCATCCAACAATCATAAACCAGTACGAAAATCTAACTTAGCTTGTCCTCAGTAATAAAAATCAAACATGTAAAGTTTAAAGCCCAGTTTCTAGGACACTAATTAAATTCTAATGAGCCATTAAATTTTTATAGCTGTAGGTTCAATAATCCAGTAGATAATAAGAGTGTATCAGAATCCGGGTCTATGACTCATGTAAGAAAACATTCAAACTATAAATATTGTATCAGAAATTAATTAATTTTTTCATATTTGAACTTGCTGTTGTAGTCAATTTATTAATATAATATAGATTCGCCCATCAAGCTTAGACAAGTGCCCTTATTCATAAGAAAATACAAGAAGTTGGAGTGAATGATAGATACAGTAATAAGTAAGTAATTATTGAGGGTAATGCCCACATAAGCTCTTGTGCGTGGGTAATGAGTGAGAGGGATGGTGATGAGAGATGACTACTACTTTTTAGGTACTCGGGACCGACGACTTATCGTCTCCTCTGAAAGACGGAGTGGCCGTATCTATGTGATTGAGCTGTGGTCAAAAACTTTTCGCCCCGGTCGAGATTCGAACTCGGATTCACAAGAGAGAATAAAAATGAGAATTATTTCACAAACAATAATAAGTAGAGTGGAATGGAGAAGTGAAAAGTCAAGTACACCGACCTTGGCTTGGCAGTGGCCGCAGGATGTCCGCGAATATCCGTCCATCCGTCAATCGGCCAGGCCTTTGTCTTCTCAGCCTCCTCCCCCTCCCCCACCCATCACTTTCCCTCTTCATTGTCTTTCTTCATCGGGGCTGTGTCTTTGTCGGAAGCATCCAACTCTATACATGTATAGGCCTAATAAACTATAGTTACAGATCGTTGGTCGGAAGGAGTTCATCCTGTCGTTCCTCTCTCCTCCCACCCAAGTCGGTGGTCACCCAACCAACAGCAGTTAGTGTCGCCTCTCCACTACTTTTTTTCCTAATTCTCTCTCGTTCTCTCACTCTCTCACTCTCTCTCTCTCTTCTACCTCTTATTTCCAACAAAGGCCCATAATGAGCGTGAGAAAATCTGGTCGGCTCGGCTGATTTTCATCTTCGTTATGAATTGTTCAAAAATAAGTTTTGTAGCTATTAAATCATAAAGACATCAATTTGATAGTTCAGGTGCTTTTTGAGCTGTAATACTAGAGTTATACTGTATGTGAAGTTTGATTTCATCTCTGATCGAAAAAGAGGGAGAGTGGACTTGATGCTGAATAAGTGAATCATATGGAGTAATTTTTCAAAACGGACAACTTTGATTCTGTCTTGGAGATAATGAAAATGTGCTTTTCACTTGAGTGATGCATTAAAAATACACTCCACAA
The DNA here is from genome assembly GCF_014356525.2 of Nilaparvata lugens. Taxonomy (NCBI): domain Eukaryota; kingdom Metazoa; phylum Arthropoda; class Insecta; order Hemiptera; family Delphacidae; genus Nilaparvata; species Nilaparvata lugens. The sequence continues at coordinate 74,861,862 of NC_052506.1, forward strand.
CTTCTTTAATTATTGTGTTTCTTATTTTATGTTGTGAAAAATCATGCTACTTATAATATAGGGTGCTATAGATATCAATATTGTGAATATCGAAATAACAAATATCAAGATCTCAATATCGTGTCGATTTCCTGCGTATTCATCGTTGATTGTAATGGCGACTCAGTGACTGACCCGTAAATCTCGATATCATACTCTCCCTCTCTCCATTCATGGAAGACTCGCAGGTGATTCAAGCTAGAATTTGAGCCTTTTTTTACCTCTGATAGAGAATAGTCATTTCCTGGTAGAGGCTAGTTTTAGACGGGTTTCTTCCGGTTGGTGTATTATTACATTCGATGGTTGTGAATGAAAAATGCGTGCCTAATGAAAAATATAATTACTGATTGAGAAACAGTTTTGTCTCTGTGAAAACCAGAGTAAAAATAACGTGAGATTATTATATACATTCTATACTTCATAGTGACAAATGCAGGGCTGGAGTTTCGTTTCGTCGCTCGTTCCCCCGTAGGATTGGATTCTTGCATTGTTCTAAATTTTCATTTCCAACAATAATATTCTCTTACATTTGGATGATTTGGAAATGTTCCATGAGGACGAGAACGTACTAAAATTATTATTCTAGTACGTTAGAATATTCTCAGTTGTTGGAAATCCTATTCATAGTATGGGTTGTCCATGAATCTTATATTCCAATTTTGTATATAATTTAATTGGGAACAGAAATTGCTAATGAGCCACATTTTTTCTAGAAGGTATATTTTTTGTAATGTATGATCATTTGAGAGTGCAGATAAATAATAGTGAATTATTATTCATATATTCATTGACAAATAAAAATAATCAGGTATTCTATTTTGTTTATTGATAACATGGTTTAGCACATACAAACCATGACCTGAAGGGCAACAGGCTAAGCCCAAAACTGTCTCTCTTCAAAATCTTGATAGAATAATAATAATAATAATGAACTTATTCAAATGAATTATAACTATTGTGAATAAGAAAAATAACATGATAAGAAAAAATAACTATTGTGATCATTTGTAGAAAATGGAATATACTTGGTCTTGAGGCTCCCAATGATTGGAAAAGAATAAGCTTTGTGTAATTGGTGTCATTAACACATCCAGCCACATTGAAATTTGAAATATCCTAGTTACAAAATGGCTAAAAAATTACTTAATCCTTTTGCTACTCAATCCTTTTATATTGGTTTCCACAAAATATTGCCACAAAAGACTTTACAAAATCGGTCTGAATATTAGACTCTATCGTGTTATGAATAACTGAGAGCAGTCAAAGGCGGTGCACGAGCTGCCGAGATGGGCCTAGTTTCGTATTCAGGAGCGAGCGCCACTAACTCCATTATGGCCGAGGATCATCCTTCGTGTTTGCCGCACGCTCCTCTTCCTCCTCCTCCTCCTCCTCCTCCTTCTTCTTCTTCTCTTCTTTTTCTTCGCTTTCTTCTTCTTCCGCTACCAGATGAATGTGGAACGCGCGCTGAATTATTGCTGCTTCTGCTGCAAGCTGTCCAAAAGAACAGCTCCAGAATGTAATCAAGGCTGTATTTGTTTTTCCATTGTCCGTTCGCTGTTCCAGTTGGTTTTCTCTTCTCGTCTATTCTTCCAATAAACCGAGGATAACTTTCAAAACGGACGTCTGTCTCTTCTGTGGATTCTTCTTGTTTTCTTTCCATTGTCATTTAGTGCTGGGAGTTGGTGGAATCAAATATTGGAGGACAATAAAGTTTGTCGAGAGTAGTATTGGTTTTGTGCTATGTCAGCTGGTCTTAATGCAGTCAAAAAGTCTAAAATCAACTTGATTCATGAATTATTTCATAATTCAGTAGTAGTTGTTCTTAATTTTTTTCCAGTGATGCTGGGCTGTTCTTGTTTCAACTAGGTTCAAATTCACTCCGGAATCATGCCAAGAATGCTTAATGATTCATTGTGAAGTAGAGAATTGTTGTCAGGTGTACCTGGAAAGGAAATCTGTATGAGATAAAGCGCTCTACTTAATCTCAGATTGTAGAGCAGAAAAATACGCCCAGAGGGATTTTGAATTATACAACATATAAATGGGAACAATCGGAAGATATTGTTGATCAAAAACTAAAATTCATCAAAATTCATTTTTTCTTTAAATTTCATTCATTTTTGAAAAATCATAGCTCGATACTGATTAGAGATAGAGAGTTTTGAATGATCTCATTTTATTCAGAATTTCTTAATGCAAAAAAAGACGAGATCAAATTTTTCGGTCCGATTAACGGAGTTGGCGGAAATAGCTGAAAACTGGAAAATGAACAGAAAATACGAGGTTTTTGGGCCACCCTGTATCTAGCACAAGGAAATTTTGCATGAAGAAATTGGTTCTGGACTTCTCTCATGTATCCAAATAATATATTAAAAAAAATCAGAACTACAATATATATTGCAAGCACCAATGTATATAGTGACTGGACTATAAAACCATTTTTAAATTTGAAAATATCGACCCAAATGTGATTATAACTCGGCCGATTCCTTCCTCTGCATCCTATTTATTTATTTTCTGTTTTATGGTCTCACTCTCCAGTCGCGAAACTTGAACTTGCCACTGTAATCAAAATCATGCTGCGTTGAAAGGAAGCTGTTTGCCGAGAGAATAGAAGATACGGTTGGCTTTATTGCGTAGCGGCTAGATTGCATTTCTGAATTGGCAATTGTTTCTTTAAAAGCTGTTAATGGAAATGAGTGACGGAGTGGTGGTTGTTTTTCTGCAATTAGTTGAAAGGCGGGTGGCCGGTTCTCGTGAGAATGGGAATGCCAATCTGAGCGTGAACACCGATTGACATGCTGTCTGCTGTCGACCGCTGATCTGCTCTGCTCAGCGCCTCAGCCTGCTCACACACAGCCCAACTTGCAACCAGTGCAGACTGCTGCAGTGCAGCGCATAAAACACTGCTGTCATTATTATTACAGTATTATCACTCCTCCTTTTCCTAGTTCGTCTTCTTTATGCTCTTCATCTTCACATCTCCGCCTCTTCTTTCTTTTCCTTATTCATCTACTCTGTGCATCCTATTGTATTTTTCCTGTTTTTATTTCGTCATCATTCTCGTAGCCACTCTCTCTCTCTCACTCACACACACACACACTCTCTCTCTCTCTTTCTCTCTCTCTTATCTTTCCTTCATGTTTTTTCCTCTTCATGGGTGCTCATCTGGGTGCTCTCGTCTGGGTGCTCATCGGAATAAGAAGCAAAATATTAGCATTGATCTCCCACTAGATGAATTAAATGATTATTTTGTTGAACCCATCAACCCAACTACCCCTATTAATAATGAGGAGATAGCACAAAACCAATTAATCAACCAGTTTCTTCATGTCCTTCCAGATGAACCATTCTTTTTCTCATATGTTTACCCGGCAGAAGTATCTCATATTATCCTCAACGCAAATAAAAACGCTAAAGGGGTGGATGGTATTCCAATTCTTTTCTACAAAAAGCTACTTCCCATTCTGCTTCCCACAATCACCCACATCTTTAACTTTTCTCTGCAGTCAAGTGTTTTTCCTGACTTATGGAAGTGTTCATTGATTAAACCTATCCCTAAAACTAAAAATGCATCAGCTCCCAATGATTTCCGCCCAATCAATATTCTCTGTTCGATATCCAAAGCACATGAGAAGATAGTTCATAGGCAGGTGGTTGAATATCTGTCTCGTTTCAATTTCTTTGCCAAGTTTCAATCTGGATTCAGACCTCATCATAGTACAAGCACTGCTTTGATTAAGATAACTGATGATATTCGGGCTGCACTGGACAAGAAGTTGACTGCTGGTACTCTTTTGGTACAGTTTGATTTCAGCAAAGCTTTCGATAATGTGAATCATCTCATACTGTTGGGAAAGTTGAAAAATCAATGCAATTTTTCTCTCTCCACATTGGCATGGTTCAAATCTTACCTGGTGGGTCGATCTCAGGCTGTGGTGGGGACAGCTGGTGACGTCTCCTCTTGGCGTATTATCAATCAAGGAGTCCCACAAGGCTCGGTGTTAGGTCCTCTTCTATTTTCAATTTATATTAATAATGCTCCAATGATTCTCAACAATACCTCTTATCATCTATTTGCTGACAACCTGATAATTTATTCACATTTTCAAAAATCGCAGTTCACACATGTCATTGATCAAGTGAACAACGATATAGCATTGCTTGTTGAGTGGACTTCTGCTCATAGGTTGACGCTTAACCCTTCAAAAACTCGAAGTATTGTCATTGGACATCCTGGGCTGTTGAACCAATTGGACGTCACTAATGCACCTCCAGTGACCATAAATGATACTAATATTCCTTACTGTTCCAGTATCAGAGTACTTGGCTTATTAATTGATTGCTCATTGAGCTGGCGAGAACAAGTTACTCATGTTTGTAATAAGGTTTTTGGAGGAATGCATCAACTTAAAAGGATAAGAAGATTTCTGCCCAGAGCTGTTCGCACTACCCTTGTCATGTCCTTGATAATGTCATTCTTTGATTATTGCTGCATCCCTTATAACGACATAACAAATGAGTTGAATGGTCGGCTCCAATGCTCATTGAACTATGCAGTCAGGTTCATATTTGATGCAAGGCGTTTCTCGCGAATCACTCCATTCTTCATGGAATAGGTTCTACTCTTTGTTTCTAAAAGTTATGTACTCTCATCTACATATTTATTTTCTGTTCTGAATATGTTAATTGTTCATTTTTTCCATTATAATGTAGTGCTAGTATGCAATGGGTCTTGCAAGACCTGGCAATACATTGTCATTTGTGATAAACAATCAATAAAGAATTACTGTAAATTACATATTATATTTAAATTACATGTAAGCATATATCTATCTTATCTTTCCTTCTTGTTTTCTTTCTTCATTTTTCGGTCACCTCGTCTTCTCCTTACTTCTGTCTTTCCCTTTTCTTGTTCCTTAAATTTTTCTCAGCTAATTTCCTCACTTTACCTCCTCTTCGTATTCATCTTCATATATTTTCATTCTCCTACTACTCCTTCATCGTTTACACATTTTGCTTCAATTTTACTAGTTTACATTTCATCATTCATATTTCTTCTTGCTGCTCTGTATCTCCCTCCTTCTTTTCCATCAAATTCCGACTCATAATTTCACTTTTTTCAATAGTCTTTCCCTCTTCAACTTTTTCTCCTCCTCCTCATCATCATCGTCATCATCTCCTCCTCGTCCTCCTCCTCCTCCTACTACTAATTATTCCCGCTTTCCTCCTATAGTTTCGTCTTCCATCTTATTGTTTATTATTTCCCACTTCTCCTTCATGCCTTATTCTACGTGCTCGGTTTCTAATCGTACTTCTTATCTGCCATTTTTACGTTGATCTCATTCATGTCTAATATCTATATATTAGATATTTACATTTTTGTCTTTCCCTTGCATCTCTCTCTTTTCTTTTCGTCCTTTGTATAATATTATGCTTTCTACTAATTTCTCTTCATGTTCTTGTCCTATCTTTCCTCATAGCTCCTAATTCTCACTTCTGATTTCGTCCCTTGTATATTATGCTTTTTACTAATTCCTCTTCAAATTCTTGTCCTATCTTTCCTCATAGCTCTCAATTCTTCCTACTTCGTTGGGCTTTGTTATTCTTATTCTTTCTCGCTTCGCTCTCGTTTTTCTTATAGACTCTTTCTTTTCCTTCTCCAGCAGCAGCCTTCAGTTGTGGGAGGCCGGCTGTAGCCGCGAGATTCGGTGCGCTGCGTCATTATTCGCTAAAAAAGCGACGCCGAGGTCTGTCGGCTGTACTACGCCAATTTTGTACCTTTGTTGTGTATTTCACGGTGCTGTTTGCATAAAACTCTTGAAGCGGCTGTAAAAAACAAAAAGTCATTTGTTACGGGGCGAACGAATTAAAAGACCCCTGAGCTGCTGATGCTACAACACAAATCTTTTAGCTGTCGATTTTTCACGGGCAACTCTCATTTTGAACATTTCCCTCCCAGAGTGCAAAATGGTATTTTCATGCCAGTCTCAGTCTGTCTACCTGTGTGGTAGTTGCATATTGTTTCAAAGTATGTTACGAGTCATTGTCAATTATAATTATTATGAATATACGGTTAGGAATTATTTTTACTGCAAAATGTCTCGGGGCTTCCTCTACGAATTGCATATTAGGCCTATACTACATATTGTTCAGATTACCTTCAAGCAAAACTTGGATGCGATACTCACAGCTCATTATCAATCAATAAATTTTATTTAGAAAAACTTTTTTACATTGTGGGTCCTGCTAAACACGTGGGGTTTTCAGCAGGTGCCAGATCAAAACAAAATTATTCACAACGTTAAATTAAAATTAAGAATAAATAAAATAATTCTATTTAAAATACTGTATAATTTTCACTTTGCCGACCATAAATAATTTTCAGTAAAGCAGTACTTGAAGAAAACGTTTAGTAAATTTTGATAGAATAATTAAAATAACTGATTATGGAATCAGAGATGAACGAATATCTTATTAGTTTCTCTGTGGTGAAATCAACTGGTCTTGCTCAAAATACCAGAGACTCAAATCAAATATATATTTTTAATTTTTCATACCCCTTATCTAACATTTTATCATTATTGATTTTCGAATCAATTCAATCCTCTTCTATAAGAAATGAATCAGTTTGTGTTATTGTACGTTATCGTGGGACTGCGCACTACGTACTTAAATATACTGTAGTAATGTAGTAGAATACTTCTTATTTCTTAGTGTAGTAGAATACTTCTTATTTCTACTTATTCTGGCTACAGGATTCGCTGTCCACAGCTTGAACTGGACTACTGTGGACAGACTGATTCCAAACCCAATTGACTTTGTGCCTGCGTCAAATACCTTCCCGACGTGAAGGGCTATAAATTGTTGGTTCAGTGTTGTGACAGCGATTGTTACTTCACCTTCAAACAGAAAGAGAGCGAATAATGCAGTTAGCATGTGAGCGACTGAGAGAGAACTTGAAATATTATTAGATTCCTTCGTTTGTGCAGAAAGAGAAGAAGAGCAAACGTTGGCAAAAAGAAAACTCGTTCGCTCACCGACAATACAATAGGGTGTCCCCTGATAACTGACGTCTGTCCCTCCGACTCTCTCCATGATTGATACTGGTTTTTCCGAACTGTTTTGAAATTTATATTTCACCTCGCCAAGAATCATCCGCACTTCTTAACCCTTCCATCACCTCAGACGTTTCTTCTTTTGAATCCTTCATCAAATTTATTGGCTTCGTTTGTGAAATGTATTTCACTCGCAATTGTGAGCGGCTCTAACGCCATCGAGAATTGCATTTTTTGTACGTCCATCCCTATTGAGAATCAGAGATCGTCTCCTTGTTATTTTTCAAGATTTGTCATCCAGTTCTAGGTAGGAATTTTCCAATAAATTGAAAAATAACATTCCATGCTCAAGAACAACTGTGTCAGGAAGAATGCAATTTTATACCGATACTATGATAGTGGGTCTAAATTGGAATGGAAGATGCTCATTAATGATCTTATTGCTTATTCTTACTCTGGATTAGTTAATACTGTTGCCCTAGTTAATTCTCGAGTATCATTTCAAATAATCAATCATTGCAGTATTATCTATTTATTATTTTACAAAGGCGACTTTGTAGAAGTATTTTAAGCCTAGGTGATGATGATGGGATGAATGATAATACAATGAAGGTAGAGTTATGAATAAATAAAAATTATAGGTTATGCTATCCACTTGAATTGATTTGAGTCCACTTTTCAGTCCAGAAAAAAAAGATTTCCTAAATCTTTTCATAAATTGATCATTTTCTTTGAAAATAGGAGTACTTTAACAAGTTTAAGATTTGGAAGCTTAATCAAAATAATAATTATTTGTTAACGCTCCAATCCTCCAATCAATGAAATAATTATTTTGTTTCTGGTTTGGGACTTTGTATCGGGGAAGTGAGCAAACCCCAGAGCTGAACGAAGCCAAGGGAACAAGCAAACCGAAGTGGTGTTGTCCTAATGAGGGTGTCCTCAGCAGGGGCTCTCCTGGTCCTCAAATGATTGGGTAACCTACCTCAGTCCCTCTCCTGCTCTGCCACGTGTATTTTTCCATAATGCAAAAACATGTTTACGTTTGTGCAATTGAGTTGTTCTCCGCAGCTCTGAATAAAATATGATTGCTACCATTATAATCATTCTATTCAGACCTCTGCCTTCTCATCTTTTCTACTTTCTACCACTTCACTCCTCTTTTCTTATTAGCCTATCTTCATGTTCTTGGTTTAACATGCTTGAATGGATGATATTTATTAATTAATTACATTAATATTCCTCATTGTTCCTATGAAATTTGTAAAATTTATTTTTCTCTGACATTTTTTTAATATTTGCAAAGAAACTCTTTCAACCACCTGTTCTACTGAGAAATGTTCCCATATAAATCACCATAATATACTGTGAATTTCAACACATTAGTTATTGCATGGTTGTAGCCTTGTAATCAAGGTCTTTAAATTACTGGTATTTATAGACCTTGCTTGTAATACAAGAAATTGTATGAAATTATTGCATTTTTAAACCCTTGTTTTAGAGTTTATTATTTCAGATAATATAGTGTTTCAAAATCTATTTAAATATTATAGAATGATGAATGGTGATAAACATTCATATTTTAAAATGAACTAATATACGTATTCTATGATGGAATTATACTTAAAGGTGGGAAGTGTCAAAATGTAACTTTTTATTCATAGAGTGACAAAATTCTGTTATTGGTGGTGTATGAAGAGCAGTTTCAAAGTGGAAGAGAAGAGTTCTGTGATTGAGAGAGATGAAGTGAGATGAGGGAGCGAGTGATTTGTTAGATATGCTTGGGAAGAAGACTACAGATCAGGTTTCATTGCATTGCACAAGCCGAAGCCAGCTGATGAGTGCAGCAGGAGCAGCCCTCTGCTCTGTTCTGCTTCCTGTCTAATGTCTCCATAGGTGGCTCTACTGAAAAAGTGGTTTCCTTTTACGGGCCTTCGCTTTATTATTGACAGGTTTCTCAATTAAGAATTCTTTCTAGTTTTCGTCCGTGGCACCATATGTGGTAATGACTTTCATTCGTCAACTGTCTTTGTTCTAATTTGCTGACAACTAAATTACCGACTATCATCAATGGATTTTAGTGTAATTTTAAAAGATTGTTGAACCGTACCGGGTACCTCTAGCGTGACCTTGTTGATTCATCAATCAGTTGATAATTAATTTAGATAGGTACAGTAATTATATATCACAAAATGATAATAAATTTAGAGTAATCCGGATGTAAGGAACATGACTCCCAGTTTTCCAGCTTAGTCATGATTTTTATTTTTATTATCTTCCTATTTTGGTACAAAATATATATTCTCTATTAATCTATAACGGTACAATAATTGAGAAGTATCATATGTATCATCTCAATCTCAATCAAACTCCTAGTTGGAATCAGAGAATAGCCATACATATATTGGTTATTCTATGCTCGAATCTATTACATACCACAATTACAGTAAATGATCCAGTAATTCTTGCTTTTCTGCTAATGAAAAAACATTATTCTAATGCAGCGTAACGTGTAATAAACCCATTTCTCCTATTATCATGTAATTAGATCACCTCTAGTGCCTCATTATTACTCTATACTTTGGAAAGAGCAGTGTCACTAATAATACATTATGAAGGCAGTTGTAGATTATGGATGATAATAATTGCATTTTAAATCATGGTGCCCAAGAGAAAACAGAACTGCACTTTTTGGCCGCTCACGTGAATAGGCAGATTTCTGTTTTATTTGAAAATGTTCATGCTTGAAAAGCACAGTACGTCTGTAGTGAAGCATTTATTAATTTGTGTAGTGCATTAGAATCTGCTTCATTGTATGCCTGTGCTGGTGCTCCCATCTTCATTCATTCTGATTTGCACAATACCTGATCCGTGATGATGATCTGTTTCAAATTTGATGAGGTAAGCAATCTATCACATTGAATGAGATCCAGTTCATCTGTGAACTTCTTTTGTATGAGACACTGTTAATTTCGCTCTCGCTTTAAATAGACTAGACACAATCCATGATTTATCAGCTCATTATGCAGTGGGCCCAACAGCGCGATTCATTATCGGATCTCTTGTTCGGCTTTGAAATGGGCAGGAGGATGTGTAACGTCTGATCTAGAAATACTTGGTAGAAAGAGCAAGAGGGTTGGGCGAATCGTAGTCCGACAATGGATTGTGTTGGGATGTATATGTATATGGATTACACATTTAGAAGCGGGGGCAGGCCTGTAATTTATTAACGGAGGAGATCAAATGGTGGCATAGGCAGGAAGGAAAGAAAGGCTGGCTTGAATTAGTGCGATGAAAAGGGGATTAAAAAGGCATCAGAAAAGTGGCGTTGGTCGGCCGAGACCGGGGTCGGGGTGTGATACATGATCCCTAGGCCAACTTCTCGGTCCGACAACAGACGCCACTTCTTTTCACATCAGCTGCAGATCGACCTGTCTGTCGTCTTCTCTACCCCCCCCCCCACACCCCATCCACACCTATTCTTGTTGCCATTCTCTCGGTGCATCTGCTGCGCCGTCTCTGAATCATCACTAGCATGATTCGACATGCACAGCATAACATAACCGACAACCGTGCTGCCATCATCATCATGGCCGTGCTAAATCTACAAATTACATTCGGAGCATGCTTACTGCTTGCTTGCAGGAGGCCGTTCATTCATTACGCCTACCCTGCCCCGCCCTACCCACAATGGTGTCGCACGTTCGTTCGTTCACATTAATGCCCGAATTTGTTTTCATGCAATTAGTCTTCCTTTGAGATCAACTCATCTGTTTTCCTCATCTCAAATTCTTTTCGGGGCAAACTATCGTGGGAAATTTGTTATTGTTGATTCTGGCCTTATTGTTCAATTTTTGTGTAGTTTCTGACATTAAATGGCTCATTTTGAGTTACCTCTTTGTGAAATATCGTGAGAAACTAATCTACCATTCATTTGAAACGTTGGAGGTGATTTCCTACCATACTTTCTTGTTCATTCTCTCAGAAAATATGTAAAAATGGTTGGAACTTTACAATCTATTTTTATTTCGATTTTTATATATTTTCTGAGAAAATATATAAAACTTCTTGTCAGAAAAAATATATATACACTTCATGTCAGAAGTGTAAAGAACTTACACGTATGACCAACATGGTTTGAGAAAAATGTAACCAATGCCTGACCCACTTGGTTTGATCTTGAGTTAACACTTGTAGTATAATTTTTACTTATTTTAAGTTTCATAAATAGTGTTCGTTTCGTGTTTTATATGCTCTAGAATTTAATTTAATTTTCCACAAATCAAATCATTACATAACTTATTTATTTTCCTGTAGTGATTGATGTGAGTTGGAATAACGAATTTAATAACAAATTATGAGTTTTTTTACTTTCGATGAGATGGTGTCATATAACATGGATAAACTTTCAACTTGAATGAAGGAAGTTTATAGCCTAACCTTATCAAGTGATGTAGTGTATTCTGAATTTCTTTCCTAATATGACATGCTCTTGAAAAAATTCAATGTTCATTGTTGTGAGGTCTAAACACCAGGCATGCCAGTAATTGCTAGTGATCAGTGTGGTAATTGGTCTCCCAGACAAACGAGTTGTAGTCTCATACACTGAAGGAAATGAACTGTCGTAAAAAAGAAGCAGCAGTATCGTTGTACAAGTTGATGGGATGATGGGTGCGCGCTTTTTAATTGTTTCTGAAGGGGCATTCCTCTCGAATTCTTCACACACTTGTGTGTGCTATAGCATACCAACTCAGCGTCCAACAATTCTTCAGACAGGAATAGACAGGCAAAGTTTCGACATAATTCACTCACATTTCAATGAATGACTACTGTAGAATGCTTTGTTCATATTTCTGAGAGATAATACTATGGAAACTATTCATAAAGGTGTATGTTGTTACACGTTTGCACTAATATTAGAAAAGTATTGTACGAGTGTACGGGAGTGTTTGCATCAACATAAAAACGTGTTGTACGAGTGTACGAGAGAAAATGCACATAAAAATCACAGTATTGTAATAATATTTTGAATAAACTAAATTGAACTCTGGTAAATAACCAATTGGAATAATGTATTCTGAATTGTAGTATTTGATTGTCCAACAATCTCATTTATAAAACCAATAACATGTTCAGGCTTTTCTTATTTTACAGTCACTCATGTTATTTTCCTCAGTTTTCAAATATTAATTCTATTAAGTATTTTTGCATTGTATTATTCAATATCAGTCCAGTTTATTAATTAACCAATGCTATAATGTAATCAACTAGTGACTTCAATATTATTGTCACAAAATTTTTAGATTCAAAAACGACCTTCCTTCCACGTAAGAATGGCTTCCACGTAGTGCTGTTTCAGAAGTTGCAGGATTGAATGAAGTCCATGTTATGTCTCACTTCATCACTTTTCTGCTTACTGCACATTTTTTATGTGGTTGCGTTTACAGTTTTATGTTGGATTTTATAGAGCAGCTACTCGAAGTCTGTGCTCTTCTTATTGCGCTGGGTGTCGATGTCGGACGCAGCAATTCGCTTTATTAACGAGCAGAGCAGAGGAAATGGTCTTCCTCAATATTGGTGTCTGATCCGGTCCGTGTGAAGGCACGGGATGTTCCAGCACAGGATGTTTTTAATGCGATCCTTTCGTCGGCTCATCGAACGCTCATTAAAACTGAGCGCCGGAGAATTCTCTCCTTTTGGAAGGAAGGACTTCGTTTAACCGAACCTTTCCTCTCATTTTTTTCTTGTTTCATTTTCGTTCTTCCTGTCCCAAGTCTCCTATCGACGTCTATCCGTGGTCTACCGAACCGCATACTATGCTGTCTCACCAGCCCTTCATTCCCCTCAAAATTTTATTTTTTATGACTTTTCTAGAACCCAAGTTTCCTTTTTGTTCTCGTCTTGGCTTAAAACATATAATGGAAATTTTGTTGAATTCAGGCTGATGTAAAATTATTTAATCTCACATCTCACATTTACTATTCAATAATTACAAGAATCATAATTTGTTCATGATATCTCATTGTTTTCGCTTGCTATATTTGGATAGTGCAACAATATATTTTCATGTTAAGAAGATACATACCGTATGCGTTCTATCCCCTGCTAACGTGGAATTTCATAATCCTTCGTCAACTTTCCATCTGATAGATAAGGTTGGATTATGGTGGATTTATCTCTCCTTTCATGCGCTTTGGGATATTTTTTCATGTTTCATGTACAACATTTTCTTGAGAAAATTCATTAAATCGAACTAATATGGGTTTTCCTCACTTTTTATGTGATATTCACTTATACATTTTGTATTTTGCCACCAAATTTCTTTAATTTGGTCTCATTAAGTAGTGAACACTACACACTACTCTTTCGTCACTGCCTAAGCTCGAGTTCATATCATATGGGAGTTTGTCAAAATGAGCTTTCGCGAAAGATGGTGCTTGAGAAGTGCAAGTACCACGATGTAGGGGTTATTCAGTTCGAAGCTGAAGAGGTGACGGCGTGAAGAGGCCACGCATCGCTGCTAAGCGGAGAGGAGCGGGAGTTGAGCCTGCTTGAGGAGCACGCAGGGGATCTTGTGCTTCGCTGCTGTGATTTCGGGCCTCTCTGTCCCCAGGGTCGCTGACGGCATTTCACGCTCCACGGACAATGAACAGAGGAGGTGCTTGGTGTGTTCATCAGCAGTGAGAGAGGATGTCGTTGAGAGCAGGGATGCTCTGCTCATGCCAGAGTCTCAGTCCATTTACAATTTTTCGACTGGCGTGCACATGTGCGTGTGAGTGTCGTATGCTGTTACCTGTAGTCAGTCATCTCCGGTGTGGGATGTTTTGGGTGTAGGTAGACATCGTCGTTGTGCCCTATCCTCTTTATCTTTTGTGCTTTGTTGCCACCCTGCTTGTTGCCGTTCCACCTTCATTCATTCCTTCCTTTCCAAATCACGTTTGTTGCTCTCTCCACCGGCCGCCCATTAGTTCCCATTTTATAGGCCGACCGCCGCACGGCTATTATTCCAGCTATGGAGCCAGCACTCCCTGTCATTAGGTTTGTCATCTATCACCCCTGATGACCTCATTTTCTATTTATTTTCACGACCTATTATTACGTTTTCTTTGTCAAGCCAAACATTAGCTCGCGCCTTTCACGTTGTGTCTGTTTATCTCGTCGTATTTTTTATTTCACCTGTTGTTTGGAACAGAAGTGAAAAAATGATTGATCCTTTTGTTTGTAACGAAATTGAAAAATGGAAAAGTTTTTGTAATTTTGAAATTAAATTGGAAAATGATGTACTGTTTTTTGTTCGAAGCAAGGATTCAAAAGAACACCTTTTATTGGGATCATGAACATGCATTTCCATGAGAATTCACAAATAATAAATAACAATTTCTGTGGCCCAAGTAGTTTTTTTAAAGCTAATGATCCATTGATAATCAATCATATTATTCAAAAGAAACCCTATTACAATATTTAAATCGAAATTTTTAAATACTGGTACATTAGAAAAAATAAGAAAATAGTAGTTGGAAAATGCATTCAATTGCACTTAGTTTGGGAATGGATATTTATATTTTTATCAATTTACTATTTTGTTGTATTGTAACTAGAATATAGTATTCGTTCAAAAAACTAAGAATTTATTTTCTTTCCTTTATATTATAATCTGGAAATTTCTGTAATTCTGAATGATTAAATAAATAAATAAATAACCTCGGTACCTTGTCGAAGAGTCATAATCTATGTAAAAGATGAGACAAAAATTTCTCAACTTCTGTTGCAGTTCAATATTTAGTGACTTGAGGCTCTTGTGTGAACGTGCTCTTTTACTGGATGTTTTTCCATTCTGCCCTTGTACTTCTCTCCCTACCCTGCACTTCCTGCATGTGTGGACCTGGCCCAAAAGCCCAATCCTCAGGGAGCGGTTGAAAGCTTTCAGCTCTCCTGGTCTTATACATGTAAACAACGACCACTATAAACAACACGAAAGTGACGTGCCGCTCCGATCCCTTGCTAGTTCCTCTAGGAAGCCACATGAATATCTTTTGTCCACCTCTTTTCCGATAAAAGCTTTCTCAAATACTATTCGAAGTTAAACCACACTAGCTCGATTAATAAACATGAGCGGGCTAATTAAACTGAGGAGTCTGTTGTTAAATGATCATTCCTTTCAAACTATTTACTTTTGGAGATCGTCCTGTGAAGTTTATTCTTGAAACTGCGTCCCAGTTGCTCTATTGAAAAAACATGTTCTCAATAAATCATCCTCCTTTTTGTTCTATCCTCTTCGAATTATATGTGAGAATGTGACATTGCACTCCATTTTGTTGATTACGCTCTGGATAATATAATTATCTTGGCTTTTTTTCTCTAGGGCTACTTTTGAATATGAATAAAAATATAAAACTGAGTACCCTTTCTAAAATGATTTAGTCACGACATGTTTCGGCTATATAATGCCATTATCCCGAAACATGTCGTGACTAAATAATTTTAAAAAGGGTACTCAGTTTTATATTTTTATTTATATAGCCTAATTATGTTTTTGCAATTACAAATTTTTATACTAGTAAATTTATCAAATTGATTCAATATTCCAGGATTTTTAATTTGAAAATAATTTATATTCAATAATATAATGTAATACTGTAATCATGTAGATTCTAAATGGAGTTCAAAACCCAGGAAATCCTCTGATGCATGAAACCGGGTACCAGTCATGGTGATTTTTCTATACCTTGGCAGACCTTAGCCATGCTCATCTTTACAAGTAACTAGAATATCAGAATTCATCAAATTACGGATTCATAGATTACAAATTTTCAACATAAATTAAGATACATAAAAATTTTCAACATAAATAGAGAGCATAAGGTACATCTTATGAAATATTATTGATATTTCGCTCAGTTACTTGATAATAGCTGTGTTGCCTCCGGTGAAAATGCCTGTATAAAGCCTGATACTTACCATGTACAAAGTAACTCCCGTCAGCTTCCCTCAACTTATCCTCCCCAACTTATTTAATATTCTATTTGGGCTGTGAAGCTGATATGGTAACGTGTTACTGTCATGTGTGTGTGTGTGCGTTAGAAGGCCCTATTATTGACGTTATCCAGTTGCTGGCAAGACTTGGTCGTAAACTTGATTAGGGGGAAATTTTATTGAGCAGTAAAATGCATTAGTCATCATGAACCCCTCGGTGAACTTTGTTTGTGTGACTGGCGTTGGGCGGACTGTCAGTGGAGGATTCAATTAACGAAATGTTCTATTTGTTTATAATCATTCAGGCAGTCTATAAATCACTGTTATGTTGGTCATAAAAAATCATTGTAGATCATTCTACTAAACTTGTGTATGCATGCGAGTATAAACTGTAGTACAAGTACAACTTTAGCATACAGTTAACGTTTTTAGGAACTATTTGAAATACAATTGCCTGGTATGTACTACGAACTATGGTCTCAAAGTGTGCCCTTTGCAGTACAATAGCAACTTTGAAATCAGTTTGCTAAATGCATACACTGATGTAGGATCATTGTTTAAGTTAAACAGAATAATTGTTAACTAGTAACGAACTGTGAATTGACGAATTCTTACAGTATTTATGAATGAACATTAGTGCTTTTGTTATTAAACTCTCCCACATAAATTTTAAACCATATAGGCTACTGCAATTCGTTTCGTGGCGGTATTTTATCAAAGTAAAAAAACATCTTGTTACTTGGGTTCAGCAACCGCTATTTCCTGCATGATTTGAAAATTCATAATCCACACGATATTGCCGAAATAATAAACTGCTCACTGATGTTTTTCCACGCCACTAAAATTCATAATAAAAAGTTTGTTTGCAAGAAAGCGACGCAGTGCGAACGACCAACAGTCGCCTTTACGTACCCATTCCTCTCTGCCCAACATCTTGATTCTGCTGCTGTTTGCTTGGGCCGTAAAATGGGGCTGGCTCCGTAAGACGTTTCCGCTTTTGACGAGGCGGAAGGGAAATAAGAAAAAACAGTTTTATCAAAGGAGAAGGGAAGTGTGGCTGGGTACGGGGGCCCTAAAATTAAACCGTTCCCTGAAAGTGGACATAAAACGCCCTATGAGAGACAAAGGGGGGACTGCACTGGTTGGTCCCGTCTCCACGGCAACACAACACACTCGCGGTGCGGTGCAGGGCTCCGTTTGTCGTAAAACTGTCGTAAAAGCCTTCCGCTGATAAGAACCAAGAACCAGCGCTGAGCTTGACGGCTGAGGGCGACATGCACGCTCATGCACCCCCTCGACCACCCCTCCTCCACTCATCACCCCGCAGCCAGACTGACAGACGACACAAGTCTATTCATAGACGACGGTATGCCATGCGTTGCTCTGCACCAATGCTAATGCAGGGTTAGGTTCTCTTTGCAATGTACTCCTGGTTTAAAAATCAAACTCAAGCTTTGAAACTCAACCTATCATAAAAGTATCTTGTTTTGCTGATTTGTGATCAACTTAATGGTCTCTAGGACCCTCTGGAGATCGAATCTGTTCGAAGAGGAGTTATAATTCTGCTTTGCACTCGTGTATTATCGAGTGTGAATATAATAATCGATTCATTTTTCTGAATTGACTAATTTTCAAGAATCAAAACCATTTCGCCAAGAGAGGAATAAATCATTGATTAAATTTCTTGGTGGGCCGTATGCTCTGAACGGAATTTGTTCAGATGGTGGTTACTCTGTTATATTATGATCCATAACTTGGGATTGATGAAAAAGATTGTTTATTTGTAGTTTTAGTTTGTAAAGTAGATAAAGAAGAGAAATAAGATACTACTTACAATGGAATAACGTGGTAGCTGTGCGAGACAGTGTGAATTAGGCACGTATGATCACAGAAGTTCAACATGATTCAGAATTAAATTATTCATCATAAATCAATTTTAATTAATTAATTAACTCTGTTGATTTATGATGAATAATTTAATTCTGAATTATGTTGAACTTCTGTGATCATACGTGCCTAATTCACACTGTCTCGCACAGCTACCACGTTATTCCATTGTAAGTAGTATCTTATTTCTCTTCTTTATCTACTTTACAAACTACAAATAAACAATCTTTTTCATTAATTCCAAGTTGTTAAGTTAAAAAATGTCTTCTTATTCAAGCACGTACAGGTTTCATTCTACTGTTAGTGGAACGACATATCAAAACCAATCGTAACGAGAAAAAAAAACGCATAGGAAGCGGTATTTGTGAATTAGTGGCTAGAGGGTGACTACATAATTTGTAGGTGGAAAAATTTTTGAAGTGAGACGCCACTCTCAGTTGAGTGGAGACCGACATCCGCTCGCCCAGGCTTAATCAGGAAAAATTCCGCACACTGCGACTGCTTCACGCAGTTCCAAACAATTCACGCGAGGGTGGAAGCTCGTAAAGAACTTTCCGCTTTGAAATGATAAGGCCAGTAATTATGGCTTTCAGAAAAGCCTCTGCTACGAGTTGGCCGTTAGATTACATGGTAGATGGCCACACGACGTTTCACGCGACTTTCTGCCTCACTTTGGCAACACTCATTCTTGTTAAATATTCCTTCAAGTAATTATTCAAAAGTAGAGGAAGTCCTGTAGCTGGAATTATTCCAGTTTCTTGTTAACAATTCAGAAGACCTTTAATTGTTTCTCAAAGAGAGTGATCATCATTTATATTTTCAAGCTTCAATAACTCGTCCTTATTCAAATTGTCTTGTGCCGATCTATTAAATTTAACAGTGGTGGATGACATCATCGCATTACCGTCCGATTCGTTCATATTGCTAGTCAGGTTAGATGACGTCGAAGTTAAAATTAATGAACTTGCAACCGTTAGATTATATTTTATTAGACATTGATACTTGAAGAAAACTCCTCCCTTTTAGAAGGAATGAGACAATAATTGCAAAACCTTCCGCTTCGTTCAATGCATTAAACAAATGTCAAATGTCTCAAATGAAATGTCAAATTCCAATGCTGCTTTCGCAATCCATAAAAAACATGAATGTATTATTGATTATTCTATTTTGAATTTGTTCTGATAAAATTGTTTTTCTTTCGCAGGTAAGTAAGCCCACTGACACCTCACATCTAAGCTAATCGTCTTCTCGTAAGTAATGTCTTTCTCTAAATTACAGTATCCCCATTCATTTAAAACTGATATATGAAGGAGCATGTAGGTCATGTAGTAGCAAGCGGTAATGCTTATTCACTCCCCCCTGTGGAACACTAATACATGTTGTAAACTTCTCCGAAATATTAACCGAATGCGATTATTGTAATTAAGCTCCGTCGCGTTACGGCTAAGTCGTGGTTGCCAAATTAGCGAGAAGTCAGATAACAACATTGCGCATTGCAGTGTGTTCACATTCGAAATTGATTCTTGTAGTATTTTGGGTATGCATCCACTTGCAGAATCACAAAAATAAGCTGTAGGCTACGCTCTAGTTACTTCCAGAAATAATCTAATCACCAAAATTCTAGTTAGCTTCACTATCAGCATTATATTATTATGTGTACAATCCTAATTACTCCGTATCATGACATTACTCCGTAATCATGACATAGATTCAATTGAAAGTAAAATTTGTAATTAGTAAGTGAACGTTCATAATAGGAGGACAGGTATCATTATGAATTATAGTATCATTTACGAAACTAAATATTGTAAAATTGTATAGTATTGTGTGTTAACCACACAACATTCAGCCATAGAGAAACAATAGCGTACGAAACAATAATAAGTTATGCCATTGCTTCTCTATAATACAACCAGAGAAATCTCCTATAATTAATTAATTAATCTGCTATTATTAATTCTGTGAATACAACGTAATGCTTTCTGTAATAATTTCTCAATTATTATTTTGTTACTTCTTTTTAAAATGAGGGAGGTTTTATTGCCGGACCTGAGTATAAAAAATCTTCAACTGAAACAAGTTGTGCACAGAATAACGATGAGTTTCAAAACAGTATTTAGTATAGAAATACTGTAGTATGCTTTAAGAAAGCAATGTAATTCTTGAATGACATGAAAAATTACAGAATAATTTTGTATTTTTGGAATAATAAGCATTTAGGTGAGCTCTTTGTAGGACTTATGGCTGTTGCGTGCTCATGGAGCGGAAAATAGATAAGAGAGCAAGCCAGTTATTAAAGTTTGTGATAAAGCGATTGAGTACAAAGGAAGAAGGTAATGAAGCGAGGTAAGGTGGAAGGGCTGTCTTCCGGCCATGCTTTCAAAAGAGCAGAAAAACAAGGTTGGTAGTGGGTGAAACTGGAGTCAGAGAGAATCGGGACTAGAGGCTTCCCCACAGCCCACCACCAGACGGCCAATTTTACGAGCCCTTTGTCGGCAGGGCAAGGTGGTGACATTTCAACGAAAAAAATCCAACCGAAGAAGTATTTACAGAGCATGAATGAAGATGACGGGGATGACAGAAGCCGACTGAACTGAAGCAAAAATCATGGTGGCCGACTGCTCCACCGAAGGGACTTGCAACCATCTGTGCTGCCTGCTGCCCCGCTCATTCAGTGGCCAATTAGAACAAATATTCTACCTGCGATGTCCGAAACATCAGTTCTGCTTCGACTCAGCTGTATGCTGTGCTGTGCGTCATCTACTTGAGCGAATTGCAGCTGTCAACAGATGTTGCTGTCTATCAACGGTCTTCGGACTGTGCTCGTATCAAATTTCAAAAATCTTGCCCATGAAATAGTGTCACACAATGGCCAACTATTTCAGATTTCAGATTGAAGATTCCCCTAGTATTGAGTGACAATGTTATAACCTACAATAAAACGAGGGGAATATAAGTATTATTGGTGTGTTATTGTACCGAAACTATGAATTCTATCCAGGTGGTAGATAAATATTAGTGTACCTTCTTCCTTCTACCTTTTTCGATATTTTTGGCATAACTGATTTTAGTAACATATTAATCAGCGAGTTACAAAAGTAAACTTTCTTGTTAGTTTACCGTATTTTAAATAATTGAATTCATTTTACATAAGATTTAAATAAAAGCGTAAATAACTGAACTACTGTATTTTGAATGATGCACTATGACACTTATTGGTACCTTATTTCCGAATTATCTCAATTTCTCAGGCTCAAATACAAAATTGTACGCTATTGTCTTGTTTAGCTGAGTTGAGAACAAAGTAGCCTGATCGATTTCAATGGGTGAAATTTGATCGGTTCAAAAAAAATATATTCTCATTGTACATCAGTTTTATCCTATTAAGGACTGTATTTTATGTCTTTTCTAATTACTTTTCACATCTTAAAGGGAACTAATTTGATCTTGAGCCTGTTCAAATCAATACAAAGTGGGCTAGTAGGAAAGTTATCAGTGTACTTTTAAAACTACGACAAATATAAGTAGAATGTCCAGAATTGCTTTCAACTTCTAGAGAAATTGATCATGATCATGATCATGTTTAATAAGAATATAAAAATAGAAGATTTACTATCAGTTTCTATCAGAGTATCCCGTCTTATAAGACTTAATTCAGCCTGATTTACTAGTGTTTGTGTCCACTTCTCAAATCATTCAATATTTTCCCCTTGTCCTAATCAAATAAAGTATAGAATGCACTTGATAGAGCTGAGTTGGAAACTAGCAGTATGGTCGACAAGTTGGGGTGAGCACCAGCCCCTGAGCTCAGAGCAAAACTGCAAGCTATTACATAGCAGAAGTCCATCCAGTGGGGAAGCAGGGACGCCTCTCTACCCCCAGGCGCCATAAACAAAGTGACTCACCCCTGCACCCAGACAGGGGCGCCTGTTTAACTCATGTTAATTATTGCCCTGGGCCTAATTAGGCGCCCTTCCATAGTCACAACTCACGGCACAGTCGAAATAAAAGAGTCCAGGTCTTACCAAGCTTCATGAACTCGAGCATTCGTCTATTAAAGTTTGTAAAAGACATTTAGTATTCATCAATGTATTCTCTGCGGGAATAGTCTACTTCTTCGCTAAGAATTTCTTGATCTTCTCTCCAATCTGATAATAAATTTTACATTGAAAATATCCAAGTCACCGACCTCTTACATGTATCCAAGTCATCGCCTATTTGTTCCATAATATTATTATTAGGAAATCAGTCCACCCGAATGTGATTTAATCATTTAAAATGATTAATTTAAACATTGGAAGTACAATGTTTGATAGTAATTTTCAAAGATGAAAATCTATGGATGTGTTTTGTTAATGAAATAATGATTTTATTTTTCAGAAAAATTCATAATACAATAATTTTTGTAATAATACACAAAATAATAACAATTGAAAATTAATATTAATGAATCCTTCTGATCAAATTACATTTATGCAAAGCTTCAAAGCCTGACCGCATATGGGAAAACATATCAATTGCTGTGTTGAACTAAAATAATATTTGCAAAGAACACACATTGAACGTACTGTATTTTGATAATAATTCAGCACTCCAATAATGAAATTTGTTCATTGGAACCGAATAATATGTTTGCTTCCCTGAGCTGATCCAATACACTTTTGAGTAGGCTAAGAAAGATTGTTAAAGAATAGTAAATTTTGACTGTTTGATTAGAATATTGTAATTTGAATTCATCTTTTATGATTTCCCAAGTCGTGGGCCCTCGTTAATTGACCCTTCGCTTTTGGTTGCCTGGATCTTGTTTCAAATTGATTCTACTACAGATTAGCCTCATCCATTTCGATGTCAATATCGGAACGAACTCGAACATGGCAATGCCTCCTCAGTGTTAATTTGCAGTTTGGAAACACTTTACTGATTGCGGATGTGATTCTAAATGCTCCTGCCCAGCCCGAACACACCAACTATCAGAGCAGTGTAACGAGATAGTCCCACATTAATAATGCGCGGTCTGACAATGTAGACGTTGCTTTCCTATAGCCGAAAATCGTCCGTCGTTCATTAGAGCTACATTATTTCACCTCGCGAAGCGATTTTAAAATTTCGAACCACACAACAAATCAGCGTGCCTCTACCCACCATCCGCTCCACCATCGACTCATATAAGCGAACAGTCTCATCAATATTCATGAGCACAAGTCGAGACCGCGTTCGGATTCCTCGCATATTATGCGCGCTTGTCCGGACCCGAAATCGACGAGCTAAGCCGTAAATCGACACCTTTGTGCACGCCCCCTCCTCTGCCCCCTGCTCTTCAAACATAATTACCCATTTATGCTCTTTCTGGAATCTCAAATTGTATCGACTTTGTAGACGTTGTTCAGTATAGGTTGTTCATTTACATATTTGTCACTTTCTTTGTTCAAGATTGTTGTTCGTTGAGCATCATTCAAACAAGCGAAACTAAACTTACGATCTTTTTTGTTTGCACGAGAACTCTAAATTCCAAGTCCAGAGTATAATCACTGGTCGGGGAATCCCTATAATGATTTTAAGGAATGCAAAGAATTCGGACTCCTTCATTTGCTTGCCAATAACTGCAAATTGGCTGCTGAATTGTGAATCTTCGTCAGAATCCAATAGAATCTGGCCAATCTGCTACTGGAATTTATGTAATATACCGTCAATTGAACCTACATTTTTGAAATTTAGTAGATGATCTTAATTTTTGTGAGTGAATATTACAGTATCAATAAAAAATGGTTATAAAACTTCCTTCATCACAGATTAAAGTCTTGGGTTTTGGTTTTGATTCATGGAATTGATATGAATAACCTCGTGCTAACTCGTCAAAGCTATTATTTAATTCAACCAACTTTTTTCACAGTTATTTCATTTATTTGTATAAATGAACGTTACGTTGGCATCAATGCCAAGCCACTGCTAGGAGTAGTTTATTTACCACAAAAATACTATCCGAATAAAATTTGTAGCGCTGTAATTTTCGAAAAATTCATTTTATTTAATTTCATACAATAGTTCTTATTTTATTCTGTCAATATCCAGCCGAATGCAAGTAAAGTAGCGAAGAAATTACTTCTACTTTTAGTATTTGAAAAAAATAATTAGAGCGATCTAACTTCCGTTCGAATTAATTAGTTTCAAATCTGTCAGGTAAATGAACCTTTTCCATGCAATGAATCGCCTGTAAGCAAGAAGCAGCTGCAATATACTACCGGATGTAAAATCATCTACGATTCGTTGTATTCTTTTTATTCCTTCCGTTCGTGAAAACTGACGGAATGAGACTTGTTTTTTATTGCCAATTAGAATTTATTTTATCTGCTCTGCCATTTTTAATGCCAGCCATTGACTCTTTTCCAATATCACTGAGTGCCATTCTCATAAACAGTAATAGGTATTCGATTCCAGTCACCTTTTCAATAAAATCTAACTGACCAACTAGAGAAACACGTTATCTTGGTGAACTACCGAACTTCAACTATCATTTAGTAATTTCAAATTGAAGAAGATATTGTGAAAATTGTATATTTTCTACATTTATTCGAAATTGAATTATGATTTCGATTCTATTCAGGTAACAGCTTTATTCAATAAAAACTCGCGAGTTATAATTCAGAGCTGTAATACGTATTTTTCTGAACCCTCAACATGTAATACAACATCATAGAGAACTATGCTATCTTATGCCATGCTATCTCGTCTATTCATGCTATCTTTTCCCTATGATAACATCTCCGGTGGCATTCCATCTTATCAGTACCCCTATGCAGTGCCTTACTCTATTTTCTCATTTTATAAAAGCCTCTTCAATATCTCGATAATGTATTTCAACCCTTGTACTTGTCCATAAAGACATTCAAGTAGAACTAATCAATATGCTCCAATCCACTATTTGAACAAGATCCACTGATTCCAATCTTGTCAATAATACTTGGTTATTGGAAAATATTGCTCGACAATGAATTTATCTTGAAAAAATCAAATTAAAGTAGAAAACAATCATATTATGTATATCTCAATTCATCCATTGCAGCAAATAATATAAATTTGAATTTTTAATCCACATAATATTTTAGTAACAGAAGTAATTGTTCGAGGGAGATCAGTTGAAGCGGTGAATAGAAACTTGAGCATGCCAGTTGAATGAGCACAGCAGCACAGCAGCACAGCAGCACAGCAGCACACAGTACTGCTACATCATTATCATTAAAGATCAGGCGAGCTGTCTCTTGAGAAAAAATGATGTCAGCTTTTTGAGCGCGGTAGGCCTCTTCCGTTGTACACGCTACACGCTCTTTTGTTTCATTAATTTTCTCCATTTCCTTTCATTGTTCATTCATCAAGCTGGATCTAAAATTCGGTACAGTCCATAGAGAAATTTTACATGTTTTGATATTTTACATAGCGAGATGTGTTAAAACCTAGAAAAATAGAATATATCATCTTGTATCTCTACATTTATAACCTCTCTGGTTAAAACCTAATATCATGAATTTTTATTCATTTATTGAGATGAGTGAATCGATAAATTTTCAAGAAACACCTCTTATGTCCACTATGTCGCCCTTTCTACATTTCATGTCCTGGTTTTTGTCATAAATTGAAGAGTCATATTCTATATCTACGCAATGTCGTAGGCCTATTTCTTGATAAGGACTTAGTGCTATCGTACTAAATGTTGGTTGGTCCGTGGAATAGTGGATTGAGTTCCAATTTAAATGTCCCTCTCCAATTATAGAAGCTTATCAAATATCTTATGCTCTAATTTTAAAAGGCAACAACAGCCATATTTGCTGAAGTTGTACGGTTACAGTAAAATTGTCAATTTCTTTCTAAAATTAGGAACAGTATTTTGTTTTATTCGAGTAATGTATCAAATAGCAGTGAGGGAGATAGCAGCATGTAATATTCTTTCAGTAGATGGGTTTTTTTGGGTACTAATAAATTTAACCAAGAAGTTATTGATTGTTCAAATCGAATTAAATCACAGGATTTAACAAATAGTATTGAATATATTCTTGAGGAGGTAAACTTGCGTACTTCTGTACAGTGTTTTCATGTGACAGATCATTTTTCCGATTGAAAAATGCATTTGTTTGATTACAATACAGTCAGTGATAGTAACATTGTTTAAAACCGGAGGCAGGTGTTGGTGATGATGGAAAGCCTCGACTGGAATTAATTTCCAAGATGTCGGCCGGGCGAACACAAAGCAACAAGGATCTCTGGCGAGGCGGGATAAACAAAAAGAGGAGAACACGTGTGGATGTGAGTGTTTGTGACGGGGCGTTGACGGAAGGAGTGAAGGCACATTACCTGACGCCATTAATTTTGAAAAGCAAGAGCAAAAGAGCAACAGAAGCTGCAGCAACAGCTTTGAATTCTTTTAATAGACGCGTCGGCGTCGGGGGCATCAAAGTCAAAGCGTCTGATCTTGGTCTGATCTCTGATGAAAGACGCACCGATGTTTGCAATTCATCAGACTACACTTTTGGAGCCGTTGCAGCGTGAACGATGTGCTGTGCTGTGTCACACACAAGTGTGAGTGTGTCGTCGCCTTCCAAATCAAGTGCCGTCGTCAAAGGGTTGCCTGCCGATCATCCTAAGTGCACAGGAGCCCCGATTCATCACTGGCAACGCGTTTTGCAATCTGAAGATGATTTAGCCGTAATATTCTGTTTAATCTTCCTCGCTACTGCTATGCTCTCATAACTCAGCCAACGACAGCTCCACTTATCGTGTAGAAATCTCTTGAGCGATTTCAAGTAGGTAGGCTGTATGCAATTATCCAAACTGTCTGAAGTGTGAAAATTTTTGCAGTATGAAGTGAATGAAATTATTTCACGTTTAATAAGAGAAAAAAGTAAGTGATCTTAGTAGAGTCTGAAATTATTATTTTTAGCTTTCATGAGTGTTGAGTTTTGTTCGTAATCAGTGAAATCATTTTATTTTAACATATCCGAAGAGAAATCAAAGTGACTTTTCCTTCAGTTCAAATTTTTCATCAAGTTATGTTTTCCATTCCAAATTATAAAATGTGATTCATTCTAACAGAACGCATGGTACGGTTGATATCAATATTACTTCATGCCAAACAAAAACTTCAAATTTATTTTCCACATTTCCTATATTCCTTAATTCATCCATCTTCCAGTTCCACAGCTACAGTTTTTTCCTATGCTCATATCATCTCTGTATTGTGTATAATATTTTGTCTGAAATTCAACGATGTCATACAATTTTTCATCGACAAAACATTTTTATCTTTAAAACTCGCAATCTTCTTTCCAGCAGAATGATGTCATCTTTCTGAACTCATTTATAATCTTTTCTGTTGCTGAAAAGTATCATCCTCAAGAGCAAACTGTCTTTTGTGCCAGAAACCGGCTGAATACAGCTGATTATTCGCTGAATACAGTTGAGATAAGGTGGGTTGTTGGAGTGTATCCTTTTCAAATCGGCTGAAAGCAGAGAAGGGATCATCGACCATCTGACGAGAAAGCTCAATTCGAAAAAGTCGTCAGCGAGAGTGCCCTCCTCTAGGCTCTAGGCAAAGCAAGCCCTATACTCTACTCTACGTCGGCCTTTGATTTATCGTAATGAGTCATATGCTGGGTTGGGGTTGTCGACGAGAGCAGTTGGTTCGTCAGACTGAATGGCGAGTAGCTCTGGTTGAGGGTTGGTGGCTGGGGGTAGGGGTGGGCCTGACATAAACTGGCGTTGTGTTGGGTGAGTCAGACGCCGGTCGGTCCCCCGGTCATAAAACTTTATGACTGCCGTTGCCATGACGACAGCGGGTCGCGCGGCGCGGCGCGGCAAATCTCTTAGTATGTCGGTAATCGGCTTCTCTTTTTGTGCGCCCTCTCAAACCTCCCGAGAAAAGCAACCGACAACAAAAGAAAATCGATCCTATGACAAACATCAGCTAATTTGTCGGGAAATTGTTTCCAGTGTTTCGGAAATTTGGAACCATATTAAATATTTTAACAATACACTCACATCCAATAACCATATTAAGTCATTGAACGCACAATATATCAAGTTATTAATGTATAATCTACGTATATTTAGGGAAAAATCATACCTAGAATGATTTTTGGAAAATTCATTATTTTGTTTGACAATAAATAATTCAAATCAAAATTTTGATTCGATCTCAAAACATCTGTGAATAATTTAATAGGGTAGCTTTGTCCCGTTACGTTTATATTGCAGCAAGCTCCTGTTATTGCTTATGATAATGAACTAATAGCGTCAATATTTACAATGCATATCAATTCAAACTATCTATCACAACATTTGTCTCTAGTGACAAGTGTGCAAATGAATGTCCACTCGACCAATTTCGGCTAATCAATTCTGTAGACATTAATGTGTTGCAGATTTGACATTAATGTGGGTTTAATGTGTGACATTAATGTGACATTCCAGATTTGCCCCATTCAATCCACAATTCATGATTTGGAAAAGCAATAATCTAATAACTATATATGTTGAATTGAAAATGAGTCAAATTATCCGTCGAATTTACAAAATTATCTCTAAACCACTTGCGAAATTGTTGCCTATCTTTTCCTAAATTATCAATGGACAATCGAACAATCTGGAGCTGTCCATTAGCTACTTTTGTTTCAGCTAGGTTCATTATCACATCTAGGGATTAAGGTAATTGAGTTTTCTGAACGATTTGGTTTTTCAATTAGTCGAATAAACAATATTACTGTGATGTTTGATAAAAAATGTACAACTTTTCAAACTCCCAAGTTTGAACGAGCAGTTCGGCTCTAAATTAGACAACTAGCAGATGTTGTGATGAAGAAATTCCATCTAAACTTCTGGAAAAGTGGTGGAGGAGAAATTGTGTACACATCTGCTACTAAGAAACCCCACTGGTAAATTAATAAATATGTTGCTATGGGTAGGATTTGGGGCTGGAAGAATAAAGACCTTTTTTCTTCTATTTTGCTAAGGCACGCTTGAAGACGTGCTTAAAATCAGTTCTGGCTGCACATAGAGAGGGAAAAGAAAAGTGAAATAACGGATTGGAGAAACGCGTACAGAGCTAGCACGTGACTTTCCTCATTCTTCAGCTGAGGAAGCTCCCTCAGGAAAGGTGAGCGCTATAAAAGGGTGGACAAGCATGTAGAGTGGGGAGACACTCGTGATGATAAGACTCGGGTAGTATTAACTATCTCTGCTCCAGAACTCATCTCATCTCATTCGACGCCCTTATGCTTATTTGCCACCCTCCGGTCCGTGCGATAATGCATGTTCGTGTGTCCCATCCAACGACCTGCTTTTCAGGGGTGCACTTCGCTTGCAATGAATAGTTTCAATCAAAACGTGAAAGTAACATTATTTCAGCCCAAAAGTGGAGCAAGTTAGCATTACGCCTCATGGAAGTCTTGAACTTAGCACCTCTTCTCAACCTATTCTACTTATATAAGTTAGTTGTTGAGTCAAGTTACTTGAAACATCAACATGTAATTCTGGTGAAAGCATACAGTTCAAGCAGCCTGGCAAATTAATATGCAGCACCTAATTTCTCATGGACGAGTTATCTAATCTAATAATATTGTTTGTTTCCATGACCATTCAAAAATTTATCATCTGTCATGTATGAACGAATTTAGTAATAGTAGGTACTATGAACACTAGTTCACAAGATTGTTTTCTTTTTACTTTCCTTGCACTATTACCATAGGTAAGGAAAGTATTGCTTTCCGAAAAAAATTAAGGTACCCCAATTTCTAAATTTTTATACGTTTCAAGGTCCCCTGAGTCCAAAAAAGTGGTTTTTGGGTATTGGTCTATATATATATATATATATATATATATATATATATATATATATATATATGAATGTATGTGCGTCTGTGTACACGATATCTCGTCTCTCAATCAACGGAATGAATTTGGAACTTAAGGTCCTTACACTATAAGGATCCGACACGAACAATTTCGATCAAATGTGATTCAAGATGGCGGCTAAAATGGCGAAAATGTTGTCAAAAACAGGGGTTTTCGCGATTTTCTCGAAAACGGCTTCAACGATTTTGATAAAATTTATACCTAAAATAGTCATTGATAAGCTCTATCAACTGCCACAAGTCCCATATCTGTAGTCTGTAGTCTAGTCTTCAGATACAATTTGAACAAAAAATTTCAAGTGGAAAGGATTGAGCATGAAAATCTCTACAATTAATGATTAGTAACATTTTCACCTAAAAATGGAAATTGGCTCGAAATTCGAGAAAATGTGATTATTCAATTGCAAACTGTTGGCAACTGTTAATTCTTTTAAAATCATTCACTATGAAGAGATAGCAGACCTCGTGTATCTCCAGCGTTATTGTCCTGTCACCAGCTGGCTCAGATCTTAGAATATTAGACTTGCGCGTGAACTCTAGCGTTAGGTGATCAATTTTCAAACGGCAAGGAAAGTTGTGTAAGTGCGCCACACCAGATTTTTTGTAAACTTTTCTCCATGATAAGATGATGTGGGTGAAGTACTTTATATCATGCAGGAATCATACACATATACCTATGCTTATTCTATGGTTATATTTGGATAATATTTGTTCTGTGAATTCCCTTGTCGATTACTATCTATCATAGCTATAACATACGGTAGTAGTACATTATCTTATATC
Organism: Nilaparvata lugens; assembly: GCF_014356525.2. Lineage (NCBI taxonomy): Eukaryota > Metazoa > Arthropoda > Insecta > Hemiptera > Delphacidae > Nilaparvata > Nilaparvata lugens. The sequence goes on from NC_052506.1 coordinate 74,892,496, forward strand.
TTAATAGACCAAGGTAGCATAATATGATAGCTTATTAAACTATCTTGTTCCATCTTTTCTCTATGGATCTACTCAGTCAACCCACCTGGGCCAATCAATTATATTATGCTATAAGAGTGAGGGTGGTTTTGTGTATTATACGTGTGTAAACTCATACTTCTTCCATCTGCAAAATAGTTTAGTCGTCTAGTGCATAACTGTCTTATTTATCGAATGTTTTCCTTTTCTTTTCTCATAATATAGTGATCATTTTTGGAAATAATTCAATCGAATAAACATATATTTGCTGATATTATAATAGGTTGGTGATAACCAGCATACAATTTTGAACGTGGAACCCCCACAGACCAAGTCGGTCGCCTGTTGTCAGTCAAGTTGATCCGACAACAATACTGTAATTTCCTTCCGATGCGATGCGATGTCGGTCGCTGTTCGCAGCCTACACACGCGATCACGCTCTGCTCACCCACACACCGCTCACTAAACAATACAACAGTCGGCCATAATCTTACAATAACTCAGTGAGAATGCTCTCTTGTGCAGGCGACTTTTGCATAGGATTAGAATAATTAATATCCTGTTATTATATGAAAATGAATAAATCGAAATGCGCCGCTAGAACTCAGCCCTTTGTTTTTTCATTTATTCATTTACTCTCTCACAAGTACACTGAGATTCAGCATGTAACACCTCCGTTCATCCATAGAATGAATGCATTACTATAACATGAATCACAATATGCGTCTTCATAGTTCATCTCTCAAGTACTCCAATGAACATTTATAAGAGCCTCTCACTGCATCTATTGAAATATTAGTTACGTGATCTGCCAAGTTTTAGAAATAATCGAACAATAATTAACCAGGATATATTTAACAATGAAATTTTTTGAAAATGGTTTCTAATCTTCATCTTTTGTATTTTATTATCATGTTAATAAAATAATTACTCAAATTTATTGTTTAAAGCCTCACACACAATACAATACTTGTAGTGTCCTAATCCTCAAGTTAGAATCTAGGAATCTAGAATGTAGAGTAAATTACTGTATGTTTGGTTAAAAGTGAAATTTATCTCACCCTCGGTCTGCAATTTGAGGACTACAGTCTCAGTTGTAAACTGTAAACTGACTTGATCTCTGACTTGTAAACTAAATGGAGATTATAATTTGATAGGTCTTATCTGCATGTCTCAGTTGATACGTAAAGAAGGAAAGGGAGTAATAAGTGATGGTGATCTGGTTCATTACTACAAGGAGGGAGTGATATGGGGTGGGTGGCGGTGCTCTTGATGGCTGCTGCTCTGCTGTTGAGGAGGCCGCGGGCCGCGGTTGTAGTTGGAGCGGAGCTTTAATTGAACGGAGGCGATAAATCAGTGCAGGAAATCATTTTCTAATCCACACAGATTTCATGTTGAGAATAAAGAAGCCGTAAGTAAAACTCCTTCGTTCAGCCATGTCTGGAATGCGATTACTTTTATTCTACAAAACAATTACTGGTCATATTAAGAGTCGTTTATAATCTAGTTCGTTTTTTTCTCTATCGAATATAATGTATGGGTTGATTTGCATACAATTTGAATTTTGAAGTCGTTACTCTTTACGGTCTAGATGGGAGCAGTATGCCGACGAGAAAAATTGAAAAATAAAGATGACTAGGAATCGAAGAGGGATGGGTGGAGATCAAGAGGTGGAATTCATTTTTCTATCGGTCTTGAGTGTGTGTGTCTGTCTGTGTGTGTTTTACATGAGAGCCATAGAGTTGTAAGCCCTGTGATTATAATTGAGAATCCCTCTCCTATACCAATGCCCTCTCGTATTCTTTATTTTTCATACGCTTGATCCTGAATAATCTTATGACTTTATTCTTTTGTCTTTCTTCTCGCTATAGCTGTCTCCTTCACTCTGGCACTCCTATCCTCAGCACCTGAATCAACGCGAGATGCGAAGCCCACATCTACACTACTAATGAAGTTGCATGGCAATGCTCGCTTTCTGTCTCCATAATAATCCATTTCTCAGCATATCTCTCTCGCTCCTTCTACTATCACCCATCTAATTAAATCAAGAAGCTCTGGTCGCTTCTTCTGAAACTGTACTCTTTTATGTCACTTCCCACACTTCAGGCCGTTCGTTTCTACGTGAGATTGAGATTTCCCCTTCAACATTATCTTAGACTTTTTTCTTCTTTTATCTTCGTCATTACAATCTCCTAAGCAAGGATGAATGTTGACACCAAGGCAGATATGGTTGTGCTCTCTTCATCCTTGGAATGTAATACTGTTCTGAACATATTTATCCTATAGATGAATACTAATTATTGAGTTTATATGACTTTTGTGGGAAAGTGGTCTTTAAAAATATGTCTTCTATGAACTGAATTGGAAGACATTGAATGTTTGATGAGTGTCAAAATTCCCAATTGCAAAGTTCCAGTACGAAACTTGAATTGTCTTATTGGAAGTTTAAAAGTAGATGATTGGAAGACATCTTTCATATAGAAATGACTGACACCACTAGTTGTAAAATAACATTACGAAACCAAAAACAAACATTTTATTGACGTTCCAGACTCCTAATGTATTATTATATTCAGAAACAGAAATTCTGTTTATAACGCCCCTATAAAAAAATTATAATCAATTAATAATGATGATCATTCTCAGATCTGCTATGAAATCATTATTCGTGTCATTATATCTATGTAGATTACTACTCGCTTTTCAATAAAACAATGGGAGGGCCAGTAGTTATTGAGTCTTCTCAATTTCAATTTCCATAATGATTGCGTAGGGAAAATCGAGTGTTGTCAGCACTAACGAAAACTGGGATGTCATTGAAGAGTGAGAGAGTGAGTACATCCCATAGTAGTAAGTAGAAGGAAGTAGACAAAGGAACAGGAATGCGTGCTCGGGAGATTTTATTCATCGTCGTCATAATGCGTTCATGAATCGACCGAGAATGCTCCGAATTGTTTTGTTTCGTTTTCCTCACTTTTTTAATAGCCACTGTGAAGAACTATGCTCATTATGAGACGCAGATGACATGAAACACTAGCTGGCTCATTGCCCACAGAAAACCACCTTTCCCCCCCCCCATCCCCTTCGGCTTCTGGTTTACGGGCGAAATTTTCCTCCGTGCACCCCCTGCATATCGTTTCCCCCTCTTGAAAAAACGCAGTCGTGCGATTTTTCCCTCCTCTTGTATTGAAAATCCTCATGCAACCATTGTATGTTGGAGAGCAGTGCATAGACGTTGCGTGCTGGGGTCGCTTGAATGCCTGGGCCTATTGTGTTGTTCAACTACTGATGGATCGCAAATTATGGAAATTATGCACTTACACTCATAGCCTGTGCCCCGTCACCAAACAGGAAGGGTTCACCATTCAAAAGTCGTCTATTTTTATTTTCCCTCGGTTCAGTCACATTTCCCTACTTTTAAAATCTCATCGTGCTGATATTTTTGAGCCCCGGTAACAACTGAATTAGCTCATGTAGTGTGGATGCATACATGGACTCGAACAATGATAAAACACCAAATCAAACTCAGACGTTCATGGTCCTCTGTAAAAATATCATTTTTTAGTCGCAACCTGATATTTACATTGAAATTTAACTATCCTTTCTCCAATATAGAGACATTTATGACAATTAAGGAAATGAAATAATCCATATTTATCATTTCTTACATAGTTTAAAAATACTTGACTTAAGAAAAGGCACAACAGGTTCATGCCCATTCAACTATTGATATCATTGCTACTACCACTCCAATATTCATTGACCAGGCGACAAGGACATAAACAAGAAATAGATATAATACAAACAAGTTTTTTTAAAATGTACTCCAATAAAAAGTTTGTCAAATGTAGAATGTGTACATTGTGCGAATTGTCAATGATATTAGTGAAATAATTATCATGGTTTCTTTTTATTTGTAGGGCTGTCTAACAAATCGCAAGTGATTGTGCAAGTGCCAAGCAAAGACGAAGTGATAACTGATGGCGTCGATATTGTGCTGAGGTGCGATGCTGAAGGTAGTGGAGAACTTCGCTTCGAATGGTTCAGGTACATTTAATATCAACTATATTCTAATTCTACATCGTCTGAATTTCCATTTCAATTTTTTTATGAAAAACGTAGAAGCTCTCTAGCGTTTGGTTCTTATCTTGCCAGTGTCAATCCATTTTTACTTTCGAGCGTGACGTCTGGCTTTTCTCTCACTACTTTTAATAGCTCAGTTCTCAATAATAAATAATGGGAAGTGAAGTAGCAACTATCCTTACCCAAAAATATAAATCTTCATTTTTCATCTCATTTAAGGATTCATTTGAATTTAAAACTCAAGCTCTATGCTTTAACTGCTACGTTGCAAATATTCAACTTTTCTTCAAACTTAGCTGAGAATGATAATAGACAAAAACTTTCAATTTTTTCCAATGAATTATACATTTTGTTCTTCCAGTACATGTGTTTTTATAATAAGCTATACTTTATAAAGAATCGAATTCAAGTCAAAATAATTTACTTTCCTCAAAAAATTGAAGAAAAACACATTACAAATTAAGCATACTATTTTATTATAATACACTAGACTTGAAACCATTCTTGACTTCATGATAACAGATTTTCAATCAAATCCTGTCTACTATGCTTGATAAAGTGGTACAGCTTCTTATTAATTCAGATACATATTTATGATTGAATGGTTTGGAAGTATATTCTGTTCGTTTATCACTTACAATACTATGGTCCATTCTGTATTTATTATTTAGTAATCTTTTTTGTCTGTTTTCTTTTTAGAAATGCAGAAAGACTGAGAAAAACAGATAGATATCAATTCAAAGCGAATAAGTTCCATTTGAAAGGCGCTACACCAAGGGATAATGGCGTCTACAAATGCGCCGCTACTAACGAAGCTGGCACAATCACAAGCAAGGACAATTTCGTCCTCGCCATACAAGGTGCCAACCAACCTAAATATTAATTAATTCTCTTTTCTGTAAAAAGTTCAGCAGTCAGCGGTTTTCTAATTGCTTTCGAATAAAATTTATTCTATTCTCCACTCTTAACAAGTCAATATAGTAGTCTATTATTAATTTCTACTTTACTTCTTTTGTTCAGTCTAATTGGAATTCCATTAAGAAATTCCTGATGAATCGGTTTAATTTTGGGATGCAGTCGAATCGTTAGAATTTTGTGAATGTTTATCCAACTTGGTATTCTAACTTGGAACAATAAAATTTGAATTTATTACAACAATAATTGAACTCATATTTTAATGTATTACTATTAGTAATGTATGTCTATTACTATCTTAATACTTCTTTTTTAGATTGAATCTAAATGTGTGATAACAACGATTAAACAATATCCAGTTATAATTTACATTATAAATGTATAATAGTTATTATATTACATTATAACTAATAAATATCAAAAACCAATATCGTGGCATATTTAAATCAACTAGATATATGTATATAACTTTTAAAAAATTATTTTTATTTGTGTTCCACCTTTTTTAAAAATTTTACTAAGATGACTTCATTGTTGATATGTGTGACTTGTGTTAGATGACATAAAGATTTGTGTCGTACCGCCATAACGCTAAAATAAAATAAATATAACTAACTTATAATAGTTATATTTATTCAGTTAACATTTTATCAGTTTTCCAATCAAATAAATTATTTTAACTAAATTGATGGAATTTGTTGCAGGTGATAGATGGTCGCACATCCTGAAAGAGCCTCAGAGTGTTCTAGTGAAGAAAGGGAGCAGTGCACTGTTTGATTGTGTTTACGAGCATGCAGATGTCATAGAATGGTATTTTGGCGAGAAAGGGCCTTTGGAAAACAGTACCAGGTAATTTATCTCTATCGTTCAAAATGAAATTAATTATTAAATATGGTTTACAGGTGACAGTGACCTTATCCACTGAATCTATTCATTGTTGATCGAATTTTCTAGTGAATTATCTATTCTTCTTTAGAAAACCCCCTTTAATTAAATTGGTAAATCAGAGATCTTACAGATTTTCTCTTATCATTTTCGACATAGGTTTTTAATATGAATCATAAAATTGAATCAAAATGTTAAAAAAGCTTATAAATATTTTAATGAAAAAGTAAGTTATTATTCTTTTTAATAAGATTAAGCACTTCGTATTAATCAGCTACTCTCAGAATTTTAGATGCACATTTTCTAAAAAATGCCATATTCTATACTTTCCAAAACATCTAGGTCATTTTATTGTAATCTATAGAAGCTCATCAAGCAATTAGTGTGTAAAAATAATTAGTGGAATCTTTTATTGAACATCTCTCTGTGGTAGGCCAAATTATAATAAATATGATGTAAATATTATCTCTCTGTCATCCTCCTTCACCTCTAAAACAGCTCTGAGCAGGCTAATATCATATAGAAACAATAGCGTAATTAGATATCCCATGGTATAGGGCGTTTATGTTATAACTTTTACTGTTATCTCAAGCCGATTACTGTCGATTATTGTCGATTTTTACTGTTTTGTTGGGGTGAGAGTGTATGAACGGCAGAGTATGAGAGACTACAAGCATCACACAGCTTCACGGGAAAGAACTACGTGGACTATCGGCTTGCGATAACAGTAAAAGTTGTGACATAAACGTCCTATACCATGGGATATCATTACGCTATTATTTCTCTATGTAATATACAGTAGTTCAAGCAAGTTATGAAATGTAAGAAATTGTAAGGAAATACTCAATAATGTAATACAAATTATACTCTAAAAAGGACTGCGACAGAATGTCGCATCACTAATCGGTTCTAATTCTTGTTTGTTTACAGTTTCAGTGTACTCCATAATAACTCATTGCTGGTGCACAAAGCTGACATGCATAATGAAGGGCTGTACGGCTGCGTTGGCATCCGCGGGGAGTCACCTGAAATACCTGTCAAATACACCGCTGAACTTGAAATCGCATGTAAGTATGTCAAGGATGTTTGCTTTTACATCATTAAATTTAGATGCTACTGAATTTCTAATTTTGTCATAAAATAATTAATCAATCTACTGTTATTTATGGAATTAATTTTCATCAATCATATAAATCTCATTACATTAATCGTTCAGCAACTCTGTGTTACTTATCTATCTGTAACATCAATTTGTATACAGTAACAGTATATGTGTGTATTGTTTAGTTTGTGTGAGTACACCATTCGTGTGGTTTACCGTTTACAGCCCAGTTTATAACATTCAACATTCAGAGTTCATAACATTTTACATTCCATGCTAGATATATGACTTAATAATAGAATAATAACTTGTAGTATAAATTAACTCTATTCATGGAAATTATAAATTTGTAATTGCAAGATGACATCAAATGTAATTGATAAAAATAATACTTGGAATACATACTGAAATAATAGAAATGTAGTTTCAATTTTTAAAATAGGCCTATAATACAATAGCCAGATATGTTTCACATGAATTGGAGAAGGTAACAATATGAGTCGATTGAATAAAAACTAGAATCTGGTGACTAGCAACTAGTCATTAGTCCCAGCTAATAGATAAAATTATATGGCTGACTCGAATCCTACCATTTGCTTGAGAATGAATTAGAATTGACAATTGCTAGCTTTTATCATAGAGATGTTATATATTAATTAGAATTATCAATTGCTAGATTTTATATATTCTTATTTTCTCTATGCTTTTATCCTATGGAGAATATGTTCGTTCTTCTCTTCGTACTCCAGTCATCATTAAATTTGCATTGGGTTTTTCAGATTTGGAAGATATGACTGAAAACAACTTGGAACCTGTGCTTCCGAGCGGAATCGGGGCGGTGGCGGAAGATGGGCAAATCCGCGTCACCTGTCTGCCTCCGCGGAGTCTGCCTCCCCCCTCGCTCTACTGGAAGGGTCCCTTGTCCGCCCTGCCCCTCCCACCCACCGGGCCCATCCGAGTCGACGGCACAACTCTCATCATAGATGCGGCCAAGCGTCGCGATGCCGGCACTTACACGTGTGTTGCCGAAAATCTGTCCGGATCCAAAGAAATAGGATTTCGTCTAGTCATTACAAGTAAGTGTGATATCTTCAATGAACAAACAGTGTTCTTCTTGGACAAACAGTATGAAAAGAAATTGATTTTTAATGTGTGTCAAGGAAAGTATTTAAGATTTTTTTGTTCATTTAAAGAGTGTGAACTTGTAAAATTCCACGGATTGATGTTTTATATTAGTTGACTATTATCTTGTGAATAGTTGATAGATTAATATCTCATTTTAATTGGTTTGATATGGGATCTTTTCATATCGATTTTACTTTCTAATCCCTGTTTCAAATTTCATCGCGTGTTTTGTGGTTTGATAAACTCATTATTAAACAATTATTATTAAACGATAATCCAAATTAAATGTTCAATCAATTATTAATTCATTAGCATTTGAATCATTGCAATATCTCAGTAATTTCCATTTGATAAATTCTCCACAGATATGATGAATTTGATTTGAGAATTCTCCACATAAATTTAGATGGCTCAATATACTATAGATTTCAAATGTGGGCTTTATTTCTCTTCTTAATGATTTCTAATCTACTAATAGCTCTCAATATTCATTATCCTAATTCTGACTGTATTTTGATTCACAATACCGCAAATCACAGAAAATACATCAAATTTGCAAGTAGCCTACTACAAACGTTACAGAAATACAGAAAAACAGAATTACATAAATAAAAAAATAGAAACACAGAATTACAGAAATTTAAAAAATACAGAATTGTAGTTGTTGTTTAAACAGCAAAACAGATTTAAACAAATAGATAGCCTAGAGAAATAGTGAATAGCATAATTTTCACAGAAGGTTACATAAATACTGCCAATTTTAAAAAATAATACAGAATTGCTGCAAAATTTCAATTTTTGTTGCCAATTATAGTTGTGACGGTGTTGGTTTCCACTAAATGCTTGTTGTAAACTTTGACACTGATTCAATGATTTGGTGTTTGTAGCACCTCCGTCCTTGGTGAAAGGTCCAACTTCGGTGACTGTGGATGAGAGCGAGACGGCTGTCTTCTACTGTCAGTTCCAAGGAATGGAGCCACCAATCACAACCGTCCACTGGCTGAAAGACAATGCCAGTTTCCGCCAGGACAGTCGGCTGTCAATCGATCAGAACACTGGCACACTCACCATCACAAACACACAGGTCTCCGACAAAGGCGACTACTCGTGTCTCATCAATACAACTGGTTACAAGCCACTTGTTTCCGAAATGGCTCAAGGTAAGATTCTATTATTGGTTAAAGTACTATTTTTATGAATTAAATATTAGCCATCAACAAATTACTGGGATAAGATCGTAAAAAAGTGAATAATTGTTTGATTTATTAGATCATGTATCTTTAACATTTAGAGCATACAGAAAAAGGAGTCATTAATAAAACTAGACATTGATAAAACTGCATACGTGTCGAATAGTGTGTAGCTTCATCCTGTAATTCGTCTACAATATCTTTGAGGGCTGTCAACTCTCATTACTGAATATCATGTGCTGTAAGGAATGTGTAAATTAAGTCATATTTTTCCCCAAAAATCATTGATAATATTTGATTAATGAATGCTGGCTCAAAAAATTATTTCTTTAACTTCGATATTCAATTAGTTCAATAAATGGAGCTCCAGCAATCAGAAGTTTTGATTATGCCAGAGATACTTCCTGTTCTCAAATTATCTAGGCCAATTAAATAGTCTTCAATGTTTCTTTTCATTACAAACTGCTTGTTAATGATCACTTTTAAATAGTACTTAAATTAAGACTAAATTACGAGTGTTGAAAAAGGGCCTAGTGTCCGAAAGCGCTTCACAGACGTGAGTAGAAGCTAATAGCTTTTTATCATAGAAATCAGACTGCTATGTTGTAATTCAAGTATTATTCAATAGTTACTAATACTATAGTCTTATTTCGCATGTAAAACTCAAATTTATTGGAAATTGAAGTTGCATACAACTCTTACATAACGTAAAGTGCACTGCTTGAACATATAAAACACTCATGCATGCAAATTGCAAAACATCGTCAAAACCAATATCTAATTTCCACTCAAATCAAATTGCTTTGGAATCACTTTAATAGAGTAATAGGATAGGTGAATCGTTTAAAAGTCACTGAAATAGAGTTGCTCTGGAATCACCGTAATAGAATCATAATTGATTGATGAATCGTTTTTAATGTCACTCACCCATTCATTGTTTTGCACAGATTGGGGATGTAGACGACAGTTTGGAGCTGCCCGTGCATGTGCAAGACATCAACGGCACACTGCACTTCAACGGCGTGAAATGGGAGGACAAGGGCCGCTACATGTGTCTGGCCACAAATCCTCAGGGAACCATCAATGTCACCATCGATATTGATGTCGTCGGTAAGTTACCTATACTTCTTTCACTTTATTTTTGAATAAATTTGTACGGTGGGATTAGCGTTTCCTTGTTTATTACCAGCATATAGCAAATCTGAAAAAATAGATCGAATCAAGTTTAATGAATGAATTAATGATCGTGGTATGACGAATCATCTTGTTACTTCTCAAATCTTAGCTGTTATTTCTGATTTTTCAATCTTCCCTTGACGTTTTATTTTATTCATTATTATTCATTTGTACAAAACTCATCTTTGAAATGATTTAAAGAGATGAAACAGGCAATGTCATTATACATATGATAACACGATCATGTTTTACAGCCGTTAAGGAAATCAACGGCCGTTAAGTCACTATACTTTTATTGTATGATTTTTATTTGCTATTCTTTGAAGTTATCAAATTGCATACATGCTTCTGGATGAAAACATTTCACTTATGCTCCTCAAAAATTTCTAATGAAATCTAGAAATTCAACGATCTCAATATATTGAATTCAATATTGTTTTTCAAAATCTAATAATCTCTTTACAATTACCAATTTTTTTATATTAAACTACTACTTAGTCCTGATTACAAATATTTTCAAGCTTGAAATAAACAAATTATTCTCTTTCTGTTTAATGTTTGTGCCTTGGACTACTTGTGGACTATTATGAATAAATTTCATGTTAACCTTTGTTACAGAAACTCCCAAATTTGTTGTTCTTCCTCGGAACCCCACAGAAGCTTTCGAGGGCTACTCAATTCAGATGGACTGTGTTGCAGAAGGAGATCCAAAACCAACTATACAGTGGGACAAGAATTCTGTCATGAATGATTTCGATACCAAAAGGTAAATTAATCTCTTATCTTCAAAACAAAACTCATATTGAAAAACAAAATGTTGTATTTAATATTCTCAAATCTCTTCGAAATGCAATTACGTACTGGTGATCGAAGAACTGCATTGACTAATATACTGTATTTTCTATTTGTTTTGCAGGTTCCATGTATTGGAAAATGGATCGCTTGTAATAGACGAGGTTCACTTCTCAGACGAAGGGAAATATGGATGCACGGCAGGCAACAGCGGTGGTCTCAAGCGATATGAAATCTCATTGCATGTTAGAAGTGAGTTTTCTCTTCTCTTCTATTTTCTTCTGATATTGTTGTTGAAATAACAATGAATGAATGGTTCCAAGAGAAAAGTTCTTCAGTATTTTCTAGCAGCGTTACATTTGTTATGTAATTACAGTCTAGTTCAGGGTCATCAGCCATTAATTAAATAAAAAGTCTTTCACACCTCCGCCACCTTCAAAATTCCACTCCGGTATAAATTATTCAAAACCAGCTCATCATTTTGAAAAACTTCGATAAAAATCTTATTGTGTTTTCATAGTTATTTCGATTTATTACTATTGTTACAGTCACCGAATATTCCTCAATCACATCTCGATTTATTTATATTGTTAAAGTCACCAAATATTCCACATTTATGAAGTTCATTTTCAATTTGAATATTTTCGAAGAGAAATAAAGCTTTTGAAATTGAAAGCTTTTACTCGAACATAATTGGATTAACCCAAACAAGATGCTTAAGAGGAATTATTTGTAGGTATAAATTCTAAAAAAATTTAAGTTTTGATAATATTTAACGTACAACAAATATTAATGTACAACGAGATCCTAAATACGCAAACTTCAATCACTTACAACTTGATTATTACTAAACGTAAATCCTAATTAAATGCTGTAACTCACTCCGAAGACTTCTGCTACTGCAAATATTGACAACAGGGTTGACAGCTAGATGGAAATTCGATTAGAGCTACTATCTACAAACTATTTGCCAGCCCGGGAATTGAACCCGGTACCTCCCAATTGATGGTCAGGAACGGATGGTTTGGTTTACACCAAACTGACAATCTCCGGATAGCAGTGCTCATTTTACCGGCCAGCCAGTCTACAGATGGAAATAAATTTGAAATTGCATTTGTTCAAATGCTAATTAATGAATAATTATTATTAAACGAATCCTGATAAATGCTGTAATTATTGCTTCTAATTTATTTCCATCTGTACACTTACAACTTACATTATTTTGTTCAAGTTGGACATGTTTGAGGGATACATATTGATTATTCATAACTACAGCACTTGAGTTTCTTTTAGATGTATGCTTTAGTACCCAATCTTTACCATAGCTATACTTCATACTCCCTACCACCACATATTTTCTTTTTTATTTTCCAGTTTTTACACAATTGCAAAATTATTGCATATTTTTGTATTTATCTATCGAGTTATGTACAATGACACTTCAAGAGACGCACAACAGACTTCTGTCCAAATCCGCCTCTTTTCCATTTTATTATAAGTTGATAATTTCATATATTACATGTTTAGTAGTAGATTAATAATTTTATTCATGTTTATATCAAAAATTTCACCAAAAGAAAAATTCAAGTGATTTTTGTATTGCTTTGTAATATATATTCATGTTGTATTTTTGCGCAAAATTATCCTATTCTATTCTACTCAATTAAATCAATATTTTGAATCATGTATCATTGATCAATTGAATGTCATGAAATGAATGATTGAGCATGATTGTTGGTGTTTGGTTGCAGGCTCGGAAGGGTACAAGCGGGACGGCACACTGGAGGGGGCGGAGACGGATGGCTCGATGATGACAAAGACAGTGACAATCACGCTGAGTGCGGCGGCCGCCTACATGCTGCTGGTCATCGGCCTCATGGCCTGGTGTCGCTACCGGCGGCACAAGCGCAAGCAGGCCTACCTCGAGGCCAACCCCACCTCGCCGAGTCAACCAGAGGCCACTGCACTCTCGCTCTGTGAGTCGTGCCATCAAGCCTTGTTCTAGTTATGTAGTAGTGGAGCGCATTTCACATTTCATCAACTGATGCTATGCTTATTTTTTGTATCTCACTGTCTTTGAACATTATGCTACAAGCATAGAATCAGCTGATGAACAATGAAATGCGCTTGCTTTTGGCGCTTCACACAGCTTAATGCAAACAACATATATTCGTTTGTATCATATTCAACTTTCTAGAGAAATCTTTAGTGTACATGGATAATGGGGGAAGAATGAGTACTTGAACTCTAGAGTGAACTTCAAATAATCCATCTAGATCATATTGGATGGATTAGACACATGTGATTCTTCTCATTCTTCGGAACCCAACTTAAGCTGTTGTAGGTGCACTCATCTCTCATAATCAGTTTCATTACCCACGAACAACCCTGGAGCTCATTTGGGAGAAGTTTTTGAAATGTGACTTTACAGTATAGTTGATCGAATCAATTCAGGCTAATTAGCATGTTCCTTTTAAATATTTGAAACCTGCCAAATCAATTTATTTTTGTAAAACCAAATTCCTGAAAAAGTAATGTGCCAACGAAATCGTTTAAATTGTACAAAATGCTGTATAATTTTTATAGTAACATCTCAAATTAATATCAAAATGATTGAGTGTTGATAGAGAAGGTATAAGATTTTGGCCTACTTCTACTATGACGTGGATCCTAAATCTACTATTTTTGGTCTGATAGATTTGATTGCAAATTTGTTTTTATGAGACATATATTTTAGTAATGTGATGCGGCGGTACGGCTGTAATCTGGCGGTTCGGACACCTTGCTCTGTAGATCCATGCAATAATTAATTTAATGTACTCTCACACTATCATCCTAGATGGTGCACATTATCAACTTGAAAACGTAATATAATACCAACTATTTTATCTTAGCATTGAATGAAAAAAAATCTTTCAAGTAATATTTCATTGCTATACTGTAGTTTGGTATTTTGTTAACGAGTCTGAATTATTTCTAGTAGGCAAAGGAGATGGAAATGGAATCACCAACCAGAATGGAACTTTGAACGGAACGGAACAGAAGCAGAAGAATGGGGAAGTACTACGAAGTGATGGCGAAAATACGGTTAATTCTCAAGGATCAAATCAGTCTAGAAGATCGAAAAACGGCTATGACAAATTATCATTTCCTCGACAAGATCTTCATAATATGATGCTGCTTGGTAAGTTTATCACTATCCACATGAATACATTCTCCGATTCTTCTAAAAAGATCTCTCTATAACTCAAACGATTTTATCACGATTTTAGCTACTTGGTTATCAGCCAAATAAATTGAATTAGGGTAGGCCTACATTCATTTTTCCTATTGCAACAGGCATCCCACATTTTCTCAATGAATAAATCATACAATACTTGATGCAAACTAATTTGATAATAATAATACTAATAGAAGAAAGAAATATGTTTAAATACATCTGCTATAATATTAGAAAAATTATAAGTTTCTATTATATTGCAAATATTAAATGTGTTGTACCGGTATGTGTAATGTTGCTGTAAACTTATTAAATTCAAGAGTTGAGTGTAAGAGAGGGTCCTCAAAAAATAAAGACAGTAATTCTACTCTATTAACACAACTTCAAATTATCTGAACCATACTAGATGTCAAAAGTATTATTTATTATAAAATCTTTTTTTGAATTTTAAAGCATCGAACTCTTGCAATAGCGAGTTATTGAAGCAGGTTGAAATATTATTTTCTCTTTTTAGGAAGTGGCGAATTCGGCGAAGTTTATTTGGCTCAGGCTCGAGGCATCAAAGAAGGCACCGACACTGTTGTTATGGTCAAGGTGAGCTCATTTCTTAGCTATTCAAGAATTTCACTAGAAATATCAATATTTGATTCAGGAATTTCTGAAATTTAGTGAAAAAAAAATTAAAAATGTTTTCTATTATGTTTTATAAATGTTGTAAGTTTAATGAAAATGTATTAGAAAATTATTTGTTTCTCCTATAATTGCCAAGAGGAAATACTTAGATGAAAGTATATCGTAACTCCATCAACTTATTTAGTGATCTCTCTTATTTTCAGTATTCTATAGGAAATATGATCAATGATAAGCAAATCCTCTCTGATAATTCTGTTGAACTTGTAGCCAATTTACAAAGAGTTTACAAGTTGAGTATTTAACAGCATTTTTTTAATCTCCAGTAATGTTTTTTCTTTCCAGGCACTGCAGCAAATGAGAGATGAGAATGCTTTACAAGAGTTTAAAAGACAACTGGACATGTTCAGTCGTCTCGATCACAATAACATCAGCAAACTGATTGGTCTGTGCCGAGACGCTGAACCACATTACATGATTCTGCAGTACACAGATTGGGTGAGTTTCAACTGCTTTTAAAAATTTTGTAGGAATAGTGATTTAAATAAGTTGGGAATTTTGTGTGAGTCCCCACACCTGACTGATTTATTGATTAGAATAATGTAGAATATTATCATAACAAATTTGAAGATGATCGATATTTTAGTATACCTTTTCTAACCCTAATGTGCGGGGGGCCTTCGGCAGGCACTAAGTAACCCTCGCAGTATGATCCCAGCATCAATATTAATCAGTCACTTACCACTTACTTCCCTTTGCAAGTGAAATGAGGTCATCATCGAACGACTTTGGATACGAAATTTATACTTCTATTCCACTGACTCAATTATAAAATTAGGCTGATGAATTTATATGTCAGAAATAATGTCCCTTACAATAATAATTGCGTAAAGTCTAGTACATGCTGGGATACACGTTGCACGATTTTGTTCTCAGACACGTGTCTCAGGTTAAATAATGTAGAATTCTCATTACACTTTTGAAGATCAATCGAAAAAACTATACTTAAATTCTAACTCTGAAATTTGTGCTAGAAGTCTACAAGATCTCTCTATAGACCAATCCTCGTCTACTAGCCCGGTTGCGAGACCAAAAATCGCAGGTCTATTACAGTCTCCCGTCAGAATTGGGAGAGTTCATGAAAGTTTGAAAATCTGATGGGGAATATATTTTTTTGTTTATGCAGTCCAAATCTGTAAATTGTAGTGTGGACGCTAGACAAGACGAAACATGTTGTCTCTAGACCGACTTTAGACAGTCTCCAAGTGTGTACCAGGCTTAATCTGATGTTTGAAATAATCATTTCATTTATTTTCTGTTACCAATCCTAGATGACTGCGTAACACATACCACTGTAGTGTCTGATGTGTATGATGTTGTTTGCAGGGTGATTTGAAGCAGTTCCTGCTGGCCACACGGAAGGAGAGCAAGAGCAACAAGCCTCGCCCGGCGCCGCTGACCGGCACACAGATACTCGGCCTCGTGCATCAGCTGGCCCAAGCCATGGAGCACCTGGCCAACCACCGCACAGTGCATCGCGACCTTGCCGCTCGCAACTGCCTCATCTCGTCTCATCTCGAGCTCAAGGTCTCATTCTCGGCTCTCTGCCGCGACACCTACGCCAAAGAGTACTTCAAGCACAGGAATCAGGTCATTACTCACTCATCCTCGTTCTATTTCTTAATTAATATCTCAGACACAGTTAAATATGCATTTAATAACATAGCTTACAATTTATTATATATTTAATAATATACAGTTTAATAACATTCAATATAAATTCGAATGTTAGTGATCATAATCATGAATAATTCGTAACTCAAACTCTTGAAAGTGAGAATATAACCTATCTTTTAAAAATTTCTCTATTTATATAATTTGGGAGTGGAACAGTTTTGGGATGGGCCTGTTGCTATCGCCCAGTCACATGCTTAAATCTATATTGTGATTCGTAATTGTATTGATGAATAAATACGTAACTCGTAAATCAATAGATGAATAATTACATATCAAAATGTATCAGTAATGTGAGTTGTGAAAGTGAAGAGCAATCGTAATTCATAAATCTATTAGGATTAAAGTGATGTTGAATCTTACTCGATTACAGATTGTTTGAAAACAGTAGTTATATTTGCTAAAATTTACATTGGTATTGGATTTACTTGGATGAAGAGTTTAATCAATATTGGATAAAGCCACAAATCACAATTTACATTGGTAGAGAGCTTGTGATATTGTAGCTCATACATTCGTTACATAATATCACATTATTACATATGTCATTTATTCTCATAATACCATATTTATTACTTAAGTGGTGATTAAAATTCATTCTTTTCTCCACTGATTGAAAATGTAACGTAGAATTTATTTTGTAAAAGGAATGATCAACTCACTTACTTTCGATTAAAAGATTATTTCAATACAGAAAGTATTTTCAATTCATAAAAGATAATTTATAAATAATCGCTTCACACGCTGTGAATTGTATTGTAAATTTGGTGGTTCATTTAAAAGTATTGCATCCATTTTGGATATTCATAATATCCTATTTTTCATTCTTGATACCAATATTTATTTCTTACTCGTACCAATACCAAAACTTGTATTTTGTATCCTACACACAGACGCATAGTATTGTAGGGGCATTTCTGTAATGTTGAGTACTGTATCTCAACATATCGTAAATTGAAATTTGTGGAATAAAGAAGTTTTGATTGACTTGTACGAAATTCAATAACAAAACCATTATTCTAATAAATGTTATATTTTTTCAGACGATTCCTGTGAGATGGATGCCGTTGGAAGCAGTAGCGGAAGATGATTACTCGTGCAAGTCGGACATCTACTCATTTGCGGCAACAGTGTGGGAAATGTACACGAGAGGCGAGCTGCCGTTCTCGCGGCTGTCAGACAGGGAGGTTTTGGAATCGCTGCAACGCGGAGATCTGCACTGGAAGCATCACAAAAATATGCCCGAACAGTTGAAAGTGATACTCGACCGATGCTGGAGCCCCAATCCGAGAGATCGTCCCACTTTTTCGTGTGTTGCTGTTGAAATCGGCGACATCAAAGTGAGCACACCGACTGAACCATGAATCTCATCGATTTGTGATATTGTGAGTAGAGAATAAACTTGTACATTCAAAGTATTTGTTTGCTGAAAATTTTCAAATTCAAACTATAAATAAGCAAATTATTTACTTATTAAATGTTTACTCCTTATAACCAATTCGATAACAAACATTTAATACTTTTTTTTTGCATTGATTTAAATAATTAATGGAAATATAATGAAATCATGACAAGAAAGTTCAAAAAATTACAAAAATTTGTTTTATTTTTGGAATTTTTTATAGTTTACATAACTATATTTATTCTATTGTACTACTTCATCAATAAATAAAACAGATTTCGTAATTGATTACTTTTCCGTTATTTCAAGACGATTGTAATTGTAATTTTAGGGCAGAATTTTCCACTGTACTTAACGTCACAGCAGACTCATGCTTCATCAGTTTTTTTTATTATTGTGATACTGTAACATTTCACTTATATTTAGCTTACAAGAAACTAAGCTGTGAACAACATAAGTTAAAAATCAACAGAACAGCAAAATGTGTTTTCTATCTTACATCTATCTTATATTTCATCAAGCCTATACTCAATCAAAGATGTTTTTTACTAGTTTAACGTTCAATTTTGTATTCAGTTTGATAGTTTCTTCATTGAAATTGTTGTGTTCATGAAGTGCCTAAAATTGTTTGCAACAGTTGCAAGCCTAATTGTTTACTTGGTGTCTGCCATTTTATATTTTCATGTCATTGAATGGTGTTAGGGTTTTTACAATAAGAATTGTATAAAGTATCACTCATCGACAAACAGTTCATTTTTCTGTATCCAAAATAAAACAACATACATAATTATTAAAGAATCACATTAAAGTGAATTTCAACTATTCATTTGTCGAATCATATTCTATTAAATATTATATGATCTTTGAGGAATAATAATTTTGTAAATACACAACTTTGTAGATATATTGTAACTGATATAATTATTGTAAATTTGGAAAAAATTGAGTCATACTCAAGGTCAAGAATTATAATTATTCAGAATTTAAAGTACCAGCTTGCATTTATATTGAGTTGCTTGAGAAATGCTATTGCTTTCTCAACTCCTACTCATATTTCCCATTCCAACTAAAATTTTATTCTTTCTCAATAACTCGTTACAATCATTCCAACAAATCATTTATTTAATTTTCAAATAGGTTCTGGAAATTAATAGGAAATATATAGAATCAAATGAACTGTGACTGGATTAGTCCTAATTATAGGTTTCACAGACCTTTAAAACTCAGTACTTTTGTATTGTTATCATTTAGCTGCAGTAAAGCCATAGTCCCTTGAAGGACGAATAACAGCATGAGCTGATTCTATGCAACTTGCAACTAATGTTGTTCATGTTTAAGATGCCATTAATGACACTTTTCCGTCGCTGCGGTAGCACTTTTGACTCTTTCTTTTTTATCATTTTTTATTGCTATTATTCTGTTTGATTCACTACTTATCAGTTTTTCAGTTTCTGTTTAATGGGAAGTATGGTAGTTGGCATAGCATTTGTAAATAAATAATAATTTCTAAACATTCATACTCTGTTGATAGACGTATTCAAAAATATGTTTCACCTTATTCTCAGCACTGTAAATTTGGAAATAATAGTATAGCAAAGGTTATTGTACACTGTACAAAAGTTTTGAAAATTTTGCACGTGTTGAAGTGCAATCTTTTTGGCCAATACCTTCTATTCACGAATGTAAATCTAAATTTAAAGTGTCTGTTTTCAGAAAAAAAACATTTTTAAAATTTTAAAGAAAATAGTGATTGTGTTTCGTATTCTGAAGTTTAGCATCTACTTTTCTTCCACCTAAAAATAATTCTGATTCAGCACATTTATGATGATTGAGTAGTTTAAGTTTCAAAAGCCAAGTGGAATTGCTATTGTTGAGACCACTAAAAATTTAGATCTAGTTAATTGTTGATAAAGTTCTATACGTCCACTAAACATTTATCTGGTTTGAATAAAAACAATATTGTTCGAAAACAAAAATAGTTCGGTGTGTTTGAGGGACTGCTGCCCTGCATTCGAATAATCTGAGAATTTTTAAAACTAATGATTATCTGTGATATATTTAAACCCTTTTTACCATATATTTTATAAGGAGAATGATTATCGAATGTTTATCAGTAGACTGATTCAATTTTGACAATTCAGTCATATCTACTAATAATCGGTAGATATCATTCTAATAAGACCTTGGAAAATATTGACTCAGATTATTCTTAAAACTGCCTTTATTAACAACGACATGATTTGTTTGTATTCACTGTTTCAGTCATTAATAAAATAATTATCAAGATTGAATTGGTGGGTTATAAAATTAATAGTCACTTTTACTTAATATGACTTATTAGTGGTATATTGAAATGCCATTTTTTTCAATATCATTGTAAACTTGATTTCTAGTCTCTTAGATTACGGTATTGTTAGAAAATAAGAATTAATATTCTATGAAACGATTTTTATATATTATCTATTCATTCATATGTGTAACATTGAGTTTGATTTGTTTTGTAATTTTGTATCTAGTGTATTTTTGCGTTTCTGTAATAAAGGGAAACAAAATAATAGAGATGGATTTTGCACTATACCTACTTCCTCGTAGTACTCTAATATGAAGTTTCAAATATCTCAATTAAAGACTTTGTAATTTTATCTTGGCAGTGTATTTCCCCTGAAATATGATGTTGGATAGTCAGTATAGTATAGAAAAGTGTATACTATACACTTTAAAGTGTATACTTTGGTAAAAGTGTTACTTGAACTAAACCAAATCAAACCAATAAAGTAGATTCCATATGAAATTTTATTGAAAAAAGTATGATTCGGTGTATTTGAGGAATTTATTGCCTGCATTCAACGAATTATCTGCCTCAAGCTTCAAGGCCGCCTCAAACTACTCCACTCATCCACTAAAAAATCAATTAATCCTTTGAGTAGGTAAAAATAAACATTTATTGTGAAATTAGTTTGCCGAAAAGTGTTATCTCAAAAGTAAGTCAATTTTGTCTTTGATGTATAATATATTATATCCTTCTAGAACCTCTCCTAATAAAAATCACCTTTCAATCTTCCATAACCACACGTCTTTTCCAATAGTCTTGGAAATTTCATCATTTGGAAAATATCAATTAACTTGAATATCTCTTTAATATAAGTACATTTATTTGGTAAATATTATGGAAATAAACCGTTACGTCACGATTTTCACTGTAATTATTATTGGTTTTCATCTAGCATTTTGTTTTATCAAGATGTATGATCATGAATCACGATTAGCTAATTGCTTGCGGTTCCTATTCTGGGGGAAAATTACAATTATAATAAAAATTTCAATCTTCATCATTTAGATAACCATCATTTTGATAATAAGTAGGCCTATTACATTTTGATCTCATCAATTTTATCTAATAATTATTTCATATTTACCAACCATCATTTAATCATTTTGACATTCTAGTTATTTCTTCATCTTGCATTACCAAATCGCATGCTCGGTTGCACAAAAGCCTGTTAAATTTTAATCGTGATTGAATACCACAAGCATCAATCAGAGAAGACTTCTTCTCAAAAATAAGTCTTCTCTGATTGGTTCTGGCGGCATTCAACCACAATTAAAATTCAACATGAACCAATCGGAGAAGCCTTATTTAAAAAAGTATTCTCTGATTAATAATCGTGTTTCAATCACGATTAAAATTTAACAAGCTTTTGTGAAACCAGGAGACTATTTCATGAGAAAATACATACTAATGATATTAGTAGTCAGCTGGAGATTACTAGTGTTTTCTCATGCAACAGGCCCCAGGTCTTACAATGTTATCACTTTTAAGAAAAACTCAGCACTCTAGTTTTGCTAAGAACGAAATAAACATTCTGCATGAGGTTGAGATTGATCTTTTGTATTTTGTCGAGGGTGATTGGACTGGAGTGGGCCTGTGCGAGCCAGTAGATGTCGGGGTAGTAATCCATTCCATCAGTGCCGCGGTTGTTGAACGCCTGGCTGACCTCTGTGCACTCGACCAGCAGAGCGCGCTGAGGAGTCACCAGCAGCATGTTGTAGTTGGGCAGTCGCTTTCGGTCGATGAACTCGCGCATCTGCATCACTATGTTGTCGGGCCCGGCAAGCAGATTCCACCGCGACCACGAGAAGTTGTAAGAGGTGCTCAGTAGCGCCATGCACTGATACGCGTGGCTCTCGGTTATGTGGTGTTTGGATCTCGAACTGTCCGCCATGTAGACCCCGGCATCGTGATCGGGAAACACGTCAACCCCACCCCTCCTCATACGTCTCACCAGTTCGTGAGCATCCAAGTACACGCCGACCAACTCCTGCAAGGCGCCACTGCTCGCATTCTGCAGCGAGTTGAGGCACACCCGGTTGTTGTCTTTGATGATGAACTCAACTATGATGGTTGCGGCCGTGATGCTGAGGAACACACTGCCCGGACCCCCCTTCCAGTCGGGCCGCAACTCCCATGTCTGGTAGGGCAGGTTGATGAAGCGCTGGGTCGACAGGCCAATCGGCAGCAGGCTTCCAACCCGGAACGTCAACATCTATATTGAAACAATCATCTATTGAAACAATAATTGACATGGAAAAGTACTTGCTTATTAGCAAAGACTATTTCTTCAAATTCATATTCTTTATCCAACAAGACAATCATATAGTAGGCCTATACACAAATTTTTTGATTGCCCATATGGACCTCAAGGGTCTGTATTTGGGTCGAATCACCTATCATTAAAAGCTAAGACAATCACTTATTATGAAAAAATGAGACATAGATGTTGTCAATACCACTTTAATAGTGGTTTTGACAACATCAGTGTCTCATTTTTTCATTATGGAGATATACCATAATATCTCAACAAAAATCAATTTCTTAAAATCACCTATTATCTATGTTCGAACTATTTTAAAATTGAAAAAGATGCCTAGTACATAATTTCTGTAAATCATGAAAGCTGACTATAATAAGATAGCCATTCGCTCTTGTTACCGTATCACACTGTGCTATGCCAATCTAGTGGTTGATTATGTTACATTGAATTTGAATTCATGTACAATAGAGAATATTGTTTCGATGAGAAAAAAGTTTCTGAAACGTCACTACTGTGGAAGTGAGAAATTCTAGCTTTAGTAACTAATAAATCTTTACGGTATATTAGCATCATTAGATGATAAATCTTTAGATTAGTTTAGATTAGCATCAGGCTAACCGCTAACCCATCACTTTTTCAGGACCAGCACCAGTCCTGAATACTGGTTACTAGTTTCCCCACTATTGATGCCATGGTTATTTATAATAATACATTATTTGATATCCTCAAGAGAACCCCATTTTTATATATTAGTTTCAGATTAATATAATTGCAAAATACGAATGAATGTTACTATTTCAACTTCAATAGAAAAATTATTCTAACACCTATTGAATTCCAGTAAAAAGAGTTGCCAATTCCATAAAGTTCAACAACATATAATAATATTATAGTTATGAATATTACTTTACTCTGATTATTTCTGAGCTGATTTTATGACTCACACTAGCGCACAAGGAATCTTCCTTTTGGCGTTGTTTTTGCCTCACCTACTGTACTCCTAGGAGCATAATAATTATCATAGACCATAGTTACTGTAGGAAGGTTACTGTAAATCACTCATGATTATTTCTAACGTATAAACTAGCAGTTCCTATATTTATACATGTATACTCTTATCTTTTGTAAAGCTTTCTTATATTTTGTTTTTAACACATAATATAAATTCATTCATTTGAAATAAAATATTCAATTTTAGAAAAATATTAACTCACTTGTTTATCTTCATTGAAGCGATTATCGTAAATAAATCTGGAGGTCCAGGTTCGCTTTTTGTGAGACCATTGCACAGGGGTTGGTGGCTCAAACCATAGCACAAAGTCGGGCAGTTTGATGTTGATGAGGACGAGCCGATTGAGGCCATCCTCCTTCCCCCTGGGCTCTGGCTCCGGGTCATCCGCACTGTGCAGGGGCTTGTCGTCTTCCTCTTTCGGTGGCGGCGGCGTGTATTTCTACAACACAATTCACGGTTGCGATTAAACTTCTCGTAGTACAAAGTATTCTACACTTGAAAATGGTGGGTTTATTCCAGAGTTTAAAATATTATACACTGATGTTAAGAATCATTTCAATGAGCTAAAAAGTTCCAAAAACAAGGATATTTATAGTTTTGGTAAAGAAATAACTCGATTTTTAACTCACTGTTGACTTAAAGATTAATTTCAATGTCAGTCAGTCAATGAAACTATTTTATGAGAAGAATTTATAATTATAGTGATATCATAATATCAGTAGAAATATTTATGAAAATAAAAATATATGTATAAAAAAGGAAAATCTATTTCCCTACATCGAAATACTGTGACTAAATATTCACAACAAAGAGTTTGAATGGAAAAACAATTTTTATAAGAATTGAGAAGAATTTATGATTATACTGATATCATAGTATCAGAAATATTTAGGAAAATAAAAATATATGTATAAAAAAGGAAAATCTATTACCATATCATCGAAATACTGTGACTAAATATTCACAACAAAGAGTTTGAATGGAAAAACAATTTTTATAATAATTATTATTAAAGAATAATTAAAAGTTATCACAGTGTATTATGTATTATGATATACAAACTAACTCTTTTTTAAAAATCCTATTAGCAAATATACGAAATTTAAATAAATTAGTTACTTGAATATTATGAAGTAATTTGAGGAACAAAATTATACATGAATTCACTGAAAAGCCTTCAACTTTATACTTACTGATAGCTATAACTGTATCTCTATAAACAAATAAATTTACTTTAGAAAGAATGGAGAATGCTCTAAAAATATTCTAATAGTGAATCATTCCCATCATTTGATAAACTTTAATTCACCTCATAATTTATATAAATTGGGAAGTAAATGACTACATCTGTTTCTTGTTTCATATTGGATTTATATCCACTAAGAATAACTTAGTAATAGTTCTACTCTACTGTTAAGCGAGTTACACACACAGCGATTTTTGTACGTTCGATTTTTTGCAGTCCTTATGAATTCTACCAGATTAAACGGAACTTGACAAACATGATCTGTTCAATCTAATGGAATTTATAAGGACGGCAAAAAATCATACGTCCAAAAATCGATGAGTGTGTAAGTTGTTAGTTAGCCTCACTCACCTCATAATAGTGGAGACGGCGAATTCGTTCGTCGCCTTTTATCAGTGTGAGTATGGTTCGATTTTTGAGCATGACAGGCTGGTCAGGCTGCTCGAGCACTTCGACGTAGTAGATGCCTCCCAGCACCACGTGCTGCCTCATGTTCAAGTCCTGAGGTCGCACTCTGTAGCGCAAGTACTTCCTCAACGAGTTTTTGATTCGTTTCTCTCGGAAGAGAAGCACCTGAGAAGGAGTTCTTTGCAACTGAGGCACTCTCTTTTCAGGTTCTGGCTCACTTTTCTCGGGTGCCGTGCCCATGGCCTCTCCCGTCACATCGACCGCCACCTCATTCCCCGTCTCCTCATCATCATCAACATCTTCCATTTGTAAGAGTGTTTCCGTGTTTCTGCTCAGTGCTCCACCCAGGCTGCTTCCTTTTGTTCTTCTTCTAACCGACTTTCTTTTTTTATTATTTTTCAATGATGGTGCGGGTGTCTCTTCTACATCTTCTTTGATTTCTGTCGCAGAGCCCTCCTCCAACGGCTTCAACTTTTTACCTTTTTTATTCGCATTCATTGCTTCAAACTTTTCTTTCACTTTGAGTTTCAACTCATACTCTACTGTGTTCCAATGGAATAGACTGTACTGGAAGTATTTGGGAAGTGGTTTTGGACTCCAGGTGTGACTGGTATCGGAGAGATGATCGTAGCTGAGTCGGAGAGCGCGAACAACGATGCTGTGACTGACAATGTGGACAGGGAGCTCGAGTGAGAGGCCAATGTCGGCGAAATCGACCGCCTGCGACTCGGGCTCGTAGTTGTGAGGCTTGGGCAGCGCTGAGCGTGTCCACAGGCAGAGAGTCATGAATGGACAGGTGCACATGTATTTGAAAACTTCCAAGTCGATCTGTTCCATGGTCTCCTCGAAGTTTCGAATGATGTTGAATGTGGCCATGTTGATTCGCTGCTGCAGTTCGGAGCGGAAGTTGTGCCTGACCTCCTTCCAGTTGGCGAGCCTGGAGGGTCGCGCGTCCAGTGGGTTGTCGATGAGGTCGTCCAGTACGGTAAGCAACCGCAGCACCTCCTCTCCCTTGGGCACCAGCTTGTCTATGTGCTGCGTGTCGGTCTCACCCTGCCACAGGAACATGTACGTGTTCATGGCGATGACGTCACTCGGGTTCGGAACCCCCTCGCACAACACGTACAGTCGCCAGTCGTTGTAAGCGCGCTGCGCCACATCCTGTTTGTGCTTCTTTTTGCGACAAATGCTCAACAATTTGCACGAGTGCGCCAACTTCTGTTTCCTCACGGTATGCTCACGCTCCTCCAATAGCTGCTTTTGCCGTACCCTCTCCTCTTCCTCCTTGGCTCGCTGTCTTTCAAGCGCTTGCAATCGTTTAAGTTCTTCCTCCTCCTCTTTCGCCTTCCTTTTAGCCTCCTGCTCAGCCAAACGTAATTTTTCTCTTTTTGTAATTCTCCGCCCAGCCATTTATTACCTAAAAAATAATAGATATTCCCAATACAGTACTACAAAGAAATGAACAATAATAATTACAGTACCGGATTGGCAGCATGCTGGCCCAATATTATTGTCGTCTTTGAGGTAAATCAGGAGTGAAAAATCATTATGTCATTCATAAGTTTACTTGAGTTTGAGTTTACTCAAGTTTTAGTTCAAGTTTACTTAAGTTTGAGTTTTACTTAAAATTTGGAGATATATGAAAAATTGTTCAGATGTAGTTTTTTCAATACTTTGCAAAATTTGCAAAGTTTGAGTTTACTCAAGTTTTAGTTCAAGTTTACTTAAGTTTGAGTTTTACTTAAAATTTGGAGATATATGAAAAATTGTTCAGATATAGTTTTTTCAATACTTTGCAAAATTTGCAAAACATATGCGAGCTGTGAAGTAGTCAAAACAAATAAATACACTCACTTGGTTGCAAAAAAGCAAATTAATTTTCAACCATGATTAAATGACACGAGAAGCAATCAATCAAGAGTTATTTTCTTAATGGTTCTCGTGACATTTAATCTTAATTGAAGCCTTAACCCTTTGCGCTCTTCGCGAACTTGTATGACTTTGTCCTTCCACTCTTGTATCCAGCGTTACTGGCTACTACACATTTCCTCTACAACTCTGGTTGACAAAATGGGAATCGTTTGCTACAGCTCTCGTATCCAGCATTACTGGCTCACGCCAAAAAATCTCGAACGCTCTCGTATCCAGCATGGCTGGATATTGCTGTTCAACTACTTATTTATTTTCAATAAAATCAGGATCTGATTGGTGGATGACTTTAGCTGTGATTTTTCTTCAAAACAACTACATAAATCAAAACACACTTCTTCCATTGTAATATGTTGTTAATGTGTTTGAAAAAAAGCTTTTTTCCAGCTCATGATAACCATTGCTTGACATTGATGCAAATTAACGAAATTGTTCAATATTAATTATATTATTTTATTAATTTAGTGATTAAAAATAAAAGCTGGAAGATGTCTTCATTGAGCAGACATAACAGCTAGTTCAGTAGCACATGCTACTGAAATGCCTACTTTGGTTCAAACATACACACAGTTTTTTCTAAATAAAGTAGCGAATTATTCTTCTATATATGTAGCAGAGTTTGATTAATTTAGTCAGTCACTAGAAAATTTATTATTCTTCTATTTTTCTTTGAGACGTATTGTAGAGTGCTAATATCTACCAAATATGAGTGTTGACTTGAAGAAGAACTATAAGGTGTTTTTTAATGTATATCAACCTCTATTATTGAAGATTTTCATAAAATATGTGCGATTTGAATAAATAATGATTTATCAATCTGAAAAATTCATTTATACAACTATATACACCTTTTTAAAATCCAGAAAATAAAAATTTGGTATGGGCGGGTATACCACTCAACAATTGCTTTGGTATTATACCGCATATAAGAGGTATTAAATAAAAATAAGGATTTTATTTTGTGTTGGCTTATCAAAAGACATGAGATAGATGAAATGAACAATACGATGAAGTAAAATTAAGCTTTGTAGAATAAACGTAACATTAGAATTGGATACTAAATACTGCAGTTTGAGAGTTACTACTGTGCAAGTGCCAAAGTTGTACGGCCAACTATGGAAATTCTGAAGAGAGCTGTAAAAGGAAAAGAGGGTAGCCAGCGATGCTGGATATGAGAGCTGTAGCAGAAAAAGAGGGTAGCCAGCGATGATGGATATCAGAGCTGACGCACAGGAGTCCGTCTTTTTGGTTCAGAGCTGTAGTGAGAAATGCAGTATCCAGCTATACTGGTTATGAGAGCGCAAATGGTTAAAAGTCAACAGGCTTTTGTGCAACCCGGTCACTATGTTTTAATGCTTTATTTAACAATTTTCTAAGAGACAGAATTGTAAATCTATGTAACTTTAAAATTATAAAAAGAAAAGATTTCAATTAATTTTCTATTTCAAGTTGTATACATAAGAGGAAATGACGTTTTTATCTACCCTGCTGAGCAACTAATTTTTTTTTATGCCCGCATTAGCTTTTTGCTTGTGAGTGGGTGATTTTATGAGATAAATCAAACGTCCATGTTTACAAGCGGAATTTGAACTCACGACCAGGTAGTGCTATATAGCAGTCTGAAGGGTGCAACGCCTTAGTCGTGGGTGTCAATTATTTAAGCTATATATAATGTTATTAAAATTGAAAATTGAAGCAATTGGGGGTTTCTCTCCTCCTATTAAACACTACTGTATCAACACTACTATAATTTTAAAAATACAATTAACTATACCGTATCAAGACAAAATAAAGTAGTATCTCTGGCTCTGCTATAAAACAAATACAATAGTGCATGCAGTATCTTGTCAAAAAATACCTGTCTTATTGATTTGTTGATTTTAAAATTGATTCATGGTTCTTTGAGAAGATGCCATGATCACCGTTCTTATCAAACACTCAAGGTTCAGGATGTTGTTATTCATGTTGCGAGTCTTTATAACCTCTCAGTCAACCATGACTGGATAGTGGCTGGAACAGGGTGGTTTTGCTCTTTGAGTAAACAAACACTATACCAAGAAGGCACTTTGTTTTTACATTACCATGGTGATAACATAGTTGCTTTTAGTTGGTATCTTCAACAAACTAGTAATTCCAACATCATTATCAAAATAATATTGTAAAAATCTTTTAGAATGTTTTTAAAGTTAAAACATTCTATGCATAATAATAATTTGACTTTTTGAAGCTACACATTAGTTTCATTCTTTTTTTTATCCCCTGGAAAATATAAACTTGATAGAAACCCATCACATATCTTTAGACATGAGACGTAATATTATATATCATATAGTGAGCTTCATTCATAGTATCATTATTATAGTAAGCTTATTTCATATAAATAAAAATGCTCAATTCCAACACTTTTTTCAGTTTTTTCAATTCTCTTGGCCTACTATCTGAAAAATGATTATATGACAAAATTACATTATTCACTGGTACGATTTATGTACGGTACTGATTTTTTTATACTAGACTAGATACAGAAACTAATCTAAGCTAGATTCTGCACAGTAAACTGTAAATTCTATCTTCATTTGATAGAGAATTGCTTTATGGTATACTTTTTACGGGATAGACTCATCGATCATATAATTATGCATGCAGACCTTTGTTCCATGTGTTTTTGTGTCAAGTTATGAGTAAAGACTTAAAAAAGTAAATATACCATTCATAATGATATAATGGATCAGGATTATTGATCCTGATAAGAGTTGATAAGATAAAACACATTAAAGCTCGGGACACATATAACCGCACCGAGCCCGTGCCGAGCTACGTCCGCGACACGGTGATGATGGTAGGAGAACACACATATCCGTGCGACAGCCGAACGGCAGCAGTGTCTCAGTTCTGTAGTGCTACTGTGGTCTGATTTCTGAATGGGTTAAACTGTTGTTATTAATATAACACTATTAAAGCTTGTTGCATCCGATTTAAATTTATATTTTTCAATTTTAAACTAATAACCTGTGAACACAGAAGATGAGAATCATAGTGCTGATATATATTTCGGCGCATAACAATATACCATCATCAGTCATGTATGGTACGGTATCGGAAATATATATCAGCAATAAAATTGTTATCTTCTGTCTTATGTAATTAGTTTTCAATTTAAAATTTAAGAAACAGTCACGGGTTCCTTCTTTTATACGTTTTATTGTTTATTATATAATGTCTACCATACCTTTGGCTTGACTTAAAAAAACTGAAAATCTCTTCAATAAGTTTTTCACTCTCTATGTTAAACGAGCCCGCACCGTCTCCCTAAAAAAGTAAACTGAACTAGTCGGTGACGGCGCGGGCACGGCTCGTGCAACAAACAAGGTGACGGTGCTGACGCGGCTGCACCGTCACCGCGGTTTTCGCACGGCTTGTTTTCTCACTCGCCGTAGTACGTCCGTCACCCGGCCGTGCCGCGGTGCAGGCTCGGTGCGGATATGTGTTTCCCGGCCATAATGCATTCACAAATATAATTTTGCCTTTTTAACTGTTTTAGAACGTGATTCAAAAATTAGTTTTGGAATTGTTTTAAACAATATTTTTAATTGTGGATTCGAAGCAATTCATATTAAAAATTATAAAATTTACATTTTATAAAAAAAGTTTTTCCATATACCGTACTGATTTGAGAAATAACCAAGATATTGTCAGTTTCACATGTTTATTTATTTATCCAAACTAAACAATAATTGTTATTTGAAACTGTAATGTAGGTGAACCATCAATTGATTAGTTTGGATAAATTAATAACATGTAAAACTTACAGTATATTACCTCAAAATAATTGTAAGAAAAATGGACAAGCTCATGACCAGGCAAACTCAAGGAGGCTAGGATATGGACAGATCTTCCCCCCCCCATACGAGACTAGCACTGGGGGGAGACTGTGATTGGATGCACCAGGCTATGCAGAAATGACCCATATGTCCACACTATACAACATCAAGCTGCCAGTATTATACTGATCAGGGATCTTTACTACTTTGTCTACTCTCGTTTGTATCGTATTTTTCCTAGATTGGCTTTTATTTTCTTGACATGTCCTTGGAGAAGTTTTGCCCACTTCATGAACGTAACTAATTAATAAAGTTCATAGATATTATTCCAGAGACATTTTCAATTAAATAATATCATAGTCATCAAAACATTCAAATGAGATTTTCCTCGACAAATAGATAACCTCTATAATTATATTTAATCAATTAAAATAATAATATCTTTCAAGATTGGAATGATTGACAGAGTTCAAAATAAACAGTTTAATTCTGAATTAATAGCATAGGGATGTTGTGGTAGACAACAGAGTCCAAAATTGATTTTAAAGAAATATTTGATTTTCATAACTTGGTAGAAATAAGGGTATCAATCACCTGAAACAGTGAAAAATTGTAAATTAGCAAAACATATTCAAAATATCTTATAACAAAATTGTTGACAAGAATAAGTTCTTCTCTACAATACCATATTAATGTAAAATAAAACTATCAACAATAGGGAATAGGCATGTAATCACAAACCTTGCCTGTACCATAGGAAGTATCTATTATATTATTAAGCTAGAAATTTCTGTATATTATATATTTATATGGTTATGTGGTTATCTGTTTATGTGGTTATATGGGTAAATATTTATGTTCAACGGATCTCGAAAACGGCTCTAACAATTCTTACGAAATTTGGAACAAATTAGGTTTATGATATGAAGATTTGATTGCAATAGGTCTAACCCTTGGATAACTCGCTGAAGGACATCAAAAGGATAAATACGTCCTTGGAAAAAATGTCATCTGTCAATAGGTACCGTAATGGAAGAGAGTGAACGAGTGCATGTGTACGTGGGATCATCCAGCTAATCTCACGAGAAGAAAAATTCAGCAAGATAAACTTATTTTCGTTTATTTTTCTTTTTTTAGAAAACATGTTTACTTCAAAAAGTCAAAAATAGTAACTAGATGCTGTTAGTGTAGAATAGTACATAGTTTAAATTAACAAATATTGTAACAAACATAGTATATCATTCAAAATCGAATTCATAGTATATCTATTTGTAATTGATGATGTGCTTGTTTTTTGAAGTGTGAATAAATTGTTATTTTGATGAGTGATAGTAGCTTAACCTAGATTTTGATTTGGACTGTAGTATAAATTTGAAAAGGGACAGTTTTGGGCATAAGCCTGGTTGTGCCTCCTCATATAACTGAAAAATAATTGTACGACTGAGAAAATGAAGAAATAAATATAAACTATAAATTCAATCTTTCGTTACAAATTTTCTATGCTTTCACACTCCAGAACAAAGTTCGGTTCCCCGATATTAGAAATATGAATTATCTAAGCTTGCGTCCAATATTACAATACATTTTTTTTTTAATTTAGCTCAACAGCTCATGGTTATTTGAATAATTTATTCATTTACTACTTAAATTTAAAAATTCAATTATAATTTTTATTGTCTTTCTCGATTTTGAGATTAGGCCTAATTGCCAAGATATGGGGTGTCTTATCAATATATTATTGTATATTAAATTGACAGTAGCCTACTAGACACATATAACTACACCAAAAATACTGAATATTGACCCAGTATTCTATAAACTAATCAAAGCATGAGGTAATCAAAACATAAGACTCATTCCTAAAGTTCCTTTTTCTAAAATTTGTCTAAATATAATTTTATTAACTATGATATGATTATACTTATTGTCACCAACCATCAGGATCATCAATATCTTCAACTTTTCCTTCATCTTTAGATTCGTCATCAACACGGTTTTGTTTTCTTAACTGATGATGAACAACTAATGGCACCAGTCCAAACCCCGTCATCAAATAAATTGTCATCAAAATGTTGAACTTTGTCTCATTGTAGATATCAAAAGGTAAGTTCTGAAATTTAATTGAATAAAAACATTTTACTTCATGTAAATTAATGTATCCCTATAGTGAGGTCCACGTTATAATGACAGTGGATGGAGATACAAGAATAGCGATGCCGATTCTCTGCATTAATTAATTATATTTCTACACTGTCAAAAACATAATTGTCATCGTTGTGGACCTAGAAAAGGATAGTACCACCGGCTTTGTCGAATGATTGACAAGGATACCAAAACCAAAGTTGATCAAATACTGTCATTATAACATGGACCTCACTATAGGATTCATTACTGTCATTTAGAGTATTTTTTAAATATATGGCAGAGTATGTACAGAGTTGAGCAATAAAGTATAGAAAATTTCAAACAGCATTTGCTCACTCATGTTTGAACGAAATTAAAAGTTTTTTGGTCTAGTCTCCATATAGTGTACTTCAAATATTGCTATTTTAATAATTATTTAGAGAGGGAAAATTGAAATTGGTTAAGCAAGCAAGATAGCATATCTATATGAAATAGCGAGTATTTGCCAAAACGCTCATTCAGACATTGTATAAAACAAGTTTACTTGATGCCTTGAGTTACATAATAAATTCAAGCGATACCATGCGCAACGCTTTGAAGGATTATATGAACAATTTCTCACAATTTTCACAGAAGTGTATGGACAGAAACGATTGCTATTTTACACATATATGATATTATGTAGGCTACAAGTTATTTAATTTTTAACTTTCATCATTAAATTGCAACATTTGAGGTACACACTACAAAAATTCTAGTTCCAATCAAAAATGAATGTGTAACTCTGTTATTTCCCTCCTCAGCAGAAGAGATTTGGAGACTTTGGAGTAATTTATCGTTGTTCATTCCCATATTCTGTATGGATTCCTGTGGGGGGGGGGGGGGTAGTTCATGCGGTATGTTCCAAGAGTGTACTCCAGGATAAGGCGCTTTGTGTGAGCACCTCATCAGAGCATCGTGAGTACTGTTCAGACCAATCTTTGTTCCAATCACTGTTTAGACTAAACTAGGCATCCTTATACGGTCTTCATACAGTATAATATACTGTCCAGTCTGCTGCATGTCAGGGTCATAGGGGACAGTCATATGCTGAGAGCTGATCTTCATGCACATATTACAAGGAAGAGATTTAAAATTTACATTACCGCACTGCAGAATCAACAAGAAAAAGGGCTCCTTCCCTGTCTTAGCATTGCAGCTTTACAACATCCTGCCTGTTAGTGTAAATAACCTGCAGGGTATTGCTTCAGTTGAGATCTGGCTGAATAGAAATTCATTCTACTCTGTAAAGGAATATATTGGTGCACACATTCCACACAAGGACAGAATAGTTTGACCTGCCAACTTGCTTTTTTGACGCCATCCATCCAATAAGCTGGTCATGGATGTAGGGAAAATTATTTTAAATCCTCCATATTTCATAGCCCAACTCTGTATATTTTTGTTATTTGAAGTAAATTTGTTAGCTAACACAATTTTATATCGGGTTGCCAAAATCTAGTGTCGACCGCCAGACCATTTTAAAAACGATTTAAGGCCATCCGAACCGCTCGAACCCAACTCGGTGACCCACTAATAAAAACTCTCAATAACACAAGACTGAAAAATAAAATAAAACTAGGCTATAGTAAATTATAGGACTTGTAATAATACTTAATCTGCAATAGCCTAATTTCTTTTAAAAAACATTCTTTTTGAATTCATGTTTACCTCTCCGATAACACCTCCGTTACTTGGATGACACTCTGAGCCTGCCCGTCTTGTTGATGAAGTATTTATTCCCCTTCGGAAGTAAGAAAGAAAATTCGTGAATCGGCTCATAATTATAGTTTGTACTTTTTTCAACGATTTTGTCCAATTCAAAAATCTGGATTTAGAAAAATAGCGATCTTATTTTTAAAGTTGGATAAATAAATCGCGGTTGACCAATGCCCATATGATCAACAAAACAAAAATCTAGCGATCCAGCTGATGATAAAGATCATCGTTGTGCAGTTGTGAGCGTGCGCAGTTCTTGGCATTTTTGAACCAATCATGTGACCATTTACCACCGACAGCGTCTGCATCTTGCTCAACCGATTTCTCCTGCACCCCTCCTCTGACAAATTCATCATTTGAAAAGTAACGGACATTTTCATTTATTTTCATCTTTTCGTTGGTTTGTTGTTGTTGGTTAGATGGTTTGAATCTTGTGTTTGAACAATAATATTATTATTACCTATAAGTTTGGCGAGTTTTAAAAGTGATATATCTTTAAAAAAAAGGATTTTTGGTAAGTTGTTTACTTTTCAAATTGTTTGCTGTAGTTATAATACTTCTACAGTAGGCTACTTTACTCTTATTGAACACTAAATAGGCTAGTAGTCTATTGTACCATAACAAGACAAACATAGCTTTTTGTAGTTCTAAAATTCATTCTTATTCTAACTTATTGATTCATTTTATTTTGTTTAAAATCGACCGTCCTTTAACAAAATCGTTTTAGACTTTTATACAATATGTTGAACTATAAAGTAACTTTCGTTTTAGTCATGTCTTGTCATGTAAATTTTTGTCTGTTTTGATCATAATTCATTTTGGTTTATTTTTCTAATTATAATAATGTGACTCAATATTATAATTGTAACTATGAATAACTAATTTTAAAAATCAAGTTGTTAGTTAATTAACCCTAGAAAAACAACTCAAAACAAACAGACAACATGGGGTTACGACCTAACCCATAACCCATATCTTGAAATTCCTACTAGATTTTTTAACTGGTTTTTAATATCAAATATCAATTAATAACGTTTGATGTCTCTTATTTAGTTTTTTAAATTCCATGAACGGGATGAATATAAAATAATATTAAATGCGCCACAATCAATTGATCCTTTTTTCAGTAGATTAAAAATACTCATCCTTTCCTATTTGATTGCGATTTATATCCAATTTGTGAAAAAACATGTTTATACTATAAATATCAATTTAGAAATGTCCCAATTTTATAAAAGGGAGTCAACCGGCAAAAATTTAAGAAGTATATAATATGCAGTGATCATTACTGGAAAACATGAAGAAACTAATGTAAATTGATTGAAATTATGAAGAATCTTCAAAAATATAACTAGAATTGAAAATGAGAATAATAAGGCAAACAATGGTTTAGAATCTGTAGAGCTTGCTGAAGAATCTTATTGTGAAACACTCTTTACTTTATGTTATCATCGAATTGTAAGGGCAAATCTTTAACTAGAAAATATATAAGTTAATTTGGATAGACTACATCAGTTATTCGAAAATGAGCAAAATTTTTCAACAAAGCCCATATAAATGAACTAGGTATACGATTGAACTGGTAACTAAGATTGTAAGTTTTGTCAGTCTATTTGAACGGCCATCTTGAGATTATTTTAAATATTTGAACTTTTGTTGTTTTATTGAACGATCATGTCTATCCGGTATTTCTCTGTCATAGATTTACAAATTTACTGCAGCCAAGGTGCTGTAACAGCAAAAAAGCAATGGTCTGGGTTTATGCGCAACCCCTGTTGCATTTCTAGGCTTAATCATTATTGTAACTTACAACGATTTATTGCAGTCAGATAAACATTCAACAATCTATTATTTTAAATCTGTGTTGTTACTCATCCATGAAAATTATTTTTCAGATCCTGTAATTTACTTGGAAAATCCAATTGGAAGTATGGGCAATTTTCAGGTTTCTAGTCTTAAGAGTTGTGAAGACTCATCAACCCCTCTACAAACCAGGCATCTATCCAAAGACCGTGATCCACGCTCTCCTACTGATGGCATTCCCAGAACTCCAATAGAGGTAATCGTCTAAACAATTTTGTAGTAAGTTGAGTAAACAAAACCTATATAAGTTCACAGTAAAAAATCAGTTTAAAGGAAATAACAGTTACGTTATTTTCTGTTAAGAGAGGCTTTCATTGATATGTATAAGTTACCAGTTCATCATTAAAATATTGAAATATTCATTGTTTCGATATAGGCTATTTTTTATTATAAACTAGCAGATAACCCCTGCTCCGTAAAGGTCTAATTATCTACTTAGTCTCAACGAGACATGTTGAACATTATAGCCCAACCCTATATGTACGTTTTATTGATTAGTTTGTATTTTACCTGAATTACCTTCCTCTTCACCAATACCAGCAATGCTGTATGGGTTGCGTCAAGAGTTTAAAATATATAACTTTTCACATTTTCAACCATCGAGATGGCAGTACACGTCAGAGAAATCCTACCAAGTCATTAAGAAAAAAATCCTGAATGGAATAAAACGGATTTCTCCTAAGCCAACACTTGAGTCTCAGGTTGAATGCTGGTGTGTTCAACATCTTCAAATCCCCCGGCAGCCTATTGAAGATCCGCAAGGCCAATGCAGGAAATGCATCACGGGTCTTTGACAAGCGACGGTATGGCACATCTATGAGACTTCGACTTCTAGTGTCGTGACCATGGAAGTCACTCCTTGTGTTGAACTTTTCAATATTTGCTCGCACATACACAGCACACAAGTAAATGTAATGACTGTTGTTATATAACACTATTTTTGTTGTTATTAACAGTAAAAATATTTTGATACTTGTATCCAAGATGGCGGCTGATTGAAGTTTTAGTTTTTAAAGAAATGAGGGGTTTTAACTCAAATATTATGAACACCCATTGCGTGATACATCATTTCAAAAGCCTTCTCAAAACTAGAAAGATGACATCAATAAAAATTTTCCATGATACTTTTATTCAAAATGGCGGCTGATTGAAGTTTGAGTTTTTAAAGAAATAATTATTGATAAATTTTAATCAGCCGCCATTTTGGATAAAAGTATCATAGAACATTTGTATCGATGTCATCTTTCTCGTTTTGAAAAGGTCTTTAAAATGGTGTATCAAACAATGGGTGTTTACGTTCAAAATATTTGAGTTACAATCCCTTATTTCTTTAAAAACTAAAACTTCAATCAGTGCCATTTTAGATACAAGTATCATAGAATATTTTTACCGATGCCATCTTTCTTGTTTTAAAAAGGGCTTTAAAATGATGTACCACACAATGGGTGTTTACATTTAAAATATTCGAGTTATTACCCCTTATGAGGGGTTAAAATTCAGTCGTACGTCAAAAGGTAGAGTATTTGATCAATAACTTATCCTAAAAGTTACAGTATTATATCTACAACAGTCTCCAACTTATTGAAGGGTTCCCATTCATATGACTCACTCTGTACATTAGTCCAAATAAAACTTGTCGATGAATAATAAGACTATGAAGTTTTCAGTTTGAGAAAACTTATTACTTCAGTCTCTTAATGAAATAATATAATCATAAATAATTTTGTTTTTCAGGTTGTTTCAACTCCTAAATCAACATTGAGGATGAAGGCGGCGGTTACGAATATGAAAGCTAAAGAGGAAGCTCTCAATTTTATTGAGAGATTTGAAGAGGTATCCCAGCAACAAGAGGAAACTGAAGAGGCTGGTACTTTGCAAAATGTGTCTGAAGATTTTTCATGCCAATTGAAGATTGAGACAGAACATCTGGATGATGGAGCGGACAGCTCACGTAGAACATCGCTGTGTAGTTCAGTCAGTGGAGTGCAGGCTGATGATAGATCATCAAAGGTAGGTTGTGTTAGGGTGTCATGCAGCAACACACAAATGTTGATCTTCAATATATTATAACATTACAATAGTTACAGAAAATCACTAGTACCGTACCCTTCTTATATTTTAAACACTACTAATTTCGGCGATGTCATTATCAGGTGTCTTGGCATTATCGGCACTTGCCAAAACTAGTAGTGTTTTTTAGGATACAACCACACCGGAAGCGGAGCGGAGCGTCGTGAACAATATCATGTTAAGTAGTGAGCTAATACACTTTGGAAGCGTCTACTCAAACTTTGGAACAAGCTGGTTTGTTTTTTGGAGCGTCTACGAGCGGAGCGTCAAAGCGTCAACGTGCGAGTGCCCTACTGATGTACATACTAGTGGTCTACTCTTGTTCATAATAATACACTTGTTCTACTACATTTCCCACCATCCAGTATATTAATTTAATGTTTGCCCAAATTCCCCTGTAATGTGTATTATTTGATTATTCAAAAGAAAACATTCATTTATTGCACTTTGAAATCAAAAGGCTATTCTAATCAATTTCTATGAAGTATGGTTAACTTGGTGTTATTACAACTCTTTCTTCAGCAGATATTGGATTCCTCCAATTATAGTTTGTGTAAAACAAGTTGAGACTTGGCCCTCCATCCCAAGAAATTACAGTGTTTTTCTTTTGAATATCACTTCTCTCAGAATCACATTGACGAGAGAATGTCTCCTTTCTATTGGTGTCTGGATAATTTTTATCCGACCCATAGTTATTTTTCAATTAATGTTTATGTTCGTCAATGTCGAGACATTTCGAGCAGAAAACATGAAATTTTCGACATGTTGGAAACTTTTTTGTTTCAAAAGATAAGTGGGTGGTGAACGCGAGAAAGTTTCTCCGAAATAATTGAAATTATTTTTTCAATTGTCAAAAGTAGTAGGAAGATCGTATTTTGGTCTCCAAGGAATTTTAAAATTCGGAGAGCGGCTGCATGGTATGCATTGTGTACCAAATTGTATGCTAAAAGCTGGAAAGCTGCTAACTCCTGAGAAGCCAAAATACGTTGTTCCGAGTACCTTTGACAATTGAAAAAATAATTTCAATTATTTCTGAGAAACTTTCTCGCTTTCACCACCTACTTATCTTTTGAAACAAAAAAGTTTCTAGCATGTCGAAAATTTCATGTTTTCTGCTCGAAATGTCTCGACATTGACGAACAAAAACATTAATTAAAAAATATCTATAGGTCGGATAAAAATTATCCAGACACCAATAGAAAGGAGATATTCTCCCCGTTAATTTGATATAAAATTATTAGGCATTACGACGCCCCATCATTCTGAGAGAAGTGATATTCAAAAGAAAAACAAATTTTCACAATGTTTCCAATTTGTTTCGAATTGGCAACCATGTAATTTCTTCGGATGGAGGGCCAAGTCTCAACTTATTTTACACAAACTATAATGACTTGTTTTTCCAAATTAGGCTTCAATATAAAATGTTTATAAATGCTTCATTATAAATTATTTCCAAATCATTCAACAGATTAAACAGATGGTGATATTCAACAAATAGTCGAAGATTCAAGCTAATTTCATTAACCCACTCTGTCCTAGCAGGCATAGCTAATATCCAATACTCTAAGTAATTATTCTCACAAAGTAATGTCCGTGCAAACTAGACAACGCTATTTTCTACGCTCAAACGCTTCCTCTGTGTGTCATGTACGCTCTGACCACGTCACGCTCCGCTCTAGAACGCCACGCCACGCTCCGCTCAGTGTGGTTGTACCCTAATAAAATATAATAAGCGTAATAGTGATTTTCTGTAACTATAAACATTCAAGTAGTCATATCGAAACACTTGGAGTGTTAATCTTGATTGAAGATTACAATAGCTTATCAAATGAATAGGCTATATCTTGGATATAGCCTATGATAAAGGCCATATATCTTGAATAATTAACAAGATTTTAATTCATTGAGGTAGAATGACCTATCATACCATAGCTTAACTCCCACAACAGGCAATCGAAATGAGTATCCGATAACTATGTAATAAAATGAATTTGAGAATCATGTTTGCAAACACCATTATGGCACAGATTTATTCAAGTGTAAAGGGAATTTATAAATTACTCGAAAGGCATTAAACGTCTATTTCATTGTCTACCAATTCACAATAATTTCATTAACTATTTCACATTTATTATTAAATATTGGAATTTTCTTCAAATGCTCAATAATTCAGTTTCTTCTAAAACGAAAATTACTTCTATAGAAATCAGAAAATTCTTCTATACAAATTCCATTTAATTTAATTTTCAGCCTAAAATTTAACAATTTTTATTCATCATTCTTCAAATCGACTTCTTATTGTAAATTTGGCTTTAAAATTATTTATATTATTCAGGCTACCGTACTCTTTAGACTAAATACAGGAAATACATTTTTGGCAATCAATTGTTTTTTTTTTCTTTAGAAATAGTTTTATTTTATGTCCAATAAAATGTATGGTGAAAAATTTTTATAGACTGTTGTACTATAAGAAATTAATCTATTTATACAGGGCTTGCAAATGGAATCTTTGAGGTGTGATATGGATTGTCTTTCAATGAATGAACCTTCTATGACGGTGTCTGACAACGAAGACGTGTTTGAGGCTGACGACAAGCCCATTCATGATTGGCTGTCAACCATGGCAGACCACACTAGCAGTGTCGTTTCAGAGACAAGCCTGCAGGAGAATAGTGCCAGCAGTCAGAAGCAGAAATGTGTGGTCTATGTACAGCAAAGCGCTAGTCCATTGAAGGAAAGTCCTTACTCGACGCCTAAAACCAAGAATCCTATCTCAGATGTGGTAAGTAGCCTATTGAATTTCATGTGTATTCATTTGCGGTAGCCGGTAGCTAAAAATATATTTCATGCTCTGTGATATAAATAATTATATTATGTTTTACAGTACTATGAAAAATAAATGTATTTATACAGGGTTTACAAATGAAATCTTAGGTGTGATTGTCTTTCACACCCTTAGGCCCGCCGCAAAGTACACACACTCAATCCACACGCTGGGCTGGGTCTGTCAACGCAAAGTGAACCCTCGACAAAATCCGAATATAGCCGAAAAAACTCGACAAAAGCCGAGTATAGCCGAAAAACACCGTAGAGTAGCCTATCGGTGTACGCAAGGAACCTAGAATACTAGGTACATTGGGTGCAACGTTAGTAGACAGAAGGTTGATCACTCACAGGTGAAAGATTCGAAGTGGTGGGGGAAACGCCAGCGTGACGTCACGTGTAGTAAAAAAGTGATAGAGTAACCACACTGAGCATACAGTTTATTCACTGTATCTTCAAATACATCGTCGTTTAATCCCCTCAAGATTGACCTAGAACTTAAAAATTCTCCATACTTATAGCAATTGAATCACTGATTCTAATGATGTTGTTAAATACTTCAAGTTCATTCAACTTATATGAATAAAGTTAAGTTGAAAGATTTTCAAGAATCTAAAAACGTGACACGAAAAAGTTAATAAGCTGGAAAAGCGTTAGTAGACAACTTTATACTATTATAATTTCAGATTAACCCATAAAATATCTTGATAAACCAATGCATTGCAATAATCCGATAAACCGATCCCAATAAATCCGAAGAATTTCATTCATATAAATGCACTGAACATATGCTGGTATCGAGCACATGTTCTACGAGAATCAAAATATCTCATCCCCGAAATTCACAAGCTGATGTATAGCCAAACTACAAAATATAAACACGACCTAGAAGATGAAGAAACCTTAAGGATTTGAAAGGGAAGGTTAGGGTGGGGTTTTTGCTTTTATATGGCAAAATACTTGTATTATTCAATTGTTTTGATAATTATTGTAAAACAGAAACAGAAATCTTGCATGTCAGAAAATGTTTGTGTTATATAATTTGACTATAGGTCACCGTATGATTTTCAAGAATGCGATATTGTGCCTACTCTGTACTACAGCCTACGTCACGGCTGCAGTTCCCCCACTCCAATCGCATTTCAACTAAAATACTATACATGAGTGACCAACCTTCTGTCTACTAACTTTGCATTGGGTGTACGAGTACTTATAATTTATTACAGATGTAGTTGACGGCGCATGCGCTAGTTGTAGGCATGCGAAGTGCAACGAACGAGTGACCCACGTTCCACGAAACCTGTGAACGAATCACAAACCGATCCACGCTTGGATATTAATTTAGTGGAATATTCTCGGCTGGGTGCAGTTTGCGGTGCGCCATTGCTAGCAATGATTTATAAAACTTTTCACGGTGTGGGTTGGAGTGCCGTGGATTAGCGTGGGTCTACTTTGCGGCGGGCCTTAAACTTGTACATTTCATATGGATTATCTTTCATTTTGTCAATGAACTATGTCTGCATCATTTTTCATTTAATTCAATTTAGCCTCTAATATAGAGGCTGACACTATGTTAAAAGTGAGTGAGTGAGTGACACTATGTTAACACTGCTCTAAACTTCAAAGGCACGATTTCTACATGTTTTCAGGAGAATATTTCGTGGGTAGGTTCTTCCATCGCAGTGCCTAAGGGTGTGATCACATTTAATGCGTATATGTGCAAGTGCAGCAAGCTTGGTTATGCATGACCAGCGTGCAAATCAAATAGCTTTTTATTCACAAAATCTTAATACAAATTTATTATCATTATCATTAAGTGTAGATGAGAAACAAATTCTGGAAAGAGCTATTGGAACACTCACACTGAACGCTTGCACTTGCTGGTTGCGTTCAGTGTGAGCAGTTACATATGTGTTTCAATGGCACTTCTCAAATTTTGTTTGTCAGCTCATGCTTGATCTGATGTGCACTTGCATAAATACGCATTCTATGTATCACACCCTAAATATGTATCCAATAGTATGTTGGTCTGCTCCACAGTCAAAATTCGGTCGGTTTGTAAATCCCTATTTATAAAGTTCTGCAGCACTTTGCTCATGGCCTGTCCTGATTGTGTTCTATGTGGTCCACTCACGTCTACTAAGATCAAATCCAGCCACTCTATCACTCACCAGAATAATATAGTTAACTGTCTTAGTTCAGTTGGAGGCCAAACTAGCTTTTGCTTCCCTTGGAAGTATAGCACACTCAACACAGCTATAAGTTATCAATTACACTATAGGAGATTCCTAATAGAATAATAGATTACAAGATAATTGAAGATTTCCAAGTTGGCTGTGTATTAATTATCCTTCAGATATCAAGTAAATGCTAGACATGTGAGTATAATACTCACCACTATAAAATAGCACTTCATTTCACTTGAAAATAGCATTAGCAACCGAAACATGTCGTGACGAAATAATTTAAAAGGGTTCTCAGATTTATATTTCTATTTATATTAAAAGTAGCCCTAAAGAAAAAAGACAATACTCATCACTACTTATTCTAGAACTTATTTGCTTCTCGTGAATCTAATTTGTTTAATTTGTATTCCAGAAACGAAAGCCATTGAGTGCCCTGAGCCAAAATAGTCACAAAGCTGTGATTGATCACACCAAAAGTGGATTGAAAATGACAAAAGTTTGGAGGAATATTGAAGAGGAGAGACAACGAAGAGGCTTGTCGCTGGGAGATGAGAACACTCCTCCTTCATACGTGCCGGTCGACAAGATTTCATCTGCGCCTGGAAAACTGACAAGGCGTCGGCGTATATTGCAAGCAGAGGGGGAAGCTGCCACTTGTAACTAACACACTCGACTAATCTGGTGAGTTATCTCTTT
Source organism: Nilaparvata lugens (assembly GCF_014356525.2). Lineage (NCBI taxonomy): Eukaryota > Metazoa > Arthropoda > Insecta > Hemiptera > Delphacidae > Nilaparvata > Nilaparvata lugens. The sequence continues at coordinate 74,937,296 of NC_052506.1, forward strand.
CAAGTGCAAATGGTATCCATACCTTTCGCGATGACATACTTCAAATGCCATTGTTAGGATGAAATAAAAACAGTCCAAGTAAATCATCTGATATTTTACAATGCTTGCTACTAAAGTGAATGCCATGCAACTCTTTAAGCTGCGTTTACACCAAAGTTATTAACAAAATGTTTATTTTTACGTCCTTATAGATTCTATTAGATTGAACGGAGCTTGACAAACACATATGTTCATCATGTATATGATAAGTTATGCTCAATTTAATAGAATCTATAAGGACGGAGAATTGAACATTTTGTTGATAACTTTGGTGTAAACGCAGCTTTACTGCCAATATCAAAAGTTATCATGATAACAAATTGACTGTTATACCAATATTCTTGAATGTTTACAAAAATATAACACTCAAGATCCTGAAGATTTGAGATCCTGGTGATTACTATTCTCTGGTACGTCTAATTTTTCAAGTAAGTTACTACTACCAAGTTCAACTTTAATCAGTTATCTTGACAGCAATGCAACAGAATAGAATGGGATGCCCCTGATTCCAATTGTGCGTACAGACTTTCGCTCTCCTGCGTAATCGAACGTCACTCGAGCAGATCGATTGATGATCGACCGGGGAGCAAGAGTGGAACGCGAGAAGAGCTAGCATCTCCCGTAACGTTCGTGATCGGAGCGAGTGCGGAGCGTGTGTGGAGCGATTACGGAGCGTGATGGAGGCGCGTATATCTGTACGCACCTCAAGGGAAACAGTCAAACATCAGACTAGACTCACCTTTTTTGATGCATTTGCTTCAAAAGTTGAAGAAATGCTCTAGTTTATTCATATACAATTATGAGCATAAGACGGGCTGCACACCGGAGAAACGCGTTTCGTGAAAAAAGTTTCAGGAAACGTAAAACGAAAGTTGCTCGCAATCGACTGATAAGATTAAGCAGGGAAAGTTTCTTTTGTATGCATGAGCGAGTGAAACGGATTGCATGAAACAAGTTTCATGAAAGAGGGCTTCACGAAATGCGTTTCTCCGGTGTGCATCCCGCTTAAGCTTTACTTTTGAGAAAATGCTCAAAATATTTTTTTAATGAGCATAAGCAAAATTCTCACATTTTTTATAGAATAGGAAGCATATGCTCAATATTTTAGAAGTATAAGCAAATGCTCAATTTTATTCATATGGCCCAATAAGTTTTCTATGAAGTCATTAAAAAGGAAAAATGAAAAATCATACTAAATATTTGGTTGTTTGTTTATTGCTCACATTTTGCAAATCAATGGTAATTAAACTACGTAACACGTAGTGCCATTGAGAGTTCAGCAGTATTTGATTTGTTGAGATCGTGCCAATCATTTTATACAAGGTTTTCACATAGGTTGATTTTTTATTATAATTTTTGCAGAACAAATTATATCAAATGCTCACTTTTGATATTAGCTGAATTTAGCTGAATTCTACTAGATACCGTATGTTTTATTTCTTTATATGAATAAAAATTTATTGTGATGCTTCAGAAACAATTTTTTTCCCAATGACACTCAATGAATCTTTTGATCAGGAAACTCTATTTCAATGCTTGCTACTCTCATAATGTCACAAAATTCCTTGTGATGTACTCTTTCTCTCGTTGGCTAACTACCAAACAGTGCATTTATGTTGTGGGTTCATTTTTGATCCAGTGGGACAACCGAAATCCTGAGCAAACTCCTTGAGATTTGAGAGCGGGCCGATGACTCTGAACTCGCCAGGAGAGTGGACTCCGGTTGTGATACGCATCTTCAGCTCTTCATCCTTGATCTTTAAGCACCACGACTTGGCTGCGCTGATCCAGAACATTTGCTGAGGTGAGAACATCTGTAGGCCGGGTAGCCTTGGCTCAGGGCCGTTCTGTCGCACCCACTCACGGTAAGCGTAGTACGACAGTTTTATACCTCCGTTATCAGCTATGTTCTCACCTTGTGTGTTAATACCATTCAACTGAAAAATATCATATTAGATGTTCATTCTATTATTAGTAATCTTATATCATATTCAAATATTATACAATTAGATTTAGTAGATATTTATCAAGAATTGACACAAGCATTCTAGCGGGTCTTGTTGAGTGAAAGAAACTATTTTGATTATTTGTATAAAATTAAGGATATATCTCAGAACTGTAAAAAACTTGATTCTCGATACTGGAATGTTGAATGCTCAATAGAACTAGCGTATCATAATTATTATATTAATAAACAGTATAATTGTTTTTAATAATCGTAGTCGTGTACAGTTGATAGCATATTAAATCTAAATAATCCACTGCGTGGACTTCTGTAAATTTAGTGTAAGTTAGAGTGTATATCATTTTTAGATAAGATCCAACCCAACCGCTAGCAATAAGAAACTTTTAGATGGATTCTTTGTCGTAGTATTCTAGATAAATTCAATTCTTGATTTTCATTTTTTATGCAATTGACTACACTTATCACAAGTTGATTCAACAAATTTATGAATAACTTCCATTTAAAAATAAATATGTAAATGTTCGGGATTTTGCCTTTACTTTGTAATATGATATAAATTATATTTATTAAAGACTGCTTCTCAATTGTAAAATAGAACTTTTGTTTTTTCTACCTGTAAATTTATTTTTTTCTGATACAATACTTGGGCCCATATGCACCATATCTGTTTGAACAGAGATAAATCAGGCTGTTGGTTTAAACTTGGAATGAAACACCACATAAAAAATGCCATAATCGTACCATACCATACCATAATCGTAGATCAGCGTTAAACGTAGGTGCATATGGCCCTTAGTGGATGACAATTTTTCTATAGGTTTGATAACTGGTTTTGATTTTTTGTGGCACCTCTTAAGTTTGTGCACCAAGCAGAATCAGCTTTTTATTTTAATTATTCTGGCCACATAATTAATAGACTAGATCTCGTTTGGTGTAACTAACAGTAAGTCAATTTTGGTTATCTCAATTAATCTGAATTGCCATAAACAACCTTTTATCAGAATTGATTTACTGTCGGAATCATTGTGATGTGCATACTTTCGAACTGAGAGTGCATATTTTTCTTTTTTCTCACCTTCATATTCACTTGGGTAGCGGTATAGTTTCCGTACTGATCGATTATGCACTTTGCTTTTTCCAAGTATTTTTTCTTCGTCTCTTGTTGCCACCATTCTTCTAGGTTACCATCTTTGTTAAATTGTCTTCCCTAAAAATACAATGCAAATCACATATCAGCCATAAGCAATGCTACGTGACATGACAGTATTTATATGCAAGTATCTAGAGTGCAAAAGCAGGGTGACAATAACGTCACCTAAGCATACGTTATGCTTATGTTAAATATACATATTTTGTGTAAGCAATTGGGGGAATTTATAATGAAAGAAGAAGATCGGCTATGAATAGCTGGGAGAGGACTTGAAATGCATTTCATCGAAAGTGCAAGGTGCTGGCAAGTCATCTCCAGTTCAAGTGATCACTTTTCAAGTTCAAGTAATTGATTAGATACCGCAATGACCGATCGTATAGGCCACTAACTCTCACAAATTTGGAAATCAAATTTTTGAATAAATTATCAATGTTGGAAACAAAAAATTGTATTCAGAGAATATAATTTCTCAGTGAGATTTGATCAGTTTCATGATCTGCTTTTCTGACGTTTTAAAAAAATGAATAAATATTGTTACTTGAATGAATGAATTTATTTGCCAAGAACAAATTACAACCAAATAATGTTACTGCACAAAACTAAAGCACATACATAAAAGTACAGGAACTGCTAATTTATTCATCAATTAGAAGTACGGTAATGATATTTTACTTGTTTACATTAGATTAATCATATTTAATCTTCAATATTAAGATTGATCTTAATTGATGACATTAATCATCATTTATAGCTGTTTTATTTTACCTGGTCGTCAAATCCATGAGTTATTTCATGTCCTATGATGAAGCCAACCCCTCCATAGTTCATATAGTGTGGACGATTCTTATTGAAGAATACTCCTTGTAGGATTCCAGCAGGAAATTCTGGAAATGAAATTTTCTTATTTTAAATCATAATTGTTTATCGATAAGTAGATCGCGCAAAGCTCGTTCTAAAGTCTAACTAATTACCGTAACAAAGAAGAAAAAGACAATCCTTAACATGAATCAAAAGCTAATACTGTATGTATAATTTTTTTAGTTACTTACGAATTGAATTTTCAATTGAATTGTAGAAAGCATTGACAATTGCTGGCCTCCCATGTGCTATCCATTCTGTCTTGTTTACAGGATCTCTCAAACGGCTAAATCTGAATTCTGTAGCGAATTTTGTCATATTGAGTGCTGCTACATAATAATCATCTGTGCCAATTTCAAGCTGCAAATGTAAATTAAATTATCAAAGATATGAATTTCTATAATTATTTATGTAAAGATAAATTTTCTTTGAAAATTGAGCAAGGTGGAAAATTGAAATCAATGAAAATAAAATAATCATAAATAAATCTTATTCCAATATTTTAAATATATCTAACAGGTAGTAGGCTCTTCATTTTAAAGAAAAACATTTTGATCTAGTAAATTCGATTGATTTCACCATAATTCGTTCAAGTCTATTTCTATATTACTATTAGGCCGGTTGCAGACGAACCACAATCGCATGTGGGATGTGGGACCGACATTCCACAGAACAATACGACTAACGCACAGAGACTTTCACACTACATTCGAGAAAACGCGCATTAGTGCAAGAGTTTTCAGACGTTTTTCACATCCCACATGCGATAGTGGTTCGTATGCAACCTGCCTAACGCAGAGAGTCTTTCATACTACATCAGAGGTAGCGCGGTGCTCAAATCAGTGGTACCACAATCGCAAGGAAAGTGATCGCTACCATAGCGCGCAATGTTATGTGGAATTATCAGTGCCACTGCCATGCGTGCCAATGCATTCCATGTGCGCTGCGTTTGTGGTACCACAGAAAATAGTAGCCCCACATCCCACATGTGATAGTGGTTCGTCTGCAACTGGCCTTACAGTATAACTATGAGACTAATAGATCATGAAAAATCTTAATCTTACCTTTTTATAAAATTCAATCAGTTTTTTGTCATCTAGTAGCTCATCTGGATAAGCAATGTGTGTTGTCATCGCCTTTGCCTTTTCTAAAGCGGTAGCCCTATGTACAATTAAATAATCAATGAGAATATTCACCATGCCTATTTCATCAGATTTCATACAGACATGTATTACCTTGTAAAATATATTACAAATATTACCGTGGCATTACTGTATCAAACATTATAAAATGAAGAGTTATTGTTATACATTGAAATCACCTATAGTCTATGAGCATCTACTGATCTGCATTCTGTCGGATAATAATCGGAATCTAATTCGACAATAATTAGGCCACAATTTAAAATGTAAATTATAAGGGCAAAGTACATTATATAAGAGCCCATCTACAATTTATTATAAATTCATTGTGTATATTTTTTGTGTCCAATGATTGTAGAATCAACTACTGTAGTATAATAAATTTGAATAACATAATTTTAATATGCACACTTGAAACTTTATATTCAAATTCTATATAACTTGATACGAATAGAAATCAACCCTATCTGAAAATTTGAATAATCAAAATTGAACATTTTCAATTTTCTGAAGCTTCCTTCAATATTGTATCAAACAGGCGAATACCCAATTTATACAGAGACGTGGCAGTGGCGTGGCATTGACTTTTTGACACTTCCACGCCACTCCTATATGATCCAATGCAAACAGAAGTGGCGTTTTCTTCTACTGAATTAAACCATATGTTCCGATGGGAGTTGAAAAAGTCAGCGACACACCACTTCTGTATGAATTGGGACGAAATATTGTGGAATGGAAATTATTACTTGCCTGGTTTTCTCATCCATCCACTCAACATGCTCTAGAGTTTTGTACATCTCCATGCGGACTCGGCGAACCAATTCCACGGCAATCTTTTTCGAGTCTTCTTTGAAGAATTTTTGGACATACTGTGATCCAACTGCAAGTGTCAACCTGGAAATCCCAGACATAATAACATTTCAGTTTACCTGTACTTGACATTCAAGTTGAGCAAAAATTCTCTACCTAATCTAATTCATCTTTACTTTCTTTATCTAAGCTTTGGAGAACCAAAATTAAGTTTGGCTATTGACATTGTAAAGTACAAGATTGGTGGCATGCAACCTTGAAGATCTATCCATTATAATACAGTAATGCGATATTTGACAAAAATTAATTCGAAAGAATTATCCATCTCAAAAGAACTTGCAGTGTTATCGAAAAGGTACAGTAAGAAATGGGTGCAACCTTTGATATCATCCACTTATTTGAATTAAGTGACCCAATTAACTGAATATTATTCAAGAATACACACTAATTAATTATTTTTTCAAAAAAAACTATCGTGGAATTAGTTATTCTAATTGAAATAATTTTTTAACCCATTTTTTTCAAACTTGATTCATGTAATTTATTAGATAATTATTACGTATCATAAGTATTGCACGAGATGACCCCTGGTTTCCATTGTTTCAAATGTCAGCCAGGAGCCATCTCATCGTGTGGTACCTACAACATTTGTTTTGGTACAAACTGCATCTGATTTGGTGCAGTATAACATTTCCAGTGATTAGTTTTGCAAAATCATTCAATCTATAATACAATTAACATGTGGCTTGCTTTTATAGATAGAAATTCAATATTACAGTCTTCCCATTTTTGTTTCTTGATAGTACATAGGTGGGGTGAGCGAAAGTGGATGTAGATGTAGTAGAGGGGGAAGTTTAGGTTGCCACATCCCATACTGCTCTGGAGACAATTAATATTTTGAAGGAAATACTTTCAGGCTTATTGACTTCTTAGGGAGGAGACATTGCTCAATCTCCTAAAATAACGCCTTGTCACATTACTTGATAGATAAGGAGTTGAAAATTCAAAAGTAATAAAACAGGAAATTCAATGAAAAGTTTGACAAAGTCCACGAGTGCTTCAATATTCGCTTGCATCAGTTTATCAAAAACCATGGCTGCCTTTTATTGGATATCTTTTTGAATATTCCAATATAATCAAAACATTTGTTTTATCTGCAAACATGTTTTTATCCTCGTCAAAAATAGAGAGGTGTTATTTTGCCGCACCTTGTATTAGCTGATGTTGTTTCTAAATCATCACAGTGTCATGGTGTAGAGCACTTGGGGCCAAGTAACATCTAAGTTTGACGCTAATCTAGATTTGATTTATGGTCGAATTACTTATAGCGCATGATGTGTTACTTCCAAGATTGAAACAACAGCTGGTATATGCTATATATATCCGTTCAAACTGAGATAGTGCATACAGCACTTGGACTGCTGTAGAAGAAGAAAGTGCCGAATACATAAATTTACCCGCTAGAAGCGAATTGAGTGCACTCCCTCCACCTGGAGCCGGCTTCGGTGCGACCACTGAGCACTGCGCCGTATTTCAGCTGACGTCTGCGGAAATCATCCGACAAGTATCTCACTGATTCTCTCGCCACTCTCCAAAAAGCATAGTTGGCTTGTACTCTGTGAAAACACATAATTGCATTATTCGAAACAAGTATCTGTTGAAAAATATTCATGATAAATACGGTAGGCTACTACCGTCATGATACTACAGCCCTTGTCAAAGAGAGACTTCTAACTCAAAGCGTTGAGCTGGATTTTCACATATCAGTATTAATTTATTATTGGAGAGAACATTCAATTTAGTCATACCTGTATTAGAATGTCTTTGTTGGAATTTCCAAGTTTTGTACGATCTAATATTTTATATGTTTCTTCCAAAAACTGGTCAATTAAACGGTTCAACCAAGTCAGTGAACTCATTGAAGCTTCTAGGATTGATGAATTAATTCTTTTATTGTGATGTATCTCATTTTTAAGCAGCTAGCTACCAAAATTAATCTACATAATTATAATATAATACCTTTTTGGAGTATTTTTCATCAATGCTTCCAGCTTTTGAATGAATACTCGATCATATGTAATAATCCACTCATTTCGTTTAAGCTGAATGTTTCCTGGTAGAAGATTTTTCAAATATTCTTCCCATGGTATGCTAGGGTACTTCTCTTTCAAATGAGGCAGTGTCATGCCATCATATAAGGCGTTTCTATCTCTTCGCTTTTCACGCGGTAAAGATATCTGCAATGCGAACAAATGTTTCTGTTCAGTTTCGGTAAGATTTAAGACAGATTTTTGTCAACTTCTCTGTGTTTATAAGATTTTTATTTTTGTTTGAACTATACGTGGCGCCACATACCTCCTAGAACTTATTTTTAACACAATTTACACAAAAAGTTTTTCAAAGCGTTTCTGAATTTTAGGTTCCAAAATAATATTTTTCATGAACTTTTTTGTGTTAGAAACTGGTTGGGATTCTCCAATATCATGGCAAATAAAATTAGAGTTTTTGTATTTCTTTCAAAAATGAATTTATTTCGCACAAAATATTATTACATAACATTGTAACGGCTAAAAATAAAAAAATACTAATGAAAATCCACCATGAAAAACAACTTATATTAACATTTTCTGTTTTGCTTTAGAGGACAAAAACAAAATTTAAACAAGATTTAGCCCTTCACTTATTCCAATAGTAATCAAATTTCAAATCAAATCAAAATTTATTTATTTACCAATTCACTAGAAATTTACAAAATAACACTTATCAACTAATATACATTGGTGTGGCTGGAAAAAGAAGCCTTGAGCTCCAGCCACGAGTTCGAAAATATTCTTTAAATTATTTGTACATTTGCCGTGATAATATTCTAAAATACAAACTAAAAGATAGTAAACCAAAAACCAAAAATATGTATAAATAAAAACAAAAATCAATTTTCGAATCAAAAATCAACAAGCCCAATAACAGAAATAGGTAATATAGAAATTATAATAATAATAATAATAAAAAATTCTTTTTTCAGGTAATAAAAAAAAACCAAGATTAAACTGAGCGTGTTAAAAACAAGTCATAATTATAGTAATTTAGTTTTCGATTTTAAAAAAGTAATTCTCTTTTACCCAGGATCTTATTTTATTTAATTTATTACTTGTAATTTTATCCCTAATGAAATCGTCTGGTATCCTATTTATTAGCTTATCGCTCTGGAACTTGAATTGATGATTGCTGGTTGTCAATGCAGTGAAATTTATACTGTAAGCACTTACACTTGCTGGTCTTAAATTGTAAGTAATGGATTCAAGACATAATAATGTCGGTTAGTCATAGAGAAGGACCTTGGAAGTTTTGTCCATAGAGAGGTTTTTGAAAATGTATCGACCAGTGGTACATTTTCAAAAACTACTCACCCTGCTTTTCAATAGTCAACTTGCTGCACATTTATTAATAGTACACATTATAAATTTTATTAGTGCACTTTAGTTTACACTTAGTTCTACATTAGTTTTTTAGTGGTACATTATAAGAGTGGGCAGTAGCAGTCATCCATTTCTAATTATGCCCCATGAGATCAATGTTAACACATCTTCACAAACGGAAGAGTTTGTGTGGCATTGTCATTCATCCCCTCATCATCATCACCTGGGCTTATAATACTCGTGAAGAGTTGCCCTTGAATGAAAAATAAAATAAATAGCGCCGTTATTGATGAACAAAAAATCACATGATGTTCAAGGTTTTTTGGAAAGAATATTTTAAACTTGAAGTCATTGCCCTGCTACATAAATAATTTATCCAATAAATTTTTTCAAGAAAATTTCATGCAAACTGTAGACGTGATGTGTTTTAAAAAGAATTCATGATTTTGACTGCTTTTACATTGATCTCTCAGTGACCACTCAACTCCTGCCCACTCTCAAGGTAAAAGTTATGGTTGTTTTGTCATTAATCAGTGTCAAGCTCAAAGTAACAAATTAATGTTTGTCAAAGTCACTTCATCAATTTTCTTGTCACTTCAACATTTATAAGAAGTTATGTTTATTTAAACAGAAAAGATTAAAATGTCCAAGTATTTTTATGCATTCTAGTAAATATAATAGTTGAAACTCACATTGGCCAGATTAATTTCGAAATCGAGAGACTTTCTCAGCTCATTTTTGGCAGCGTTCTTGTCAGCTCCAAACAATGCAGCAATATCCACCATGTAATCATAGTAAGCCGCGACTAGTTTATCACTTGGACCCTTGACTAAGAATTCTCGATTGAGTCCAAGTGCAGCTTGATCAAACTGCAAATTATAGAAAAAAATTCAGTTGTAAAATAGTTCTTAGTGAAAGAGATTGAGTAACTTTTGAACGAAATCTGTCTACCCTCAATACTAACCAACTTCATCACGAATAATTATTATTTATTTATAAGGTTAGCACAAACAATACAATGATCGGAAGAGAAAAAACAGGCTTTTGCCCAAAACTTCTTCAATTTCCTAATATCTTATTATTTATTTATTTACCGAATTTCATTTATCTAAATATTTTCAATAAAGTAAAATCAAATTATATGTTATATTCTAATAAACCGGAAAGTTGTTAACCGGCATCTAATTTTCTAAATTTCGTATTGTGACATGAAATTTCTAAATGGTAGGAGAAGCACAAGTAATTAACTCATAAACTTGACTTTTATTTATTATTAACTAATTAAAATGAAATAAAAGAGATGCCAGTTCCATTAATTGGTGAACTGACAATATCTCACTTCACCTCGATATGAAGAAATTCTCAACATCTCTGTTCCTAGTGTAATTATTTTTTTAAACTATTGGTTGCTCACTGAACAGCGTTGTCTTATTATGTGTGCTTGAATGATTCTTACAATAATTCGTCGAGTTGTTGACTTTTTAAGATCAGGTCCGACAGAGATGCCCAAGAAGTAATCGATACCAAGGCCCTTCTCTCGGAATGTGTAGACACTCTTCTTCCACTCCCAGTCGGCCTCTTTCCAATTGGAGCCCTCCACAACTGGCCAACCGCCAACCTCTTTCAATAAACTCGAAACTGTGCTCGCACCTTTCTTCTCAATCAGAGCTATACAAAACGAAAATTATTAAATTATTGAAAGTATATTATGATATGAGAGCAACAGAAAATCATGTTGAAATTCAAAATTTTAATTTTTGTGAAATATATATATTCGTATGTTCAGGGAGGAAAAAACATAGTACTATTCTCACTAGAAAAGAGTCGCCAAGAAAAATTAAAATTATATGCTTGCCAGTTGGGTAGCTTTGTCAAAATAAAATTACATGAAAAACACACATATAGACTTCGACTGAGTCATTGTCAATATTGTAGAACCGTTCCATAATTGAATAAAAACACAAATATGTTGTCAAATTCTACAGTTTTACACGAAACCATGGTCGTGTACCGAATAAAACTGTGTAGAATTTGACAACATATTTGTGTTTTTATTCACATTATAGACTTTTAGATCGGTACTTCCAGGTCACTCAGCCACTGGAGAGCATCTGGACTAAGAGTGAGGAGACCTGCAGCCCCAGTTGGGAACCTGTATAGTGGGCACTCAACGGTAATGTGGTGGAGTTTTTGCATTTCACCGCACTCACAATCTGCTGACTCCGCAAGACCCCATTTATGCATTGCACTTCTGCTCTACTGCAACCAGTCCTTACTCTATTGAGGCGTACCCATGTTTTTCTAGGCAGAAAGAAACCCTTCGGGAGGGCAGATCGGGCGGGACGTTGATCCTATCTCTATTCTCATCTCCCAACAGTTGGCATCGCTCTTGCCATGCAGTAAAGGCTTGCTGATTACTCATTCTGCAGCTCAGCCATGGAGGTTTGCGGGATTTCAGTCTCAAACCTGGTTGAGCATCAAGAAAGTGATGAATGGGGAGAGACTGATTTCTCTCTATCTGATCCCATAATCTACTGGTAGATTTTGTGCGACGGAGATCTGGCGGTTCTATGTGCGAGAGTACAGAGGTAACCAATGTTGAGGTGTGGCCTGCAGTGATCCAGAAACTTTATACGCATATAATACGTCTTATTAGCTCAACATCTATTAATTTGGTATTGCTGCTCTCATGCCAGACTGGTGCGCAGTACTCTGATATTATTTTTGTGATAATATCTATTGTCTGACAAAATACCTCTGAAAAATTTTCCATTTCTCAGAAGACTCAAAAACACAACTTCATAAGTTCGAGAAGAAACACCGATTCATGAGTAACATAATTATAATTTCTATTGTTTTGTATGTATTTATTGTGAAAATTTGAATGAATAAACAACGATTCATGAGTAACATAATTATAATTTCTATTGTTTTGTATGTATTTGTTGTGAAAATTTGAATGAATAAACAACGATTCATGAGTAACATAATTATAATTTCTATTGTTTTGTATGTATTTGTTGTGAAAATTTGAATGAATAAACAACGATTCATGAGTAACATAATTATAATTTCTATTGTTTTGTATGTATTTGTTGTGAAAATTGAATGAATAAACACGATTCATGAGTAACATAATTATAATTTCTATTGTTTTGTATGTATTTGTTGTGAAAATTTGAATGAATAACAACGATTCATGAGTAACATAATTATAATTTCTATTGTTTTGTATGTATTTGTTGTGAAAATTTGAATGAATAAACAACGATTCATGAGTAACATAATTATAATTTCTATTGTTTTGTATGTATTTGTTGTGAAAATTTGAATGAATAACAACGATTCATGAGTAACATAATTATAATTTCTATTGTTTTGTATGTATTTGTTGTGAAAATTTGAATGAATATGAGAGCGTAGAAGTGAAGGTCAGAAAAGAAACACCGATTCATGAGTAAGATATAACTTCTACCGTTTTGTAGTATTTGTTGTGAAAATTTAAATGAATGAGTGAGCGTTGAAGTGAAGTTCAGAAACGAAACACCGATTCATGAGTAAGATATAACTTCTACCGTTTTGTAGTATTTGTTGTGAAAATTTCAATGTTGAGCTAAATAAGACTATGTGTAAAGTTTCTGGATCACTGCAGACCACACCTCAACATTGGCTACCTCTGTACTCTCGTACATAGAACCAAGGCCGTACCCAGAAAAAAAATTCGGGGGGGGGGTTGTGATACTAGGCGGGGTCCGGAGGGCCCAATGAAACCTTTTAAAAATTGTCAAATAACCCTTTTCCAGACCATTATGTTTTTATTGACAAAACGAAGCTTTGATGGGCTTGCCGCTTGGACCATTTCCATACCAAGCCGTTTGTTGTTCTCTCTGGTTGGCTGAAAAAGGTGCTCATGGCTGTTCGGTACACTCTTTTTTATTTAAATTGGATAATCTTCCTCAATATAATTGTAAGATCGTTATAAGAGTGACAAAAAGTGGCAACTGAAATTTTTAAGTGGTCTAATAAGCGAGTTATGGGTCGTTGAACTGCTAAATCCGTTTTCTTCCCAGATCATAAACGGTTTCTACTATATTAACAGAAAGAACTTCTCTTAAAAATCCAAAAAATGTATCTTTCCAAACTAAAACATTTTATTCCCCATATCGTTCATGAATAAAAAGTAACATTTTTTGTAAATTTGATAACTTGTTTATTTTGGCATACATCGCGAAAAACGCATATTAAAACAAAGCCAATGATATACTGAATGTATTGAAAAAACTCCAATGGAAAATTCGAAACCGTTTATGATCTGGAAAGAAAACGGATTTTAGCACTTCAACAACCCATAACTCGCTTATTAGACCACTTAAAAATTTCAGTTGCCACTTTTTCTCACTCTCATAATGATCTTAACAATTATATTTAACAACATTATTCAAATAATGAAAAAAAGTGTACGGAACAGCCTTAAATAAACTACGTATATGGAAGAGAACTTTAATATAATTTTCCCCGTTATGTGGTATGTGGTGAATATGAAAATAAAAAGATAGACAATACAAATAGACTTAGCATCGTTTAATGCACCACAAAATTGTGTGCGTAACGTACTTTTTACTAGAAATTGTTTTTAATTTTGAACTCTTCTTTATTTACCTATGAAAATAATTCAATAATAGCCTACTTGAGGAATTTAGTTCCTATGTACATGAAAATTTTTATTTTTGGGAAAATTTCGGAGGGGGTTCCAACCCCTGTGACCCACCCCCTGGGTACGGCCTTGCATAGAACCGCCAGATCTCCGTCCCACAAAATCTACCAGTAGATTGAGGGATCAGATAGAAAGAAATCAGTCTCTCCCTATTCATCAATTGTTTGACCCTCAACCAGTTTTGAGACTGAAATCCCGCAAACCTCCATGGCTGAACTGCAGAATGAGTGAGCCTATAATAATAGCGTAGGCCTACATATAAAAATCTTCCAATAACTTAGTAAATCCAACTTCTGCCATCCAATACTATTTAGGATTAACAGAGTTGTATCCACGAATGTACTCTGATTATTCATACAGTTACTGAAAATTGCATTTACGCTCAATAAAAAATATTACTTTCCCTCGGTGTGAGTCCAGCTTCAGTAATTTCTGAGAAAGCATCGAAAATTAACACTCATACATAATTTATCAGTTAATAAACATGTATAAAATTAGGCTGATTAAATTTAAAATCTGATATTTTATCCTTTGAGAACTATTAATAAGTTTATATATTTGTCTGAAACTTGTTATGAAATTGGAAATTCTACCAAAATGTGTAAGTTTTGGGTTGTTAAGCCATATCTTATACAAGCATTACAAAAGGAAGTGTTTACTTCATATTTACTTGCATCTTCCCTCTGTGTGCCGGAACTTCCTGAACTCTGTTTGGTAGGTACCGTACTCTAGTGTAGAAATAATCAAAGTTGGTACTGCTTCTTATATGTAAAAAAATTGTATAGTAAAAGTATAAAAGTTTTGATTACATGGAAAATATGCAAGCAAAATTTCAATTAAATTCGAGTGGTATCCTGCGACTCACTGCCAACACTCAACGTTTAACTTTTGTTGGCAGTGCAGAAGGAAATTTAATTTTCAGTGCAGCTTTGTATGATGTATTAATTTATACAATAGTTCATGTTTTATCCATGATGTTTGTATCTAATTTCCTTTTGCAAATAAATGTGTTTACTTTAAATGAAATATTGGAATTTTACTTTACATCTATTAAAAAATGTGAAAATATAGACTCACCTCTATTCATGCATAAGCTGAAGAGGTTCTTTGCATAAACGAAAGGCTTGATGTCCTGTGGCGATATAGGTTGATCCAAGATGTCTCGTAACTGCTCTTGCAGTTTATCGTCGATGACACTGAAAGCCGTCACTGAAGATTTATCGTCCGGTATCCTTGTTTCTTCCACAAATTTCCCACATGCGAACTCGTAGAAGTTATCACATGGATCCAATTTTCTATTCATGTTATCTAATACCGCATTTGCTGTCAATTAGGTAATAACAATAATTTGAATATTATGATTCTCCATTACATACAGTAGCCTAGAGGACGATTATTTTAGTTTTTATCATGCTTCTAACTTATCGTTATCGGAATTGCATCATTCAAATATTAGGTACTTCAAAAGAGGCAACGTAAGTGAAAAATGAACTATATAACTAGCAAAAGAAAAACGTTGGCTATTCTCATTTTCTCCAATCTTTTTGTCTATGATAATAAGTGTAGCTTTCTCCAAAAGTTGAACTAAAATTCTAGTTCTAGAGACCATCAACTGATTCAATTGAAGCACATTATAATAAATGCGACCATTGATTGATTAAACGAGTTTATTAGTTGAATGAACTTTGGAGAAAGCGACCCCTAGCGTCGATTTCTCCAAAAAATGTAAACTCAAATTCTAGTTTAAACCATCAGATGACTCAATTGAAAGACATTATAATAAATGCAACCATACATTGATTAAACGGGTCTAATAGTATAGAGTTAACTTTGGAGAAGTGACCCTTGACGATACCGTATATGTAGGTAAAAAATGGTGTAGAGTAATCTCTCAAGAGTGATTTCCAGATAGATAATTACCTTAAAAACATCTGTAAAACTGATATGTGTAGAGGGAATATAGTACAGAAGTAGAGTGTATTAAAAATCCACACTTCACATATATGTCAATTCACTGATGTAATTGATTGCTGTTTGCTGACCAGTAGCCTACCCGGTACGATTGCTATTGGGAGTCATGTATGAGTGATTGCTTTTGGGAGTTTATTTATGTCTTTGAGAAAATCAAATCGATTTTCTCTATTTACAAGAATTTTTGCATTAATTCATTAAAAATAACGTCATTAATTCACTTTGCATTGGTTCTACTTGTATGTAGTATCTGTGAAATATCAATATTATTAATAATAATTGATCACTTGAATACATACCACTTGCTACACAGCCAGCGCTAAGACAAAGATTCCAATCATGATCTTCTGATTGCACAATTTTAGCCAAATCTGTTTTTTCTCCTGCTGAGAATGCGGCTATCGTTTCGTTTTCTAAATAGACCAAAACGATGAATAAAAGAAAACAATATTGAAACTTGACTATTTTGCACTAAGACTATTTAAAATTGACTGACTTATTTTCTCGTTTTATAAGTTTTCTTGAAATTATCAATCTATATATGACTGCAGAATTTAATCTATATTAATTCTAATAGCCAACTCGCCTTTCAAATGAAATTGTGTCTTCTTATAATATCTTACTATTCTACTATTTCTTATAAAGTAAGAACTACAGTAATCGATTGATTATAATATTTTTCATCAACCTTTTTTGACCATAGTGTGAAAACATGCAAAGAATTATAGAATAATATAAATTGCAATTTTAAATTATAGAGTCATCATGAAACCAAAGTCTTATTGTGTTTCTCATGACTACAAAACAGTAACATACTTAAATTTACATAGGCAACTCAAATTTTCAAATTGAAATTAAAAAATATAGAACTAGGATTGATCACCTACTTGAAAAAATTGGAAAACTCATAGGCCTACCATAGAAAATCATGAGAAATTTTTATATTTTCGATTTTTCAATTTTAATTATTTAAATATATTGTTAATTTCAAATGATGCAAAACTGGGTGCACCTATTTATAAGAATATAAATACCTAAAGTACAATAACAATAATATTCAGATTACCAACTTTGCTTATTATGTTTCGAATGACAATTTTGGCTCGATGATTCTACATCATCAATCAATGAAAGTATAAGGATAGCAAAGGACAGGAGGGATATTATGGATTGGATGCAACTGAAAAATATTATAGAAAATTATATTAAATTTTGCATGGACACACCATCAAATTCGAATTATATTACTTCTGAATAAATTTCTCAACAGAGTTTGCAATTTCTAGTCTAGGCAATAATTTGTCTAATCTCAAGAATTTATCTGCTACCATGCACATGGTCAAACACTGACTACTTCCCACACTTGTAAAAGAGATAGGATTATGACCAATGCATTAATATCATATTTTGTATTTTTCAACTGTGAAGGATCCAAAAATAACTGATTGACAAGTCTTATCATAGAAAATTACGTGCAAACTTTTCCAATTACTATTTTTCATAACATATAATATAGGCCTAGTTTTAATTTTATATCACAGAAGTAGTTTTCTTTTAGACAGATCTAGTTTTCCTTTTAGACTACCTGCAGAGACCAATAGGCAACATTAAATCGAATTTAAAATTTGATGCTGATTAATCAATAATAAAAAATATACTTTTTGCCAGTTGCACAAACGCCGGTTAAATTTTAACCGTGATTAATTCCACGAGAACCAATCAGAAAAAACGTACTTTTAAAAAGGCCTTCTTTAATTGGTTCTTGTAAAGTTAATCTCGGTTAAAATTTGAACGGCTTCTCTTGTGCAACCGGGCCTTTGACTAACAAACTTAATTGGATAACTCATTAACATTAAAAACGCCTTTTTTGATTGGTTCTCATGAAATTAGTCACGATTAAAATTTAACCGGCTTTTGTACAACCAGGCTTAAGCATTATTTCAGAATGCAGAACCAACAGCATAAAAAAACTTACCTCTGTCAGCACTGATTGACATGTTCAGTATTTATATTTCTAAGAGGATAATTACCTGATTTTTGTTCTATCTTTTTTGAAATGATTTTTAATAGCGCAACAAGTATTTTTTAAAACAAAAATGGAACAATTTGAATTATAAATCCCATGTTTAGCATCGTTCTCCGACGCTACCATGTTAGATTCCTGTAAAAAATATTATATTATTTTTGAAAATATAAGTATAAAGTTTTTAGGTTACTAAGGTATACCACTATATTTACGGAGGTAGTGGGTATACCATAATAAAACAATGTAGCCTATTACGTAGCCTAATCTGTATTAGTATACTACTCATATACGGTACTGAATATATTATGCCTCCAGCCTTAAAACTAAAGTTTGGTTTATAAACCTTACTATAGGGATGAGGGAGTTCCACAAAATTTATTGTTATTTTTAGTCGATTTATGAGAATTTTACTAATTTTGTTGAAACATGGTTTACTAGTAATGCGCCATACATAGCCTACTCTCATTCAGGTTATGCAATATAAGCTACTACTAAGTTACTTTTATTAATTCAAAGTGTTGATAAACATTTTAATTATTAATTTTAACTTGATAGACATTTATAAATAAGCTATTTCTACTGCTATATTCAAATGATATTCACAATTTTTAATTATTTGTTTTTGTAAACTACCTACACTACTACCTATACTCACAAAATAGTATAAAATCACTGCAGCAGAACTGAAGAAATGAGAGCTGGAGCAATTTTTTTTTCAAAATAATTGGGACAAATCATTAGAAATTTCAGATTCTTCATGTATTAAAACTGAAAACAGAAACATTTTACTTGAGGGCATTTTTCTTTCATGTTTACATTAGATGCATCTGTTTTGATGATAAAATGGGCTTAGTTGAATTAAAATATAAAACTACTTGTTCATCTGTTAAAAATACTTTTATATTTTTCTTCTGTTTTGCATTTTTCATAAAAAGTATATTATTGTATTTATAAAAAAATGATACAGAATTGAATATGGCATAAATATTATGCTCCTTTTAAAAATAGCATCAACAATCAAAGGCTAAACTCATATGTGCTATTTTGTTCATTATTATTTATTAATTTTAAATAAAAATAGCCTATATTAAAAATAGGATAATACAGAAGTATTGTATTTTACTAAACTTACAATCATAGATATTGTCATAGAGAAAAGATAGCATAAAATCTTAATAATATTTCTTCAAAATTGAAGCTTACATAAATTCCTACAATATTCATTCTACGTCATTTTTCATATCTTATCTAGTTTTCGAGATATCCGCTCTTAAGGTGTAACAGTATTGAAAAACATGTTAGCTTTTTCCTCAATTGCTCAATTTTTTCAATTTTTGCTCTTATAACTTCTTAAAAATCGATGGGAAAATCCATGCTGATTATGAGCTTACATAGCATTGAATTCTCTTCAATTTGATGTTCAATTTATGAATTTCCCTACACCTTTTGCAGCAGCTTTAGTGTTGAGTGTGAAATCTCCATTTCTGCAAAAACTGACTAATTGACAAAGAAATTTGGAGGGAATGTTTTAAACACATTTTTTGACTTTGCAGCTTTGTTAAGACTAGTTAGGAGAAGAACATATCAAAAATCCCTATTCCTAACTCATATGCTAAGGGGATGAGGGTGGTTTAAAAGTTTCATTTTTCAGCGTTTTGCTCCCACGCTCATATCTTGAGAACAATGCGTTCAAACAACTTAACTAACCAGTTAAAAATGAAGCTTGATAAATTCTCTACACTTCTTGTTCAGTGGAATTTTGTGATATTCCCAACAGTTCCCGAGATATTCGCTCTTGAAGGTGTGTAATTGTTAAAATAATAGGCCTTTATCCATGGTTTTGCTCTTTCAGGGCTCAACACTCTCCAACAATACATCGTAAAAACTGATGCTTATTGTGGGCTTGTAGAGCATTGAATTCTCTTTAAAATGAAGTGTATTATTTCACTATTCCAAGTTTTCCTTTCATTGTTATAGCAGCTTCAATTTAGGAAGTGAAATTTTAGGAAGTGAAATTTTCATTGCTGCAATAATTGATCGTTTGACAATGACATTTGAAGGGGGTGTCAGTGACTCAATTTTCGACTACGCAGCTTAATTTGGACTAGTTTTAGTAGGTGAGCATACCAAAAGTACGCATTTCATCCCCTCTGTTGAAGGTGTGGAACCGCTGAGTTGACACTTATTGTTGCAGCAATGAAAATTTCACCCCCTAGATTAAAGCTGCTATAACAATGAAAGGAAAACTTAGAATCGTGAAATAATACATCATTTCAAAGAGAATTCAATGCTCTACAAACCTTTATAACAGTTATGTCCGTAAGATACATCGTTTTCGAGTTACACGTGAGAAACCAAAAAATGGTACTTTTGAACCACCCCCACCCCCTTAGCACAAGGGGTAGGGGTGGGGACTTTTGATATGTTTACTTCTTCACTACCCTAACTGTGGGGTCAAAAATTGTCTTCATAACATTTCCCTCTATAACGTTTCTTTGACTGGACTAGAAGGCAATTCTCTCGAAATTATTTACTACCATTTAATGAAGAATGTATTGAAGTTTGCAAAATGTTTTTCATGAATACATTAGATCTAATGCAATATTCAAGATGGTGGCTAAAATTTTGTCAAAAACATTTTGACAAAAACATGTTGTCATAAACATTTTTCGCGATTTTCACGAAAACGGCTCCAACGATTTTGATCAAATTTATACATAAAATATTCATTGATAAGCTCTATTAACTGCCACAAGTCCCATATCTTTAAAAATTTCATGAGCTCCGCCCCATCTATGCAAAGTTTGAATTTAGATTCCCAATTATCAGGCTTCAGATACAATTTAAACAAAATATTTCAAATGAAAAAGATTAAGCATGAAAATCTTTACAATTAATGTTTAGTAACATTTTAACCTAAAATTGAAAATGAGCTTGAAATTCGAAAAAATGTATTCCAGCGTTATTGTCCTGTCACCAGCTGGCTCAGATCTTTGAATAGTAGACTTGAGATGCGCGTGAACACTAGCGTCAGGTGATCAATTTTCATAACGTCAAGGAAAGTTGTGTGAGTGCGCCACACCAGATTTTTCCTATATTTCTTTGTAAAAATAGTTATCAATAAAACCTTATGTTCTTTAATAGAGAATAATAGTATTTATTATTTAAACTATTCATTGATTATTGTACAATTTCATTGGAGAAAAAATTCATTGCTCTTGGTTTTGGGTAATATCAGCAATAAAATTCAAGATTGGCCCACCAGGTATGATTGAGTCCTGAGAGCAGAAAGGAAAAAGGGTCAATCTACCACATTGGCCCTTGCACTCATAGAGGTAGCTCATAAGCTTTTAACCAAAAGGGTCAATCTACATCTTCATTTAGTTTTCAAGTAAAAACTATTATAATTATATTTAATATTTTGAGAAACAATAACTGAAACCTGTAGAAATGAAATAAAAGTGTGTACTAAAAAACCCCGGTTATGTGAAGATATGTGTTTGTCAACTTCTGTTCAATCTGATAGAATCTATAAGGATTAAGTTATTAACATTTTGTTAATAACTCTAGTGTAAACTCAGCTTAAAGATGCATACCTCTTCAAGGTCTTTGATTGAAACTATAGACCTTATACAAATACAGTAATAGACTGGCTTCTCCACACATCTGTGTAATCACTTGTCAGCTGATTTATGATGAATAATTCTATAGTCTGATTTTTACCCTAACATTGGCGTATGAAGGAGGCTCCTTTTTCCTTTTTAGTCCAGGCAATGAATGCTCAAAAAATGTATAGAGGGAAAAGTTGGGAAGACAGATTTTGACCAGTTCTGTTTAGGGTAGTAAGGAGGTAAACATATCAAAAGTCCCCACCCCTACCCCTGTGCAAAGGTACAATTTTTTGGCTTGAGTGATCAGACATGACTGTTCTATAAGAAATTAAAGCATACATAATTTCCTACAATATTGATCACACAACTTTTTCTGTATCTCTTTCACTTTTCGAGATACCCGCTCTAAAAGATGTGAAATTTTTGAACACATTTTCCTTCAATTTTTTGCTATTTTTGCTCTAATAACTTTTTGAATATCGATGGGGAAAATCCATGCTGATCATGAGCTTATAGAGCATCAAATTCTCTTCATTTTGATGTATGATTTCATAAGTTTACGCACATCACCACGACCGTTGCAACAGCTTCAGTGTTGAGTGTGATATCTTCACTCTTCAGTTATGCAAAAATAGACCAATTGACAAAGGATTTTGGAGAGAATGTTTTGAACACAATTTTTGACTTGGCAGCTTTTTTGGGACCAGTTAGGGGGTGAACATATCAAAAGTCCTCATCCCTACCCCTTGTGCTAAAGGGATGAGGGTGGTTTAAAAGTTGAATTTTTCAATGTTTTGCTTACATGCTTATATCTTGAGAAAAATTCGTTCAACCGACATGACTAACTATCCAGAAATGGAGCTTAATGTTTGTTCTCTGGTGATTTGTGATATCTCCAACAGTTTTCGAGATATATGCTCTTAAAAGTGTAACATTGTTAAAATAACAGCTTTTAATCCTATTTTTTTATGTTTCAGGGCCTACAACTCTCCAACAATGCATCGTGAAAATGAATGCTCACGGTAGATTTGTAGATCTTTGTTTTCTCTTCAATTTGATGTATTATTTCACTACTTAATGTTTTCCTTCTATTGTTATAGCAGATTCAATGTGGGGGGGGGGGTGAAATTTTAATTTTGCAGCAATTGATCACTTGACAATGGAATTTGAGTCTGGAACATCTGGTACACAATTTTTACTAGATCAAGGTGTATCCAGATAATATTCAATTATTGTCTTAAAAATGTACTCTTCATAATCTATTCATTTTAGTATGGGTGTTTTGTCACGCAAACACTTGCTCAGTAGAGAGTATACAGTTTTTATTAAGAATGTTCATTCTAAGTATTTTCTTAATTTAAAATATAATTTTTGTCGATTTTTGCTCACAGCAAAAGACAGACGTATGATGACAACTTATGCATGCAGACGTGAGCAGACATATGCACAAAGACAGACGTCTGTATGCGTTGCAAGATTCGAACACCTGGGGAGGGATTTTCCACCCGCCTGATGTGTGCGTCTGTCTTTAGGGAAAAAGGGTCTCCGCCAACCTGTCTCCCCGCTATTTTTATCACAGGCGTCAGTAAATCCCCTGGCAAAATATATCATTGCCGTCAACAAGTCTCCCCGACAGTAAATCCCCTACTAGAACGAAGGAGCTTAGTTGTCGGCGACAACTAAGCTCTTCACACGCTCACGACAACTAAGCTCTCCGACAGTAAATCCCCTGCTGGATAGGCCTATGAGGGGTCTGGTTGTCGTGATCGTACCCGACAACTAAGCTCCCCGACAGCTGATCCCCTATTGAGCATTGAAACCAGCTTGAAGCGGGCGGGGAAGTAGTACAATCACAGACACTGTTTAACACATTCTATGAATTCGATTATTAGAAGAAAAGCTTGTTGATGTTGTCACTTCTATCACTGCAAACATAAAATTAAAAAATAAACTATTTCTCTTTCCGAAGTCAACTTGTACATCATATCACTCAAAAGGGTATTTTGATCTTGCTTCACTCGCTTGTTGTTTTGAAATGTGGCTCTTGGATAAGAACAGCAAAATTTGATCCAATACCTAAGTTAACCTCATTATGAAGTTTGAACTATTGGTTCTTGAAAATGTGATATAACTCATAAAAAAGCGATGAATGACTGGGAAAACCAGGCGTGATTTGAGGAAATCCATAGAGTAAGTGCATGATATATATATATATATATATATATATATATATATATATATATATATATAGCACATAACAGAAGACACTTTAAAGTTTGTAATATAAATTAAAACAGTAGACACGATATAAATAGATTGAAAACACTTACAAACCTACATTAGAAATGGGGAAATTTTCGGAGACTGTGTCTCCTTTCTCGACCGAGAAGACTTCTCTGAGTCTTTTTTATTTATATCGTGTCTCCTGTTTTAATTTATATGATATATATATATATATATATATATAATATATATATATATATATTACATTTGAGTGTTTCGCGGATGGATATATTGTATGTAAAAGAATTAACCGGGTACATCCGTTTGTTTTGACTTACTTGAGTCTGACGTTTCGTCGCCATCGCAGACGACATCTTCTGAGGGTGGCGTCGAAATCCACACTGAGTCCTAGGTATTCTTTCGGGGTCGAAGAGCATACCTCCTACCCCCTCCTGGCGCCAGCACAAGCAAGTGGAGGGAGGGGGTAGGAGGTATGCTCTTCGACCCCGAAAGAATACCTAGGACTCAGTGTGGATTTCGACGCCACCCTCAGAAGATGTCGTCTGCGATGGCGACGAAACGTCAGACTCAAGTAAGTCAAAACAAACGGATGTACCCGGTTAATTCTTTTACATATATATATATATATATATATATATATATATGTAGTTTACTAGCGAAAACTCCGGCACTCAGGGCGTGCGAGCAGCTTGGTTATCTGGTTCGGTGAGGACAACCAAGCTTCTTGCATGCTAGCGTCAACTAGTCTCCCCGACAGTAAATCCAACTAAGACAGACAGACTACAACTAAGCTCTCCTCGGACGCTGACGACAACCAAGCTCCCCGTCAGTAAAGCTCCTCTCTCAAGAGCTCAATTGACGCCTTCATTAATCCCCTCTAAAGTGGTTTTAAAAGGAGCTTTACTGTCGGGGAGCTTAGTTGGCGTGTTCCCGGGAAAAACAAAGTGGAGCGGCAAAGGCAGCTTCAAGCTTGAGAGCGTTGAAAATAATGCATGTATTCAAATAGTGACGGAGAGGAGCGTTATGGCTTGACCCTTAGCCGCTCTATTATGTTTTCAACTATATTGAGTCACTCTCATTTCCAACAGACAATTCAAATTTGTATCTAATATAAGTTGTTTTACATTTTTCTGAATGCCCTTCAGCGAGCTATCCCAGGGCAAACCAATTTTCGTATAACAAAGTTGAAACCATTTTTGAGACCCGTTAAAACACACAAAACATGAATAGCTCGCTTGGTATAATTTATTGAACTGTGTGGATGACATTTAAGCACTAAAATTTCAAATGGATGAGATTTGAATAGAACATGGAACTAATAGAATTTTTTTGGAATTCTAATAAGTGACCCACTATTCTTGAGCTCTTGTGGAATTCAACAAATGTATCTACTAGTATATATTAGTTATTCTATAACATCATATACCAGTAAACTACAAGCCGGTATTTTCATGGTATTTTATGAATATTTAGCAAAAGTAAACATAATCTGAATCACGGTATGTAGAAGTAGACGGAAGGTAGTGTTCATGAAGTGTATGAGCAGTAGGAGCTGAATGTAGTCACCTTCCCACTAGCCAAGGCTTCCATGTTCAATTCACGAATAGATTTTTATCTGTAAACAAGATTTGATTTGAAATGACGTCATTTAGTCTAAGCATGTGTGTGATATCTACCGTCTTATATGTAGCGTGATCTGAATTACTTATTGGAATTAAATTTAGAATACAGATTTTTTTCAACCGAATTATTATGAAATGAATACGATCTTGACTTTTTGGGTAAAGCATCGACAAGAAGACTGACATACAATACGAGTCAAACATTTATTGTTTTCAAGTAATGTTGAATAACACAGAAATGCATACAAACAAAGGGATGCAAAGATTACATTAAATACACGATTACAAAACTTATGTTTTACAGTTTATTAATTGTCCTATAAACTGTTAGCAAATCAGGAATATTATCACCTATTCGTTCATTTTTACAATAAACAAATTAAACAGTGGATTATAGAGTATGATATGCACGCTTATGGCGTGCATATTAAAGCATGATGATGGAGAAAATAGTGTCTACTTGCGATAATAAAATAAAAAAGCAATGAGATATAAATTTGTGATACTTCACATACATTAATAATGTAAAATTAATTTCATTTATCTTAATAGCTAATCTTGATTAGCAGTTTGAAAATATTTACAGAGTAATCGAAATATTACCAGTCAAGTCTGCTCAAGACCAGTGCAATCACAATGAATGATCGGCAGACTTCCTACAAAATTCATTTCCTTGCCATATGAATAACAATTAAAAAATCTCCTACTTTACAAAAAAGACTGTGTATTCTTTAAATTTATTATCAATAATCAATATAAGAGTATGTGAAATATATTTTTAATACTATCGATAATATTAATCAAGAATTTGAATTTATACATATTTATAAAATAAAAATGTGAACTTTTTATAATTCAGAATTGTGTAAATAAATAAAATGCTTCAAAATAGAGGAAAAAATTATATCAACATCCACAAACAGTTCATAAAAGAATTCAAGCACCAAAATAGTGACATTGAAAATGAAGTTAAGCCAGTTAACTATACAGACAATACGCATATATTCCCCATCAACTGTTGACAAGACTGGGAGAAATTTCACTTTGTAATGATGTGATGATAACACACATCATTCTGTAGATATCAATTCTTGGCTGTTCAAACTGTATAATACGAATGTGTTTCAACTGATGTAGAATTCCTTCATAGATCCAGAAACACAATATAGCAGTTGATAAGTTGGAAGACTATTGAATGGTAATCACATCCAGCAAAGCAATACCAATATCACAATCTATAAAACGAGATTAAAAAATATATATAAAAACAAATTTGGTAATAAAATGAAGAATTAAAAAAAAAACAAGTTCTGATTCAAGTTCCAACATTAGGAAAAAGTGTGTATTGAACTGTAGAAATTAAATAGTTTTAAAGAATATCCTTGCAATACCTTGAATATGCTCAAAACTTTGTAACAAAAAAAATGTTTCTTATAATTATTTCTCACAACTTGAAAATGAGAGCAAACTATATTTTATGTATTTAATCACCAAAATTTACATTCTTCGAAATTTATAAACTATTTGACAATAGAATTTAACAAGAGTACACAGTCCCGTATTTCAACTAAGTAAGAACTATTTTCATGTAAATACTATTGCGATTAATCAATGTCTTGTATAGTATTACTATTACTCTTAGTCTATTTGTAAATATAATAATTATCATTATATAAGTTTCATATTTATATATATTTTAAAGTCTAAATAAAAGTCCTTCCAAAAGCATATAATTCAAATTACTAAATAATTCATTTCTATAATGGTTATTATAATTACTATAATTGTGATAATACAGTACAAATTAATTTTTCAGCATAGATTAAATGATACCTTGAGTAGCTTGAGTATATAAATCTAACCCGTGCAGTTGGCTAGTTGTACTATTGGGAAGACCTTACGTAAGAAATTGGGTTTTTTATTCAATTACTGTACTTACCTATTGATAAAAGCCATTGATTAAAATTTCCAAATCGTGTCAGAAGTTTACTCACGAATCTAAACGATGTTGGGAGTTACTTGGTATGATGATGATACATTTTAATAGCAATTACAATAATTATAATATAAGAATGCTCAATTACATTGTATCAACATGAAAAAAGGCATGCTAAATTATGTGAAAGTATTGAATACGATACCTAGATCTGTGCACAATCCAAGAGTATAGAGATAAGTTTGAGTATTCTAAAAAAATGGAAAGATAATTGATTCATCAATAGATTTAGCATCATACATATAAGTGACAATATAATTGATTATTATTGTTATTACCAGTTTGTTCGAATACCAGGAGCAGAAAATATTTTACTAATATGAAATATACAAATCAATCACATGGCCCAATATCTTTTATTATGAATATCGAACTAAAACATATCAAGTTATCTGAAGCGTTTTTAACTTTAGATAATGAAATAAAATGACTTGAACTAATACAAGAGTAGTTTTACAGTATTAGATAATTAATTTTATAAATGGTACTCTCCGGTTAACATGGAAGGGAAGTCATTTTCAATGAGTATTCTGATTACTCAGACAGATGCCCGGTTTCTAGGACGCTCATTAACTTAGATTTGATAATCAGTAAAGTTAATGATCTTCAAAGTGAATATTCTAGTTTCTAGAACATCCTTCAACTCTAATAGAGCTTCAAATCGTCCACTGAACTAATGAAACAAAACAGAGGTCTACAACATATTATTTAAAGATGGATTGAAAAACAAAATATCTTGTTATAAACAGTATTTCAGAGTTTTCAAAAGGTACTTTGCAACTGAGTATATACAGTAGTGGACTAATGAGAAGATCCCTAGTTAGTCGGTGCGGGGGCGGGCGGAGGTGAAAGGAAGCCAACTGCGCATGCCTGACTAATTATAAAATTGCGTGTTGCTTGCTGTTTGACACAATAGCTGGATGATAAGATGTTAGTGCTATGTACAGTAGCGTCATGATGCTGTGGAAGAGGTAAACGGGTTCAAGGATCAAATTATGTCCGTGATTGTAGTAAGTTCACCACAATTCTCTGGTGACAACCTTGTCAAGCTACTATGCATGCGCAGATCGCAAAAATACATCAGAAATTTCAAATTGAACACATTTTTAGAAATTTCGAGAAAACTTATGACTGAAGACAAAATTTCTCTTAGTTTTCTCCTTCATTTACTGATGGGCATTGAAATCGACCTAAACCCACATGTAATTATTAATGGAGATTTAACTTTTACTGTCTAATTAGCCAATGAACGATTTCTTGAGTGTCATAGGAACCAGATATGATTATATGAGCCGCCTATCAACACGTAAAAGACTGACGCTCTGTTCAGAAAACGGAATCGAACTTTTAGTCGTTTGAAACCTTTTTATGAAGCCCAATGTGTAGAATGAGTAACATTAACTATAATAACAAAATAATTCTTCAGTAATCTAATTAAGTGATGTATCTGGTTATTCAAGAGGAACTAGGTAATATGTAAATTCATTCTATATAAAACACATACATTTAAATTTTGAGGGCACCCTAACTAGAGATTATCGACGAAATGCATTTATCAATAATTCTCTTGGATTCAAAATGGTTCAACAATGAAATGGGAGTTTAATGATTTTTCGATGGAGAAATTGGCTCTTACCGGAATAGAATCTACTGCACCACCACTTTTATTAAAAAAAATAAAGCAAATAAGAACTATCAATCAGTGCATTAAAGGTCCATGAAAATGGGTTCGTTCACTAGATATAGATAATTTCCAAAACAAATTATTGTACTTATGTACATGATTCTAGGAAATCTATTATAATCTCTGACAAAACAATAATTGACACATTTATAGTAAAACGTGCAGCATCGTATATTAAAATTATATTTTATTAAGAAGTTTTAGAAAGTTTATCAAGAAAATGTTATAATACTCTTATAACTCAAGAGCTAGACCATGTTATGTATTTTCTGAATATTTTAAGTATAGAACTTATAACTGAGAATATCATAAGTGGCTGGGATGAGTATCCTGAAGGCCTAGTATTGAGTATTTTACTTTTTTGATAAGAATAATGTATAATAAATACAAAGCTTGAGAGAAATTTAAGCAATTCACTTACTGATATTGAATTTTGACAAATTCAAAATACAGGTGGTCTATACTCTAACATATTACGATGTACAGTAATAATTTCATTAGTTTTGTTAAGTTTATGAACATACCCGATAATAACAACCAAAACAGAGGATAAAAATACCATGTAATAAAAATCAATATCTACGATCCAAGCTCCACGACTTGTACAGGAATTCCACGCAGGCTCGTCTTGCTCCATTGGCTCTTCATAATAGTACATCTAATCATCAATTGGACACTGCAATACAAAACAAACCAACAATAAATAATCACAAACATAACGCTTAATAATTATTATACTAAATATTTTTTGAGCAGTAGTGAAGGAGATTATATTGTGGTAGTTATCCATACTCAATAAAAAGACTAGATATTGTCAAATCACAGATCTATTTAAAATCGAGATACCAGTTACAATTGTTAGACAATTATCAATCTCTGATAAACTCCAGAGGTAAACTCTTTGATTGATAATGGTATAACAACCAAAACCGGTATCTCGATTTCAATAAATCTGTGGTTTGAGAATATCTAGTATTTTTACTCAGTATCATACTAAATAGTGGAGTGTCAAACTGATCGTTTAAACGATAATAATATCTTGGGAACATCAGAGAAAATAAATTGAATTTTGCTTTACAAACCCTTTGTCGTTGCCGTTTGAGCTCATGAACATGAATGAGGAATGATACAAGAAATATTATCTTATTTACTCTCAATTTTCCGTAGAAATAATCGAAAATTTGCGAAAAGTTTTCAGATTAAGAAGTGCCAAGAAATTTAAATGAGAAAAATTAGATCCAATTGATCGTTCAACCTCATTTGATATTTATATAAGTTTCTTAATCTAAGCTGTGACAACAGCTTACCATGGGTATAATGAGCCATTGCTCTCCTAAGGCATTCTGCTGTGGGGAGGACAATAATGCTGTGGTGCATTATCTATTTTTCATTCTAAGAATAATCTTAGGCTCAATAAACTGACGCTCAAGTTTAGAAAGCCTCCTCATTTCACTTGTAGGTAATTATCCTCAAGACAGAATACTCACAGTCCTAACTCTTTACGTCTATCAAATGGCTGTTTATTCCTAAAAATTAAAAAATGAATGGGTAACAGGAGCTGACATTCACCAGCACCCACAAATGAAATTAGAACTGAACAAAATACCACATATTTTTATGAGCTGAATCCTAAATTTTATATTGGTTTATTGGAAAAAATCTACAAAAAATATAAGGAATTCTCAGTTAGGCCTACTCTAATATAGGTAATCTAAACTTATCTAATCACTTGAGACATTCAGAACTAAGGTGAAGGAATGATTGCTAGCGAGATGCCTATATACAGTAGTTATCAGAGTCTGTTTGGAGGCTGATTAATCTAGTGCCACCTGAACCTAAATATATTTGAATATCCTTTTAGAATAGTGTATTCAGCGAACCATATTGTGTACAATTTAGTACTTGATTTTGAGAAGGCCTACTTAGCAGTGTAGTATAGAAGTAGTGTAGCATATTAATAAGTAGTATGTTGTATTGTTGCCAACTATGACAAATAAATGAATTTAATTAAATATCAAGTGGTGGTAGTATGATGCTTTAAACTTCAGTTGAGCTTCAACCCGCATGATTTTGAAAATTAATACAGCACAAAATGACTAATTCAATAATATATCAATTCAAACAATTGTTTCCAATTAATCAGTTAATTTATCTGTGAGACTGAGCATGCTGCCGGAGAGACTGTCGTCGTCGGGGTAGTTCTCGCGCGACGCCTCAGCGATAGCGAGTGCCGAGTAGCCGAGCCTCGCCGACTCCTCGTCAAAGTGCTGCAACTCCTTGTCCTGACGCTCGTGCAGCATGCGGATACGGTCGGACCGCTCCTGCAGAAACTGCTGTGTCTCCGTCTCCATCTTCTGTTCGAGCAGCGCCTTCCTCACCGACACCCTGTCCTCCAGCTCTTTGCGCTCTCTGTTGCGCTGCGCCTCCGCCTGGATCTTGTTCTTGCTCTGGTAGGCCATCAGTATCTCCAACTCATAGTGCAGACGATCCTTCAGATGGTGACACTCCAACTCCTGCGACTCATCCAGACGAATCGACTGGTTTTGCATGATTTCGGCTATGCTCTGCTCGTACTGTTCTCCCAGTAATGCCAGCTTTCTTCGGCGGTCTTCTTTCAGCTTCTTGATGACTGCTTTCTGATCGTCCTTTGGTGTCGAGGCTAGTATCTGCCCCTTCAAGGCTTTGTACTGCCTTGTCTGGATTTTACAAGTTTCACGAAACTGTTTTCGGATGAGCGACTCTTTCTGCTTAAGACACTTTGGTTGCTGCTTTATTTCCAGAGCATGCTTTTTACGAAGGTCTCGCTGAGAGCGATTTGTATATTCCTGCTGGTTTTGTAGCTCAGTTGAGTGTTGTCTTTGTATTTGCTCTTCACGCAGCAGATGTACCGACTTCTGTTGGCGGTACTCAAGCTCCATTGTTTTCTCATGATGCCTCAGAAGCATAGCATGAGCCTGCTCAAGTTGGTTCTGTCGTCTATTCAATTCTTCTCTAAGAATTTCTTGTTCCAGACTATGAAAACTAAGTAATTTTTTTCGTCTAAATTTTCTTACTTCAAGGTCCAAATATTCTTTTTGGCTTCTCATTAGTCGCTGTTCTTCTTGTAGTTCCATCTGTTTTTGGTTCTCCTGCTGACTTTGTAAATAGGCATCTCTCTGCTTTTTTGGCTTTGTATCATCCATACTCAACTCTCTCTTCCACCTCTCTTTATTTGCTTTATACTGTTTCTTCATCTGTACATCGAATGTTTTCCTATCCTGCTCTTGTCTAACGGTTATATCTTTGACAAATTTCTTTTCTGATGTAGCATTTTTCTTA
Organism: Nilaparvata lugens; assembly: GCF_014356525.2. Classification (NCBI taxonomy): domain Eukaryota; kingdom Metazoa; phylum Arthropoda; class Insecta; order Hemiptera; family Delphacidae; genus Nilaparvata; species Nilaparvata lugens. The sequence goes on from NC_052506.1 coordinate 74,969,863, forward strand.
TATTTCTTCTCCAGCTCCTGTTGTTGAGCTATTTGTAGTTTTTCCAACTCTTTGCTAAACTGGATGAGTAGGGTTTCATACTCTTTGTCAAGCTGTTGCTTGTGATTTTCCATCTCGATTTTGCACCTTTCTTCGAGTTTGATGAGAGCCGCCTGGTGTTCACGCCGCATTCTCTTGTAGCCGGTCATTTGTTCGTGCATTTCCTCCTGCATATGCTCTTTCTGCTGTTTGGTGACAATGGTTGTGGTTTTGATGGTGGAGAAGTTGTTGGCGCCATGCTCGGTGAGCATGGTGAGGTCGCGGGGCGAGCGGCCGCGGTGGTGCATGGGCGAGATGTCGTGACTGGACTCAGGGGTGGGAGGCAGCAGGCTGTTGGTGGAGCTGCCCTGAGAGCTGGCGCTCACCCCCACCGAGTGGATCGAGTGCTCCGATGTGATGCTGTTGCTCTTGCTGCTGTCCCTGTCTCCCCCTGCCACCCCCTCTTCCACTGTTTCATCCACATCTCCCACAGTGCTCTCACTCTCTGCATCTGTCATCAGAATTTTCATTTTACGATAATTCAAACTATCAAGCTCTCTAACGGCGTCTTTTGTTCGTTGAATAAGATCTATCAGAACATGTTGAGATCGGGACCTCGTCACTAACTGATGTGTGAGAAGTTTTCCTGAAGAGGGTCGTTCGATAGGGTTCTTTTGTAAGCATGATGAAACAAAATGTCTGAATACGTCGGACCATTCAGGTGACTGTAGAACGGGTGAGTCATTCTGAGCAATATGGTAAAGAGCACTCATTGCATTCATATTAAAATATGGAGGTTTCTTTTCAGCTAGTTCAATGCATGTAATACCAAGGGACCACACATCAACTTTTCCATCGTACTGACCTTCATCCATAGCTAAGATCACTTCTGGAGCCATCCAATATGGAGTTCCCACAAAACTATTTGCTGGACATTTTATACTGGCAGATCCAAAGTCAGCCAATTTAACAGTACCATTTTCAGTCAAAAGTATATTTCCGGCTTTAATATCACGGTGTATTCTACCAAGAGAGTGTAAATAATGCAATCCTTTTAGGACACCTTCACATATGGCAGAAATTTCTTCTTCTTTTAGAGGCCATTTATGTACTTCAATGATATCGGAAGCGGAACCTAAACAATATTCCATAACAAGCCATGCTGTATTGTCTCTAAGATAACATCCCTTATATTGAATTGTATTAGGATGATTCAACTGACGAAGAAATCGTATTTCTTTCAAGATATCCAGCCATTTCTCTGAGCTTTGCTTACCAGCATAAGACATTTTTTTGATCGCAACAATTTCCTTTGAGATAAGGCATCTTGCATAATAGACAGCACCAAAGCTTCCATGGCCAATTTCTCGGAGATCTTCAAATATTTTTTCGGGGTCTTCCGCATCAAATAGTTCGGCAATTTCTGGGTCTTTGACACTTCCCGGTCTTGGAACAGCAGGCATGTTTAAAACTGATTACAATACGCCCAAGTATAAGTTTACGATTTTTACAATTTGAAAACTCAATTTCTAGGAATTGTAACACCTACAGATAAATCTACACAACTTATCACAGCCATTTCATTTATTAGACACGATGAATTCACCAAAATGGTATGGATGAAGGATGCAATTCTAATTAGGTTATTATCTAGGCTGAGTCCATTGTTTCGGTAAGGTTATCTATATTATGACGAATTTGCGTTAAAAAAGATCAGATAGTATTTCAAAATTAATCATCCATGTTCTTAAACAAACTATCATTTATCAAATATATAAAATTTTGCACTTTTTCTCAAATAAAGACATATTTTTGAGACTAGGCTAGGCCTAGCCTACGAATGTATCAGCTGATTAACACAAGTATTCTAGAGTCATTTTCTGATATTTAACACAAGATCCCGTATAAAATCGTCACTAAAAACAAACATCATCAAATTAACAAATCAAAATTTCATGAGAAATCACTTCAGACACAATTTTACTTAATACATTTACTTCAATTATCAAAGGTAAATAACACAAACCAAGGTTAGGATTTAGGAATCTATCTTTTTAGCCTCCAGCTGTTGAGCTGTTAGTCAGTAAAGTAGCGGAACGGAAAGGACAGCTGAAGCGTAAGCAAGCCGACTCAGGAACGGAAATGAAAACGAGATGGCTGTGATTCCGCGGTATTTTTAAATTTAAATAATAATTATTTTAAAATTATCCTTATCTTATTGATTAGATGTTTATTCCAATTTATTTGTTAAGATTTTATATATTATATATAATGATAATTGGAAATTTTATCATTCTCTGGATATGTAAATGATTTATTGTTCTCCAAGCATTTACTTAATAATACATCATAAATTAATATTCACTACCGGTGTACCGGTACCTACTACAACAGTTTAGATGTCTATTTTCTTGAGAGTTATATGGCACTCATAAACTCAGAATAGAAAACTAATCATTTAAATCTTAGATGAGAGAAGTGTAACATAATTAATATTTCCAATTCTATAATGCAAGGTAAGTAAATAGGCTTATGGGCTCGTGCTCACGATTTCTCGTCGAATCACGAAACATTTACCGCCTACCTCGATCACCCATGCATATTCGGCAAAAAATTCAGCGCGTCTGAAACTTATGTGTGTACTCAGAGTGGACCGCACACATTAAATAACAAAATATTCCATTGGCACACACAAAAAAGAAAATTAAAAGTAGGCACTCACCGGTGGTACAGGGAGCAACGACCCTTGCCGAGCACGAAGCGAGCACCAAGCCCCCTCTATTTTTGCAACTTTTGAACCTCTAATTTACCCCTCATGTTGCTCTAGAACTTTTTTCAAAATCGAAAAAAGCTCCATTCCATCAATAAAATCAGTCAAAGTGTCAAGGATCTTCGACCGTAAAATAATAATAATAGGTAGGTAGGTTCCAATAATAAAACGCTCTCTACTCATCTATCATTAACTCATTATCATTCTAACATCTCAATATTATAAAATAAAATATTTTGGAAATGATTACAGTACTTATCACTGTCTTACAGGTCTTACATTAGTAGTTGGTCTACATTGCTGGTTAGGATTTTCTAATCAAAATTAATAAATGAAGAGCTAGAAAAGTATCTCTTAGTATTTCTAAAAGAATCGGTTAAACTATATCTCAAGTAAAATTTCTGTTTTTGGGATGTGGTATACGGTACGGTATGCTAAACAAATCACTATAAAATTATACCTTTGGAGTTCCAAAACTATTCAAGCTGGATTATTTTTACCATTTTAGCATTTCTGTGCTTGAGATAATTCTCTTTTTACTGTCTAATGTAATCGAGAAACCTCTTATACAGAAGAAAAATGATCAATAATGAGTTGATAAAATTTTGTAATAGATTCAATACAGTCTGCAGTGTGGTGGTAAAAGTCGGGTCAGGGTTGAGGTGCAGTACCAATCAGTACTATCTAATCGAATAGGTACAATTCCTAGTCATGAAAAATATTCTAGAATAAATTGCAGTTACTGTATATAGTACCGTAACTGTATAATAATATATAGTAAATGTAGAATACGGTAGATCAAGAAAACAGGAAAGATATTGAAGTGAGATGAGTAAAATTGGGGTTTGCTTAGCACGCGATAGGTGAAATAAATTTTTACACTTCAAATCATAAGAAATGTTGTTATTTATTACTGATAAATCAAGAAAAGTTGAATGGATATTTAATAGTACAAGATTTACACTCTATTAATGTTATAAAAATATAATATTATTAGTAGACCATACTTATGAAGAAGGATGCCCAACAAAATAGAATCAATCAGCAGGAATAATAAGTCGGCCTCGCTATAGATGTGCCCAGTCCTTGTAACCGACTGCCTTGAGACCCTAGAGCAGCACATCAAATCGAATCAAATCATTTTTTATTTCGACAAAGAAACACAACTCAATGAAATGAAGATATAAAGTTCTATACAGTGAGTTCCTGTCAAAACAAAAATACTACTACTTGCTTATTACTGTATTCTTAATTTGTATGCAAGTAAGAGGTCAGTGAAAATAAGTTTTTAATGTTACACTCACACACATACACACACAAGCTCAACGAAAACAATGAATAAAGAAAAATTTGAATAACAAATAAATAAATAAAAAAGGATGGGAGGTAAGCCCATCAATACTGTATTCATAGACTATTATTCAAAAGGTATCTTTTGGTATCAGAAATTAAAACATGGTTACTTTAGATTGAGGTAATTGTGTGTAAGCTATTATGCTATTACCTGTTTTTATAATATGTAAAGCTCATTAAATATTATGATATCCCATCACCAGTACTAGCTGCAGATAGGGCATACGAGGAAGAATACAATATTACACCTAACGTAAACAAAAAGTCTTTTGTCCATTTCAGAAATATTATCATCGGAATCCAAATGAAAAATTAATTATTCACTCTTATTCGAACATGGAAGTAAACAAAAGCTAGTAAACTGTTAAAGAAATAAAAAACCACAGTACAACAGATTTATTCACTAATTAATAACTACGGTACCTTAATTGAAAACCCTGATCGTTAAAGACAGTTTATGATTTTTGTTCAATTTTTTCTAATCTGCCTGACTATTTATCACATGCACTTGATCATCACTGTCTTTTCTAACCAATATTTTCCAATTTTTTAGCCAGACATAGTTTTTTAGCCTTTACATTATGAGTAATGTATTTCCAACAAACGAGCATTTTTAAATAGAAGTCTATTCTACTTGGTGAGCGAGGGATTGATGTAATTTTTTTTCATTCCAATTTTTCTTGTCCTGAATTTTTACTGTCAACATTTTTATTTTTTTACAATGGCATTCTCTGGGGTTAGGTGGTAGAGAGAACTTAAAAGTTCTAACTCCGTCGAATGAAAATTTTTCATTTCCATTTTATCTCAGTAAAAACATTAATGGCAAAAATGAACTGTGGCATTTCATCCAGCATGATTCATCCCCCTCTTCCACGGGGTCATCAAAAATATCAACCCAATATTATAAAAAATTAGTCCTTATTTTTGTATGTGGAAGGTACCAATATCAATTTATATCGAAACCGAATGAAAACTGTTAGTTTGCCCAAGATTTAGGACATTGATCTTCTAAATCAAAATTATAATACAATTTTCAAATTCCTTTTTAATTTGTACCTACACAATTAAAACTCATTTTCTCCAGTTATCATTAGTAAAACTCATTTACAATTAAATTAGGCAATAATAGGGTTCTATTTAATTCAAGAGTTAGTATTCATGATTCTAATTTAATAATTATTATATGTAGCCTTAGTCATCAGGAATAACCTACATCAGGCCCGTTCATTTTCGGTAGATGTGTCCAGGCCCGTCTCATTGTGAAAAGAATCATGGAAAATAATCAGTATTACAAATTACAGCAATGATATGTCATTAAATTTCAAGATTTAAGCCGTAGATTTTTAACTATTTTTTCCAACCAAACTGAAAGGATACCTGAGAGCTTTTTAAGGTAGCCTAATTTGTTGGTTTGGGAATCTTAGTAGATTTATTACTTTGTAATATGGCGTAATGGATGTAGAAATTTAATAATATGATGAATTAATTCAGTGTTAATTTAGAAGAATCAGTGATTGAAAATTCAGTAGAACATTCACTGATGTAAGACCATCATCAAACTAAGAGGCTAACTTCTATCTTCTATCTCTTTCATTGTATTCCAGAAATGGATATAATTAATTCGGAATTTGATTTTTTCTCAAACCCAGATTATGTTATTATTTCTGCCATGTATAATATATGTGTCCAGACGTGATGTCACCGCGGTGTTGTTACCACCAATTGATTAAGAATAGATTTTTACAGACGATATACCTATATTTTAGTATATTGCTCCTTTGAGAGGAGGTCGGAGGCTGTTGAGTCACCCTAAATTATGCATATCTATCTATATCACCCACCAATAAAGCGTCTTTTCTCTACTAGCATACCACAATGTAATGCATTTTATATTATTTGAGTCAGAAGTATTGAAAAAGTAAAATCAGTTGTTAGTTTTGCTAAATACACAATTATATGTACCACAATAAAAATTATCAAGTACCCTTTTTTATTTTAGTAGCCCTACAGAGAAAAGTGACTAATACATGGTTGTAGTGGAACAACTGTCGGAAGCTTCCCCAAGTCGTTTGAGAGCGGGATCACATTTTGTGTTGAGTAGGCCTACATAGCAACCGGCAATTTGAAACGAAAACAATGCCAGATTAAGGCAATGCTAGAAGAGGTGGGAGCCAGAGCCGATAAGCAGAACTTGTCTTCAGCAGCGTGCGCCTATTAATAGGTTTTGTTTGAAGAAGTTGTAAATTTCGCCGGCTATCTTCCTTGAAACGAGCCACGATTGTCGTATCTCCTTCCGCGCGTCAGGGTCAGCAGACGTTTTAAGCTGACATCATTTTCCACGGCCATATATTCCTGCACTGTCGAGATAGCACAATTTTCAGACTCATCTTTACATAACTCGCACCTAGCATAGTTGTTATCAAACTGCCTGCACGGCTACATCTGCTTTCATGGTTTATTGTTTTATCATGTGTTAGTTTCATTTTTATCTTGAAGACAAAGTTTTAAAAATGGCACGGGCCATCAAGTGCATCATTCCCTCCCTGTTGGTGATTGCCGCCATCTCGTTTGCGGTCGTCTATCTCACTCATCACCATCATCAGGTCAGTTTGTTTTCTCCCTCCATCACATATTTATATGGTATAATACTGGTATTCTTTGTTTTGATGGAAATGAAAAGCTGTCAATCATACTGCGGACGGTAATGTTTAATGGAAGCATTGCTATTTAAACACTTCAGGATTGGTTTTGATCGTTTTTCCAATATGAAATTTATCTGGAAAATCTGAAATTCAAATTCAATACTTATTGTAGAGAAAATTTCAATTGAAAAAAAACATTAGGCCTAAAACATTAATAAATAAAACGTATGCAAAATCTTATTTTCAAAAGTCTAAAAGTTATTCAAATATTTGTTACCCAATACCTACTTAATCTGATTATTTATTAAGAAAATGAAATGAAATTTTAGCCTATTATATCATCGAATTTATTTTAATTCAATATTTTATTCAAATAAAGTATTAATGCTGACAAATTATATAAGACAGAAGTTTGAGTAATAATTATCATTAGGTATTTAATACATGTCTTTAAAACAAATTTTTGGCCAAGTTATCATGATTTCTATCATTTATATTACCGTAAACCTCAGGAGTTGGTAATTTACTGATTGTGAATAAGCTCTCAGTCTAAAAAAATAAACAAAAGGATTTATTTACCTTTTATAAAACATATCTGAAGAAGTTATAGGGGAGATTAACAGATCCATCAGATTCATTACATTTTTCATTTACTGAACTACACACACTCGAAAATTTACGTAGATGAGGCTTTAAATAATTCAATTAAAAGCATATAACAAGAGGACAAGGTATGTTTAATTATATACTTTCAATTTTTTACTGCTACATGACATATGCGTTGGCCTATAAGAGGTATAAGTGGGCTACCGTACTAGACTACTTGAAGTGATGTCTGAGTTATTATTTTGGATATTAGGCTTTTCACTAAAATTTGCTTCAACGACAAGGATATAATAATTAAAAATTAAATGCTTACGCTTCATCCTACTCTACAGTATTGAGGTTTTGAGAGCCCAACTATTTTATGAGCTCCAAACCATTCTGACCTTGTATTGTGCAACTCTGCTAAATGGAAAAAACAATGTAGAGCAGATATTTTCCGTTATTTGCGTTATTTTCTATCAACCCTAATAGGACTAATAGAATTTTAGTCTGTTGCATATCCATACCTTTTCACTATTAAAATTAAACTTGAATTTTGAAATACTTATGAAGTGAAAATGCACGATCGTCACTACCAATATAAGTGTATTTTCACTTTTAAAATTCAAGACTTTTAGTGAAAAATTCTATCTAAAAGATTAAAACTGTATAACGAGTCTAGACATTTATTATAACGGAGTGGAGATATTGAGAACAGAATATATGAATTTACAAAGGGTTTCTTTTTTACTATAATATTCAATATCATTATTCAAAAATGACTAAATGGACAGTCGAAATCAACTACGGATTTATTAAGCATAAAAAGACCGATACGCGCCTTGTGCTACTTTGAAATCTCATCGTGATCAAGGAGAGTTACATCATATACTGCAATGAAAAGGATGATACCTTCCAAGGTGGCTGCTATGTCATAGGCTTCATCGATAAACAGGTGCTTCTTCCACAGTTTCCGAATGTTTGCCGCTTTTAAAAAGTGAGCGGCAAGATTATAATAAATTCGATATTATAGGCAGATGCTGCACTGCTCCAACTGGTTTATAATACTTTATTTTTACGACGCGTTAGTAGGCCTATATAGACAGTATAAACTTTATTCTTTCATCCGATTTTCCAAGCCTACATCTTCTCAACTACAGAATGTATACCGTACTAACCAAAGGTTCAACTAATTATTTGAAACCCCGCATTCCTACTTTTTTCAAACTAGAACTGTGGTTCATCAGCTCCAATAACGTATGGTTATAATAATCATACCTAATTAAAGTTTCAACAATCATTATACTGGTAGGTTAAATGGAAAAGCGAATGCAACATAAAAATGTAGGTACCTACCTATAACCTACATGAACTTTTATTGATGCACTTTACACTTACACATTAAAAGAGCTCTATTCCAAACGGGCCCAAGTCACAAAAGTGTTTTTCTCAGGAAATCGATTTTTTGATAGTCATTACTTAAATGTTGGAAAATTTTTATAATCCAATGTATAAAGTGTGTATTTTGGATTCCATACAATAATTTTGCATATTATGAAGTAATTTCTGTGTAATAGGTTAATTTCCTTGCTTTTTTTTTCAAAATGTCACCAAGTCCATAGACTTGGTGACATTTTGGAAAGAAACTTGGACTCGGACCTTCTTCATGTCACTAATATGATAAGTTTATTCAAGTGCTGTATTTGCTGAGTTGAATATATTTTGCTATTTTTTTTGAATAAATTTTCCCAATCACTTGATGTTCTTGGTAATCCCCAGTGTGTGTATTCTTGACTTTCACTGTTCTCGTCCCTTGAAAACGCGCTGATCTCGAAGTAAAAATGGTAGTTAGGCTTCAATCTGTAGACAGACCGACAGAAAAAGATGCTCTGCGCATGCGCAAAGGACTAAGGTTGGAATGGAAAGGAACAGCAATGGAATTAGATACACTTTGGAAAAAAAACGTGATATTGTGATATTTATTTTGTAGTGACTAAGGATAGTTTGGAGTAGTTAGTATGCTAGGAATGAAGGTCTATGTTTAAGGTTCAATAATCAGCTGATATCTCGATTTCCACAAAAATGGACTTGGGCCCGTTTGTAATCGAGCTCTTCAATTTACCGCACAAGATCAAACTTGAATCATAGAGCGGGTTTTCAGCCTTATCAGAAATAGAGAGACTGGAAATATATATTACCTATCAATCGAAACAATCATTAGAGAATTTTTTCTAAGTTGAACGGTTCATTACTCGTCAATCGGCTCTGCCCCACTCTGTACAATGAGAGCTGTCGATACAGCAACATATATTTTGTGAAGATGTCAACTCAACCTCCGGCCAACCTCTTCACCACCTTACCAACTGCCCCTTCTCCACCAATTCGCTGGAAAACCCATTTTCCTTCCATGTGCAGCTTCAGGAAGGTGGAGACAAAGTAATAGCCTAAAGGTATTAGTTCAGAATGTGATTTATTCAGAAATTGTAATTCATGCCGCAAATTTTGCAATTGGTGAGAGGTTAAATTGACCCCTGCTCTCAAAAATCTCTCAACGTACGGTATTGACTCTAACCATCCAATACACCAGTGGAAATTGAAATGCGTTACACGTGAGATTTGCCGAAATTCGAAAAATAAAACGCTTCGGCCGTGAGAGCCTTAACGGTACAAATTAGAAGAAGCCTACTGTACACTTATATTATGAAAATGCACCGTAGCATGACAGAAACAAATCTCAGGTTTTTCCAAAGTATAATATCGAATCTAGTGCAATAAACGAGAGAAAATACGTTAATTCCTCAATTTATGTGGATTTAAATGGTTTTGAGTAGAAAAGATATAAAAAAATCTAGTGGAAGAGTATTGGACAATATTTTTTGTGTTTTCATTAGGATAATAATTGATCAATTTTGCTGTGACAAACAAGTTTAACATTATTGCGTAACTAACAATAGACTGTCTGAAGATAGAAGACATTCCCATAGAACACTCGGCAATTTTATTATGTGCAACCTTGTGAGGTCAAATCTCAAGTTACCCTACTATTTACGGTTAGCACCTGGAAAATTATCGTAATTTATTCGTATCTGTCATTTCTTCTACTATCATAACTCAAAACAAAAATAATTCATCCTTCAACTTGATAATTTATGCTGTTCAACTCTGAGAAAACTTACGGATCCCAATCGCAATCTATTTGAACCTGCACAAATCATGATCAAAGGTACTATTATTGAAAATTACTTTTCCTTATAAAGACGTCATCGCTTTTGTTGATTATAAAAGTGCATCTTCTATTTGAGAAATAATTGAATTGTTAGTGCACAGATATCTTCGTAGATGCATTTTTGGACGAAATAACGAATGGCGATATGTAGAACCAAGAAATAAATTACTATACGCGTCTATAGTCTAATTATTTTAACTTAAATATAAAATTCTGAAATTATGGTCGTCATCAGCACCATAGGGAACATGGGAAACGTGTCTCTCCCAACATTAAAATTTTATAAGTTTTGTCTTCTCTCCAAGAAAAATCACTTGAATGCTTTTATATTAGATTAGGACACCATCAGGCTGGGATAGCAGTAAAACACTACCTAGAGTACGAAAGGTCGAGGGGCATTCGTTTTTATGACAGTTTTTGTTTTTAATGCACAAGGGTTACCAGATATTGAACTGATGATATGGGACTGAGAATCATAGCAGGATATTGAATGGCATTGCTGCTGTTATCCACAAGTCAGGAGCGTCAGAAGAAGATTTTTCGGAGAAGAGGAGTCAGATTTTCCGCGGGGTTAGGAAATAGAGGAGTGGGAGGCCGGAGGAGTAAGGATTTTGCAGATCCCTTATCCTGCCGCCGATGAATGGTATCTTACTATAGTGTACCACTAGTGATCCAGCCTATTGTCTTACGAATAACTCAAGTGTGCGACTAATATGAGCCTTAGGCCTCCTCTCTAGACAAGCGTCATATTTTTTTCAATCATGGGAAATATGATTGTGTGGAGGATCTATCTAATACGAGTTTATTTTGAATACGATAGCTCTGTAATAAAATTCAACAGACATCTAAATTAAAGTATGAACCAATAGCATAAAGCTAGAAAAAGAGAAAGAGCCTCGTCCAAGAGGAGGAAGAGTAATTTTAGTAGAAGGAGAGAAAGGCGAAAAAATCAAAATATGTTTCTTATTTACGTTTCATATATATGTTGGTATTTAAGGGTGACACAATCTTAAAAAAAGAACTGGAAATGATCAGAAAAAAGTGAAAAAAGGAGGATATACGAAAGGCGAGGAAGTGAGAACAGTAATACCGGTATCAGAAAGAATAAGAGGAGAGTTAAATTTAAATTACTTGATAAATAATTTTCATAATCACGCAACTTAAAAAAATACTAGTTCTTGGTAAGAAACCAAAAATGTGTAAAAGTAGTTTGCGGTATCCTCTGAGATTTTTAACTGAAGATCTGCCTCGTTTTATATCAGGTGTAGCCTATATTGTTGCCCATTCAAGGTCATGGAGATCACGTTGATAAACTTTCTACGCGGAAATAAATCTTTTTAAGCTCTCCGAAAGAAAGGCCGTTTTCATGATTTGTTTAGAGTTTTAGTAACTCTGAACTTGGGCATTGAAAAAAGTAGGTTCAAGACAACTAGACAAGGAGAGAATGTGTAACTGCCAACTGCCAATGATCAAAATTGAAGGTAAACTAATTTAAAAGAACTCTAGTAGGTACTCTCCTCTGGTCACTTGACTTCGACAATGAATGGATTTTCACACAATTATTCTCTCATTATTTCACATGCAATGCCATCGTGTATATAGGTGAATAACAAAAGATATGCGTACAGTAATAAAACGTGTTTACTAGATCATTATCATTCATGAGGAATCATTTCCGTCGCGCAGAAAATTTAATAAAACAAAGATTACTATTCACAGAACTTTGCTCAACTTATATAACATAGTTCAAACAATGTATATTGTTTGCAACCACCTTGGATTTCAACATTATTCTTCTAGTGTGAAATATACTTGAATATCACAATAATAAAATCGGTACAGATTCAAATTGAACTATAAGTATATACTAGATTTGAACTCAATAGTTACAGAAAATATCCAGGGATCGGTTATTTGGCCTTGATTATGACTATCGATACAAATAGGCCTATTGCATACCAAAAAAACATATTGATCGATTCTAAAAGGATAGACTTTTCCTATCATGATTTGAGTAAAAACACACGATTCACATGATAATATGCCAATAAAACTGAGAAAAATCCTCCTTCAATCAAGATAAATGAGATAATGAATTTAGAAAATCAACTCCATTTGGAATTTTGTGACATAAAATTCTCATGGAAAAATAAACTTTACACTCTTAAGAAGCACGCATTGCAATACAAAATTTCTGTATCCTCATTACTACAATAATATCATAATCATTATTGAACATCAATAGCCTCTGTTAAATTCAGTAATTCAGTGGGAAAACTAAATAATCCATAACATGTATAGAAATAAGACATTTGAAGTATGGTTACAACAATCTAGTTCGATTAGAGCAATAAAATTAATTTTGGATTGGCCAAGTGCTGGACTCATTGACCCACAAACAGACTTTTTTAGTCTATGTGGACAATTACTATTTCATGATCAGGGTATTGGTATGCTGCACATTCACCATATAATACATTTCCTTATAATATTAATAGATCTATAATTTATTATAATAATAGTATTTAGCAATAGTAATAATGGTTTTATCAAATTAATGGGGGTAATTCTTTGAATTTTTTGTAGTTACTATACCCTGTGTATGTATTATATTCTATAATACGTTGTATTATTTTATGGAAATAAATAAATTCAATTCAATTCGATGTTGCATGATAAAGCGTCAATATTATTATTTTTTGATCACACTTACCAGATTTTAATGAGACATTGATTTTTTTATTTATTTCTATTGAAATTTCTCTCATTTTTATTACATGTCTTACATTACTATAAAAAAATTATTTATTATAGTATTAATTGACATTATAGATATTAATTAGACATTGATTGTTTCATTTATTATAGATTTTTTTCTCATTTTTATTTCATTAGCTGTTCTAGATTATGAAAATAATTGATATTTTGAATGTTACAGCCTTGTAAACTAGGAGAATGTGTGGTGAAAGTAGTGGAGGGATTCGTGAAGGGGCGAGAGAGGAGATCGGCACTTACTGGAGGAAAGTACTATTCTTTCCAAGGAATTCCGTATGCCAAGCCACCTGTTGGCCCATTACGTTTCAAGGTAAATTTCAATTCTGGAGCCTGTTTCATACGAATTCGCAAGTTCTACACACTACCTATAAGTATAAATGTATTACAAATTCAACACTGTTGTACAAGTCCAGTGTGTGTGTGAGAAAATCTGTATTTCGCTCATGAATCAACAAAATTATAAGATTTAAAAACTTTGTTCATAAGGTTTGATTTTTTTCTTATCAGGCTATAAGTTAATATCATTAGTATTAATCATATTATAAGTGTGAATATTATTAGAATTAGTTATTATTGCTACATTTATTAGTTTCTTATTATTAGTATGGTTGATATATACCGATAATTTACAACTTTCAGGATCCACAACCGATTGGTCATTGGTTTGGCGTTCATGATTGTACAAGAGAAGGGGATGCTTGTCCTCAAGAAAATTCAGGATCGGAAGACTGTCTCTTCCTCAATATCTACAATACTCAGGTTTTTATACTTCCACTACCCATCAGTGAAGATTTAGATAATATAGACAGGTATTACTTTTCAATAATAACTTCATTTACTGAGTTGCTTAGTAAAATTAGTTGCCAGATTGATTGTAGATTATCTGGAAAATTGACTTTTATGAAAATAATTGAAAATTCATCTTATATTGAAATCTCAAAAAATGTCTAATCAGGGAAGGTTTTCTAGTTTCACATTTGCGGATGGATAAAACGCACTTTGAAACTCTGGATAGAAATGTTTTGTAGCTTGTAGCCTCAGAAAAATATTCATCCTCATTCTTATCTATCTTCATCCACTATCATTTTTGATCGACTATTTGTATTTCAGTATCAAATCAGAGAAGCTTCCGAAAGGATACCTTTGCTTTCAAGATATTTTGTAGAGTGGTAATGTAGCAAATGCCTTAGTTTCCAGATGACGATATCATCCAACACCCTGTAATGGTGTGGTTCCATGGTGGAGGATTTATACAAGGCAGCAGTTCTGAAATTCTCTATGGAGCAGATTATTTAATGCAACATGACGTTGTTCTGGTCACCGTCAACTACAGACTGGGAGCTCTAGGTAATATCGAAGAGGAAAGGTAGCTAAAGATAAATAGCTTTCTTTTCTCTATATGGTGATATTCATGCGAACCATATAGATCTAGAATCCAATGAGATACGACATGCAATTTCATCAATCTCTGTTCATTCAGACTTTATTCATTTTTAATTACAGTAGTTAATTTCTACTGTGATTATATTCATCACCCTGAAAACTAATTCGATTCTTGAGTAAATAATGTACTGGTACCAGTTTCTTCAAACGAAGAAACGTTTCTTTGATTGCAGACGACACAACCTTGGTTCACGCTGATGTTGACTTGAAAAGTGTTGAAAATAAATTTGATAGGGTCTTTCAGGAATCAAAATTGTGGTTTGTTGCTAATATGCTGACTATTAATGGAAATAAAACAGAGCAATTAATTTTTTCACTTATCAATGTAACCTGAATGTGGACGATGATTTATTTCAGCCTTTTAAACTACTGGGAATATTCATGGATAGTAAACTCACTTTGAATCATCATGTTAAAAGTGTTTGTAAAGAGCTTGCTCGTATTACTTTTCTCTTGAGATAATTGAAGGCTTTTGTGAGTTTAAATGTCATTGTAATGATCTATCATGGTCTGTTCCATGCAAATCTCATTTACGGTATTAAACTATGGGGAAAATCACCTTCAGGTAAAAATGTCTTCATTTTGCAGAAAAAGGGGCAATGAGAATAATAGTTGATCTGAGTTATAATGAAACTTGTAGGAATATTTTCTCGGAAAAGAAAATAATGACTCTCCCATGTCTGTACATTTTTCATAATTTAGTTTTTGTTAAGAACAAAATCATTTTATATCATGGAATCTCTGAAACTCACTCTTACAAAGACAAAAGGACAACATTGTGAGACCTAGGTTTAGACTGCACAAATCCATTAAAAGTCATAGGTATCAGCAGATTCTCTACAATAAATTTCCAAGCAGTGTGAAAATGTTACCATCAAAAAATTCAGTAGAGTCTTAGGTAACTGGCTGAAATCAAAAGCTTTCTACTCAACGGAATAGTTTTTGCAATGCGAGGTATCTGATATGGGTTGATGAGAAATTATTGCAATCTTGGTTTGGTACTGATACACAATAACTCAATAACATATTTCACCTAGACTATAAGTATAATGAACTTGTAAATTTTATTATATTTAAATGTAAACTGTTTCAACTATGTAACTTATTACAACAGAGGTTGTATTATAATTATTGTATTATAAATTGTTTCATCGTTTGACGATGCTTATTGCTTTTTTGTAAAGTTTTACAGCAAATAAAATTCTTGATTGGGAAGAGCAAACAAATTATCACAAAATACCTACTGTAAAGCGCATATCAGTGGTGATCTCTTATATACATCATCCAGAAATGAAAAACAATACAGTAGGTTCTAAATAATAAATTTATGTAGGTACGCAAGAAGTCAAATCTGGACCGGACCCAGTTATCTTAATCATGAGTTCGCTTAATAATTTGCCTGGCATTAATTTTATCATGCCTTGCCTCTTCAACCACACAAAAAATAAAGTCAAAGACTTAAATTACAATAATCAGCTGGAAATATACCAAATCCTAGGATTTTCAAATAATCTCTAGTTTTATCATTTCAAGTAGGTACCAATAAGTAATGTTGTTGCAGGATTTTTGAGTGTGGGGAATGAAGAGGTGCCAGGAAATGCAGGACTCAAGGATCAGGTAGTAGCTTTGAAATGGATTAAAAGCAATATAGCTAACTTTGGAGGAGACCCAAACAACATAACACTGTTTGGAAATGATGCCGGAGCTGCATCTGTACATTACCATACATTGTCACCAATGACTAAAGGTAAGCAATAAATTTTAATAAGAATTTGTTTTCTTAGATAAGTTTTATCAACTTAGCTGGAAATTTGAATACTACAGAAATGACAACTGCGGAATTGAAAAAAAAACAGTTGTCAATTGAAAATACAATGGTGCACTTATTGACCTATAGAAAGGTTCACGTTATAATGGCAGTGTTTGATTAGCAATGGTATTGCTATTTTTGTCTATCATTCAACAAAGCGGATAGCGCTATCTCTTTCTAGTTTTGCTCTGTTGCCAGATAGTCTTTTAACAATGTAGAAAATTCATTATGAAATTATTAAAAAATATAATTTCTTGCTTAATAAAATATGATTGATTATTTTAAACGAGAATGAACAGTTTATATTACATCAATTAACCTGTATCAGCTACCGTCTATAGAATGCATTGACAAGATAGAGAATTGACAACGTTCTTTTCCTATCTTTCTCCACTGCCATTATAACGTGGACCTCACTATAGTTATCATTTTCGTAGTATTGAAATTTCCAGCTACAATCGAAAATACAATAAATTGTCAATACCACAGTATTGAAATTTCCAGCTACGTTTATACTACTTATCCAAGAAAATAAAGTATTCAATTTTTCAGATTTGTAATTATTACACATTTGAAAAATTATTGAAGCTTAGTATTAGCCTACAAATTTTGGATGGTGAAAAGTTATAGGCCATGTCGATTCATCAATTAATATGACTCTTCACACAATAATAAGACATATAAGAAGATCAGTAAATGATCTGATCAGCGAAATTGAGTGGCTGGAACCAAGACCATCCATCGATAGTACAAGGTACAAGGAGGCGGGGATCAAGTCCATACACAAAAAGACGGTCGACGAGAGCATTAGCAGACTGAGGCTTAATCTTGTGTTTGGGGGGTATCCGCCCCAAATAAATGCTGACGAGAAAAGCCTGCCCAGAAGAACCCGCACCATCCTTGCTCAACTGAGATCGGGCCGTTTTTCACACATGAAATGAATGAATGTTTCTAGAATAGTGTGTGAGTACTAATAGCTCAATTTTTCATTTCCAAGGCAGGGATTGTATAGGTACGGTACCAGAGTAAACTTCATTGTAATGGCCTATCCGTTTGTTGGTTTCTACTAAATGGTTTAAATTATTAATTCAATGAATATTAAAATAATATTTGATCTATAAAACTATGTTTCCTATGGTGTTTTATTCAAGGTTTATTCAAGAATGTGATAATGCAGAGTGGATCTGCTCTGAGTGAGTGGGCGTTTCAGGACGACTGCACGGACAGGGCTTACATGCTGGGACACCTTCTCGGCATCAACGCCACCAAGCCAGAGGCACTGCTTCACTTCATGAGAAGCTTGCCCGTGTCAGACATCATTGACATGCAGAAACATTTGCACATGAATGAGGTAACAATTAATAGAGAATGTATTTTCTTGAAAATGAACTCTTAATATATTGAATTTCAATTTCAATTTATTCCAGACAACTTATTTAACATGAGTATTTTAAGTCTAGTATGAGCTGGATGATAATGATGATGGTGCAAGAGATGAAGAGTGAGTTAGGGCCTACATTGCAACACTTTATCACTAATGAAATTTAACATAAGTATTCTAATAAGTCTAGTATAGGCTAGTTGATGATGATGGTACTAGAGATGGAGAGTGAGTTACAGTGCATCACTTATATCACTAATTAAATAATTAGTGATATAATTCTCATGAAGTGAAGCAGTGCCTCTGGCTTGGTGGCATTGATGCCGAGGAGGTGTCCCAGCATGTAAGCCCTGTCCGTGCAGTCATCACTGAATAATTAGTGATATTAATTATTGGTGACTGATATTGGAGCAATTTACATTTGAAATAATTATTCCTTGAGACCTTCCATCAACACAACTCTATATACGCGGTGATACCTAATTCCGTATTATTAAAATCCTTTAAGTTCTATACTGCTCCTCTTCAGAAGGTGAAAATAAAATAATACATACTGCTTAAAAAGAATCTAAACTGATGATAATAAAGAATCTATACTGCTTTATTCGATGATGATAGACTTCAATAACAAGATAAACTTCACCAATCATTATTATACTGTAACTAAAAAAACGATATTCACTTTTCTTTTTAGGGCTACTGAAAATTATTGTAACATAATAAAAGTTATCAAGTACCCTTTTTATTTTATCAAAACACTAGCAGTTTCATCTCTTTATAATTAACACTTAGAAATGGCTCTTGATAACGGTTATTGTGTTCTAAAAAACCATGCTCAATAGCAGAATTTATCTACACATCAAACCAATATTCTATTGAATTTGTTACAGGACATGAATAGATGCTTCAGTACTCCATTCGCTCCATGCGTTGAGGTTGGATTGGAAAATGATACTGACGGATATTTCCTACTGGAGAATCCAAAGCAGCTTATAGAATCAGGAAATTTCACTCAAGTGCCAATGATAATTGGAATCGTTAGCAACGAGGGTAGTTTGGGTCTTGGTACGTACCTCAATTTCTTTTACGATTGGAATATCTTTTTATCAGTAAAGTTTTCTTAAAAATTGAATTTATTAGTGGAGTTTTTGAATGATTTTTTCAATTTTCTAGATACCAAGAGAAAAATCGACGAGTTCAAAGAGTTTTTGCCATATGACATCAGACAAGTGACTGACATTGATGAACTGGATAGTTTGGAGCAAAAAGTAAAGATGTTTTATTTCAAAAATGAATCAGTTGGATTGCATAGTGTCAAGAGCTACATGGATGTGAGTATCACTATCACTTTACTGTAATAAAATAAATTTAAGATAATATTATTACTTTTTTAACCAAGAGCTTCTCTAAATTGATCGACATAATGTCCTGATAAGAACAGTTCATGCAAAAAAAATCTGTCAGAATATTAAAACAGTAATTATGTAAGAACATCTACTTTACTTTTCTCCAACGTTGTAAAATAGCGTCAATTTTGATGAAATCGAGTATTGATTAGAATAATACTGTAGTGACTATGAACAAAAATACCGACCATTACTGGAAAATCCCTTTTGAGCACAGAAGGAACCCCTTCAAAAGTTACATTTTATTTGGTTTAAATACAGTAAATTATTTGTATATGAAATTTTCATGCATATTTTTTAAAGTAATATTAAGGTATATGCGGAATATCAACAAGAATAGGCAGTGTCAAAGTGTAGTTGATAGCAATAGAGATGTTCAAGAGAAAATCAAACTACTAATACCGCTCAAAAGCTCAATTTTAGAGAATCATTGGTGACTAAAGGTAGTTTGCTTTTTTAGGGGAAGGATGACCAGAACATGAAATAAATAAACATTACTAATTAATGAGAATAAAATGATACTGCAACATACAGCTATTTTAATCTCATGACAGAAAAATTTTGCCAAGCAAGTATGTTTTAGGTATGCGGAGATTTGGAAATTGTAAATGGAATACAACAAACACTGGATTACCAGCTTGCTAAGTCAAAGGAGCCAATCTACGTTTATGCTTTCACATTTGAGGGAAAATACAATTACATGAACCATCACATGACACAGGAGCTCGACGCACAACTACCCTCAGGTAACAAGAAATAATAATAATACGAGGCTCATAGTTTATATCACTAGAGACCTTTTGGGTAGAAGAACTCACTCATGAACTATTGTAATGATCTCTGAGATCCGATTCAAATTTTTTTCTTAAGCACTTTCAATGTTATTTTTATATCCTGAAAAAGGATGAAAGAGTGACCAATTTTGTCCAAAGAAATTGACCTGTAAAAAGGTTCGAAGAATTCGTGTTCAAAATTTGAAGCTGATCTAGTAAGTCTCTCTAAAGTTCTTGTCGAACATACAGACAGAAAACGACTTTGGCCTTCAGTAAGTCAAAAGTGAGAATTTGCTAACGCTCGTTCAAAAATTCTAATTAAAATTATTATTAAAACTGATAGGAACAACCTGACTTCCGTTTCTTATTAGTAGGAACTCAACACTCGACAATCAAGACATTTATTTTTCGAATAACCATTTCATACAACCTATGATTCGTATAGATTTTCATTGTTATCTGATTTTTCATATATTTAACTTTCCTTTATACTGTTTATAGAGTGAGTGTATTATTACCCAACAAATATAAACATAAATGTATCATCCAAGTAGAATAATATTGCGAAATCTAAATGACTTACGAAAGTTTAACTAGAGAATTTTTCTCAAAAAATAGAAGATTATTATTCTTGAAAAGACTGTAAGCTTATGAATTAAATTATATGTAAAAAGTTTCACTGGACATTAAAAACTGAATCGTCAATTACTAAAGGCCAACATACAGACATTTATGCTGACACAATGAGAAAAAATCAAATGTCTGCATGCAGACGTGAGTACTCATATGCAGACATATGGACGTATGTGTGCAAGGCAATATTTGAATACCTGGGGAGGGGCTTTTCCCCCGTGTGTCTGCATACGACCGTCAGTTCCTGTGAGCATTTGCCTTGAAGATGAGAGATGAGATGTGAATAAATGAATAGGGATTGATGGTTTGTATCAGTTATCTGTATATGTTGCTATGTTTTTTTATTGAATAATAACGAAGATTTCCCTTCACTATGTTTCTTTATTCCTAATGAGTTTTACCATAGCCACCTCTAATAAGGTATTAGAGGTGGCCATGGTTTTACTGATTATATTAGATTGATAAACTAACTAAATTTTACTGATTCACAGGACCATATCACATGGATGAGATTGGATACCTATTCCACCAAGGAAACAGAAAGAGTACTCTGAAACATAACAGTACAGAAGTCAAGACTATAAATCACATTACAAAGATGTGGACCGATTTTGCAAAAACGAAGTAAGTAGATCAATCTTATAATTTCAGTGAAACTGATTATCCAACTTTCAAAAACTAAGAATGTTTGTATACAGTTTAGTTTCTAATGTTCGAATTAAAATGAAGTACCTATTGGTAATTTGGCCTAAGTCAATTAGAAAATAACAATCAATATTGTTTTCCATGTTATACGAATTTGAGAGAAAATTGCATATTCGTATACGGTAATATACAGCAATCTTAGTGTAATTTACAGAGAAAATGAAGGATGAAATGACCAAATTTCACTGCTAAGAGCCTGATAAATCAAACAAATAAGAATCTCCATAATTTCTATAATAAACACTCGTCTGTAGTCTGTCACAGAAAACTTAGGTATTCTAAAATAATGACTCTGACATCAATTGTCAGGTACTTTCATAACAATAATTGGGTTTAATTTTATTATTGGAAGCATCTAGTTTCCAGATTCCATCTTTTTCTATTATAGAAAGTATGTGTTCAATATATGATTGTCCGCTACAGATTTTTCCTTCACTTTTCAGGTTACATCTTTTTTAATTATTCAATATCACAGATTAGATAGTTTTATTTTAACATTTTTATTTGTATCAATATTGTTTTTGATGTTATATGAATTTGAGAGAAAATTGGCCGAATTTGATACGATTATATTGTTCTGGATGAATTATTTTGAGTTGGTATCTTTATAGAAGAGAGTTGATATGAATATAAGACAGTAAGGCGACACCTTAAAACTTCGCTCTCTGCGAATATTCAGGAATCTATGACATGCAAAACTTCATGATTAATTTGTCATGTTCGCCTAATACGTCCTGTGAGGTGGTTAACAAAGCAGTAACTGCTTAATGATTGTTACTATTGGTCATAAAATTTAATAATTGTAATAGCAATTGATGCTCTGATTATCATTTCAGTGATCCCAATGGATTTCATGCGAATGAATACTGGGAAAATACTGAGAAAGATCATCCAAGGTACCTAGAAATTGGAGAGCTACTGAAAATGACCGGTACGTTTCTAGTTCCTGAAAGAATGCAGTTTTGGAAGAATATTTATTCATCAGTCAACGCTTGAAGGTAAAATTCAAGGGCTGATACGAAGAAACAGAATAATTGATTCTATCTTGCTCCTCAGATACAAACATGAAATATATAATTCA
This sequence comes from Nilaparvata lugens, assembly GCF_014356525.2. Lineage (NCBI taxonomy): Eukaryota > Metazoa > Arthropoda > Insecta > Hemiptera > Delphacidae > Nilaparvata > Nilaparvata lugens. Next base: position 74,992,464 of record NC_052506.1, read on the forward strand.
TATCAAGAATTCCTACTTATGATATAATATTCTAAGATGTAGATGAGGTTTCATACTGCGTAAATGTCATGTCTTGAGCTATGAAGAATGGTATCAGAATACCATTTTTAGCATGTTATTCTCATGAATTGATAAATTCAGAAAGACGAACGATGTGAACGAAGTGAATTTCACTTTTTGTAGCCACTGTTGTAATATTTGATAAAGAGAAACTAATTGTTGAAAAACGTTTTCAATGTATGCATTTTTCAGTTAGATAGGTCCAGGCGGAACATGAAAAATGAGCTACACAGAAAATATTTGAAAGTGTATGGTTGTTATTGTATATATATGTAAGTAAGGATAATTTTTGTTGTTGAGACTTGTAATAAATACTACTAGATATAATAAATCAATCAAAAATTTATTGGAGAAATTCGACCCCCCTTCCAAATAGAATAGAGCTTTTGGTAGGCCCTTCCAAGTACTGGATTGTAATAGTATAGTGAAACTCATTTTATGATTTTCAAAATACTCAGATAATACTGAGAGGATACAAGTTGCATGAGTATTATATAGCATCATTAACCATAAATTGATATACTCGGAGTGATCTTATCTTAATCCACGCAAAAACTCCAAATAAGTTGTTTATTGACGTTAAAATTTGTTGAATTATTTCATGATTTAGCAATAAGTAAACTCAAATATGTCCTTGGAAATAAAGATAATTTATTCAAATTATATCAATGAACCATCCAGTAAATACAAAATGTTCTATTTCTATTATATAAACAAGAATAATAGATGTTACTAGATTTTCAAATTGAGATTTGAATGAAAAATAGGAATAAGAGTTATCAGCTCAAGTCGTAAATTCAAAAGTAAACGCATTCAACTCATCAATATTACAAGAAAGAATTTCTTCGTTATAGGCCTATATTCCAAAAATTGTTTCAAAGAATGAAAATCAAATAGCTATACAAAATTATTGCAAAACTTCAAACTAATCAAGAAGTCAACTAGAAAGCGTCACTAAATACTATACAGAGACAACTTCATCAATCCTTAAGCAGATGGAAACTGCTGTATTCACTTGGGCAATGATGAGTAGTATCAAGGACAGAAAAGCTGTTAACAAAAATGAAAATGAGATGGGGATATTTGAGCACAAAATTAGGTTATTGAGAATTGGTAACTCCGATAAACAAATTAAATACTGTATATCATTTTAATAAACTAATTAAAATAGAAAGTTTTCTTGTATTTTATTCGTTCATTCATTTCACCATGCTCTCCTTTCTACATGAATCTTTCAAATAATAAATTATTCAAAAATATTACTCACAAATACTATTGGTTTCGAACAAACTATTCTATGGCATTTCTGGAGCGAGCGGTATAGCAACGCTGTCATTTGCTGATTTGTCAACTTCTGACTCTGACATGATCACTTCTTCGACAACGTCTACATTAGCCATGATGTCATCCATAACGACGTCGTTAGCAGCCGACATATCCGGCTCCAAAGCTGGTCCTTCATTTCTGATGTCACCACTTGACAGATCCACCTTCCCATCACACGCTGGAGCGGTGTGGATCTCGGCCACACATATTTCAGCCGAACAAGGTGTTACTGGAGTTTCTTGTAAGGCTGTTATAGCTTCTTGTACAGTTGTTGTAGGTTCTTCTACGGTTGTTGTAGGTTCTTCTACAGCTGTTGTAGGTTCTTGTACGGCAGTTATAAGTTCTTCTACGGCTGTTATAGGTTGTTGTACGGCTGTTATAGGTTGTTGTACGGCTGTTATAGATTCATGTACGGCTGTTATAGGTTCCTGTACAGATGTTGGAGGTTCTTGTACGGCTACAAGTTCCGGTTCAGCTGTGGTCTCCATTTTTACTTCTGTTTTCACATCGGCAACATTATCTGGTTGCTCCTTCTCAGGCTGGAAAAGAATTAAAAATCATAAAATAAGATCGAGAGTTCAGATTTTGAATACAATTCCATTCTGACTTCTGACACTGAAAATAGAAATTAAATCAATTTGGAAGGACATAAGATATCACAAGTTTCTACTGTATATTGAACATATTTGATAAGGTAATATTGTGATTAACAAATATATAAATATAAGTGGACTTGATGAGGTTCAAAATAAAAGAAACATTACCAGCATTGTCGGTTTAACTAATTAATTCAAAGAACGAGACCCGAACAAGATGAATTAAAGATCAAGAATAATGTATGGAACACTTCATCATGGGGCTCTCCTTCTCCTGGTCTACAGATCCAACGATGAGTTACGTGAAATGCTCCGCTGGATATATTTGTTAATCACAATATGAAATGACTAAATTACAATTTTGGAAGGAGAGAATGATTTTCCCAGTTTTGATTTTTACCTGGAAAACTCTCCTGCCTGAAAAAAGATTAATGTTTTTGTTTTACAGAGAGTATATAGACTAATTATAATATTGTCCAACAATATTTCTTTTATTTATTTTTACAAATGAATATGTTGATAATTTACTGAAATAATGTGGAAAACTCATTTCTATAAGATGTGATTCAAAAATATTAGTCTGCATTACAAATTTTTATTAATATTAGTCTTAATCTTATTAGTTTATTAATCTTATTTTTTAATATTAGTTAGTATGCTTTAAAGATTACATTAAATGTTCAAAGATAATAATTGTCTTTTCAGGGTCAAATACTGTTATTCCAGAAAGGTATAATTGAATGTTTTTATAAAATTATCTATACTAGCAACCCCCTGGGTTGAAGAACTCGCTCATGAACTGGTTTATTGATCTCTGAAATCCGCAACTTGTAATTATACAGTGTTGGTGAGAATCATTATGGAAACAGCTGAATATATCTTTTACAAGACAGTATGATATGACAGTAGGTTCCAAAGGAATCCTATTCCAATTGAAAAAAAATACTTACTGTCACTTCAAAAGCTTCGTCTGCCATCCTGAATCCGTCATATGGATCCAACTTCATTTCGAATCGAGCTTCATTTTGAATCCAACTTCATTTTTACAAATGAGAACGTGGTCATGTGATACATGATTTCGATACAGAGTTTCAAAAACAAATTAATGGCGGAACCCATACATCGATATATCAAACCGGTTCAATAATGATCTCAACATTTAAAGATGCTAATAAATGATACAAAAATGAAATGAATGAGTACCTATATTGGATAATTAAGTGTTATTGAACACTAATAGTAGCTTCTACTCACAAATGAACTCAATCACTGAACAAAAAACATTTTTCATAGCAAATTTGTCAAAGTCATAGCAACTGCTATCACAAGTAGTATTATTAATTACGCGTATGTTACAGACAGACATACTTTAACGGAAGCTTATAAATTAAATATGTTGTGTATTATTCAGCTGAAATTATGTGTCAGCGCATAAATTCTGTCAGTCTGTGTGATAACTCTCGAATAGCATCAGCTTTTTTAAATGAATGGGAAAATTATAGAAATAGCATGAAATTAATTCCATCTGACTAAATAATGAATCAAAACAAATTTTTTCTTATGCACTTTCAATGTTACTTTTTTATCCCGAAAAGGACGAAGGACTAATTTTTTTGTCCAACGAACTTGACCTATAAAAAGGCTCGAAGAATACGTGTTCAAAATTTGAAGCTGGTTGATCGATTTTCTCTAAAGTATTTGTACAAGATACAGACGGGCAACGACTTTGGCCTCTTGTAAGTCAAAAGTGAGAACTCACTAGCACTCGTTCAACTATCAATTTCCTACTCAATTTTTGACACCCATTGATAACCGATTTACAGATTTATGCGAGTGTTCTTTTACGTTTTGATGCTGTAAGATTCTTTGGGTTTTGTTCTATGCATTTATATACTGAATAATATTATGATGTAAAGAAAAAGAAATCCAATCTAACCAGACTTTTAAAACTAAAAATCTATTACAGTAAACTATTGAAATATTAGAGTGATCTAACTCTTGAGTTTTATCTTAAACAATTTACTGAGTACAAAATAATTGTGATGTAAATGCTTTGTCGGTGGAAGAATATTTCTGACGAAGATACTATTTCTGGAGACTTACTTTAAAGTTGAATTGGGGAAGCGGCGGAATAGTGACATGAAGCATGCAGCTGGCTTTTTCGAACACATCCAGCGTTGGCTCTTGACACACCACCTCCGCTCTCTCGCACCCGCATTGTCGGAAAAGAACTTGATGAGGATCCTGAACACACGCATATTACAAGATTAGTCATTCTCAATCCAATACATACATCGATTAATAATGTTTGTAACTTTTCAATTGATCAGTCCTATTTATTTATTTCGTCTAAAAATAAAATATAAAAAATGATTCCTCAACATAATAAGGAAATCGTATCATAAAAAATACAGTAAAAAAGATTTGAACATAATTGGAAAATCAAATAAACCTTTATTTGAGTCTTAAAACTCATCTATTTCTAAAAATACACAGAGTTCAGGTGAACTGAATTTTACTAGGCTGAAATTAATGTCTCAATCTTGATAAACTTAGGCCGGTTTCCAAGCTCGGGATCTATAAGTTCTGGACTTACAGAGTCCAGGACTTACAGAGTCCAGGTCTAAAATAAGCTCTCGTGTCAAAACTAAATAAGAGATAAATCAACTTTCTGAGTCACAGGTTTATGTTCTAAACTCCGGGCTCTATTAAGTTCTCGACTTATTTAAGGCTGTGCAAAGGCTAAAAATAAACTTTTTACTCGTGATATTTTTCAAAGTTTTTTGATTTGTATATTATCAAGCTATCAAAAAGAAAAAGTTTTCTCAGGAAAACTTTTTTCTGATCATTACTTTTTGAGATATGAGCGCCTGAATTTTAAATTTTTGGGACAGAACATTTCAAATTCGGTAGGAGATAAATCCATGAGATTTAGAGGAAAGATTCTTCATGGTATTGTTGATCTAGTAAAACAAAAATTTTCTGAAAATATCAATTTTTAAGATAGTTATTCAATTTACTAGAATTAACCAAAAATAACTTTTAGTTTAGTTATTTTTAGTAAATTGAATAATTTTTCCAAAAATTGATATTTTCTGAAAATTTTTGTTTTACTAGATCAACAATACCATGAAGAATCCATCCTCTAAATCTCATGGATTTATATCGTAACGAATTTGAAATGTTCTGTCCCAAAAATTCAAACTTCAGTCGCTCATATCTCAAAAAGTAATGATCGGAAAAAAATGTTTTCCTGAGAAAACTTTTTCATTTTGATAGCTTGATGATATATATACAAATCGAAAAACTTTGAAAAATATCATGAGTAAAAAGTTTATTTTTAGCCTTTGCACAGTCTTAAGTAAACATGAGGGAAATTCTCAATATTTTTCTGTCGTATTGTTGGCATTAGGCCTATAGCAGAACAGCTGATTGCAGCGGGATAATTCAAATGCTCCCCAAACTATTTTTGTAATAATTATTTTGTAAAAATACGTTTCGATTTCTTTGTTTGGTGTAGATCTATAAATTCAAAGCAAAACCTAACCTTTTGAAACATGAAATAAACTTGCAAACTATAAAGTATGGATTTAGATGGACTAATTCAAATAATTTAGGTATTCCATGACATTTATTTGGCTATTCATCTACTCAAAAAAAATAACTGAATTGAGTTTGCTCGGTTAAGCCTAGAACTTGAATTTAAACCCTACCCCAGTCGAGGGTTTAAAATCACGCTGTTTCAAGTTCTGGACTTGACGATTTTTGATAAATCCTTGACTCGGAAAGAGACGAGAATCTAATTCAAGTCCTGGACTTATAAGTCCTTCACTCAGAAAGCGAAATTATAAACTCCAGGATTTGAGTCCTCGACTACGTTAACGTTCTGACTCGGAAAGCCAATTTTCTGACTCCAGAGTTTAAAGCCGGTTAAAGTCTAGAACTTAGCTAAATCCCGAGCTCGGAAACCGGACCTCAATGTCTGCAACAGAATGCAAAGTGAAGCAGGGAAAACCTGTGCACTGGTGATACAGTAATAATAAGAACAATAGGTCCTGATAAGCAATGGAAAATTGACATTAATAAGGATCGATGGTAACTCTGAAAATGTTGAAAATGTATTATTAATGTACATAGGCCTACATAAAAAAATCAATATGTTGAGTTCTTTCCATCTTCATTACCTGACTGGTTCAACTTAGTTTGAATAATGAATGCTACTATACAAAGGTCTGGTAAACTAGAGGAGTTAAGGTTGAGATTGAAATGATCTAACGGAGATTTGGAGAGACTAGGTTTGAGCCCAGGCTCCGGCAAATGATTGTGAATATCCTAAATCGAATTTCCTCCTGCTATTTTATCTGTTACCAATGTTTGATAGCCCTTATCTGGATTCATTTCCTAATCCATTCATCTATTAATGAATTTTCTACCTCATGAATAGCACGAGAACCAATCAGAGAAGGCTTTTTCGAAAAGAAGGCTTCTCAGATTGGTTCTCGTGAAATTAGTCACAATTAAAATTTGACCGGCTTTCGTGCAACCGGCACCAATTGTGTTAATAGTTGAAGAAATATCCATTTTAGAATAGAATAGAATTCTTTGAACAGTGAAATACGCAATGAAAAAGAAAGGCACTCCATACTCAGATCCTGCAATTCTTTAAGTGAATAAAGTGGTTTGGCTTTCTGGAACTTGAGCATTAAAAATTTAAAATTTCTAAAGGTAACATTTCTAGCATCTAGTGGTAACTTATTAAGTAATTTTATACTCATATAATCAAAGTTCATTTGAGTCTTAGTCAATCCAGCCTGCGTTACCTGTAGCTGATACCTATTTCTTGTGACATGACTATGAATATCACTTCTTTGCTTTAATTTATCAAGATTGCATTTAGCAAAAAGCAAACAGTTGAGAATGAAAAGACATGGCACAGTGAGTATACCTAAGCGTACAAAATGATCCCTACAAGACTCAGTGGATGGGATGCCAATCATTCTTCTCAGAGCTTTCTTTTGCCACAGTAATTCATTTTCAGCACCAGGAGCATCACCCCAGATCAGAATTCCATACAACAAATGCACATGGAAAATCCAGTTTTCAAACGTTTGATACTTGATAACTTTCTTCCAGGATCAAATTTTGTGGAATGACAAAAAGTTGATAGCCTTATTCAACCGTGACAGATGCAATATTGTGAGAGTTTATTCTCTCTCTGGTTTGTGTGACTCGTCGTGAGAAAAATCTGTACAATACCAGACATGATTGACACTATCAGCAAAAATACATTTTCACTGAATATTTTTTTGTAAGTGAAAGAAGTTTATTTTAGATTTTCACTTTCGTTTCTTTGTGATTAATAACATAGGATGTTAGGTGACAGGACTAATAAAATTAGCCTATCATTGGAAAACGAGAAGTTTCACTTCTAGAAAATCTAGAAAGAAATCTAGGAAACAATACTGAATTGTCCGATTTATTGATACTGGACTGAATTGTACATATTATTGAGGGGATTGAGCCAAGTAATAATCAATTAGCTTACATGAAGGATGTGTTTTCGACAAAACTTGGACGAAGGCAATGTCTTGAGTCCACACTTGACACCACCAATGGAGAAAGTGCATTTCACTGTTGGAGCCGCAGTCACCTCACTCGTCGGCTACAAAACACAAGCAATAGGCAATTAATGCACTATACTGCATACAGAAATGGAAATACTACTATAAATTAAAGTTTCAAACTATATGCTCACAACAAAGAACAATGAAAGATTAGAAAATTTAATTTAAATTGATGCTCAGCAGAAAATCATCAGAATTTACAACAACTTTTTCAAGCAAGAAATGCTGACAAGATAAGAAATCCCGCTTTTTACTATTTGATTTAAATTACTATTCATAGTTTTCGCATAGAGCGAGGACTTTCGCATCTTATTAGATGCTGCGCATGAGTTTTCAGTTCTAATCCATATTGAGCTTACATGCAATTAAATACGATTTAACAGCGGTTAACTTACACCATAATATAACGTAATCAATGAAAGGAGAACCAGAAAAAACTATAGACAGTGCGATAACGTTAGTTAAGTTGATATTTAATAGTTAAATATTGATAATTTAATATAATATTTACCCGGGTCGGAATCTTCAACACTTGAAATACTTTCCAGTATATTATGAAGTGCGATAACGTTAGTTAAGTTGATATTTAATAGTTAAATATTGATAATTTAATATAATATTTACCCGGGTCGGAATCGTCAACACTTGAAATACTTTCCAGTATATTATAATAATGATATTAGCACTATTATAATTGTGCGATTGCTCTCCCTAGCATGAATTTCATGAATAGTTTTTTAAATGAGACCTTAATTTACTATTAAGCGATTGGAACAATCAGATTTCAATTCAACACTTCAAAATGAAATCACCAAGTCTTCTAAGTAGAAAGTATGCTGATTCGTAAATTCATGTAAATGCAATAAGAAATGGATCAATTTGCAGTAAATTTTTTTGAAATATCAGAAAAAATGTATTGACATATAATTTTAAGAAGATTTGTCAGTTACTTACATCCAGTAGACGAGATCTTTTGAATTTTCTCATTTTCTTTGCCTGAAAATAAAAATTGTACATTATAGTTAAACTTGATTCTATTGACGATCAATAAATAGTTCAACTTGACAATTTCAATTATTTAATAGGGTCCTTGAGTATTAGAATTCTAGCTAGGGTTATTTATTTAGAACTCTAGTTAGGTTTATTTATTTATTTTGTTTGCACATGCATAACATCAAAACAATGACTGGGAAAGCAACAACAGAATTAATACAAAACTATTTCCCTCCCAAATTTGGATAATTGATGAGCCAGTCTGAATGAGGTTATGGTAATTCATATAATTTCACAAAAATTTGCCGTCCAAAAATATAAAAAAAAACACTGAAAATATATTTATTCGATGCATAAAATTTCCAAACAGTTTATTAAATAACTGTGCCGGTCCAATTGAATGAGTATATGTAATATGTAGGCTCCACAAAAGTACTCTGTTCTGGGTGAAAAATGATGAAAAATTATGGAAATGTTTGACAACATCTTTCAAGGGAGGAGTGAGGAGTATAAGAGCTAATATTACATCTTAATTGTTCTGAAGCTTCACAGCAGATGGGATAGGAATATTTGCCTTTAATCGCAAACAATTGAACTAATCTCATTTTGACTAACTAAACTAATCTCATTTTGTATAATGAGTTCTTCTAGTAAATTATAATCAGATGAAGCGAGTTATACACATACAATTCAATATAGGTACTATAAACAGCCTTACAAAATAAAAACTCCAAATAATAATGATAAGTATCAAGTAGAAATACAATGATGAATAATATTATGGTATAATTTAAACAAAATTAAGGTGATCATATTTTGATTTAAAATCGGGACAACATAACTATTAGAAGGAAGTCAAAGTTTTGGTATTTTTTCTTTTCAACATAAATATAGCAAAAAAGCAGTATCTAAGAGCAAGGAGGTTTTATAAGCCCTCATTTTTCATTCAAATTAATACTTTATTGACCTTCATTTATGAATAAAGCTTTATTAAATTTGAATTAGCTCTTTGTCAACTAAGAAGGTTATTGACCTAATATTTATAGAACTCAATTACTATTTGACTGATTCATCGACTACCGTTAAAATTTTGCACCCAGCAAGCATTCGACTAATAGTAAGACAGAATTATAATTTATTGTAAAACCATGTACTTGTATTATAATAAATACATTAAAACGTAGTATCAATTTTCCGATATTTAGGAATGTCCCACACCCACAATGTTTGGTCACCGTATACAAAATACCTATAGTGAGGTCCACGTTATAATGGCAGCAGTGTTTGATTAGCAATGGTATTGCTATCCTTGTCTATCATTCAACAAAGCGGATAGCGCTATCTCTTTCTCGCTTTGCTCTGTTGCCAGATCGTCTTTTGAAAATTTAAAATGAATAATCAATTGACAGAATATTTCATCTTAATTATGTAAATTCATTATGAAATTATTAAAAAATATAATCATATGCTTAATAAAGTATAATTGATTATTTTAAACGAGAATGAAGGTTAATATTACATCAATAAACCTGTATCTACTACCGTCTATAGAAGGCATTGACAAGACATAGGTTCGGCAACGTTTTTCTCCTACCTTTCTCCACTGCCATTATAACGTGGACCTCACTATAGAATGGACTATTGCAGATAATTTTATGTGTATAAAGAACAGATAGCATGTAAAAGGCATGAGAACTGAAAAACTCTTCCAAAATGGTACACAATCTTATGCAAACTTAGAATATAAGTTCCTGCAATTTCGAGTTTTGGAAAAAAGCTACGAAAGTGAGTAATTAAACTAATCTCATTTTGTATAATGAGATTAATAAGCTACGAAAGTGAGTTTTTTCCAAAACTCGAAATCGCAGGAACAATCAAGAAATTATGGTATTCTGAGAGAATATGCTTAAAACACATGAGAATAAAATAATTTAATTTGATTGAAAAACCATAAGTAATGTTTAGAGAGTAGTTGAGTGTTGGCGGCACGTAAAAAAAGTTATGACAGTATACCAGGCCAACAAAGAACGAGAAGTGTGGGGAAATACAAAAATAGTGATGAATACGGTACTTGCAAGTGTTTACCTGATTCCTTTTTTCTTTGATTTTATGATGCATGACCGCTTCAAGCCCACTGTGCTTATGGAATCGATTGAGAGCTTTCAATTTTTCATAGAGTTTGAGTTCCTTTGGAGATGTTTTGCTCTGACTATGTATGCTTGCTGCAATGGAATAATAACATTCAACATTACATATTTCTGCATCACTTATATTATAAATACATAGTTAAATAATACATGTGTATCGTTATATTAGTGAAGATAAAAAATTAGTTTTTAATAATTAATTGAAATATCTTTCTCTCCTAAGGGTAATTGAAAGGTGACAATTTCCCTGAGACAAACTATTGCATTTCCCTTAAAAATAAAACGTTTTATTCTAAGTCTCTGGATGAATAAATAACTATAAAATCAGCGTTTCCAGCAACAATTATAACTAAAGAGAATAATTATGTGTCTCTTAAAGATATCATAGAATGTATACTATAGTAGTGAAGATTTGAAGGAAATTTTGGGAAGAAGAAGGAATTTTGTTTTGAAGGAAATAACTGTATTATCTATTTATTTATTTATTTCAATCTGAGATAGTTTATGGCGAATCGAATATAATCGGCTGTTGTGAATTTCCACTTTGAAATGAATTCTAAATAAATATATGATACAATATGATGCTCCTAGTACAACATACTAATTTCGAACTAAAAAATTATGATATCACCTTACCGAGTGTTTCTTTTTCTTTCAACAAATTGTAATGATATTTTCGTTTCTTCTCTTTCAATATATGATGAAGGCGCTTCAGTTGTTCAACGTACAGAGCTTTTAATCGAATGAGTTTCTCTCTCGTGATACCAGCCACTTCCTCTGCTGTATACACTCCTGCATGTCTGAAATATTCGCAACAATTGAAATGTTTGTCACGAATAAGCACATTAGTTACTCAAGAATAATTATTGACATGATCACCTATATAATACTTTTTTACCAAGTTATCAAATCAACGATGAATCGATTAATAATTTGATTATCCAGAATTATCTTATTCAAAATGAGTTGTCATTAGGATAAATTAAATTGAATCGCTTCAGTCAGTTTAATTGACCGAGCGAAGTGAGGTCTAAGATTCAAGTCGACGGTTTGGCATATCTCTTGATGTTTAAATGTTTAAATGTTCAAATGTTTATATGTTGCGCATTTACGGCGAAACGCGGTAATAGATTTTTATGAAATTTGACAGGTATGTTCCTTTTTTAATTGCGCGTCCAGCAATAGAAAAAATACAACATATAGAGGCTTACAAAGCAAGTCTCATTGAAAAGTAGGTTATTCGATATTGAAGTATGGCCTACGTGCATATTGATCGTCAGGATATGGCCGGAGTAAGGATCTGCAGCAAGAGCAGCATTACAATCAAAAATAGAAAATTATATTAGCATTTCATGAGAGATACTTCATTAATGATGTTTACGTAGTTCTAAAGATAAGAGTTTATCGGAATTGATATCGATTGCTAGTACTGCAATACTTGTTCTAATAATGCCAACCACTGGCGGGTTATCTCCTTTCCAAGCTACTGTTAATAACAATATTGTGTAATAAACTTTCCCAAGATAAGATTAAAAGGAGGAGATTAAACTATTGAGCAGGAATTATTGGATTGCTGTTTACTCTCCTGGAATAATGACTAACGGCAATTATTTACTTTGAATAGACTTTGGATGGACTTTCTACATTGTATTGCAGAGACGATTCCAATGTAATAATATCGAATACTGATAAATAATTTATGATTATTTGAAGTTCACTTTCCTGCTTGCCTTCTACTCATAGAGGAATAAATTATCATAATTTGAATTCTCTGGTTAACCGATCGTAGTAATAGTATTTCTAGATGAATTTACCCCCCCGCCACAACTTTTTGACATACAAATATTAACTACTCTGATTACTAGAATCACTCTGAAAGTAACGAAATAGTGATTTAAAAAATATAATTTTGCATCATTAGTTAATAATTACAGAAATTAATCATACATTTCAAAAATTGTTGAATGTGACTTCTCAACAAGAGCAAATAATCTATACCGTTATAGTTGGATATTTTTTTACTATATAGGACTGCTATATAGTTGAATTGATTTTTTTTTACTATAAGAAAGTTTCTATGGTCTGCAGCAACTCCTCCATGCGTACAGGGAAGCTTCCCTTGCATGAGAGTATTTATTGTCAAGAGAATTAAATGTATATACTTATTCTTATTTGTAATATATTCATATTTTTATTATTATTATTATTATATTATTATTATTATTATTATTATTATTATTATATTATTAGTTTATGCTCTACATGATTGAGTATTAATTTGTATGCATTTTTTACGATAAAGTTTATTATTATTATATTCACTGTTTGAAAAGAATTGTTGAATATAAAATAATACTAATAATAATCATCTATCATTTTTTAAAGACAACACATAAATAAATAATACTTTTGAGAAATTGAATAACACAACAAAGAGATAGTGTAGAAGTACTGTATCAGGTTTTAGTAATGGAGGGGGGATGGGGGTTATATAATGTCAATTACATAAAATATATCTTGTCATCTTATAAATCAGTGGGTAGATGACACAAGTTGATAAGTCACATTTTTGACCATATTGAGTTATGCATATGGTTGTGTTCAGAAAAATTAGATCTATAAGATGGTATAACTAAATATGTTGTATCTCTGTAAATAGCTGAGATATAGGCCTTGCTCAAGCCTGATAGAGCATTTTCTTCCAATCCCTAAGTTGACAAATATTGATAAGTACATATATCTCAACACTCTTCTATCGTTTTGTATTAGAATCCAATTATCAAAAGATGGCAAAATTTGATAAGTGTATGTACTGGTAGGCTATTATAAAATCTGAAAATCAATAACCTATATTTAGAGCTACATAACCCATACAACTTTGCAAAGAGTTCAAGTTTGGTTAACTTGATCAATACTTGTAAATAATATCAATTAATTGTTAAAAAATATATTCAAATTTCTAAATAAACGATTTTTAAGATATTTCTTATACTGTTACATTGTGATTTGAAACATTTGGCAGATGGCAAAACATGTTATCTCTGACATCACTTGCAAAAATTCTCAATAGTTAATTTAAATAAATGTTTCATTCCTTGATATTTTATATTTAAATAGTCAAAGATCAGCTGATTATATTAGTGTGAAATGGGTAAGAAAAAATATGATAGATAATTTTTGCAGCTATGCCAAACTTCCAAACTTGCTCTCCTGAAAAGTTTACAAATCATGACTTATCAGCTTGTGTCATCTACCCACAGAAATGTATCTTATCAAAAAAATAAAATCTTCTCTTGACTATTGTATTAAACCGTGAATATTTAATCTAATATTAATAAACTAAAACTAGTCTAGTCTAGCAAAGACTAGGAAGGAAATTATGTTTTAATATAATTGATAGAATAGATTAGGCCTACTTGAGAGGATCTTCCTCGTGACTGTCGATGCTCTCAGCATCGGAAGAGTCGCGATCGGCATCCTTCCAGACACTGTCCAACGTGGTCGGCTCCACGTCCGAGTCCGACTCACTCACGTAGTCCAAGATTCGATTGCCGCACGAGTTCACTTTATTCGCATCAATTCCAACTACAAACATGCAAATTGCAATCTAATCCTCCACTTTTTATTCACTAATTTTCTCCAATAGGATTAAGAAAAAATAAAAACTAGACTACAGAAATAAGAACCAACAATTGATTCTAGAATGATATACTTGGTGAACAACTAACTACATTTCTTGATTTAAATTTGTTGAAGAAGTGGAATTGTTTTTTGAAGTTCAATTGATATACATCTTATTTATTGTGAACTTATATATGATATACTTTTATTGTGAAATTTATAATGGGTTTTCCAAGGATAAGCTATTTTAATTCATTCTAGAAATTGAATCGTGAAACTATAACCATCAGACTTGGAAATGCATAAAGATTAACTTTTTCGAAAATGGCTCCTTGTCTTGTTTACCATATTTTAATCTTGTCAACTAGTTGGTGGAATACATAGAGCATGTTGAATGTTGTTGAAACCTCTTCAGTAGAGTTCAATGACCTGACATTGGTGTTTGAGGATCCAACGTGACGTCATGAGAAGAACAAACTCCAGAAATAATTTCTAGGTAACCTGAGAGGTCATCGACCTTCACTTCAAATAATCAGAATAATTTGCAATTCCATCAAAATAGGAAATACAGGCTACGAAAACTACAACTTGTCAATAATCGACTTACTAATGAACAATAAATTTCATTATGAACTTAATACTATTTTTGGAAAACATTATCAAAATTCTGAAGTGAAACAAGGTTTTTTCTCCCAATTATTGTAATCATGTGTGCTAGTTAATATGAATGAATGAGTACATGAGCTGTGCTTACCGAAAGGATTTTTGACACATTGTACATTGTTATCACTCTCCTCTTCGCCGGGAAGTTCAGTTGACGAGCTAGGAGCATAATGTGCCAGGGATGAAAGCAGATTCTCTATTGTCTGAGGTGGGCAATGTCGTCCTCCTGCTTTCTGTCGCAGTAACTGCGATTTTTTAGCATGTATTGCACAGAATCTGAAAATTACAAATTTGATTTGAAGTAAAAATGACAAGAATAATAAATTTATATTCTTATTAATGCACACAAACCAAAATTACAATTTATCAATAATTTTCAATGAACAAGGATTCCACTTGATTCAGTAGTTTTCAACCCAGATTCAAGGTTTTCGTTCAAGATAAATAAAAATATAAATGTGAGTACCCTTTTTAAATTATTTCATCACGACATGTTTTGCTTCTAATGCCATTTTCAAGCCATTTTCGTGATGAAATAATTTAAAAAGGGTACTCAGATTTATATTTTATTTATAATTCAAAAGTAGCCCTAAGGAAAAAGACAATAAATTTTCGTTTAAGATTTGAATAAATTTGAATTTGATCACGATCACGTTAATTCATCTTAATCAGTAATAAATTATTTTTCACCCACTTAGTTGTGAATGCATGTCGGAGAATGTTTCACATAGTTCATTACATGCAGTATGTTTTACATTGCAGAGGGCACCAGAAGTCAAAATTATGTCTTCAATACTCTTACAATATTCTTCAGCGAAATTACAGGAATTATCATGATAACATATTAATAAGTACGAACTCACCCTCCTTCCTTTCTATCGCCTTTGGGGGCAGGCTGCGTACATTTTTTGCCATTTATCGGATAAACATAGCCGCAAACTTTGAAAGGAGCATTTATATCATCAAAAATATGCTTCTGGCAATACTGGAAGCCATCTAGCGAGGGCTTCTGACAAACTCGGCTCGCATGTTTGCAAGCGCCTGGCTTTCTAGCGGCAGCTTCATTCAAAAGGACGCAACGATACATGATCGTCTAGTCAATTGGCTCTAGAACTGACAAAATGAACATCAGGCGTAACATTTCAAAGAAGTGTATCATTTTTACGTATTTTTGAAGATATTTTGGTCTCAAATATTTTTATCCTCATAGAATACAATGATTAATTTATTGAACGCATGGCATTCACGAAATTAATTTTTTTTATCAAAACAGTTTAGAAACTTTAGTCTTAAAAACACTTCTTCAAAGACTTTTATTATCATATTTCATTCTTATCTATAGTATAACCCTTATCTAGTAGGAGTGGTTCTGTAAAATATCCTATTAGGCTATTGATACGGAATTGAATTTGAATATTCGAGAACAAAATGATCTTTCATTGTTATTGATTTATTATTATAGCGAGACTTGATAGTTTTTGTAATTTGATAGAGTAGTACTAGTATTTAGTAGTAGTTTTTGAAGATACAACTAGTTTTGGCCTGTTATTATTTAAATTAATTTAAAATTCATGTAAATAATTAAAAAAAATTGAATTCGTAACAGTTACTTTTTTATTGTATTTTAGTTCAGCGTTCTTGGGATGTTAAAAAGGATTGTTAATTCAATATATAAACTCCTACTTCTTGAAAACACTCATTTACAATAGTGAATGAATTCAATATATATTATAAGCTCCTACTTCTTGAAAACATTCATTTACGATAGTGAATGAATAGCAGATATAACTGAATTCGTAATTCGTAAATGACACTACCATGTAAATTCTACGGTTGCGAGAATCCAAGAGCAATATTGAAAGGTGAATATTATTGTGGGTTTCTCTATTATATTGAAACACGAGTTCATTGAACTCTCGAGAATTACGTGGAATTCCTTACAGTATTCTCTGACTCAGTTCGCAGTGACTTATTTATAGATAGGCAATCAGATGCAGTTATCAATTATATTATTAAGCTTGAACGCAGAATTACCGTCGATGAAAAGGAATCCTTGGTGAATACTTCAGCCAACGAATATATCTACGACTGAAATGTTCCACACAACTGGCAAGAAAAGAAGCTTTGACTATAGACTGAATCTTTCTTCAGTCAAAGATAGAAGGGTCTGTTCTAAGGGGACTTGGAACAAAGAATAAGAAGTCATTCAGACTTCTTCAGTCAATAGTTGAAGTCGAACAATTTTCGTGAGTCCCAAAGATTTCTATACATAATCCAATGCATAGAAATCTTTTTCTCTTCAGAAATTGACGCCCACATGTGTCCCGAAATGCCTCCAAATGGCCTATTCACTATATTTGAGAAAATTATCTCTGACTTTACATTTAAACTGAATAGACCTAGAACTCTAGGAAAAGAATGAGTGAAGGAAACAATAAAGAGAAGGCATTCAGACAGACAGCTCAAACAAATTCAAGCATAAATACTGACAGTTCAGACAGACAATACAGACGATTCCACTTTTGTCATCACTTTAGTTCTTTAGTATCACTTTTTGAAAAGAAGGACTCCCTTCATTCTATTCTCCTTCTATCCTGGTAGCAAGCCATTGGTATTGAGCTTTGGCATTGCTAATTTCATTGTATGAAAAGATTTGCAGATATTGTGTTCCTCAATTCTTTGAAAAGTATCATAGATCATCAATGGTCACCAGTTATTAGAAATTACTATTTTACTATACAAGCACTATTACAGTAATTTGGTGCATATAAGGCATGTAAGCGAAATTTTAAGAGTACGGAAAATAGAAAATTAAAGTACATATCAATACTTAAGAGTACAGAAATTTTCCTCTCAGCAAATTGCTTATCTGGATAGGATCCTTTATGATAATTTATTGAGAATACAAATTTTCTCCATAAACTTTCAATGAGAATAACCCCATTAACCCCCTATCTTGTCTGTGAAAGTTGTTTTCTCGTTTATCCGCTAGTAACTCGACAACTTGAGTTACGGTATCAAAGAAGATGAATGAAGGGAGAAGAATGAGAATGTTTCAAGCTCAATCCGAAATTTTCAAGATGACAAGACCGTTCGGTCTAAGACGTTGTATACAATCTAAAATAAATGTGACAGTAAATTGATACATTTAAGCCGCGAATATCAATTAATTTCTAGACTTTATAATAAATAGAGGTTACTGACGTTGCGTGTATATATTTTTTAAATGCTTTGTTTATGGTTTTTGGCTATTATCATAGAGTAATTAGATAATTTAGTTAGTTAGGTAATTAGTGATAAGTAAGTTAGATCTAGATCTACATGGCTAGTTTACAATATCCAATGTTGAGCTATTATCTTTTGAAGGGATTGAATAAGCTATTATCTTTTGTAGTTGAAGACCACATTAAAAAAATTATATCTTGGAATTATGCATTTCACAAATGGTTATTGATCAACTCTATCTCTGTTTACCAAAGTAGAAGAGAATGAGTTTTCCTGGCCTAAGTTATTTTCTGTGGTTTCGGCGTTTTCCTGCAGTCATTTCTCAACTAGATTGATCTGATTAGGCAAAGAAAGATTAGGCCTTGTTTACAAAGTTTATTCCAACCGTTTTTCGATTATCACACCTTAGATGTTTGTAAAACATTTTTTTTAGATCAATCTAAGACATTTTTTACCTTTCCTCGTATTACTATAGCTCATCGAAATTAATTTTGATATAACAAATTTTTTATTGTTTATTGTTTTTTAAGGAACGGATTCAAGGATCCAAAGGTTCAAAGAATCCCACAAATCAACCGAAGCTTATTGTGTTCCCAAGTAGTATGTTAGTTGAGCAAACCAATACCTGTGTTTTGAACCAAGAACCAGGAGTTTTCCCTATACCAACATTTCATTCATCACCCGGTTGCTTGTTCTTGCAATCCAGTGCGATATGCTTGGCAGACTATTCATACTGATTAGTCCTCGTGAACTACGTGAGTTCCACTCCAGGCCTACTCTGAAGGTCCTACCGCTGAGGAAGGGGTGGCCAAGTTGCCTCTAGGGCGCCCGGCCACCTTAGACTCAGCCTCTTGACCCATATTTTTGCCTGGAGTTTCACCCATCTCTGGTCTCTTGGGTTTTCTCTTTTTGCATCTCCGAAACTTCGCAGGGTCAGAAGCCTCACCTCTCCCAAGAAGTTTTGCCTAGATAGCCGTCCTTCTTTGAGCAGTGGTGAGGTTTGGTCACTCCACCCAAAACTCGTGACCTACGTGAGTTCCACTCCTGGTCTTTTTGTAGGTCCTTCCGCTGAGAGAGGGTACGCCAAACTACCTCTAGGGCGCCCGGCGCCCGGCCACCCTAGACTCAGCCTCTTGACGCACATTTGTGCCTGGAGTTTCACCCATCTCTGGTCTCTTGGGTTTTCTTTTCGCCCCTCCGAAACTCTGCAGGGTAAAATGCCTCACCTCTCCCAAGAAGTTTTGCCTGAATTTTGACTTAGCCTCTTGACCTACATTTGTGCCTGTTGTTTCACCCATCTCTGGTCTCTTGTGTTTTTCTTTTTGGCCCTCCGAAACTGCCCTGATGGGGCAGATCCCATGGGTTTGAAGGCAAGGCTACTTCTGGAGTTGCCTTGAGGTCCATTTTAGTCGCTTCCTAAGACAAGCATGGATACTGTGGGTGAATTCTGGTTTTCAACATATTCTTGAGTACGATGATCAACTCAAAGCTCCCCCAACCCACAGGGGGCGATATAACAAATGTATGCATATTGTTCATTTAAATTCATGAAGTTGATGAGTACTTGAAAAATGCTTATTAACAGTCCTCTCAAAAAAATAATGAATAATAGAAGATTTTTAAAGAATAATATTTTTTCGATCTGACAGTGGTTTTCAAATTAATTGAGAATCAGGAACTCAAATCTATAACTATTAAAAATCAATATGGATTTCAGATTCCTAGTAAATTCTTACTCGTTCAAACAAAATCAATGCATCTATAATAAGTAGTCAAATGCAGAGCCTGTAGAGATTGAACAGGCGACAATTCTATTTTTATGTTCTTATGTATAGAATCTCTTAATATTACAAAGATCAACAGACTGAACTATAATACAGAAATGCCTTTTTGTACATGCATATACAGATTTTATGATTAATTATTCATGAATAGGCCTATACAAAGTTTTTCTGGCAAGTGTGCTACAAAATTGTCGAGGTAAGCCAGTAAACAGTATTGTGTTGATAGATAACGAGATAACAGATACAAAGCAGCGTAAACGTTTAGCTCAGTCACTTTTCAATGTTGGTTTATCATTCAAACAATAATTTCTGCTGTACATTAAAAAAAAGTATCATGAGTAATGCTTGAAATTTCACAACAGAAGTTTGAAAAAGGACTTCTTTTGAAAAAAGACAACAGAAGTACCGTTGAGAAATGATAGGAAGATCAAAGATAGACGTTTTGCCTGAGGAGAACCTCAGTTCTGATAATGAAGGGAACTAAGAAGATTGAAGTAGATAGCTCCAATAATGATCTACACAAAAAATTAATTACAAAATGTGCAGGTGTTTACTCTTAAAAGTAATGATATTACAGGAGAGTTTTCAAAGAATTAGATTAATAATTTATTTATTTACGTTTCAATATAAGCTGGTTGCCTAACTCATACAGTAAATTGAATAAAATAACAGACAGTTGAATATTCAATGAGTTTTACACTGTATGAAGTGAAGAATTCATCTTTTTGAAATATATATATTCTTCTAAATACATGAATCAGCGAAGTTTCAACAGATAACCGTCCGTTCTTGGAAAAGGATATTCAATAATATCCTCTCCATTCATTCTAAAGAAATTTTTGCATTATTCTTAATCAATATATAATTTAGAATTATACAGGATGGGTGAAAAGTCCGAGAACGGCTTAATATATCATATTATGATTATGTGTTATTGGGGATCCTACTCAAATTGAAAAAACTACTTTATAATGACTTTAAAAATCTGGTCCGTCATCTTGGAACCGCCATATTGAATGCAGCTTCATTTTTTTTTCAATAGGAAGGTGGTCGTGCGGATACATGATTTCGATAGGGAATTTGAAGAAAAAATGAATGGTGACAACCGCATATCGATATCTCAGACCGTTTCGGAAATATTCACATTATTAATCAATACTATTCTAAGCAGAAAAGAGAGAAAAAAGTCTGAGAACGGCTTAGTATCTCATAAAAAGAAGTGATTCCAAGGTGGGTGTGATTGGGGATGCTACTCGAATTGAAAATACTTCTTTACTATGAATTTAAAAATCTGGTCCGCCATCTTGGATCCGCCATTTTGAATGCAACTTTATTTTTTTAAATAGGAAGGTGGTCATGCGATACATGATTTCGATGCGCAATTTCAAGGAAAAATGAATGGCGAAAACCGCACATCGATATCGCAAACCGTTCAGAAGATATTCACATTATCAATCAGTACCATGCAAATCAGAAATGAAATACATGAGTGGTATTGATTAATAATGTGAGTATCTTCTAAACGGTTTGATATATAGATGTGCGGATTTCGCCATTCAATTTTTCTTGAAATTCTGTATCGAAATCATGTATCACATGACCACCTTCCTATTTAAAAAAATGAAGCTGCATTCAATATGGCGGATCCAAGATCACGGACCAGATTTTTAAAGTCATTATAAAGTAGTTTTTTCATACACATGATGAGCATATGTGTTTGTCGAGTTCAATCTAATAGAATCTATAGGGATGTACATATACAAACAAAATTAACATTTTGTTAATAACTTTGGTGTAAATACAGCTCTAATGATTGCAAATGATACCAATGATAATTATGTAAGTCATTAAGTTTTTACTTCAAGAAGTTAAAAGACTGATTTGTTATCATTTATTGAATATACGGTAATATTTTTTGAACATTCAAATTTGCTTTTGAGTTATTCTTTATGCAATATCTTTCACCACCTCCTGTATACTTTATTCGTTATAATTATGATAGTAAATTGTTGTTTTTTCCATAAATTATTGTACCAATGATTTACATTTTTAGTTATCAATATACTTTATTTTTCCAATGCATTTTCTTTTTATTATTTTCCTTCCATTCATCATTAAAATAATAATCTATATTGAATGGGCTTTGCTCTCTATCAAGTAAGTCTCTTTCTCTTAGTACACATCTTGTTGTTAGTAGAAGCACTACAATACTAGGTACTTTTATATTAATGTGCATATGACAAAGATGAGGTGTAAATTCCCAATCAATTCTGTTGTTATTGTTCTTGTTTTTCCATTTTTTTTTACAAATGGTAAGCGCGACTTTTATTTTTAGTTCGTAATGTTATTGTGTAATATTGTTAGTATTTTTATAGTGTTCAACTAATACTGAAGTTCTCTTTCCTTTTTTGTCTTTTTAGTTTCATTATCATTTTTTTCTCTTTCTCAATTTTCTTTGTGTTAACTGTACACTTCCTTTTTCTGCCCAAACAGGTTTTTGTAACCTTTAGGATTATTTCTGTAACGTTCTTTAGGGTATGATTGTGATTTTTAGTTATCTTGTAATTATTTCCGTAACTATGGTAATTTCATGCTTTGCATATACTGTAAAAAATGGAAAATAAATTGATTTATTTTTAATTTTATTTTACAGTTGATTGAACGAATCTCAATACTTGGATGTTTTCAAATACATAGTATTACAGGATCAATTTTTTTCTAAGGATGATGCCCACATGAGCTTGTGCGTGTTGTTGGGAGGGATGTTTATGAGAGACAAGCTGACCTACAGCTTAAGGTGCTTTCCGAACCAACGAAAAAAAATTGTTTAAACTTATAAATGATATTTTAAAGGAGTCGACAATGACAAGACTATACTTTATGTTTATGTAAATCAAGACACATTGAATGTAACTTAATTTACTTTCCAAGCTACTTCTCGCAATAGTGCACTTGCTGCTGCTTGATTGTTTCTTGTGTGAGTATTTGTGTGTTGATGGGACATGCCCATGTCTGTGTTAATGAACAGAACCATTATTATTATTATGTAGACGTATTTTACTTTCCTTGTCCTACTACCGTAGTTAATGAAAATATTTTTTATTTTCATTTCAGTCGCAGTCGGATAGTAGAATATTCTTATCTATATAATAATCTGATTGAACTTTATTAAACACCCCCCACCTTACACTGCCAATCAAGTGACAAAGTGACAAGCCAGATAGCTAGATTACCTGTTTTATCCCTATCTTCTGAACCACTTCTGTATCTGTTGTAAACTGACTTATAGCATAAAGTTGGTGTCAATATGACATTTTTTCTTATAATATTTTTTCTTTTCTAGTTTCTCTTGAGCTCAAACTGTGAACACAAATTGTGATGCAGAAAGTGAGAGCGGTAATCTTGCTTTGAGTTTTAGAAAAAAATTTACAATCACACGATCAGAATCAAATTGAAGGAAGGAATCAATGTTAGAAAATTCAATAAGAGAATTACGCCTTCCTTAGTATATTACATACATCCACGAGACTCATGTATTGAGGGGTTCAGCCGTTGAGCTTTAATAATAATATGAACTATTGCATGTCACGAAGACTGAAGTTTTTTGAGATTAATAAATTACAGTAGAGAATAAACTTGTAGACTTACAATGAGATAATCATAATAATTCTAGAAATCATTTATATTTTTTTTTAAAGGTTAACCAAGATAATGAATCCTAGACCATCTTTACCAACAATCTTAAAATATCTACAAGTAAGCCTACTATAATTTATAATAAGGGATTTATTAATTAAAAGGTTTTTACCTTACCAATGTATTGCCAAAATAGACATTAGGAGTTGAATATTGAATTGGTCATGGTAGGTAGTGGGAGTGAGACGAGGAGGCGTGGTCAGTATTTCCTACCATTCACATTGTAGTAACCCCCTCCCGCACAATAAATCTCAATAAATATTCAGGTTTGTTTGTCAGACAAGGTTCTCTCAGTCCTTGTCCTTAGAGCTTAGACTGTTCAGTGCTTTCTTAGGTGCTACACACGACTGTCTGGTGGTCAAGAGCGAGGATTGACAGCAACAGCACAGGTTCTCAAGTAAGGTAAGATTAGTACATACATAAATGCTTGTTTTTCAAACAAATTCAAATTGTAAATTCATAACGAGAGAATTTATTGGTAATTTATAATGTAATTAAAAAGTATGTAACTAACCAAGCCAACATGATTAATATTTAATAGAGAACTAAACACTTTTTCTTGAAGATTAAGATCAAGATTAAATCTTGTATTGATTTTTTAGTTAGTTATCTCAAGACTGCATTGAATTATTCTTTATTAGAATGCAGTAAAAATAAAAATTAACAGTTTTAACAGTTTAGATGCTTTTGAAAAGTATAAGTCTCATCTATTCAAACCTCTAAATTCGCTTTAGTTCCAAGAAAGCATCATACAATGCCTTCTGCTTTGCGTGTGAAATAATTTTCCAATTATGAAGTTTGCCAGTGTATTTTTGCCAATCTAACAGAATATCATATGAATATTCTTCCATAAGTTACACAAATACAATAATGATATAACATTTAGGTGGTTTTCCAATAATGTGCCTCCAATGTATAATGTAAATACAAAATATTTTATTCAAAGTACCTTAGAATGCTTGTTACGATTGTTCCAGTTTGTTTTTAATTGACCTATTGAATTGAAGCCAATACCAAAGTCTATTGCTAGAACTATAAAAGTCGAGTGAACAAGTATTTCCGTGCTTTCATGTTGCCATAAATCTTGAAATTGAATATATAAGATATAAAGAGAAAGATATTAAGGAATTTAAGCCCGATTTTTGACTGACGTTATTTAGACCCTACCTACTTCATCAATGAGAATATGAAAATTACATGGTTAATTCATTGGAAAGTAACTTGACAATTGTGATTGTTTGTTCTATCCAAGTTCTTTTTTTACAAAGGTTGGAACTTTAAAATTTTGTATTGAACATTAATAACTTAAATTTTGGAAGATGAATTAGCCTACCTATACCAATAATTATACTGTTATTTTCAAACGATCTCAAATGAACAAATCCAAGTAACATGAACATTATACCGGGTGCAAAATAATTATTAGAATGATAATAATATTATAATTTTATTATAAAATATAATATGTTTTCAGTTAACATAACCTCTTACAGGATACTAACCTGGTCATTCAAATGTAGATCTCAAGCTTGAAAGCAAGATTTTCCAGTAACTGTTGTAAATTATCCAAAATACTTATTGTAGATAATGTGAATTAAAATTGAAATAACGAATTTTTGCCCTGTATTCAATGTTTTTAAGTTACTGTAATCTGACTTGGTGACTGATGCTGTTTACTTTTACTTAATTTTTTTCTTTATAGACTCTGTGCTATGTCTGTCTCTGTATGTTTCTGTTCCTCCGTTCCGTTCTTCACTTTCTTGTTGTTTGAAATTGCTAGTGCAACTTTAATAATTGTGAATACTATTCTAACTTCTATTTTAATTTTTAAATTTAATAATCAAAAAATCAACTTGATACTACTTTTTTGAACATTTCACATTAAAATAATAATTTAATCTTCTGGAATTGTCTCTCATTAACTGATGATCTAGTTGGCTCTGAACTTCTGCACTGTCAGCTGACAAGCCGACGACACAATGTGAAAATGAAAAACAACACGTTGTTTTGTTGTCTCGTTGGCCTATAATTTTAATCATTTCTCTAATTCTCTTGTCAAGAAATTTTTATCATATCAGTTGTCAAGAATTTTTTTCAATTAGACGCGTTTTATCTTCATTCTTTGTGAACTGTTACTGTTATTTCTAGTTGACGTAGCTCTTCAATCCAGTTGATATATCTACTTTGTATTTGTTATGAATTCAAAAGCATACTACATTTTAAGACACAAATATTTTTATTTTCCAGCTTTTAAAGATACAGAGACCTTGAAAATTGAAATGGCTGACAGTGATTTTAAGAGACAAGTAAGTTGAATCAATAACGATTTTTAATTATTGGGTAATATTATTTTTTGTTCAAGGCTTTTTTATGCGTAACAAAAGCTGTCCTGCCATTTTTTTGGAAGAAAAATAATTTATTTTGCATGCATAGAGTTGAAATTATTTAAATTTCGACTATTTTGCGTTTCACTATCAAATTTAATTTATTTATATGCGTGGTAGATGACCTACGGTATTATTTCCTTCAAATTTGAAGTAGAACCCAACTTGTAAAAGAGTAATAGACTAAGAATTTACCTCTTTTAATTGTTCAAAGACGTTTCAATTTTTAGGTATTTATATTAAATTTGATAAAGTGACCTCTCACAGTATTGTTCTACAAATAGATAGAAATTTTCCAAAGGAGTAGGTTGAAGAGGGTATCATTAAATTATGACTGTGCGCACTTATTTTGCCAAGTTTTAACAAATCGCTAATAACAAGAGCTTTAATCTACAATATTGTAGCATTTACTTAATTACAGAGAACAATTACAAAAATTTTCAAAGTTTTTGTAACATAATTATTTATGACTTAATTTCAATTGGAGTAATTAACTGAAACAAAAATGTTTATACATATCGTAATATTTCAGCATTATGATTGTCGTATTCTAATCTTGCTTTTCTTCCTATTTTTCAGACTGAGGAAATAGAAGCCATGCGGGCCATCTACCCGAAAGAATGGCGGGTAGAGGAACGTATAAAGAGGTCATTTAGCCTACGCTTCTATTTCCTCACGTTATATATTCGCCTTCCCTTGGAGTATCCCTCCGTTGCTCCGCCAACGTATACGTTGTCGGCTCCGGAGCTGAAGCCCAAGGAGAAAGGCGAATTGGCTATGAAGCTGGACCAGATCTACCTGTAAGTATTTGTTTTTTTTTGCATATTCACTCTTGTGTTTTTGTAAAAATTTACATTCAATGCTAACCAACTCCTCCAAAACTTTTTATTAACAACCAATATCTCTCTCATTACCGTTGCACAAGCCTTGGTTTATTTGAGCATTTTACTTTCGTCTCCGTCCACAAATCATATCAATATTAGATTAGGTGTTTAAAATATTTTTTCAACTACAAATTTTACATCCAATCTGTCCTCACTATCCAAATTAATAACACTGGTGTAGACATCAACCTCAAAAAAATTGAACGTGCAAAGCTATCATTTCGCATTAGTTTCTACTTTCTCACGCTTAACTTCCCTTGGAATATCTCTTCCCAGCACCACCGACTTAATTGTTGCCTGCTGTGTACACTGGACTAAAACCCAGAAAGGCGAATTAACCTTGAGATTGGACCATACAACTTTTACTTTTACCATACCATTCTATTCTTTGATTATTCAGTCATATTTTTGTAAAAAATGTAACAAAATTCTAATTGTAAAACAAACTAAACCATCTCTAAGTTTGTGCTAACTTTCATAATCCCTCCCATTACCAATGTCCAATCAAGAGAACCAGAGTTCGAATCTCGACCAGGGCAAAAGTTTTTGACCACCGCCCAATCACATAGATACCCCGTCATTCGGAGGAGACGATAAGCCTTCGGACCCGATTACCTTAAAAAGTAGTCGTCATCTCTCATCATCATCCCTCTCACTCATTGCCCACGCACAAGCCTAAGAGCTTATGTGGGCATCACCCTCAGTATTATTATTATTATTATTATTATTATTATTATTATTATTGATGAAATGTGTCATATTAATGAATGTCCCATTAATGAGAAAGGACCTATTTTTAAATTATTCTATTCAACTCTTCTCATCAGTACTATAAGGAAGTGTACTGTAATCTTCTTACCAATCGAGCTTTCAGTATCTCTGCTAGGTATCATTGAATTTATATAGAATTCTAATGGCATTAGAAATGTCATCTGTTATCAAGTTTTAGAATCTTTGTATTCAATTATTTCATTAATTTAATAGATAATTAGTTTAAAAATTTGATTCCTAATAATTTGCAATACAACCTTCAATATAATGTGTGTACAACGCGTAACAGTGTGCAACATCAAACTATAGATTTTAACTCTCATTTGTTTTTACATATTTATACAGTATTAATAAAATTGTTAGACCGAAGCTTCTACATTAAAAATCACCATATTATGTTTCTATACGCTTTATAATTCATGTAACTTCATTCATCGACCATCCCGAACAGTACTGATTATTAGGACTTCCTAAATGTTTTCATTTACAGCTTTGTTATCTGTATTGCCTTATCGCTCCCATGTCATGAACTTAATGAACTTCCTTAGATAATCTAGGCCTACTACTATGAAAGTGGATAAATTCACCGTGTCTTGATGATTATTTTCAATTTCGCTTTCTTATCATCCATTCCCATCCATTTTAAGGAAGCAAACTGGATTTTTGATCTGTTGCTTCCTTATATTCATGTCTTCTAATAGATTTCCATTTAAAATAAGCCTAAATAACTATGAAGTGATTAGGTACCTGATCACACAATGGATACTATTTTGAAAAAACATCCTGATTGTGCTAATTTGAACCACTCATTGGATTATTAAAAATTTGTCATTTCATTAATAAAAAACCCACTCAACCAAAAACAGAACTAGAGATGATTATTCATTGACTTGTCTTAACCTTACAATTTACTAAGTCCATTATCTCCAGATTATTATTGGTAGACGTGATCAGGCTCACGTAATTCTATGTGGTTTTTACAATATGCATTTGAAATATTTATGTAATATTATTATCATTGCAGAATCATATTTTTCTTCGTAACTCTTGATTAGATTCAATGAGCTAATTTTTTACATTATTTTTATATATACAATAGTTTGAAATTGATTTTTACAACAATTTTAGAGTATTATCCACCTTCCATATTACAGTATGTGCATTAACTTCCCTTTCACAGTAAATGGCAACTGAATTTCTATAATAAATATTTGAAGTAAACTAGTGAAAATTATGAAATAGGGAATGTAAAGGATGATGACCTGTAAATAGCATGTATCATACCGAGAAATATCATACTATATAATCTACTTTTATTACAATGGCTTTTTCAATATACAGTGTACAGATATTCAAAATACAAAAGATTCATCGGATTTTAAAAATTAATAATTAGGTACCAAAGTACTCATCCAAAATGAATAATCTTCATACCAATGAAAAGATAAAACTCCAAAGTTTTTTTACAATAAATACCTCGGGCACTAATTGATCGAGGCAGCCAGCCAGGCAACCAGGCAGCAAGTCGCTCACTCCGTCACCGGGACTTGGACAGTCACGTTTCGGCTATGAGTGTGGTCGTCGGGCATCGGGCTCGACATCCAATCAGCAGCCAAAATGTGGTTGCCAGTATGGCTGCCCCAGTCTAAAAACACTGCCCGGTGACAGAATGAGCGACCGCCTGCCCGGATGACTAGTGAACTGGTTGTCTGGATGGCTGCTTAGTTTAATCGGGTCCCGAAGTATTTATTGTAAAATACTTAAGAGTTTTCTCTTTTTATTGGTATGAAGATTATTAATTTTGGATGAGTACTTTGGTACCTAATTATTAATTTTATAAATCCGATAAATCTTTTGTATATTTGTACACTGTGAATTGAAAAAGCCATTGTAACAAAAGTAGATTATATAGTATGATAATCCACATTATGATAAATGCTATAATACAGTCAAACCATGACTCATACTCATCACATTTGTTGCTAAATATGAATGAAAATGTTCCCTTTTATTGGTTTTTTAATACTGCAAACAATGCGTTTTGTCTGCATCTCACCATTTCATCAATTTGGTGGGAATTATCTATCTCAACAATAAACACAACTAGGTACTCGTTTTCCACTAATTGATAAAAAATTCTTTGTGAGTTCGACTTCTGGCTCCTGCTTTTTTTCGTCAATAATTATAAATATTTAATTTGTGCACAATATTTGTTTTTCAATGTGAATCCGTGTTATTTAGAGTAATCTTTGTACTGTTTTCAGCGACAACCTCGGAGAACCTTTGCTCTTTCTGTGGGCGGAAGCTGTCCGGGAATTCGTGGACAAGAAGCGCCAGCAGTTGTCGTCCGGGGAAGCGCCATCCACTTCCGGGGGAAGCGGAAGCGACTCGGATGGCGCAAACGACAAGAGCCGGCAATTCAATGTTGTCCACGGAGACAGCATAACCGACAGGAAGAGCACCTTCCAAGGTCACGGGGCCCTCGTCAAATCGGTTCAGGACGTCCAGTAAGTACTTCATTTGGAGCTATATATATTGGTTTTAATTTGGGGTGCATCCATTTTGTAACAATTTTTAGTAAAATCGATATTTGACAAACCTGTTCCAATCCCTAATTCAAAATAACAGTTCAAAGGTTATTCAATGTCCATGATCAAATCTACTGTAAATTTAGAGTCCAAAATACTGTATTGAAAAACTAACATTTTCAATTTCTGAGACGAATTTACATACCAAAGTGTTTTCCCCCAATAGTCCCAGAAAATCCGACTGGAGCTTCCCTTCAAATCAAGTTTAAAAATTATGTATTGAAAAAACAAATTGCCATGTAACCAAGCTACCCCTGATTTCATAGCAAGCAATAACAGTAACCGATCAATTTAAAAAATTTTAATAATTTAAAAGATTCAAGAGTTTGATTGATAGAACACTACAACTGTGCGATTCTCTCATAAATTCCAATAAAATACGACTGGAGTTTCCCCCTTAATTCAAGTTTAAAAGTGTAGGTAGTGAAAAAAAATCTTGAAAGTTGATGTTTACGTTATTTTATTAGTTTTTCATACATTACAATATTTCCCTATCCATTTTCAATAAACTGTTTGTGATAGAATAAAACGTGTCATATCGTTTTGCATTGATTTTTCAAGTTTTCTCATTCAACCTTTTTTGTCAATCTACGATAAAAATAAAATAAAAAATATTCCTGCCATACATTCATACCAAAACTGTTTGTATTATAAATTATGAATATCAATTTTATCAGATATAAAGGTAATATGGATGATGTCATTCCATTTTATTTAATGCAGTGAAACCTTTGATTGACAGGGCTATTAACTTGAATACATGTGAGTGTGATAATTTCAAAACTGTATAAAAATTATGAATATCAATTTTGTCAGATATTGAACTACTCCGCATCCTTCAAAGACGCTTTTTTATTTTATTTCTTCTACCATATACTTATTCTATTGTTTTATCATTTATCGTAAAAATCTTCAACTGTTATTATTACTAAAATGCAGTTCACGGAACTCATTTCCCACACCCAGACTTGTTGTCTTTGTGGGGAATATTCACTATGTATATTTTTTCTCTGCTGCTGTATTTACTTATTTTGTGAATAAAGATTATTTTTGATTTGATTTATGTCTATGTTACGAGAACTTCCATGACACATCTCCAGATTTTACATATATTATCATCATGTATGAAAGTTTAAAAATATGAAAATTATTGAAAGTATTTTTATTATTTATTTTTCCGATATGAGCGTCTGAAGTTTACATTTTTTCGAACAATCCCTTTCAAAATCGATTACAGTTGAATTTAAAAAATTGTGAGAATAGATTTTATTGATGATTGCTCAAATAGAAATTTGATATTGATTTGCTTAAATAGAAACTTGTTGAAAATGACAATGAATTGTTTGCAGAGCGATCGTGGCCCAGTTGAAGAAGAACCGCAAGATCAGCAGCGCTAAACACAACGTGGTGGCCTACCGCTTCAAGGGCAGCGGCGCCGTCATCATGCAGGACTATGATGACGACGGCGAGTCCCAGGCGGGCAAGCGGCTACTCCACATGCTCCAGGTAACCGACACTCAAATTATCATTCTAAATCACATATTATTACTAACAAAAGAGATGTAGACGTAAAATCTGGTCAAATTTACCCTAATTTTAATTATTAATTAGTTTCAATAAGGTAACTTACATATGCTCCAGCTAACTGTCACTCCAATTATCTTTCTAAATTACATTTAATTACTAACAAAAAAAATTAGACGTAAAATCCGGTCAAATTTAATTTTAACTATAAATTAGTTTCAATAAGGTAACTAACAAGCAGATGAATAAAAATTATAGACAAAATCAAATTATTCAGGTTATTGGAGATTCATTTAAAGTATTCTTCAAAACGTATTCAATACTTACACCTAATTTGAAGCATTCTTAAGTCTCATTAATCCTGTTCCTTAAACTTGCACTACCTCCTAACAAGTTTTTCTCGGTGATGAAGGCGATGTCTTTGTAATAACAATTTCTTCGTACTGAATGGGTGGAGAAAAATGCTATCACGATGTACCTGGTCTGTTCTCTTCCACTCTCTGCAATCCGTAATATTTTTGTTTTAAAGGATGTTTATATAGACTGCCACCGCTACCTACTAGTTGTACTGATAGAAATAAATGATAATTTTAACATAAGTGATATCTCTATCCTGCATTATTGTGCTAATATTTGATTTTATGTATTTGATAATAGTCAATCTAATAATAATTATTCGCCAAGCATGCTTTGATTTCCTAGCAAGCAATAACAGGAACCGATCTAGTAGCTTAATAATAACGTTTAATAATATTGACCACACTCCAATCAAGATCATCTTCGCCGTCTATTTGAGATAGAGAATTACACCGATTATATGCTGTTATTTGGGCTCCTTATCTATCACGTCTCATGTTTGGATTGTTTTTCATAGATCTAATTCATTGTAAGGCTATCTTGGCATCGATATTGTTTTAATCGACAACTTGAAACTAAATCATCATTAATAAGAACAATATAAAAACTTGTAGTACCCTTTATTATATAAAATATTACAACTTACGACTAGTTTCGACCATAACTTAGGTCATTTTCAAGTTGAAATGTGGAAAATAAATCATCATCTCTATCCATATTTGAAATCCATAATAATTGCATTATTAGATCTTAGTAATGTTCATGTATAATTCTGAACATTTAATAGACTTTCAACTTGTCGTTGGAATGAATATGTGTTTGTTAATGTTTATGACCTGTCTAAGAAGGAATTTGTGATGTTGACAGGCCATGAAAGTGGATGGAGCTGTGGTGGTTGTGACGCGCTGGTACGGCGGTATCCAACTGGGTCAAGACCGCTTCAAGCACTACAATGGTGCTGCGAGGAACGTCCTGAAAGATCTGGGCTTCGCATAATCGCTTTATTATGCAATGTAAGTATCTCTATAGTTTAATAGTTACCTACTTTATATGTGACGTTAATTTATGTGTATAATTTGTGATAAATTTGTAAATATATTCTCTTTAGTAGTTTTCCACTTTCGTCTCTCTATTATGCCAACTAAATAATTACGCCAACTACAGTAATTTTTCAAATGTGCATAGAAATAGAAGGAATAACTAATTTTGTTCTTTCCTCAGTGGTAATAGTTATGGGTTTCGGTTAACTCGATTTCGGTTTACAGGGGTTCTACACTGTATTGGAAATGACATAAGAGATATATTTACTCAACATAATACAGAGATCATGTAAAGTCCGCTTCAACTACTATAATAATGTTGCAAGGACTGCCCTAAAAGACCTGAGTTTCAATGATTTCTGTATTATTTTGATTAAATATATCTCTTATGTCATTTCCAATACAGTGTAGAACCCCGGTAAACCGAAACCCGGGTCAACCAAAACTGTTGCATGAATTATAATTCAAAGTATGTAATATGTAAACACCGAGGTAGTAATATAATTCTCTATCAACTCAAGTTGACAAGTCTATATGATTATCTAATTCATTATAACCTTTTTTGTACCTCATTGTATAACTAGCTGCTGTAAAAGTAGATAAATTCACTGATAAATCATTTATACTTTTCGATATATGCGCGCCTGAAGTTGAAATCCATTTCAGAATTGTTATAAAAAATTAATGAAATTTTGAGGATTATGCAAGGCGTTGTTTATCGTATGACATGTTTGGCTTCTCAATTTCTCTGATATATAATCTGATATAATCTCTGATATATCAATCAATTTCTCTGAAAATGGGGGGGGGGGGGGTCATGAGGGCATTTTAGAATCCCAGCTTAGTATAAAGAATATTATTTTCATTTTCCAGGTTCCAATGATACAGTAACCTGTAGCCGCCATAAATTGAAATGGGCGAAAGAGACATGTAAGTTAGATCAATTAATAATTTTAAATATTAGGATACATCACTTTATGTTTAAGACTTTTTCTGTTCAACAAGAGCTGAGTCCTGCATTATATTTTGGAAGAAAAATAATCTGTTTTGGATGCTCAGATGTAAAATTATTCACACCAAAACTTTTTTGTGTTAACACTAGTGAGTTTTAGATATTTTCATGCGTGGTAGTTATAATTTACATCAAATTTAAGCCAGAGCCCAGCTTATTACAAAGTATAGTTGGACTATACCATATTGAATTGAATTTATTGCCTAAAGTTACAAATACATATTTGTACAATATTAATTACAAGAGTATACAATACAAATAGACATTGATTTTAACTTGAGTATAACAATATTATCAATGTAATATTCGGCACTGCCAACATAAGAGACCTTGTGTGTTGGCAGTGAGTTGCAGTTCACTTATTCTGCTTCAAGTACTTTATATACAATTCAAATTTTATAATGTTAAAGAAATTATTACAGTAATTTACAAAAATCGTAAAAGCTTGGAAAAAAATAAAACTCAAGAATACTACATATTATATGATAGAGTGATATCCAATTAATTATTATTGTGACGTCTTGAGGCTATCATGACAGTTAATCTTTCAAAAAGAGAAAATAAATACAATAAAACTAAACTCCTGCAAGATGACGTGGGACAATTACATACCTGGTTTAAGAACCTGAAACTGAAAAACCATCGTTCACAGTTTCTAGTAACAATGCTTGTTGGGTACAATACTATACTTCATACAACTATTTTGAAGAATATATTCTGCTCAATCCAATATTCTATAATTTCATGTAAATTACGTGAGATTTTTTTATGTATAAAATCGTTTGGAATCTTATTTATAATGTAGTTACAATAATATGTAAATTGGTGCCTGCATATGGTCAGCTTGATGAGTTCTGTGTTAAATCTATTGTTGGGACGTGTATTATGGGGTGAAATGTGTGTAGCAAAATTCGATTTATTCTTATTAATATAGAGTATTATGTTTTTCATATAATTCTGTCTTATTGTCTGGACCTTAAATTCAAGAAAAATTTCCCTACTAGGATAGAGTCGTGGCTTTCCTAATGCAGCTCTTATAAGTTTTTGTAGGATAAATATTTTTTTAAAGTGTGTATCATATGCAGCTCCCCATACATAATTAATGTATTGAAATAATGAGTGAGCATATGCAAAGTAAATTTTTCGTATGTCTTTGTTTTTTTTTTATTTTGTAAAAAATGTAAATGAGGTATTTTAACTTTGAGCACAAATAGTCAATCTGTCTGTTCCATTTTATATGTTGATCTAAGAGTATACCAAGATATTTATTTGTTTGCACCTTTTCTAATTTTTTATGTACTTCTGTATTATCCGTAGTGTTCTCATTGCGATTATTTGTTGTTCCTATTGTAAGATTTAAATCTGTTGCTGGTTGTCCAGTTATATTGGGTGAAAAGGGTACATATACTTAGTTTTGTCAGCATTTAAAGTCAAGATATGATCTTGCAGCCATTTTTTCACTATTATTAAGTTTCTATTTGCCATATTGAAGGTTTCTCCCCAGCTTTTGCCACTGAAGATCAATCAATACAGTGTCATCTGCAATAGACAGGGTGGTGCAATCTTGGAGGTTTAGTTCGAGTAGGTCATTCACATACAACAGAAAAAGAATTGGTGATAACACAGAACCTTGGGGCAAAACGAACCCTGATGTATATTTAATATCAGTTTGACCATGGAGATTTAGGTATTGTTTCCGTTCAGTTAGGTACGAAGAAATAAACTAAAAAAAAAGAAATAAAAGAAGATATAAGCCATTTTTCAATGGATTAAATTTTTCACAATTTGCAATTCATCATTTTAAATTCAATTTAGTGACCTATCTCAATTTTGTTTTTACAAATAGAAAATAATTCTCCAAAGGACTTGGATATTACAGACGAAACAATACAGTGTTGATTTTTGTTTCCGTGTTTATCTATAATTTTAATCAGTTCCATTAATTGCATGATCGTCAATTTTTTTTCACACTAAAAACATAAAGACGCTTTTTATCTTCATTCTTTGTGAATTGTCATTTTTAATTGACGTAACTCTTCAATCCAGTAGATTTATTTACTTATACTATTGGCTATGAATTCAAAAGCATACATTTGAGACACAATTATTTTTATTTTCCAGCTTTCAGTGTTACAGGAAGCTGTCTGTATTCATCATAAATTAAAATAGCTGAAGTGATCTTAAGAGACACGTAAGTTAAATCAATTCTATTCATTATTCTGCTTTGATATGGTTCTACTTGAACCTTCAAAAATAGAACTTTCGTAGAATGGTGATTAAACGTTGAAATATTATTTTGAAATACAAATTTGAAAAGTACACTAAAATTATTTAAAAAACTTTGTTATTTAACGATATTTTTAATTAACATGAAACATACCCTTAATTATGTTGTTAAATCTTCTTTCATTTTATTGTTCACCATTAAATTCATGGTTACAGAGGTTTTTTATTATTCAGGGCGATATTTATTGTGCAGACAATGTTCAAATAATAATATTTAAGAATTACATTATTGAATTTACGATTTTATTCCTCTTCAACTCTAACGTAAAAATAATATACGACAGTTATGATCAATCTCTACGTAGAATCTTTATATTCTGGGAATATTAATTTTACAGTATAGCTGTAACAAAAATACTGTAGTTCATTCCAACTATCAAACTACATATTGTACATTCAACCAAATCACCTATTTCAGACCATAGGACAAGGACCGCTTCACGACTCCGGATATTGAGGCAGCAACCAAACTCTTGAAAGACAACAAGATATGGAGTGCTGTGGAACATTATATCGACTATTACCACGAACCTCTAGTGAGTAGCCGATGTATCAACTCTATCCATTTCTTTAAAGTCACAAATCGTTAATAACTAGAGCTTTATTTTACAATATTGTTGCATCTGATTAATAACAAAGAGTATTTGCTGAATAATTGTATCATAATTTTTCGATATCTGAATTTTATTTGAAGTAACCAACTGAAACAAAAAATGTTATACATAATATTTCTGTAATATCATTTTCATAATGTAAACTTGGTTGTTTTCTTTTTCAAACCTGCTTTCCTTTTACTTTACTTGTTCACTTTTATACCCTCTACCTGCCTATTACATGGGAAACCATAGTTGGCTAGGTATTTTTCCTCCTTTCTTCCTTTTTAGTACTCCCCACCATGAAGCCTTTTTTTTAATTTGTATTTTGTTTATGTTGTTTTGCATTTTAATTTATTTTGTGTATCTCATGTTGATTTGAATAAAATTATTGAATTGATAAATTGAATATCATCTTCATATTCTAATCTTGGTTTTCTTCTTTGTCCGACTACGGAAATAGAAGCCATGCGGGCCATCTACCCGAAAGAATGGCGGGTGGAGGAACGCATAAAGAGGTCTTTCAGCCTACGTTTCTATTTCCTCACGCTTTATATTCGCCTTCCCTTGGAGTATCCCTCCGTAGCTCCATCAACGTATGCGTTGTCGGCTCCGGAGCTGAAGCCCAAGGAGAAAGGCGAATTGGCCATGAAGCTAGACCAGATCTATCTGTACGTATTCGTTTTTTTTTGCATATTCCCTAGTGTTTTTGTAGAAAATTTACAATCAATACTAACCAACCCATCAAAAACGTTTTTTTAACTACCATCATCTCTTTCATCGCCCATGAGCTTTGGGCTTATTTGGCCACAGTTTAGCGGTGCTAGTTATTAGAGCACTTACTCAGAAGCAATTCGGGCCATCTACCCGAAAGAATGGCGAGTCGAGGAGCGCATAAAGCGCTCTTTCAGTCTACGCTTCTATTTCCTCACGCTATATATTCGCCTTCCCTTGGAGTATCCCTCCGTAGCTCCATCAACGTATGCGTTGTCGGCTCCGGAGCTGAAGCCCAAGGAGAAAGGCGAATTGGCCATGAAGCTAGACCAGATCTACCTGTACGTATTCGTTTTTTTTGCATATTCCCTAGTGTTTTTGTAGAAAATTTACAATCAATGCTAACCAACCCATCAAAATCGTTTTTTCAACTACCATCATCTCTTCCATCACCCATGAGCTTTGGGCTTATTTGGCCTCAGTTTAGCGGTGCTAATTACTAGAGCAGTTACTCCCTGCTCAGTTTACTGATCTCTCTCTTTTCTTCACTTTCCTGTTGTTTGAAATTGCGAGTGCAACTTTAATAATTGTGAATATTATATCAACTTCTATTGTAATTTGTAATTGTGATTATAATTAACTTTATACTATTTTTTTACATTTTCCATAAAAATACGAATTCAATCTTCTGGAATTGTCTCTCATTAATAGATAATCTAGTTGGTGTGAACATCCACTCTGTCAGCTGACAAGCCGACTACACTACAGACGACACAATGAAAAAACATGTCTTTGTTTTTGTTGTCGCGTTGGCCTATAATTTTAATCTCTTCCCTTAATTGGCAAAAATTGTTTCATACATTAGACACGTTTTATCTTCATTCTTTGTGAATTGCTATTTCCAAAATTGACGTAGCTCTTCAAATCAGTTGATATAATTTTCTACTTTTAGGATTGGCTATGAATTCAAAAGCATTCTACGTTCTAAGACACAATCATTTCATTTTACAGCTTTTAAAGACCTGTATAAATCATGTCTCCTGATATTGAAGCAGCAACTAAACTCTATGCTGTGAAACATCATATCGACTATTACCACGAACCTCTAGTGAGTATCCGATTCATCAACTCTACCTAATCTATTACAACGTCCAACTTATAAGAAACCCTAATTTCTCTATATTATGAACTTTAGTTTCTAGTTTATCAATACGGAATCTACTTGAACCAACTCATAGATTGAATGGTGTTGACATAGATTTGGAAGGTCATAGCACAATTTATTATTCTAGTTTGGAAGAAAAGTACGTTGATGTTGTCAATACCACTATATTGACAACTATGGTATTGACAACATCAACGTATTTTTCTGTCAACTATGGAGAAATACCACAACATCTCTTGCCATACAATCAAATTATTCTAGTTAGGAAAACATGTCATCACATTACTGTTGTGAGACTACTATGTAAGTGTAGCCCTGAAACTTAAAACATAGTTCAAAAGGTTTTGCAACATTTATTATTATTGTTATCAGCAATATAAAGAAAAACAGTATGATAGATCAGTATGGTCATCCGATAGACTTTCAATCTATTGTATTTTTTCTATAGTTCTACTTTTGAATATAAATAGAAATATAAATCTATTTTTCTATTTATTTAATTACTTAGAATTTTAGTTTTATTTATTTTCAAAAGTAGCCCTAAAGGAAAAAGACAATGAAGTAACATTATTTGTTTTTTTTTTGTTCAATATAATTACCATTTATTTTTGTTCAAGGCTTTTTCCGTTTACCAAGACAGTCCTGAATTACATTTTTGAAGAAAAATAATCTGTTTCGCATGCCCAGGTGTAAAATTATTCACACTAAAAATGTTTTGTGTTTACACTAGTAAATTTTATATATTTGTATTCATTGTAAGTTAAGATATTATTTTCTTAAAATTCAAGCTAGAGTACAGCTTGTTATAGAGCATAGACAGACAATACGCCTACCATAGTTTTGTTTAAAAATTATATATATTAAGCTATTTTTCAATTATTTGAATTCTCAACAATTTTCGATTAATCATTTAAAATTTAATTTAGTTACCTCTCACAATTTTTTTCGTACAGATAAAAAAAAAATATCGATAGTAGAAGAGTTTATCATACGATTTTGACTGTTCGCACTTATTTTGCCAAGTGCCACTAATCGTTAATAACTAGAGCTTGATTTTACAATGTTGTTGCATCTATTAATAACAAAGAGTATTTGCTGAATAATTGTATCATAATTTTTCGATTAATTCATGGTTGCAGAGGTTTTTCTTATTCAGGGCGATATTTATTGTGCAGACAATGTTAAAATAATAATATTTAAGAATTACATTATTGAATTTACGATTTTATTCCTCTCCAACTCTAACGTAAAAATAATCTACGACAGATATGATCAATCTCTACGTAGAATCTTTATATTCTGGGAATATTAATTTTACAGTATAGCTGTAACAAAAATACTGTAGTTCATTCCAACTATCAAACTACATATTGTACATTCAACCAAATCCTATTTCAGACCATAGGACCAGGACCGCTTCACGACTCCGGATATTGAGGCAGCAACCAAACTCTTGAAAGACAACAAGATATGGAGTGCTGTGGAACATTATATCGACTATTACCACGAACCTCTAGTGAGTAGCCGATGTATCAACTCTATCCATTTCTTTAAAGTCACAAATCGTTAATAACTAGAGCTTTATTTTACAATATTGTTGCATTTAATTAATAACAAAGAGTATTTGCTGAATAATAATAATTTTTCGATAATTCATAATTTTTCGATATATGAATTTTATTTGAAGTAACCAACTGAAACAAAAAATGTTATACATAATATTTCTGTAATATCATTTTCATAATGTAAACTTGGTTGTTTTCTTTTTCAAACCTGCTTTCCTTTTACTTTACTTGTTTACTTTTATACCCTCTACCTGCCTATTACATGGGAAACCATAGTTGGCTAGGTATTTTTCCTCCTTTCTTCCTTTTTAGCACTCCCCACCATGAAGCCTTTTTTTTTAATTTGTATTTTGTTTATGTTGTTTTGCATTTTAATTATTTTGTGTATCTCATGTTGATTTGAATAAAATTATTGAATTGATAAATTGAATATCATCTTCATATTCTAATCTTGGTTTTCTTCTTTGTCCGACTACGGAAATAGAAGCCATGCGGGCCATCTACCCGAAAGAATGGCGGGTGGAGGAACGCATAAAGAGGTCTTTCAGCCTACGTTTCTATTTCCTCACGCTTTATATTCGCCTTCCCTTGGAGTATCCCTCCGTAGCTCCATCAACGTATGCGTTGTCGGCTCCGGAGCTGAAGTCCAAGGAGAAAGGCGAATTGGCCATGAAGCTACCAGATCTACCTTCGAGTATTCTTCTTTTTGCATATTCCCTACTTTGCATATTCCCAACTTTGGATCTAAACCCCAATAAGAAAGGCTAATTGTCCTTGAAATAAAACAGATCTACCCGTAATCATTCGTTTTTTCTGCTCCGTAATTGAAATTTAAGGAGGGGATTCGTATTTTGCATGATCACTTGTGTTTTAGTAAAAAGCTACATTCAATGCTAACTAACCCATCTAAAACTTCTTGTTAATTATCATCTCTCCCATCACCCATGCACAAGCCTTGTGCTGATGTGGGTTTACTCCCTGCTCAGCGGTCCTTCAGCTTTCGCTTCTATTTCCTCGCCCTCTACATTCGCCTTCCCTTGGAGTATCCCTCCATAGCTCCACCAACGAATACGTTGTCAACTCCGGAGCCACTGCCAAGGAGAAAGGCTAATTGGCCATGAAATTAAACCAAATCCCTCCTTGAGCATTTGTTTTTTTCATGTTCTCTTGCGTTTTGTGGAAAATTTGCATTCCTTCAAGAATTTTATTCTAGCCCCACCAACTAAATATGTGTTACTTCAACTGTAGATTTTGCTCTTTTCATTTCTAAATATTCTGTTTGTGCTTTATATTTGTTTTTCCATGCGTATTTGAGTTATTTCTAGTTAATTGTGAACTGTTTCCAGCGACAACCTTGGAGCCATTGCTCTTACTGTGGAAGGAAGTTTTCGGGGAATTCGGACACGGGGCCCTCGTCAGTCGGTTCAGGACGTCTAGTAAGTTCTACATTCTGTATTATTTTCAGTATATCTATTCAAATTGTTGTGAATATATTCATGTTTTTATTGTACTTTTATGTAATGTTTATGCTCTTTTACTCGTCATTTTGAGTTTAAAATAGCTATAAACTTGAGTCTTAAATTTCTGCATTAACATGCATAAAACCAAAGAAGTAAAATATGAGACAATTTCTGAAAATTTGAAACTTCACTCAAACTTCACTTCACTCGACAAAAATAATTATTCATCAAACTTGAAAAAAGGGTATCAGACGATTTAAAAAACCAGATGCGCACTACTTTTTATTTCATATACTGTAGTTATTATACTTTATAAATTTGTAAAAAAATTCTACTGACTCTACGCAGTTACGGCTCAATACGTATTATGTCTGATGTTCTTCATAGATCTAATTTATTGTAATGCTGTCTTGACACCGATACGAATGTTGTAATCAATCATTAATCGACAACGGTAATCGAAATCATCATTTCTATTTATATTGAAAATCCACAATTACATTTTTCGATCCTGTTATAAGTTACATAAATATAAATAATAATATTAAATAATTCTGAACGTTTAACTTGTCATTGGAATGGATATGTGTTTGTTGATGTTTATGACCTGTCTAAGAAGGAATTTGTGATGTTGACAGACCATGAAAGTGGATGGAGCTGTGGTGGTTGTGACACGCTGGTACGGCATCCAACTGGGTCAAGACCGCTTCAAGCACTACAATGGTGCTGCGAGGACCGTCCTGAAAGATCTGGGCTCCGCATGATCGCTTCATTATGCAATGTAAATATCTCTGTAGTTCAATTCATGTAAATGATTCATGGTAAATATTATTATTACTCTCTATTGAAATTTGTAAATGATTTTCTTTAGTAGTATTCTACTTTATTCTCTGCTGTATTATGCTTACTGTTAGGGCCAAGATTGCTTTAAGCACATCAATAGTGCAGCAAGGACTGTCCTGAAAGATCTGGGCTTCGCATGATCAATGTGTTGCTTTGTGAATATCCATGTTATTTCATTGTTAATTTATGTAAATGATTCATGCTAAGTACTACTATTTTAAGTTCGTAAATTATTTTTTGTAGTGTTTTACTTTCTTCTCTACTGTATTATGCTTACTGTTAGGGCCA
Organism: Nilaparvata lugens; assembly: GCF_014356525.2. Taxonomy (NCBI): domain Eukaryota; kingdom Metazoa; phylum Arthropoda; class Insecta; order Hemiptera; family Delphacidae; genus Nilaparvata; species Nilaparvata lugens. Next base: position 75,035,673 of record NC_052506.1, read on the forward strand.
AGATTGCTTTAAGCACATCAATAGCACTGCGAGGATGGTCCTGAAAGATCTATCAATGTATTGCTATGTGAATATCTATGTTATTTCATTGTTAATTCATGTATATGATTCATGTTGAATACTACTATTATTATCTGTTAGAAGTCGTAAATAATATATTTTCTTCAAGTAGTTTTCAATATCTTCTCTGTATGAGCAATATCTTAACTGTTAGGACCAAGACTGCGTTTTGCACTTGAATAGTGCAGCAAAGGCTATTCTGAAAGACCTGAGGCTCACGTGATCAATGAATTGTTCTTTGAATAAATATGCTATTCATTTCCCAATTCTCTAAATTACGTTTTGATTTATGTTAAATGTAGTAATTATTATTTGTTAAAATAGGTAAATATAGGCTAAAGGCTAGTTTTAGAAGTTTAAGCACTATAATAGTGCTGCAAGCACTGTCCTGAAATACCTTATGTTCACATGCATCGTTAATTTATGTATGTGTATCAATTCAATATTATATTACCTGCTAATTTATGTATATGTAACGTGTTAAATACTTCAGTTTATTATTTGTTTTAAATTGTAAATATATTTTTCCAAGTAGGTAGCTTTTTACTTTCTTCTCTGTATTATGCTAACTCTGTTAGGGCTATGACCGCTGTAAGCACGTTGCTGCTAAGCCTTTCCTAAAAGACCTGAGGTTTTTTTTTATATTTTTGATATTTAAAGCATCCTATGTCCTCCTATTAAAGGGCTATAAGGACTTGTCATGTCAATTTTAGAGTTGTGTCATTTTATTTTTTTATTGATAAAAGAATTGGAGGATAAGTGATTGCCATTGAAATGCTCATTAAACTCACGTATCGAATAGAAAAAAACATTTAATTAGCTATTTTTTAACTCACTTCTAAATTCTTGCTCAGGCAAGGGCAAGGTATTATAAAGACTGATACCCAATCTCCTAGACCCTCTAGCAAAAAGAGTTGTTCCATGGATCATCTCTAAAGCTGTGTTCAGATGAAAGCGTCTCCTTGTTATTTTCATTTTCATTTTATTTATCAGCATTTAGGCCTACATTCTGGGCCGGTTTCCGAGCTCGGCATCTATAAAATAAGCTCTCGGGTCTAAATTTACTTTCTGAATCACGATTTTATCTTCTAAACTTCGGAGTCTATCAAGTTCTCGACTTATTTGAGTCCAGGACTTTAACGCAGTAAACATGAGGAAATTCACAATATTTTGCTGTTGTATTGTTGGCATTATAGCAAAACGGAAACAGCTGATTACAGCGGGACAATTCAAATCAGCATGCTCTCCAAACTATATTGTAAAAATACGTTTCGATTTCTTTGTAGGCTTATTCAAAGCAAAACCTTTGAAAGGTGAATGATTAAACATTTCATTTTACGTTATGCTATTATTGATCATTGATCCTAACTACAGTAACTATATTACCCACAGTATGGCCATTGACTGTCACGCTTCTGATTGGTTAGCTCGGTCACATGGTACAAATCCGCCATTAAGATTCCAAACAAACTTCTAAGTCTTATCTTATAGCATTAGAAATTTGGAACTTACCACTTATTTTACCGATTGTAAATATATTTTGAACTCACGATGAGTTTGATATAGCATTTTCGAAGGGAAATTGATTATACTTTTAAATTTTAAAAACACTAATAAAGCTTGAAACATTAATTTTCCTTCCTTCGGACTCATCGCAGACCACTTCTAGAGCTTTCGCAGACACCTTATTGGGAACCAGTGATCTAGATAAATATGTCGAAAGATAAATTTCAAATTTATTGTATTTCCTCATCCAATTTATTGGATCGAACTTCAAATAATCCAATTTCAAAATACTTTTTGCGGCTCAATTAAATATAACATTTTATGAAATTTTTAACCGTGATTAAGTGCTGATTAAGTAGTACGTCTTGACTTCTATTATTGATTCTCTTCAGTACTGAGTACCCTATCCATAACATGTTCAATATTTGGTCAATAGTTATTGATATAATATGGATTTAGAGTTGCATTACCACGAGCTTAAGATTTGAAATATTACTAAATATGAATAATAATGGTAATGTGTTTTCTTTTTCAATTGCTTACATGTTTATTAAAATCATTAAGTAGAACTATGGCTAGAACAACTGGCTTTTCCACAGTATTTATATCCAATGTTGTGTTTAAAATATTTTCGTCAGACTTATTGGCTGTCAACTAATAAAACAAAATATTTGAATGTTATGGAATCTATTGTGATCAGAATTCCATCATATTCCCACAAATAGATATGAGAACTTCATCATTCTTTGTCAATGGAAAAAAATGTATTACAATATCATGACATTATTTCAAAAGCTTTTTGGAGATTCAGCTTTCAGGTTACGTTACCTACCTCTCATTTTTACTCGCTATTATCTACGAATTACTATTTCAAGTTCAAAAACAATATTGGGAATATAGAAAAAACATTATAGAAATTATATCGAAGTTAATATTCACAGAAATATGCTCTAATAAGTAAAGGCAAGCGATTTTACTTATAATCGCCTATAAGCTCCATTGTAAAATTCAAATTTTGGAATCTTCATGGCGGCGGCGGGGAAAAAAATTCCAATGGCCATACTGTGGGTAATATAGTTACCGTACTGTAATCCTAATCAGTGATTTTGGAATAAAAATTTCATTAGGCTATTGAGTTTGAAAACGTATTTGTTTTGAAAAAAAACTGGAGTAATAATTTATTATTGTTATTATTATTAATATGTTGAATATGACATTGAATAATAACATTCAGATTGGAATATAGATTCCAAGGCAATCCTTGTATTATTTTGCTTGAACATTTTTAGGTTATGTTACAGTTGTAAAATGAGGTTAGTTTTTTACGCATATTTCTGATACAATTTTATTCCAAAATGAACTTGCAAACTATAAATTATTAATTTAGATGGACTAATCCAAATAATTTAGGTATTCCATGATATCTATTTGGCTTTTTATCTACTCCAAAACAATAACGGAATTGTGTTTGCTCAGTTAAGTCTAGAACTTGAATTTAAACCCTACCCCAGTTGAGGTTTTAAAATCACGCTGTGTTAAGTTCTGGACTTAAGCCAGTTAAAGTCTAGAACTTAGCTAAAAATCCCGAGCTCGGAAACCGGCCCTCTATGTTTACAGTATTCACTGTTAGAACAGGTGCCTCGTCAAATCTTAATCACTAACTTATTATTAAAGTATCAACTAAATAATTAAACTAAGTACCGGCAATAAGTTATTTACTAACATTATAAATACAAAAAGCATTTTAATCAACCATGTAATCTTTGATACTATAATAGAATTCATCTATTTGTAATTTTATTAAATGAATTTTCAAGGTTTTAATTGTAAATTTGGTGAAGTCAATTTTGAATTTATTGAATAATTTCATTCCCATGTAACATGTTGATTGTGCAAATATATTAAGTACCGGTATGTGAGTTGGCAGTTTACAATTTTTCTTATTTCTAGATTTCTAGTATCATGTTCATGTTCAAATATATTAGTCTGAAAAAGGTGTAGATTCCTAAATACAAATAGCATTAAATCTAATATATATAATAAGGATGGAACAGTTAATATCTCTAGTTTTTTTTAAATAATGGATTACATGATTCTGTCTTACTCATTATACCACACATTTTCCTGACTACCTGTTTTTGTAGTATGAGTACTTTATGTGCACTGCTGGTATTACCCCATAAGTTAATTCTATACCAAATACCTAACAGATTAAAAATATCTATGGTAAGCTATTTTTCTCGTATGTAAGTCTTTATTTGCAGCTTAAATATTTATGGTAAATGCAAAACTGTTCAATTTTTTTTAAGGTTATTAACATGACATGACCATGTCAAACTTTTATCTAATGATATTCCAAGAAACTTGATGTTATCTACATATGCTGCTTCCTTATCTCTATAAATTTAATTTAAAACTCATGTATATTTTGCCCTGTGCTAAATGTCATAATTTGAGTTTTGTCAATATTTATTTTTAAATCATTTTTCAAAAATTGATCTATTCAACAGATTCAATTTTTTATTTTGAATTTCTGAAAGTAGTCTACTCTTTCCGCAACAATAGATTGTTGTTTGAATGTATATATTTTATTTAGTTGTTAATTTATGCACGTGTATATAATTTACCCACGTGTTGACATTTGTATATATATTCACGTTAAACAATGTTCAAAACAAAAATTATAAATTTTTGATATTTGTTAATATATTTTCTTAAATATTTTTCACTTTTCTACTTTTTTATCCTTCCTCATGACCCTAAAATGAAGAGCAGAGCGACATATGAACAGGGAATGTAGGAATAGCATGTTTAGATTAGCCTTGCTGGCCGCCAGTAACTTCTGTCTCTACATTCCATGTCGCTTAATGATGAAAACGGGCACCGTTGGCCGTGACGTCATCTCGACGAACGGCTCATGTGTATTCTAGTATCTTCTATATATTTTTCATGCGTGTAATTTACAAATATTCTATTATTATCTGATAGAACTGTAAAGGAGCAATTCCTTAGAGGCGTGTCGACAAGCGCAGCTATAAGCAGGCTTGTTGAGACTATAAGCAGGCAGCTCGACACGCGCCGTTCGTGTCGCGTCGCCTCTAATGAATTGCACCTTAAGAGATGGAAAGGATATTTTTACAAACTTTGGAAAGGAAATTTTTGCTTTCTCTTTACCTAGATGTAGAAACATCTCAGTATTCTATCAACAAATTTTACCGTACTTCATTGCTCCATACCACAGGGATGCAATTTATTATAGAATAATTATCTGATATAATTAGTCTGAGCATTGTCGAAAATTGTCTCTAGAATAGGCATAATCACTCATATTTGTTATTATTTATCATACGCAAGACTCAAGTGTAAGCAATAAATTTTTATCGTCTCATTTTCAAATAGAACGGATTTCATTGTTGATAGTCATAGCCATGGTCATTCTATAACTTAGTTCTTCTAGTTGCACTAAAGATGTCCATGCCTTGCTTCATAGCACTGCTGAACTATAATAATAGATAACATATATTTAGGTATGTTGAGCCGGTAAAATTTCAATAGTGATTAACTTCACGCGAACCAATCAGAGAAGGCTTCTCTAACTGGTTCTCATGAAATTAATCATGATTAACAATTTAACTGGCTTTTGTGCAACCGGCACTAAGAGGTGCAACATGTAATGTAATAAAATATAAAAGGGCACCTACTTATTTTTATTTCGATAAAAGTGTTAGCCCGGCCATACTGTATAGAACAAAGTGAATAGACCTAAATAGGCTTAAACGTCTTTGGTTAATTTACAAATTTGTAGGAGTGACTACTTGAAGTGTCGGTTCTGTTAATAATATTAGAATAGGGATGTCAATTCTGGGATCCCGAATCCCGGTCCATTTTTGATACATAACAATCCCGGGACTTTTCAGCGTCAATCTCGGGATTCTCGGGATTAGAAAACCGGAATTGTGAATCGCATTATTCTAAAAACAATTCAATATAGAATTCATTTACGGTGATGAATATTGCGTCTAGACGGTGCAATATTTGCAATAGTGTGCTGATGTCATTTCACTGAAATGCACTCAGAACTTTGAAAAGACTTCAAAATTCAGAAATAAACAAGCACCATCTATTCACTATGTCTAATTATTCCTCTTCTCTTTCTCTATCATAAGTAGAATATCTAGTTGGAGTAAATATCTAGTTGAAGAGTTGAAGTAAATATCCAGTTGGCTCTACGAAATTTCATTTAGTAGTAGTCGTTCAGCTTTTATAAAAAGTTACTCCTAATCTTGAAAACATCTATAGAAATAGAATGTTTAATTTTAATATTATTCCTAAGTAGTTTTCCATTTCAATAATATCCTCTCCCCCAATAATGAGCCCTTTTTCATCTCCACACACTGTATCTGAACATGTAATTGAGGAGGAACAAATGGTTAAAAAATGCATGAAACTGATTTGTGGGTTTCGAAACACCGGAAAGCGATTCTAAATTAGGGATGTCAATCCCGGGACTGATTTCCAATCCCAGTATTCCGGGATTATCCAATATCCAAGATTATCGAAATACCGGGATTGGAAATCAGTCCTGGGATTGACTGACCGGGTTTCGAAACCCACAAAACATGTAGGTTCAAAATCAACGTTCTCATTATACCCACGCCCAAGCTGTGGATTATCCTCAGCAAATATAAACATGTTTTATATCCAGCATGGGCAATAATGTGGTACCGGTACCTTATCTGTCTCATATAAGACGTAGCAGATAGCTCGATCCTTTTCTAACCAGGCAACATTGATGAATTGCTTTTATGCTATGATAATCAACTGAAAATAAGCCAATTTAAAAAATATTAATAAATCATTGGAAATTATATTTTCTTGACGGATAAAATGCAATAATAATTATTAAAAAGAATCATTAACTAATATGCCTATATTATAAGGTATCAGATATTCTGGGGTGACTTTCAGGACCTGCTACAGGAGGTCTATAAGCTTATGAATCATACTATCTAGTTTGAATAATAATATCATAATCATTTATAGTACTATCATACCATCAAATAATATAAATAAATATTATACTATCCACCACAGACTAATGTCTCACTAACGGTGTGATTATATACTGTAACTTGAATGGGATTGAACACAATTATATTGAACATTGTAAAGTTATTTTTTAATAAAAAATTTGGAAAGCTGCTACTTTAAAACCAAGCACTTGTAGTTTTCAGAAATGATTACCGGTACAGAAAAAACAAAGGGATCCAGGCGTTCCATTCAAAGAACTGACTAAATGAAACGCTACCTGCGCATGCGCATTACGGTGTTGTGTTAGGATGAGATGGTCATTAATTTTTATTTTAAGGTTATGTTTTTGTTGTAGGTTGTAGCATGTAAGTTATTGCTTTATTACTGTAAAATTTGATACAAAACTCTGGCAGAATGCAGGATTCCTGTTTATTCTACTTTGTATTTAATCAGTTATTTATGATCTATTTCAATAAATAATAGTGTAGCCTATCTGAATCCAATTTATTTATTTTTATATTAAGCTTAATTCATAAATTATAATGTAATGTAAAAGTAGACTACACTTCACTAACTTTTAGACTTTTATTAGGTAAATTTATAGGAAATAATCAAAATGTTACTACCGGCAGTTTCTCGTCTTGTAAGGAAAAATACTCGTTTAGTCTCGATACCAAATTCATTAAAAATATTTTATCAAAAGAGAAGAAAATCCTGTGTCATTTTAGGAATTGAAACTAGTTGTGATGATACCGGCTGCGCTATAGTAAATAATGACGGTGTGATATTGGGAGAAGCTTTGAACTCTCAAACAAATATAACTGTTGAGTAAGTATAACGCATATTATTATAGTGGGTTATCATAATTATTAGGACTAAGTTTATTATTATCAACTTCATTTTTATGTATATTGAAATTATACTTACATTTTATATGCGTACTTACGCCAATTTTATATTCCACAAAATAAAGAAACATTTTATATTTATATATTAGCCTATAATTATAGTTAAATATATATTAAGTTAAAATTATAAATTAATAGCAAAAAAGTGATTTAATAATAAGCAGTTCGTGATGGAAAACAACATAGAAGAATATTATAATAAGTAATTATGTAGGCCTAGGCTATAGTTTTTGTGAAGTTACTTCTATGGTTGCAATTCATTGGCAATCATATACTGTACCGTAATTATTATTATTAAATTATCAAGTTGTCAAGATAAAAATATTTAAGTAGGCTAAATTGGGGCACTTTAGTATATTGGCCACGGAATCCAGCATTCAGACCTACATAGATCGATAGAGGAGGTCAAGACGAGTTCAACCATGTATAACATTGTTGTCGATTTCAAAGGATTAGCTAAACAAACATAGCAGAAAGTTAAATTTTTCCGATTCTAATTTTTCATGGCTACAACAGGTATTAAAATGGTGTAATCTTATGTATAATTTGACGAGGAATCCAATAAACGTTTTTTAAAGCAAAAAACTTACTTTTTTGCAAATTGTTTTGCAATATCTCAAAAACTACTGGAGTTACGAACTTGAAACCAGTTTCATTGGATTCCTCGTCGAATTTCACATAATTTTACACCTGATTATTATTATTATTATTATTATTAGCGTATGGCTTTGAATGGTGGGGAGAGCCAAGGGTAGTTCCACCTCGCCGTATATAGTCCAAAGTTCCCTAATGGGAAACCGGACACTAAGGTTATAGTGAGCACAATACTTTAAATTTACACTTTTCACTTCGGAATAAAGTTTATTTTGATGTTAAAAAGTCCAAACATATACAAAACTGAAACAAAACACAAAACCACTAAGCCAAATTCAGAAAATATTGAATTTAGACAATAAATTTAGGGCCGAAAATTTATAGCACGTTACAATTTTGCCATGGCAACCAATTAAAACCTGATGTAGCCATAACATAATCTATATATATAAAAGCGAAATGGCACTCACTCACTGACTGACTGACTCACTCACTCACTCACATAACTAAAAATCTACCGGACCAAAAACGTTCAAATTTGGTAGGTATGTTCAGTTGGCCCTTTAGAGGCGCACTAAGAAATCTTTTGGCAATATTTTAACTCTAAGGGTTGTTTTTAAGGGTTTAAAGTTCGTCTTTTAGCATGTATATTCTTCTTCTCCCAATCTCTTGATTATAATTGAAATTTCCATATCATATGTTACTATAGAACTATAATCTAGATAGAGTACCTCTTCGAAACAGTTGTTAACTGGTAACTAAATAAATAATTTTGTCAGGTTGGCATTAAGTTGAGTTGACTTTGTTAGGTTGGCACCAAGTTGAAGATTTAATGCATTTATAGCGCAAAAATTGATTGGGCACTGCTACTTCAATCCTGGGAATATTATATTACTAGCCGTCAGGCTCGCTTCGCTCGCCATATCCGTTTAGCCAGACGTTTAGTCTGGACCCCCGACTGGATTATCCTAACATGATAAAAATGCAGGCGAGCGAAGCGAGCCTGCTAATCTCATTCTTGGACGATCCAGTCGGGGGTCCAGGGGGCGGAGCTAGACGGATATGGATAGCAAAGCGAGCCTGACGGCTAGTTTATTATAAAAATCGCTTTTTCCTATTAAAAAGAACGACTAGCAGTCAGATTCTTCCAATAAATGAATAAATAAATCACTCACTGTGACAACTAGATCTTTCAGCAGGTCCACCATCTTCTTGATTGTCAACCAGATCTGGTTGTCACAATGAGTGATTAATTCATTTCTTGAAAAAATCTGACTGTTTAATAGAAAAAAGTGATTTAATAATAAGCAGTTCGTGATGGAAAACAACATTGAAAAATTATAAAAATAAAAATAGAAAAAAATTTCAACTTTCCGTCATGCTTGTTTAGCTAATCCTTCAAAATCGACAACAATGTGATACATGGTTGAACTCGTCTTGACCTCTCCTATTGATCTACGTAGGTCTGAATGCTGGATTCCGCGGCCCATATACTAAAGTGCCCCAATTTAGCCTACATAAATATTTTTACCTTGACAACTTGATAATTTAATAATAATTTACTTTATATGATTGCCAATGAATTGCAACCATAGAAGTTACTCTACAAAAATTGTAGGCATACATAATAACTTATTATACTTAGTGCAGCCGGCTAAATATCCTCTCTTATTTGAACTTCCTCTATCACATTTAATTTGTTTTTGTTTGACAGAATGGGAGGAGTGATGCCAATATTGGCTAAGGAACTGCATGAAAAGAACATTGAAAATGTTGTAAATAAAGCATTAAATGCAGCCAATATGAGTGTTGAGCATGTTGATGCTGTAGCTGTTACGACAAAGCCTGGTAAGCTTACTTTATAGTTTTATCATCCTACCTTATTGCTTTAGCTTCAAAATCAATATTCTACGTTTGTGATTACTGTATTAAATTTCTTTTAAGATTTCCATTCTAACTTAAATCAGCCTAATAAACTTTATGAAGCACTTCTTTCACTTTTACATGAGTACTGATTCTTCAAGTGCCGGTTGCACAAAAGCCGGTTAAATTTTAACGGTGATTAATTCCCCGAGAATCAATCAGAGAAGCGGTCTTACAAAAAAGGCCTTCTCTGATTGGTTTTCATGAAATTAATTACGGTTAAAATTTAACCGGCTTTTGTGATACTGGGCCTAAGTCTGGACACTTTCCGGGCGCTGTGCATCATCTATGTAGCACATAGTTAGTACCTCTTTTGTTTGACTTTTCCATACTCTAATTCTCTTGATAACTTTCATAAGTGCTAAGCATGTATAGGGAGAAAAATAAAATGTATAGAATTAAACAAGGTTAACATATTAAAAATCCCTTAACTTTAGGGGTCAGCATACAGTGGAAAGAGGAATGAAAGTTCTATTTTTTGTTTTGTATCTCAAGAAGGGTCGACTCTTGTAAAAATGCTTCTGATGGAAATTAAAGCCGAGTAAATTTACTACAGTTCAACATTAGTATTTTCGAATTTTGTTTTGAAATTTATAGTTTTTAAGATACCGGTATAGCCTAAGCCGCTGAAAATTGGAAACTTCCTCCTCCCCTCTTTTTTGTTAATTAGCTGCTTGGACTGCTGCTTGTAGTTTTCATAATCATTAAAAAAACTGTTAAGAAGAACATTTTATAACATTAAATGTTCTCCAATTTGCTTATTTGATTATAGTTTATCTTGTAAATTTCTGAGTTATATGGGGTTTTAGAGCTTAGACATTCACCTTATTTCAACGATTTTCAAGAAATGAGTTAAATTGATAGCTATTGTATAAATATAAAAGACGAATATATATTTTACAATAGCAGACATAAAGGCAAGTTGTTGAATTACTGACGACATCCACTTGAAATAATAATGATAGTCATTGAGACTATGTAACAAATTAGAAAATACATTCTCTGAGAGAGGAAATAATACAAACAATTAGGCTTCTACAAGATTGCTTTTCATTGGCTGTGTTTTTCTTTCAAACTGTGACTGGTTCATTTATAATGTTCATTCTTAATAAAGCAAATACTATGATAACGAAGATATATCTGAATACCACCTACCAATATACAATGATACTAATAATAATCGTAACGCTAATAATATACTAAGTTAATTTTACAAAACATCACAGACATTTTCTTTTGTTCATATTTTTTTTAATTTTTTTTCTTTTTTCATTTTTCTTTTGTTTTTTTTATTCATTTATTTTTTTCTCATATTATTTTTTTTTATTTTTCTTTTCTATTATTATTGTTTATTTTTTCTTTTTTAGTCTGTTTTATACTTTCAATTTATACAATACAAAATTTATTATTTTCACATTGTTCATTTATGCGACCATGTACATTGCCTGGTACCTTACCTTTGAATTCAATTATACAATGCAAAAATACTCTACAAAGTGTGATTTGAAGTTTTAAATCTTTTACATTTTTTAAAAAAGAACCAGAAGGGCTACTCCCAACAGTGGAGCGCGCTTAGGGCGCTGGCAACTGCACTGGCACACAAAGGAAGACATTCAACACTTTACATGAAGGGTTACCTTATTGTCCTGCTGCTCCAGTCGCTGATAATAAACAAAATTTGGGGCATGTAAGTTTACATTATTTGGGGCTGATAATTAATTTAATAGTAAGAAGATTAAAAACGTAAGAAAAGTAAAAAGTAAGAGATTCTCAATTATTAATAAATTACAACATTAAAATACCTCACAATCAATAAATTTTACTCTGTTAGTAAGACGGGCAGCAGAAGACACTTTTACCGACAAATTATCACACAACCTGACAATTCTCAAGCTGGTGATGACACAAGATACATAAACTCGCCTTTGGATTATTCTTAAATATAACCTTACAATATAATAAAATTTGGATCACGGTATTTATAAGTATTTCATGACAAATATAAATGACTCATTAAGTATTTTGATAGGGCTATTTGAATGATTAATTACAGAAAATTACTAGTACCCTTATTACATTTTATATCAAACACGAAAAGCTTTTCAAAAGACACTTGATAATGGCAATATCGCCGAAACTAGTCGTGTTTGACAAATTGTAATAAGGTTACTAGTGGTTCTCTGTAATTATAAATTACTGAATACAACACTATAATACAATTGAATAATTTTGTTTATATTTTGCGTTCCATGTGGGTCGTTGGTTGATTAATGAACCTTGGCGTAGTGACTCCTTCAGTGATGACTATAACTTGAAGAAGAATCCTTGATGATGAAGATTGTAGCCTATTTCAGGTGGAGTGTCCCGACGAGATAGAGAACGGCGATGTGATGCTCTCTCCAGGACAGAAGGTCTTGAAGTGGGGGCGACATCCCTTTGAATTATTTCTACTCTCGAAGTCTTGAAGGTTGGTGATCCGGCAGAAAAATATTGAAGTGAGAATCTTCAGTCATTCATGAAGCAAGAATCTTCAGCCACTTGTGAAGCCAATCACTCATAGACAGCAGGGTTTTAAAGTAATTACATAGGCTTGATATTTGAGTAACATTGTATGGTCCCGTATATAGAGATGAAAAATGAAGGAACTTGTTGGTCAACTTTTTAAGGGCATCAGACGTTTTGGGCATCATACATGTTATCCATCATCAACAATTGCTGGGTCAAAGCATGGGGCAGGGGCAGGATGATATCGTAAGAATTATCAAAGTTTGGAATAGAATTCAAAATTTGACTTAATTTGTTTTCCTTTGGTACGCCGCTTACATTAGCTAAACTATTCTTCTCCGTGTAGATCAGCTTGTGCTTGGAATACTTGATTAGTGAGCTGTGAACTGGCAGATTTAGTTGAATAATTGTTTTCAACAACTAAACTTCTTTTTCAATCTTATCGACTTTGTAACGAGTTGTGTTGTCTCCATTTTCTCAAGCTTTGAGTAGATGGCTAGATCATGATCTATAGTGGTATTCAGCATATCCTGTACAACGCTTGTAAGGGTGGCAAACTTTATCACCCTCATTTCGTTCCGAAACGTGTATCCCTATTGTCTCTCGAGTCCATTCCATCTGATTGTTGGTATATTTCATGTTCTCCACATTGCTTTCAATGACTTCATTTCGTAAGCTTCCACCCTGGATTAACACTATGAATTGGAAGCTCTCCTGCATTCTGTCTAATCTTATACCCATGCTCAAGTGTCCTTCCTTCATTATTTCTATCAGACTCGTTTCTAGACTCCTCTGATGTGCTCTCTGTTCTTCACCCAATTCTTTTAGGAAATCGAGCATAGTATGAAGGTAATGCTTGATTTAGTTGTTGACTTCGTATTTCGGCAGCTTTGGGAGGAGAAGGCGGGTTTTCATCAACTCCATTGACTGTGTTGGATCAATCCATAGCTGTGTTGGGTTGGCCTTCTGCGTGCTGTGTGACGTTTTCCCGTGGAGCAACGCATTTTATGGCGGTCTGTCTGGTGGGCGATGCTCCCTCCTGAAGTATCCCTGCCCCATCAAGGAGTGTGGATGATGATTGATGTTGTACCTCTTGCGTGAATACCTTGGACGTCAGACTGCTGGCTCGTAGAATTTCGCCGCAGGTTGTTGATTGCTCTTCGGATGTACTGAAATCAGTGGTCGATCCATCCGCCATTATTCTGTACGTTTCAGATGAATGAAGAAGCGAACAAGGTGGAGGTTTCAGCAACGATAATTGAAGAGCATAATGAAGTAGTTTCCAAGTGTATAGAAGGGATGTTGCACCTGTTGCGTGAATAATTGCTTCGGTCGTCAGACTGCTGGCTCGTAGAATTTCGCCGCAGGTTGTTGATGGGTCTTCGTCTGGGCTAAAATCAGTGGTCGATCCATCCGCCATAATTCTGTACATTTCAGATGAATGAAGAAGCGAACAAAGTGGAGGTTTCAGCAACGATAATAATTGAAGAATACAATGAAGTAGTTTCCAAGTGTAGTGAAGTGAGATGTGTGAAGTGATTTCAATAGTGAGTTGATTGCGGTGTGCAGCGGAATATCATCCAGGGTAGTGCTTATTTTGGCTTCAATACAATAATCGATGCCACGAAGTCTTCTGCCCACATGAAACGCAAATGATAGGCCCTACTTATAATATAACTCAATATTAAACAATGAAACGTTAGTATAGTATGCTTTACATTTATTTTAATTTTTTGATTATTCAAATTATTATTGGATCGTTGCAGTTTGCAGCTCAATACATTTAATAAACGGTTATTAAGGTAATCGATTTAATATACATATATTGTTCATATCATCGCAAACTTCTCATATTAACTCTTCACATGGGCTAATTCTCTTATGATATCTCAGTTCGATTCAATATGTCTAATATAGGGTATCGTATAGCTTCAAAATTATTATTTATATTGCAGCAAATAATAGACCCTACTCATAATATAACACAATACTATCTGAAATTTAATAAAACGTAATCATAACATGCTTTAGTTTTCATTATTTGATAACTGAAATAATTATTGGATTTTTGCAGTGTGCAGCACAAGGTGTAATAACCGGTTATTAAGGTAATCGATGTAATATACACAAAATGGCGGCATATTGAACATTTTACCAATTCATTGAAATTTTCAATTTCTGGAAAATTGTAATGAATTGGTAAACTTTTCAATTTCTGGGAAAATAAATTAAATTTCTGGGAAATTGAATAATTTTAAATTTTACACAGTTTAGGTTCTAGAAATATTCTGGGGAAATTTCAGCTCACTAACCTTCGTAGACCAAAATAGCGGCATATTGAAACGTATAAACCTCTTCGTGGGACACGGTGGTGTACATATACTGTTCATATAATCGAAAACTTCTCATATAAACTTTTCACATAACTTATAATAATTCTCATATAATATCTCAGTTGAATTCAATATGCCTAATATAGAGTATCGTATAACTATAATTTATAATGTAGGCGCTTGTAAGACTTCTGTAATAATCATTATATCTGTAATAATATTTTTTTTCTCGCTTATATAATTTCCTCTTGAAATCCAATTCAAATTTAATATGACTATAAGCTATAACAGAAACATCCTACTAATTTCCAAAGGCGACTTCTCTCTCAGTATAATGTGTTCTCTAATTTTTGCGACAACTTAAGTTGAATTAAATATTAAAATATTGTAATTCAATTAGATTTGAATGAATAATCAATTTATAATAGTCAGTGATATTTATCATATACAGTAGAACCTCTATAATTCGTAGTTGACGGGACCAAGCGTTTACTAAGAATTATAGAGGCTATAGTGGAGGAGGAGGAGGAGGAAGAGACTAATTATGGATTGTGATGAAGAAATCATTTGAATTGTAGAATGTTGAATATTTGATGAGCAATCACATTTATATTATGGATAAAAATTGTGAGTAGCTTTATATAAAAATACTTATAAAATTTAAATTTGAAATTTTCAAAAAATATTGACGATTTTAAACGAAAAATTTTTAGAATCAATGTATTGCCAGATTTTTAAATATTCAATCAACTCAATTTTTTTCGTTGGATCCTAGATTTTTTATTGCAAGGTTTTCATTTCTGGTAGATTAGCACACAACACGATCCATAATTAACTTTCACAAACTGATTAACGAATTCTTCACGCTTACGTTCGATACTGTACTGAATCGAACTGAATATTTTCTCAGTAGACAGAATTAATTTCACCTAAAAAACCTAGACCGGAATTTCTAGAGATTTACAGTAGTTAGTTTTGTAATCACGTTTCCCTTCCATGGTGTATGAATAAATCCAGAAAATACGAATTATAGAGAGTTCTCGCATATAGAACTACGAATTATAGAGCTTGACGATAAGCCAGCGCTTGAGTTTACGACGAATTATCGAGGGGACCGAAATAAATTGCTTTACTATGAATTATTATTGAGGTTTTTTCAAAGGACCGAGCTTTTACTACGAATTATGGAGGATTACGAATTATAGAGGTCCGAATTATTTAGGCTCTACTGTAGTATTATAAAACAACCTACTTATTTCCAAAGGCGACTTCTCTGTCAGTAGAGTGTGTTCTCTAATTTTTCAACTGTAATAGAAAGTGGAATTAAATATTCAACCACTTGAATTTAAATGAATAATAAATCTTTAATAATCAGTGATATTTGTTTAATATATAGCATCATAAGATGAAAAATTTAGTTTGAGAAAATCCTGGTCTTTTTCCTGTTAAAGATGAAATTTTTCATTAAATTTAAATTTTTCTAGTGAGGCCTTGCCCTTCACAAAATTTTCCTGATTGACGATTCACTATTTGTCAAGCCAATCAAGGCACCTAAGAGTATTCTAATAAACTAATTTAAGCTAATTTATTATGGAACGGACTCACCAAATTTATATGCCCTTGGAGAAATTTCCTTTTCTTAGTCGGTAGAACATCAGGACAGTCAACTCATAGTACACTCATTACCACTGATAAATAATTCTTCACACCGAATTCAAATTCTTGTTATAGGACAAAACCGTCCTTACTCAACGAAAGCAACAAGAAGAGAGAAGAAAAATTAGCTTGATAGAAACTTCTCAAAAGTTTGAGGGAAACGCCTGAGAGAAACTCCTAAATGGAGGGGGGTTATCAGTTCTGCCAGTCACAGGATGAGGAAAGTTTTATGAAACTCTTGAGAAAAACAGAATTCAACTGCCGGCTCATTGATAAAAATTAATCATTTGAGGTAACTGGCCTGTACCCGTACAATTCCTATCTCCTCTTATCGTATCGCTCATTATCTTACAATTTCCTGGCTCTACCAGCCGGCTCAATAGATGTGAAATCATTAAAAATTCTTTCCCAGTAAAAAAATAGCATTTTAATTCTTTTATTATTAAAAAATCCTGCAATGGTGTCACTCAAAGTTGACATATTGACTATTCCCATAGAGAGAAGTTAGCATAAGCTATCTTTTCTCTGTGCTATTCCTAAAACAACTTGAATAAAGCAATACTGTACATCTTCTCCATCACCCTCCAATAATAATTGCTGTGCTGAGTACTTGATTATCGGACATTACCTTTCATCCTAAAATGCAACGGTGAAATTCACTTGAAACTGTCAACATTGGTTGAATGAGAAGCATTCATTCTATTCATATGGAATGCTGTCAGTTTAAAGTGAATACTACAATGGAAGCTAGGAGATAATAGTAGTTTTAGTATTATTTTCATGATTGAAAAATATTCAACCTTAGGATAAATAGCAGAAAACCTTTTTCACGAAGAAAGTAATTGAATTGGACAATTTGTTTTGTTTTGTAGGTATAATTGTATCTCTATCCGTTGGAACTAGCTTTGGTAAAAAGATGTGTCAGGAATATGGAAAACCGTTGATACCAATTCACCATATGCAAGCGCATACATTAACTGCACGGATCGTACAACCAGTAAGTAAGTTCATGTCTGCTGTCTTCCTTTTGTATTGTTTTTATAATCAAGAAATCTTCAGCAAACAATTAATAAAGCATTGTATAAGTGTTGTAATATAGCCCATTACACTGTTCAATAAATATTAAAAAATCTGGTGTGGTACACTCACACAACTTTCCTTCCTCATTGAACTGTAAACCTCATTCTTAAACGAGAATAATCTAGGGGAATAACATAATGACGTTTGGCGGCTGTTTTCAGAGTACATTTTCCTTTGTGTAATATTGTGAAATTTCATGATTTTTTAAAGTCGTCAAAACAACTGTTCTACAGATAAAATATCTTGATTATGTCTTCTTTTCAATAAACTGCTCTACCTACCTACCTCATGCACAAGAAGGAGGTTACAAAGTCCATTTCTCAAGGATGGGGTGGACCCCCTGTTAGTTTCCCGGAAGGAGACTCATGCCAGTTGATAGATCTGATAAATAACTATATAGAGTATGAAAATGAAAAAAATGGTCAAGTCATTTTTGAGAAAATCATGTCAGAAATTCAACTAAATCCATTTTTCTCAAAAATATTTCGGAGCTCCTGCAATTCTCCCAGAAATGAGACTCATGGCAGTTGATAGGGCTCATAAATAGCTATTCAGGGTATAAATTTGAAGAAAATCGTTATAGCCGTTTTCGTGAAAACCGTGAAAAACATGGTTTTTTAGTCATTCGCTATTTTGATTTTTATTTTATTGAATTTTTTACTGTCGGATCCTCATGGTACAAGGACCTTAAGTTTAAAATTTCAAGTCAATCGGCTAATTAGGAATTTATTCATCGTGTTCACAGACATACACACACACACGCACAGTCCAACACCCAAAAATCATGTTTTTGGACTCAGGGGACCTTGAAACCTATAGAAAACTTGAAATTAGGGTACCTTAATTTTTTTTGGAAAGCAATATTTTCCATACCTATGGTAATAAGGCAAGGAAAGTAAAAATTAGTGGAATAGACTGTTTCATTTTCATAGTTTATCCTTGAAGCTTGAGGTAAATGAATGATATCTTATAGTATTTCTTAATACACGTTTCATACAAAGGGTCGTGATTTTAAGTTGTATACATATTCTACACTATAGTGTGATTCACGTTTTAAAGTCATCTGATTAAAATTGGTTTGCTAACCTTGTCTCTCATTGGACAAAGCAGATAACTACATCCTTTTTCAACTCCGCAGCATTGCAAAATTACCAGGAGTTTTTGAGAGCTATGTAGAAATATGATGATTTGCCAAAATATCTAATCTCAATTATAAAAATATATAAATGTTGATAAATAAAATATTTTTGAGGTTGAATTGATCATTATTAACAAGAATCAACTATTGATATTGGATCAGATAGAAGTTATTCCGAGATGACTTGAATCATAACTATCTACCATAATGGAAGACTGTGAAAAAGGAAGATGACAACTATGCTTTCCTATGCAATCCACTTCATTGAAAAGTGAATTTCACTTGGCCTATATGATCAAATCATTTACTTGGTATACACCGGCTCAAACGTTTATTAACAGATTACATCCAACAATATTGAAAGTTACAAAGATGTTGGATGATGAAGAAGAAACCAATATATTATCAGAATGCGCCTACAATACAAGCTTCATAAATACCAATTCAACTCTATAGTGAGGTCCACGTTATAATGGCAGTGTGTGATTTGCAATAGTGTTGCTATCCTTGTCTATCGTTCAATAAAGCAGATAGCGCTATCTCTTTCACGCATTGCGATGTTGCCACATCGTACATCAACAATGTAGAAATTCAACTAATTGACAAAATATTTAATCTCAATCATGAAAATTTATCATTACATCTTCAAAAAATATATTTTCTTGACAAATAGAATATGATTAACTATTTTCAACAATAATGAACAGTTAAATTCATCAGATAATATCGGGGCACCGAGCTTCGCTCGTTATTTTTATTATTGATAAAAAGAACACAATTCACTAAAATGATCGTGTTTAAATTTTACAGCTGGCTATAAGTCAGCTTATGAATTTCGGGGATGCGATATTTTGATTTTCCACAGAATCACTCGCTCACTTTTTACTATCCACAGGCTGAAAGTCTCAGCTGTTTCAGCCAAAGATGAATTATCCTTTTAATGTCGTTCAGCGAGTTTTCCCAGGGATGAGACCTAGTGCAATCGAATTTTTATATCATAAACCTACTATGTTCCAAATTTCGTGAAAATCGTTAGAGCCGTTTTCGAGATCCGTTGAACATAAATATACACCCATATAACCACATGACCAGATAACCACATAACCATATATATATATATATATATATATAAATCGAAGCCTGCCAATACATGAGGATATACAAGATGCCAATCAGAGCCGTCTGCAATCTCGTAAGCCACCGGTTAGGACGGCAATTACAGCCTTAGATTCAGGTTTCCGTTTAACTGAGGCCTGGCAACAAGCGTGGTCAGCAAAGCAGAACATTGACATCCCATTTGTAGCCAAAAGGCCACCAGGCTTCGATTTGCCTCGTAAAACATGGTCGGCATTGAATAGGGTACGAACTCATCATGGTAGATGTGCCTATCTGATGCATAAGTGGGGGAAGGCTGACTCCCCTTTCTGTGAGTGTGGAGCAGTCCAGACTGTGAGACACATAGTGGAGGAGTGTCCCAGATCAGCATACACGGGTGCACATGAAGATTTCCTGGTGGCAAAACCAGCATCAATAGCCTACTTAAATACCCTGGAAGCATGCCTCTAATTTCCAGGTCAAAAGTGACTAAGATATTTTCATTCGTTTTATATATGAATTTTCTATTGTTTTCTTTTTTTCGAATTTTGTGATCATAAATGTGTTGTGTATACTGCCATACGCTAAATAAATAAATATATATATATATATATATATATATATATTATATATATATATATATATATATATAGAGAGAGAGAGAGAGAGAGAGAGAGAGAGGGAAATTGCTCGCTTAATATAATAGGATACTAGTATCAGCTGTTTGGGTGGCAAGTCTGAGATCTGGCAACCCTTTTCTCCTATCTTCCTAAACTGCCATTATAACGTGGACCTCCCTATAGACACAATCACACACGTATAAGTGCTTCGTTGGTCAAGTCTGCTAACTTCGCTTTCGGTAACGTTGCTATTGAGTATCTGTCTGCTATTGAGTTTCTGATGATACGTGGATTTGGGTTTCAATTTCAGATCGAGTTCCCATTCTTGACTTTGCTCATCTCTGGAGGGCATTGTTTATTGGCAATCGCTCAATCACCTGTCAAGTTTCAACTTTTGGGGCAATCACTTAATGATGCTCCTGGAGAGGCGTTAGATAAGGTAAATCTAGTTCATTTATTGTTTGTTTATTCCTCATGTATTTTTCTCTATCTTTTTATCCGTAAATATGAGCCAATGCCTATAAGAATCATCGATATTTTCATTCATAGCCAAAGAACTGTTAATGACCAATTGAATGTAAGGGTGAATGAAAGTAGAGATAGTGCATATTCCATATAATTTTTAAAAATGTATAAGATTGTGGTTCAATTAAGGATGTTGATGAAGATGAAGTAACTATTGCAACAAACTCAACCTCATATCATTACTTCAGATTGATTTGAGATGTTAATTATGAAATGGCACATAGGCGTATAGATGTATTCGACCACCGCTTAGTTGGTATGATTCTATAGATAAACAAATGATTCGTCTGTAAAATACTAGTAGTTCTGTGGACAGTAGACCTCACGCAGTTTTATCATTCACAAGAACCTGATGTCACCTGTTCTAGTTGATTCAGTTGAATCACAATTCACAGTTGAATAATAATTTACTCTTAAAAACTGTTATTTGTTTTCTCCAAGATCAAATCTAACTTATGTTAATAAACTCAGTTCACGTTTGAATTTGTATCCCATATGATAATTTATCCAGTTCCGTGATAATCTTTCCATCTGATAAAAATATTTCTCAACTATTTTAAAATTAATCTTTTTCAATCAAGAATATTATAATTTCTTCAGCATTATTTAGTTCATTTAATCATTTTTTATTTTATTTTCAATCACCTATTAATTTTTTTCAAATGTGAGAATACTGATACTGATGGGCACGCATCATAAAAAATATTGAAACCCTACCTTATAGAAATAGACACGGCCATACATCTGTGTAATGCATGCCATGAATATTATTATAAATAATTCTATAGTCTAATTAATCCTATCTTCAAAGTAGATGATATATATTGATATCAGAGTATTGAGGAATTCATTTTCTTTTAATATTATCCATAAAATGCAAAATTTCAAAAAACCTCTTGAAAAAGGAATATTCCTGCCAAATCTCATCGAATTCTATCAACGTGTTTGGCAGTAAACGCGTTACATGCAGACAGACAAAAGAGAATCCGAGTTAAAACATAGACCTCACTACGTTCGGTCAATTATTAAAAGAACTCTGAAGCTTGGTGAGGGAACGGTCAGAGTTCGAGTGGAACTGTTGGAACAAACTTCTTACTCCTTTAAATTTTTCAATAAATTGTTCAAACATAGAAATACAAATAACGGTTATTCGATCTCTACCTGACAATCGTATTTCTATGGCTCGTATCCCCTACACCAATACTCAGAAAAGCGTTGGTTTCTTTGTAAATTCGCATACAGATAAAAATCAAATGCAAAAGTAAATTTTGGCATAATCCACCTAATATCTTCAACAAAAAACTCAAGCTATAAGCATCATCAGCACAGTTATTGGTGAGAAGATTGCTGATAATTTTTAAATTTCTAGCTTATACAGAGTTGGGCAGGGAGGTATGGATGATTTGAAATAACAGTTACACACTTTCTTCTTAACGAAACTTAAATTTTTTTAGTGTGTATCTTTGATGTTGCCATTATAAAAATTAAAGGGGGAAAAATTGAACCATTGACTATGTGCGAAAAATAAAATCTATTTTTTATGGGGCTACCTAAAAACACGCGTATACATAAACAAACCACGAACCCTTGAAGCCCTGAGTGAAACAATAACACAAGAAATTCGAGCGGTACCACGTGCAATGCTTCAGAGGAGTACGGACAACTTCTCACAACATGAATATAGTATGAATGAAGAATCTTATAAATTGTAAATGTAGGCCTACTTGACCTTGTTATACAATTTGTTTTGTAATGCCAATGACAAATTTTTAATTGATTTAACTGATTTAATTGATAAACATTTAATTTGATTCGTCTATAGGAATGTAAGGACAAAAATGTACAACATTTAATACATTTTATTTTTGTACGTAATAAATGTTTTAATTTTTTCCTCTTTAAATTTTTATATTGGCAACATCCAAGGTACACACTGAAAAAATGAATTTTGATTTTCATTTAAAAATAAGTGTGTAACAACTGTTATTTCAAATCATCCATAGCTCCCTGCCCAACACTGTATATATTTTTGGACGAAAATTGAACTTGAACGTTTTACAGTAGAAACATAACCTATTATTATTTTTTTTATTCATTATCAAAATTTGGAAATGGAATAGTTTTGTGCCAAGCCTGTTGTTCCTTCCTAATAATATTTATATGATTTGTGATTTTATCTACAAATACATGTATAATTGAACTGTTTGACAGGTGGCTAGGCGGCTGAAACTGCGATTCGTTCCAGAGTTTAGTAAGTGTAGCGGCGGAGAGTCGATTGAAAGAGCTGCTCGGAAAGGTTACCCCGTCGTGGACTACATAGT
Source organism: Nilaparvata lugens (assembly GCF_014356525.2). Lineage (NCBI taxonomy): Eukaryota > Metazoa > Arthropoda > Insecta > Hemiptera > Delphacidae > Nilaparvata > Nilaparvata lugens. Next base: position 75,058,968 of record NC_052506.1, read on the forward strand.
TCCGCCGATGCTCTCATACAGAGACTGCAATTTCAGTTTCTCTGGAATGAAGCAGAGAGCCACGCAACATATTCTCAAAATGGAAGGGAAACACGGTTAGTTACGAGGATAGGCTATTTCGAAAAGTAGACTGTTGCTAAAGTCCGTCCGTGAGATTACTTTTAACACGGCTCTTTCTCGAAGACGGAGAGGTCTGATGCTCTATCCTCCAATGATCACTCACACTACTAGCATCATTCTAACGCGTCGCGCTAACACTCCCCTCCAGTTATTTCCTGGCATTGTTCCAAAATCATTTACTGGTCAGCAGGTATATGGGTTTGTGTAATTACGGAGATATGTTCATCACAAGAACGTAAAGAAAAATGATACGGCGCATCCAAATGTGCTCAGGATGACCGTCTCTGTCTATGCTACAAACTGTGGAAGGAGGAATGGGTTTCTCCTCTTCATGTTAAAAGTAATATCTCACGGACTTTGGTAATATTGTGAAATTTGTGATTTTTACATCTATACTGATATAATGGCCCATATGAATAAAACAAGAGCAAATGATCATGAACAAAAGCATGGAGCATAAGGTTTTGCCCATGAGCAAAAGGTAGAAGCAAAAGCATTTACTCATTTTTATATCAACCTTATACTCTTACCTTCTGCTCCTGAACTCTGGAGCAAATGCTCACGTATTTTAAAGATTTCTCATCAGCTGATTCGCTTTTGTAGCCTTACTTTGTTTTTATAGCTCACGGAAGCGCTAAATATGCAAGTAGGGTGCACCGCTTGTGTTTGCGTCGTCTGCTCTGTTTTCTATTTATGAGTTTTAGGTTAGTTGAGTTTAGAATTTTGAAATAATAGCGTGAAAAAAATGTCATATCAATAATAATCTTCAGCATATTCTTATAATATCAATAGCCTTCTTATAATCGTCTACACTCTCATCTTCTTAAATGCCTATTTCCTATTTTGTTATGGCTATCTTCATAACAGGTACAGCTATCTTTTGTATTTATTATTTTTTAGGGATAATGGTTATATATATCATGGTTGAATCTAAAAAGAGTTTTATAGTTCTCAACTATTGGTTGTGATCGTATCTGGTATAGTTTCCTCTTCCTCATACGAATTAGTTGAGCCATTTTACTTTGATCAAAAGGTGATAAGCTGCTCTAGACTAGACTCACCTTTTTTGAAGCATTTGCTTCAAAAGTTGAGCAAATGCTCTAGTTTATTCATACAATTTTGAGCCAAAGCTTTTACTTTTGAGCAAATGCTCAAACTATTTTTTTGATGAGCATGAGCAAAAGGTTTTGCTCACGTTTATTCATAGAAAAAGAAGCAAATTCTCAATATTTTAGAAGTATAAGCAAATGCTCAACTTTATTCATATGGCCCAATGTCTCCAAGTTTCAAGTTTTTATTGGGCCAGTTGAACATAGAAGTTACATATAGCCAAGTCACAATTCACATTAGAGAAACATACAATAAATTGCACAGATACAATACATACAATAGACAATAATAAATAAAATAAAACAGATCAGTAAAAGCAAATTTACAATTAGATCAGTTAATTTAGTCTCCTGTACTTGGGTATCTATAGACAAAAAAAAGCATTATATTAAATTGACTAGGGTGTTGTTATCAGCAGTAATGAATTCCTCTACTGAGTAAAATTGATTCACAATCAACCAGGATCTAAGTACTTGGAGAAAACGTTTATTCGGCAAGGATCTAACTTGAGTTGGTAGCAAGTTATGGAATTTGTAGCCTATCACAGGGTAGCTCGACTTGGACTTTTCAAGTCTGCATCTTGGTATATATATATATATATATACTCTCACGGTTTCTTGTGAAGTGACTGTGAATGTCATTGCTCTTTGGTAGCCTATCCTGCATCTGATGTATATCCTTCAAACATTGATAGATGAACTCATTAATGACGGATAGAATGCCATTCTTAGATAGAAGGGGCTTACAGTGATCTAGATAGCCCGCCCCAGAAATCACCCGGACCGCTCTCTTCTGAATTAACAGAACTTTAGAAGTGCTAGATGCATGACCCCACAATTTCAAACCATAACTCATCCTCGAATGAAAAAAAAAAAAGAAAAATAGGCCTGTCTGACCACCGAAATTGGCAGTTCATACATCAGCCTTCTCAGTAGATAGACAATGCTGCTGAGACTGGAGCACACCATGTCTATATGAGGTTCCCAGAGTAACTTGGCATCAAGAGTGAACCCCAATAGTCGGACCGGCTGCAAATACTCACTGACATCAGATAGAGAGAACAATATACTTTGGGTTTTTGCCTCATTCAGAGACAATCTGTTTAGTGAGAACCAATCACGAGCTTTATCATACAGCTCCATCACATCTGCTTTAGCTTGGGTGACACTCTTATTTGCAGAGAACAAGGAAGTGTCATCCGCATAGAACAGCACATTTCCCGCTAGATAGTAGTGCAAATCATTTATTGCTACAAGAAAGAGTAATGGGCCTAACAATGAGCCATGTGGCACACCCCGTTTTACCAGAAGAGGAATTGAGCACTGATCATTCCAATGTACAATCTGTTTTCTCTCAGAAAGGTAAGACTCAAACACCCGAATTGCGCATTCCTGTAAGCCATAATGCTCCAATTTCTTTAAAAGAACTGTATGAGGAATACAGTCGAATGCTCGTGAAAGATCACATAGAATTGAAAAAGTTGATTTCCGCTCCTCAAAAGAATTGATAATCGATTCTAACAGTGATTCCACAGCCATGACAGTAGATTTTCCCTTCCTGAAACCAAACTGAGAAGGAGCCAGGAGGTCATGCTCCTCAAGGTATTTATACAGTTGTGCAAATATGATTGCCTCAAATATCTTTGCAAAAACAGGAATTATAGAAATTGGTCTGAAACTTGAGGTGTCACAATATGGACCCTTCTTGTAGACTGGAACTGTTCTGGAGATTTTGAGTTGTTCAGGGAAAGTACCGCTAGCTAAACAGTTGTTTATACACAATGCTAATATGGGTGCAATAATAACTATCATCTGCGAGCAAATTTGGGGTCATGCCATAAATATCCTTACAATTGGAACTTCTGAAACCTAAAACCGCTTCAATTACATCTTGAGCACATACAGGACTCCAGGTGAATTCAGAAACTATGGCAGGCATGTGAGTAAACTGAATAGGTTCACCGTCATTTGGTATATCATTCACAATCTTCTCAACTGACTCAAGAAAATAATTGTTGAAGTCATCTGCTGTGGCAAATGAGTTGTTGGTCTCTTTTGATGATGGTCTTATTTTGTTTATAAGGGTCCAGGCAGCTTTTATTTTATTACTAGACTCCATAATGAGTTTTGCGTTTGCTTCCAATTTTGTTTCCCTAATTTTATTGCGATACCCATGTCTAAGATTCTTCAATACAATGTTCAGATTAGGGTTTGTTTTACACATGTCACTTACCAACAGAATAAGCTGTCTCAGTTCTTCAAGTTCTGGAGTGAACCAATCGCAACTTGGACGGGTTGGACCACCCCCCAGTCGACCAGCATCCCTCCCCGATGATGAGAAAACCCTTTTAGTCTTCACAGGAAACAAAGAATCAAAAAGTTCCTTAAAACTACAAAAGAAAAACGTAAACCCCTCCCTTGCTGACAACGTTGAAATCATATTAAACCAGGGCTCAATTCGATCCTGTAGTGAAGCACAAAAAATCTGAAGACAATTCTCATTAAATGATCGATACTGGATAGTTTTGAGTGTTTTACCCCGTCTATAGAAAGCCAACCGAGCTCTCAGAAGGATATGTTTGTGGTCTGATATTTGATCCTTGCTAACATTCACAGTGAAACAATCCGGATCTAAGTTTGTTACAACTGAGTCAAGAGCTGAGCATCCTCTTGTTGCCTCACTTATTAAACTTGTCAGCCCAAACCCCTGCAAAACATTCAGAAACACCCTGACATCCCTTGATGAATAAATTGCATTGAAATTATGGTCAGTTCCAATCAACACATAATGACCCACAGACAGTGCATAAGAAATACAAAGCTCCAACTTATCAAAAAACAGGTTTGCATCCCCTCTAGGAGACCTATACATCTACATCACTATGAGTGATAGCTCAACAATATAAAAACCTGCAAATTCCGCCGAAACTACCACACAGTAAGTTGACAAGACAATTCTTGTACATCCATTTCAATCCAATCTGAGAATGAAGTAAATTTACAATCTTGAATATTTTCTGCATAGTTCTAGAATCTGGCCTGCCATCCTCAATTAATTTTGATTTTTTTAATTTCAATATTATCCACCAATATGATTGGTGGATGAATTCCCAATATGATTGCTATGAACCGAAAGAGTGATAAATCTTATATTCATTATATACCGTGTTTTATAGGTTTCCAATCTATTAGAAGATTTTTAAAATACTATAATGATCTACACATTTATATGATTATCATTTGATTATCAATGTTGTGATTGGCACAAGTAAACAAGTATGATCTTCGATAGTTTCATTATTCAAATGTTGTTCATTTTTCAATGATTACACACATTATCCTTGAAAATACTTGAAAATCATAAATGTACCTAAAGTATATTCGATTACTTATTTAATATTATATTTTTCTGAAATAAGCTTCTTATTCATTGTTATATTATAATTTAGACACTCGTATTATCATGTACTCATCGTTATGTTTCTAATATTTGACAGACATAATGGGCAGCACACTTATTCCAGATGCGTACGACCTGTGTGCCTCCTTTCTGCACACAATGGCTACTCATCTCTGTCATCGAGTACAACGAGCTATCATGTTTGCAGACCTAAAAGCACTCATACCACCAGATAGGCGAGTGCTCGTAAGTTCCAATTTACACTATTCCAACTGTTACCTTTTCAATCTCTATCCTTGAAATCGATTGAAACCTAACGATCTAAATGATGGAGTAACTGATTTTTTCATATTTTGTTTCCATGATTGGAGTCTGGTTGGATTAACTGGGTAATATATACTATTGAAACAGTTTATGTGTGCGTGTGTTTGGGTGGAGGGGTTATGAAACCATGCTGGTAATACAGGAACCTCTGCCCCTTGTATTCGAGGTTTGATCCTTTTAAGCACATTAAAGTTGCAAAGAAACTTTACCAAGAATGACAAATTGAATTGCAAATCACTCAATTGGTTTTTCACTCTTGAATATTTTATTTTGTACACGTTTGAATGATTTTCAAGTTTTTTCAAGTTATGCAACTTTTGAGTTGAAAATTTGAAGATAGGCCTCTCCAATATTCTGTTATCACTTTTTAATATTTATTCATTCATTAATCTGTAAGATATTCTATTAATGAATGGATTCCTCCTTTGAAGTGTGCTGTGTAGACTTTGCTTTGTAAGGATATGAAATTAGGTTATTAAATATTATTGGGGATGATAATATTCGTATAACCTTTATTGGTGGGGAGTCCCTGACGGAATTCCCATCTCGCCTGAGTATATAACTCAAGCTGTCAGTGGGTCTCATGACTGTTATTTATCAGCCGGGACCGACAGTTGAACTTTCCCATCCGATAACATGGGAGTGACCTGGCTAAAAACTTGGTGGGAATTTCGACATTGTACAGAATAGTTTTTAGCTTATTGTGCAAATTACGATCTATTGTTATTTTCTCATGTTACTTCAGGTTGTGTCTGAATGAGTGCCTTACGTTATATTATTATTTTGCCATGCTATTTCAGGTTGTTTCTGGAGGAGTGGCTTGTAATTCCTACATCAGACAAGGCCTTGAAATAGTGTGTCGTGAACTTGGGTACAAACTAGTCGTACCACCACCAAAATTGTGCACAGATAACGGAGTCATGATAGCATGGAATGGCGTTGAGAAGTTCAGACTCGGAATCGATGTCATACCAAGTGATCAGCTCCAATCAATCGACATTGAGCCCAAGTGAGTTTAGAAGTTAATATTCCTACATTTATATGTGGAGTGTTGAAAGGGATGAATTAATAAAAGGCTCAGGTATAGTGTCAGGCAAGGTACCTAGAATATTTTTACGAACTTTTGTATTTTAGGTACATTGGTATCAGGGTTCTACAGGTCGGACCTGATTAATTTCAGAGCCTCTGACGTAACTCACCTACTGTTTCTAGACAACCGACGGCTTAAAATGTTCATCCAAACAAGGTAGTGCCGAGAAAAATATATTGGTCAGACCATGATCGAACCCGGGATCTTTGTCTTATAAAGCCAGTCGGCTATGGTCACTAACAAGATTATTTTGTCGTTATTAATTCTTCACAATAGAGCAATTTGAACTGTTTAAGTCTTCTCAAGAACTTTTGTTTCTTGGTTTTTATTGCGTTGAGAGTTGAGGTATTCCAGGGAAATTTGCATAACTCCTTTAAAATGTGTTTTTGACAGTAGGAAATTATTAATAAATTAGAGAACAGTTTAACCCTCTGTTTAAGAGAAATTGAACTAACCTTTGAAAATTTCAAGACGCAATAATTTTTAAAAGTATTTATTTTGTAGATAAAGTGATGTTTTTTTAGGGCTACTCTTGAAAAAAATTTACTAATGGCATTTACAGCCGAAACATGTCGTTACGAAATAATTTTAAAAGGGTATTCAAATTTAAATTTTTATTCATAAAGTGAGTATGTATTAATGGATAGATCATTCTGATTCCGAAATTATACCAAATGCTAATGCAAAATGCTGCCAAATTATTCAACATGAATTTCTCCTTATAATAGTGGTTGCTTCTTGTTTTCAGATCTCCAATAGGCGAAGATATCTCTAATCAAGTTGCTGAGGCCGACATAAAATGTAAGTGGATAAAGTTGCAAGAGTTGATTGATAGTAATTTCACGAAGCCTGGATGAATAATAAATAATTAGTCTATCTTTTTCTTCTTTCACCTTGAAATATCCAATCAAGGAAACTCAGCTTTCATGATTAATTTAATATCAATACATTATGATGACAATATACTTGAAATTTCCAATTATTTCTTTCAATAATTATAGAATTCGAATATACTCTTATCTGATCCGCTTGAAGTTCTTGATTCTTTATTAAACAAAATAAATAAACAATCAAATACATTCCAAAAAGCAAATACAATACTGTTTCCTTATTTCTAATATGTGTTCCCTAAAGGCTACCCTGTGTGGGGACACTTGAATATATATAATAAAATATTAATATATAAATTTAAATATTATATAACGAAGAACATAATAATTGAATATGATATAATATTGAAATAAATCAAAATAAGTTTCATTATTATGATGTTTGGATGCTCTGTACTCCTCAAAGTTTTTAGGCTTGTATGTAATTCAAGTATTTATATGTTCATAAGAATAATTCATTCAATGTTCAACATAATCTTCAATATCCATTTATAATAACTGCTTACAGTATTGGAGTGTTGAGAAGATACCTATTTGTTCAGTGCGGGAGGGAGCGGAGGTAGAAGGAAGCCAACCGCACATGTCAATTTGCTGTATTTCTTATTTAAAAATAAAATTACGTAATGCTGGCTGTTTGATTCAAATAACTAGATACAACTCAGCTGGATGAGCAAATGTTATTGCTATGCTTAGTAGCGTTTTGATGCTGTGGAAAGGGTAAATCGGTCTAGGGATCAAGTTAAGAGTCCGGGACTGTAAAATAGGATAGGAAGTAAAATTTCACTGGATTTTGACTTTTTATAGAAATGTTTCGACGGGGATAGAAAAAAATATTCTTGATCTGAGAACTCAGTAAACTGATTGATTTTATTCAATGTATGTTACAGGGTTTCTTTTTTCTGAATATTTTAAGTTCAGTGGTACGAATGGCTGTATCAGATAGGTGCATCGTTGTTTTAGAATTCATTTGTTGAATGAGTCGTTACGTTTGCGCTTACTGCTGCCTCGCGGACTAACTTTCTGCGTTTTTGGCGGCTCCCGTTGATTTTCTCCCACCATAACTGCTGTCGGGCTGAAAACTCGCGTTTCCAGCTCCTGCAAGAAATATTTATTTAATCATCCAGAATTACACAACTTACAGAAAAGTACCACAGGCTTCCGCCCAAAACGGCTCCAATTCTAATTTATACAACAGTCCAAATGTAGCTAGGTGTTACATGTATAGGTAAATGTAGCTGAAATACATATATTTTGAAGTTCAATTTCATGAAAAACAAATGATGACCGGTTACAACAAGCTCGGTAGAGACATTTGAACCTAGTCAATCAGGTATGATTTACAAGTGTGCACTGGAGTTATCAATTAAAATAATATGTTCCAAGCCATAATTTCACAGATATAAATTTCAATTTGAAAATACTAAATTATGGTAATAAAAGTGGAAAACTAAATGCTGAAGAAGAATTCCATATTTATGCGGCGGCAAAATTAAACACAAATAAAATAATAAATTTAATTCAATTAGACACCAATAACCCCATTTTTGATAGAATCATGCAAATTTAATTCCAAAATTTACAGTCCTAGTTCATAAAATCATATGAATATACTAAGGCCCGTCGCAGAGTAGACCCACCTTAATCCACGAAAAGCAACCCACGCTGTGGGATGTTTTGTAAACCATTGCTTGGCTTCTCTAGACATCTGTGTAATACATGCAATGAATAATACACTTATCAGCTGATTGACTATGAATAATGGTTTACAAAACATCTCACGGCGTGGGTTGCTTTTCGTGGATTAAGGTGGGTCTACTTTGCGGCGGGCCTAACATATGATCAAAAATAAGAATCTTCCAGCAGTATTTATTTATTTTCAAATCACTTGAAAATGGCATTAATGTCCGAAACATGTTGTGATAATTTAAAAGGGAACTGAGATTTATATTTTTATTCATTTTTCATTTTATTGAGGATTATACTAGTCATAAGTTGCATGAAATGATTCTTTTTAGAGCCGACAAAATCGCGGATCAAAATCTTTAAAGTTCAAAATATTGGATTGAAAGTCTAACAGATGATGATAGTGATCTCTCATACTTTATTTTATTCTAGTCCTGATAAAAATAATATTATGAATGCTTCAAAATCTTTCGAATTATGTTCTCAATTACGGGGCTGCACTTACATAGAAGTTTCACAACAGTAATGTTTTCCAAACTAGAATAATTGTGCTATGAACTTCTAAATTTATGTCAACGCCCTCCAATCTATAAGTAGGTTTAAGTAGATTAATAATCTAGAAACAAACGTTTCTAAAATGAAGAAATTAGTTTTACTTATTATTTTGACGTTAAAGATAGAGTTGATACATCGGCTACTCACTAGAGGTTCGTGGTAATAGTCAATATGATGTTTCACAGCACTCCATATCTTGTTGTCTTTCAAAAGTTTGGTTGCTGCCTCAATATCCGGAGACATGAAGCGGTCCTTGTCCAATGGTCTGAAATAAGTGATTTGGTTGAATGTACAATATGTAGTTTGAAGTTTTTAGTTGGAATGAACTAAAGTATTTTTGTTACAGCTATACTGTAATATTAATATTCCCAGAATATAAAGATTGTAGGTAAAGAATGATGTGCAAACTTGATCATAACTGTCGTAGACTATTTTCACGGTAGAGATAAAGAGGAATAAAATCATCAATTCAATCATCTAATTCCTTAATATTGTTTACATTATTATTTGAATATTGTCTGCAGAATAAATATCGTTGTGAAAAGAAAAAACCTCTGTAACCATTAATTGAATGGTGATCAATAAAATCATGATAAGGCACATCGAAAATGAAAGAAGATTTAACATCATAGCCTGCATAATTAAAAGTATGCTTGATGTTAATTAAAAATATCGTTAAATAACATAGTTTTTTTGAATAATTTTAGTGTACTTTTCAAATTCGTATTTTAAAATGATATTTCAACGTTGTTTAATCACCATTCTACGAATGTTTTATTTTTGAAGGTTCCTCATTATTAATTATTATAATAGAGAAACAATAGCGTAAGCAATTGATTAATGATTATTAATTATTGATTATTAATATTTATTATTTAACAATTGATTATTAATTATTATAATAGAGAAACAATAGCTCACGCTATCGTTTTTCTATGTTATTATTAAACGAAAATCCCAATTAAATGTTGTAAATCACCCCGAAGACTTCTGCTATTGCAAATATTGACAACAGGGTAAACAGCTATATGGAAATTCGATAAGCGCTACTATACAAAAATTACTTGTCAGCCCGGGAATCGTATCCAGTACCTCCTCCTACATGCCGGTCAGTAATGCTTACCCTTAAATTTTTGTATAGTAGCGTTCATCGAATTTCCATCTAGCTTCTTATCCTGTTGTCAATATTTGCAGTAGCAGAAGTCTTCGGGGTGATTTACATAATTTAATTGAGATTTTCGTTCAATAATAATAATTATTCATTAATTAGCATTTGAACAAATGCAACTTTCAATTTATTTCCATCTGTTGCTCATTTTTCTAAGACAAGTCTTGATTCATATCAAAGCACAATAATGAAAAGAATGTTGTAGCTGACCTGACAACTGATCGAACCGTATTGTAGACTTCTTCCAAGGGAACAGTTGTCTTGAGTGGACGCAGGAACTCGATCGCCTGGCACGCAGCTAGCAGTTCAATGGCCAACACGTGCTCCACGTTCTCAACCACCTGCAAACATAATTCATCATTTCAATTCTTCACATTTGTCAGAGGTATCTCTTATTTTCATCTAATTATTCGTATACTCTCATTTCATACCGTATCTAATTATCTATTTATAAAATAACATCATCGTACCCTTTTTTTACTTTCCTTGCCCTACTACTATAGGTAAGGAGAGTATTTTTTTTCAAAAAAAATTAAGGTACCCCAATTTCAAGTTTTCTATACGTTTCAAGGTCCCCTGAGTCCAAAAACATGATTTTTGGGTGTTGGTCTGTGTGTGTGTATGTGTGTATGTCTGTGAACACGATAACTCCATTCCTAATTAACCGATTGACTTGAAATTTTAAACTTAATTCCTTATACCATGAGGACCCGACAGTAAGAAATTCAAAAAAATTCAATTCAAGATGGCGGAAAAAATGGCGGATAATTACTAAAAAAACATGTTTTTCACGATTTTCTCAAAAACGGCTCTAACGATTCTCTTCAAATTCATACCATGGATAGGTATTTATAAGCCCTATAAACTGACATGAGTCTCATTTCTGGGAAAATTGCAGGAGCTCCGTAATATTCTTGAGAAAAATGACGGATAATTGGTAAAAAACCATGTTTTTCACGGTTTTCTCGAAAACGGCTCTAACGATTTTCTTCAAATTTATACCATGGATAGCTATTTATATGCCCTATCAACTGACATGAGTCTCATTTCTGGGAAAATTGCAGGAGCTCCGTAATATTCTTGAGAAAAATGACGGATAATTTCTAAAAAACCATGTTTTTCACGGTTTTCTCGAAAACGGCTCCAACGATTTCCTTTAAATTTATATCATGTATAGCTATTTATAAGCCCTATCAACTGACATGAGTCTTTATTCCTGTGAAAATTGCAGGAGCTCCGTAATATTCTTGAGAAAATGGCGGATAGTTACTAAAAAACCATGTTTTTCTCAAAAATGACTTGACCGATTTAATAAAATTAGTAGAATTGATGGTGATGTTGTGAAATCTCTCCATAATAAGAAAACAAAGATATTGTCAAATTTCACTAAAAAGAATTTTGGTAAATTTGACAATATCTTTGTTTTCTTATTATTTTGACCGATTTATTTAAAATTCATACCATCTATACTTATTTATCAGCTCTATCAACTGGCATGTGTCTTTTTCCTTGGAAACTAATGGGGTCCACCTCATCCTTGAGAAATGGACTTTGTAAACTCCCTCTCGTGCATGAGGTAGGTAGGTAGAGCAGTTTATAAAAAGAACACATAGTCGAGATATTTCATCTGTAGAACAGATTTTTTGACGACTTTTAAAAAATCATCGAGTTTCACAATTTACACAAAGAAAAAATTACTCTGAAAACAATTATATATACACATATACAGTAGTCTGATCGTAGTTTCAAATATGTTGCCGCCAATCGTCATTATGTTATTCCCCTATATTATTATCGTTTAAGAATGAGGCTTACAGTTCAATGAGCAAGGAAAGTTGTGTGAGTGTACCACACCAGATTTTTAAAAGAGATTTAATATAAAATGACAGATTAAAAACACGAATTTAAACAACTAGTTTCGATGTTTCACATCATCTTTAGGTTTTAAAAATGCATTTCAAATAAACATTTACTAATAGTTTTCAAAAAAGTTTAATAGTTGAATAAAAAAATAAGTAGCCCTGAATACATATATTTTTTGAAGATAAGGAACTACTATTATTCATCTTCAAACCTCCTCAAGTGCTGCTTTGAATATTCTAGTACTAATCTTCTTTGGGACACAATCTATTTCATTTTTTTTTTAAATTAGCAGTATCTTAGGTCTCTAGATTTCATTAAAACATGGAGTCCAATGTTGGGTCTTAGAAGCGAAATAATATTTGTTAATGACTGATTAACGAACTACCCACGTCAGCCACAGACAACTAGTCTCTGGAATAATTCTATTTCAATTTTTTACTTTCCTTGCCCTATTAACATAGGTAAGGAAAGTATTGCTTTCCGAAAAAAAATAAGGTCTAAATTTCTATACGTTTCAAGGTCCCCTGAGTCCAAAAAAGTGGTTTTTGGGTATTGGTCTGTATGTGTGTGTGTGTGTGTGTGTGTGTGTGTGTGTGTGTGTGTGTGTGTGTGTGTGTGTGTGTGTGTGTGTGTGTGTATGAGTGTATGTGCGTCTGTGTACACGATATCTCATCTCCCAATCAACGGAATGACTTAAAATTTGGAACTTAAGGTCCTTACACTCTAAGGATCCGACACGAACAATTTCGATCAAATGCAATTCAAGATGGCGGCTAAAATGGCGAAAATGTTGTCAAAAAGAGGGTTTTTCGCGATTTTCACGAAACGGCTTTAACGATTTTGATCAAGTTCATACCTAAAAAAGTCATTGATAAACTCTATCGACTGTCACAAGTCCCATATCTGTAAAAATTTCAGGAGCACCGCCCCATCTATGCAAAGTTTGATTTTAGATTCCCAATTATCAGTCTTCAGATACAATTTAAACTAAAAAATTCAAGTGGAAAAGATTCAGCATGAAAATCTCTACAGTTTATGTTCAGTAACATTTTCACCTAAAATTGAAAATAAGCTTTAAATTCGAGAAAATGTGATTATTCAGTTGCAAATTATTGTTGATTCTATTAAATCATTCACTATGAAGAGATAGTAGACCTCATGTGTGTCTCCAGCGTTATTTCCCTGTCACCAGCTGGCTCAAATCTTTGAATTGAGATGCGCGGGAACTCTAGCGTCAGATGATCAATTTTCATAACGGCAAGGAAAGTTGTGTGAGTGCGCCACACCAGATTTTTTCTTGAATCTATGTACAATTTCTCCAATTGAGCTGTTATTACTGGAAGTATCCTCTTTTGGGAAGGCTGGAAACTTCCTGTTACCTATTCTCAACTTGAACCAGATTTTATACTTGACGGTAACGGTATCTTATGAGCTATACCAGGATCACGCCCCTCGATTACTAATACACACGATCAGAACTGAATTATTTAAAACAGGATTTAAGGTTTGTGAATGGATGAGGTTTGAATATTAGTAAAAAGTACAAAAGCCATACTAATTTACTTTTTACTAATATTCAAACCTCATCCATTCACAAACCATTAAACCTGCTTCAAATAATTCAGTTCTGATCTTGTGTCTGGGTCGAAAACGATGTCAAATTGAGTGTGAAATTGACATTGACGAAGATCAGTAGTAGAATACTTGAGTTTGTTAGTGCTTACTTGAAGTGCTTTACGTGCTGAGAAACATCCCATTGAAACGTGGTCCTCTTGTGCAGCACTCGTACTCAGAGAATCAACTGATGACGGATGACACAGAACTTTGTTCTCAGATACTGGAAAAAATAAATAATATAACTCAATTAGGATTTAATCAACAATGATTCACACACAAAATCGTAGCTTGCACTTTCCAAAAGTAAATACTGGTAGTTGGTTATTTTGAATAGCGTAATTATTTAAATAGCAATGGTTCGTTCATGTTTACTTGTTCTAAAAGTAAACTTGTAAGTTACTTGTTCTGAAACTCATCCCAAGAAAATTTTCTGTTCTTAGCATCAAGTCTAGTCAGACTTTTGTAATACAATACGTTTTCGTCCTTGAAATTATTAGGAGTTTAGATGGATAAAAGAAGAAAAAATATTTTGAAAAGTTATAATTTGAAAAACATTTAAAACAAGTTGTAGGATTATTAAATTATGTATCAATGGTTTTCCATCCAACTTGACTCTCCCTTGAATTGATTGAAATTATTCAATTCAATCAACAGGTTTTTGACTTTACAGTAGCTACCTGCACTAAGTTACATTCAATCTCCTCGATGAATTTTTCCACTCATATTAAAATAATGAATTATATACGAATATAAAAATACTCGTTCAATAATTTCATCGCTACTTGACGTGAGTTTCAACTTTATAGGATCTTCTTTTAAATGGATGAGATAAAAATAATGCACAAAGATGATAGACACTTCATTCTAAATTATTCTTCTGTAGTTTATACTTATGATCACATTTCTTTATGAAATCTTACCCAGAGAAGCGGCTGTGCAATGAGCTAGCATAAATCCTGAGTTGAGCCCTCCATCTTTGACCAAGAAAGCTGGCAGTTCACTAAGAGCTGAAAATATTGAAAATCTTTAATATTTAATTCTTTCTTTATTCAAAAACTAATAAACAAATACATCCCAAAAAGCAAATACAATATTTAATATTCAAATGAGTCATTAATGTTTGATAATGTCCTCCTACCTTTGAAACTACAGCGGCCAGACTATGCTCTTCAGACTACTTTTCATATTTCGAAAAATAATTTCAGGCAATTTTTATTTTCTGAAATGATGAGCAACTTTCTCGTTTCTACCACGGACTTATCTTTTGCATCAAAATGATTTCCATCATGTTGAACATTACAGATTTTTCGAAAAGAATCCCACTAGTTTCATAAAGTAAGTATATTAATGTTCTAAAAGAAAGTAACTCTTTATTGTTTACTTAAATAACTTACTCATTAGTTCATTCCATAATGATTCAGAGAAAAAAAATCCAGATACTCTTGTACCCTGATACTTTTTGTTGGTTCCAATAGAGGCTCAAGTTTCATCTTATATTATGTCAATTATATTTCTCAAGTTGTATTATGTTTTTTCAAGTTATATCAAAGTTAATGCATTTTGGGCTTCCTTGTTTTAAAATCATTTTTCAAGATGCAAGCTTTCACTAATAAATTTGGGATTAGGAGAATAGATTAATGCCAAAGATTGGAAAAACGGAAAAGAGTTGAAAAATTATCGTGCTGAATGAACTTGCCTGGATTGACTAGTCTCTCGATTCTTCGCTCACTCATTGAGGCTAGCTCGTGCACTCCGACTGCCAAAAAATCAAGAGCTTTAGCTGGATACTCGCCATGGAAATTTCCAGCTGATATTATCTCTCCTCTCTCTGCAAAAACAATCTGAAATACTTGTTGAGGAATTGTCTTAGAAATAAAGTAAATAGTATTCATATAACACAGTAATACAGCCAATGTTACAGGAAATAATTACCACTAGCGGAGTTACTGAAATTTATGATCCCTATCTAGAGACCGTGAGCCGAATTGCTTGAAGGGTTGAACTATAGACAAAATATTTTTCAACTAAATTCAACTCACAAGAATCTATCATATATCTCAAATCTCATAAAATCACTTTGCTTATATGGGCTACTTGATTCAAATAAAAACAATATAAAAACTTTTTGTACCCTTTTATTAAAAACTTGAAAATATTTCAAGTTTTTATATTGTTTTTATCTCAAATCTCATATTTAGGAAGAATAAAAATAATTTGGTTGCTAATAAAAATGCATAACTAAAAATGAAATCTACTTAATTAGAAACTAAGTAGCTGGTGAATAGAAAATTAAGTGCATCGGCTCGAAGTAATATAGAACATCGAAAACTTTAATTAAAGCACAATTTGGAAAATCTTGTCGTTGATTTTGTTTCTTGCGTTTTTCAATTATCTGCATTGATAGAAGGATACTGGGTTGTCTGTAGCACTGTTGATTTCAACCGTAACCACTTGCTTTATGAAGTCGATTGTGTCATGCACTATTCCATGCACTTGTGGGCAACATCTCAAAGTGTACGCATCTTGAACTCTGTTGCAGAAGCGATGACTCTCTAAAAAAGGCAAACAATTTCATATTATAGTATAAACTGTAGGTTGCGTTAACATTGTTAGTGTTATTTTTCACCTATAGATTTTGAATGTAATGTTCAGTTCCCATTGGCAAACATTGTATCGCTCATTAATCTAATACGTCTTTTTCAAAAAAAAATGTTCATGATCCGGATATTTCTGCAAGTTAGATTCAAGAAAACATTTATCTCAGACAAAATATGTTCAGTATTCTTGATTTCTGCAGCTTGATCACTATGTACTAATAATTTAAACATTATATTTATGTCCAATCCTTACAAGTACTTCAAGACTTTTGAAACACTGTAAACGGTTTACTGAACTGAATTACATGTTGTTTTCACCAAAACATAGATTAAATGCTCTGTATGTGCAAGTATTATTTATTCTGGAAAATCTTGAACATTTGTTTCGGAATTTGAACTTGGAACTTGTAATACAGCTGCCATGATTCAGCAGCATTTTCCAGAACAGTTTCAACAAGTAGCACTTGACGATTTCCTTTACTCTCCGAGAATCACCATGAAGAGAATTTAATCAAACAAACACACTCAAGACATCCATGTTCGACAGTTGAAAGCTAGCACAAGTTGAAAGTGAATTAATGAAGTAATCTGGTAAGAAGTTATTCCCTATTTGCTGTATGACAACTAAGAAGATGATACACTTACCAGCTATCTGAGAGGGATAGGTTTCAGAATGCAGAAGAGCCCTCAATCGTTTGGCCACTGCAATCTGGCCCTTATGTGGTCTGACGGCCTGAACGTCGGAGTCGAATGCCCTTGAAGTGCCCTTCAGCACCTCCAATGTCAGCGCTGCAATGACGTCCGCTTGGCGCGCCACCATCTCAGCTCTCTCAACCGCCTCCGCTCCAAGTGACGTTATCAGCTGCGTTCCATTTATCAAGCAGATTCCTTCCTTCGCGAGAAGTGTCATTGGTGTCAGCCCGTTGGCAGCTAGTACCTATTAATATGGCATGAAGCACGTATTGTTTCATCTCACCAAATTATTGAAATATGTATCAACTGCTAGGTTTTCCATCCAACTGGATTCTTCCTTGAATTGATCGAAATTATTCAATTCAATAAACAGATTTTTGACTTTATACTACCTAACTGCACTAAGTTACATTCAGTCTCTTTGATTCATTCTCCACTCATATTAAAATAATAATAAATTATATAATCGAATAATATACGAATATGAAAGTATTCGTTCAATAATTTCATTGCCTTTTGATGTGAGTTTCCACTTCAGAGGATCTTCTTTCAAATGAATGATGAGATGAAAATAATTGCTATCGAACAACAGAATTAATAATTCAAGTGCTAGTAGAAGGTCAAGTAAAGTTCATCAGCATTCTATCTTCTAATAGTCAGAGTTGACACTTGTTTAAGCTGTACTTGTTAAGGTGCGTACAGACTTAAGCGCCACGAACACGCACATTTCGCCTTTCATGAGCTGACGTTATGCTGTTTCTTTATTTGTACAGAAACAGTAAAATACAGATATAAGTCAGCTGCTGAAAAGCAGAATCCGCGTATTCGTGGCGCTTAAGTCTTTATGCAGCTTTAGGTGCGAACAGAACGAGTAAATCACGGTGTAGATTTCGGTTTCGATCGATACCTTAGACCAGATATAGAAGATACCACCAAGATCTGGTCAAGATAGAGACCAAGATCGATACCACTAATCAGCTGTTCATGATAGAACCATTTGAATGTCATCGTGGTAAACGGAAATCGAGACGTAACAACATACTGTTCATACTTATGCTTTACAATGCGTTTATGTTACATAAAGGTCGATCGCGATTGCGATTTACACTGCAAGCTAAATATCGACCTGGCCGTCCTGTTCATACCCTTACAACCCAACTGAAAGCGGTTATATTTCTAGGATACATTGTGAACAATATAAACCTATTAATAGTACTTGAATGCAAATTATAATTATTAAACAGTGACAAATAATGAGGATGACAATTTTTAAATTATTTGTCAGGAAAATTGCTTTTATTTGTTTGAAAAATTTCTAAAACATTGCACTAGATTCTCAGATAATGGAATGATTCTATTTTGAATAATTAATATTCCAATACAATCACCCTAACAAACTCTTGCTATTATCAACATCTTCTTTAATACAATTTGACTACATAAAAAATCCCACACACAATAATATGCTTAGGTTTTAGTGACTTGTGATAATATAATTACAAGTAAACCGTATAATTATAATATATAACTATAGAAAGTTCGCGCTCGCTCCAACCAAACTTTAGTTGGGTTACACAATGTCAATCGCGACCGCCATTATCAAATCTAATCCAACGCGTATTTAGTACTATTTGAAATAAATAAGATACTGTGTGTGATATGTATGTGAGAATGTCTGACCTCTGTAGCATCACCCCAACCGGTGGATGGACTCCACATCTTTCCCTCTCCCATGAGTCCCAACGCCAGATGCGAGAGAGGAGCCAAATCACCGCTGGCTCCAACACTTCCTTGCTCGGGCACATACGATAAGCATGATGCTGAAAAGATTAAAACGAATTTGTTAGATAAATTTGTCTCTCCAATTGTTACCACATTAAAATTTCCTTATAATAGGATCCTTGAGGATATACAATGGAATAATTTTTATTCGATGACGTGCCGAAATTTGGATAGTTATTTGCACTCTACCACTTAACCTCGTCGTTAACAAAAAATATAAATTTAATACAATACAAAAATATAGAAATAAATGAGGAAACAGAGGCAAAAATAATAATAAACTTTAATAAATATGATAGTCCAATATCGGAGAATAAGAAAGATTCTTTCAATAAACTAAATCACTCCACTCCTGAAAGAGAAGACCAATAAATAAAATAAAAGAGTAGACAATTTAATTTGGTTGATTAAGAAAATTGATGAATCAGGTCTGTAAGTATTGGCTATAAAAGATGAATTTGTAGAATTCATATGAACAAACAGTGAATTTTGACTGAAAAAAAGACTGAATAAGAGATATTAGGGAATATTAGACATTGAGAATTTCCAATTTCTTGTGCATTGAAAATGTATGATTAGGCATGATATTCAATGTGATCATTACCATTGAATGCGTTGATCAGCTTGCCCATGGTCTGTAGGGAAATGCCACTGTACCCTTTGGCTAGGACATTGATTCTGAGGGCCAGAAGCATTCTGGTGCGCTCCGGACTCAGAGGATTGCCAACTCCAGCTGCATGCGAACGGATAACATTGCACTGCAGCTCTCTGCAACATTCACATTGAAAATTACTCACTTTCACTCGCGCAATAGACATCTAAATGGAATTTTCAAAAGTAAAATAGTGGGAAACAACTTATTTCCGTTGGTTTGAAATGCATGCATAAAAACTGTACATTCAATTGCATTCCTCTCCAAGTAATTTTTGTGAAAATGGGCTTCAATTATAAACATTGAACAGTGGGCTAGAGGAAACATTTTTTCTTGTACTATAAAAAGATAAAAAGGGGATGACCTGGACTGAAACTGTATTTTATGGGTAGTCAGTTTTCATTCATTCAATACATTCTTCTGAAGCAGTGCAAAAGTATGCGTTTCCTTTTCTCCATACTGTATAAGATAATACATGCACGTAAATGCATGTTGTATTTCAATTGATCTTCCATTTATAATCATCTATCACTTCATCTCTGCGCATAAGTCTCAAATGCAGATATTTTCATAAGCTTATGTGTGAGGATCGTTCCATCAACCTTTGATTGTCCAATCTAGCTCAATAAATCTTAGTATACCTGTACTTGAGAATTGGTATTGACGCTCAATTATATCCTTAGTTTACTTCACCTAACGACAAGTTAATGTAGGTCATTCAATTACCCTGTCTTCCAATTACTAAGATGTAGTATAATTTTGATTTTTGCAGACCTATTGTCGAATTATCAAGATACTTATTGTTGTTACAGGGTACTAAAATCGTTAAGAGTGTTCCAATTGCTCTAGAAATAAGAAAGTGCTCATGTAAATTGGAGGGAAATAATAATAGTGTAAAAGTGAATCTCACTCAAGTTTGCTCTTCTCGATATTAGTACGAGCAAAGTTTCCGAATCCGGTTGTAATTCCATAAATAACTGAAACAAAGAAAAATAGAAATAAGGAAAAGGGAAAATAAATTAAATATAGGAGTAAATAATACAAGCGTGATAAATGTTTTCCAGCATATTTTAGCAAATTTTTGCCAATAATCAATAGTTTTTAAATTTAAATAGATTATATTGAATGTTTTTTATAATAAAAATATGTCACATTCAATAAACTTGTTTGAGTTGTAAACTTGTTTGAGATGATGTAGAAGTACTAAACATTCTGATTAAGCTTGGTGTCTCCAATAATATCGTCCACAAATAAATCAACATTCACTATACATAGACGAAATAGCATCTTTTTAGAAACTGTTCCATTTGGAACAATATTACTTCATTTTGTGAGGAAAATATTTTACAAAAAAAAAACATAAAATTGAAAGAAACTTCTGGTGATCGTGCTGAAAAGCTATCGTTTAGATAATTTGAGATTCACTGGCCTGCTATTCTCGTTGTAAGGGCGACCACTTGAATAGTCGACTTCTCTAAATATAATATAGGAGTTTTAAAATAACTTCCCAATGGTTCGAAACCCATCTAAAGCTGTCATTTATCTATCATCATCCATTCAGTCTAGAACTCATGTGGCTATCACCCTTGACAAAATAATAATTTTTAAAATAATCAAAATGTTATACCTATATTTTTTATTTACCTTTATTCTCGTTTAGTATCTTGTCAATTAGGGCTCGTGACCTCTTTATATTCTCCTCTGCTTCGTGAGTGAGCTGTAAATTATATAAATTTAGAATTCACAGTAACAATTTTTATCTTGAAATTTCAATAATAAAACTGATACCTTCTAATTTCCTATTTGAAAAAATGTATATCATTCAATATTGTCGAAAGAAGTAAGATGAATAACACGTTCAAATAATTTTATGTAACGATAATAATTTATTGCTCCTTTTGGTAGAATAATAGGCTTACTATATTCTTATATGTTCTAGTTTACTTCATATACTATCAGTGCATGTCTTTCAAAATTCAATTCATTTCAATTTACTTCTGGATTTAATATCTAATGCATTTTTGGGAAATACAAATCTTTAGAGAAAATAATTACTTTCTATAGTGATAAGAGTGATAATGATAATAATAATATCGTATGTATCCGAGCGTTGAATGATATAATAATGCTATAATTATACACCTCAAGCTGAGCCAAGTGCTATCACCGATAGTTTCTTACTATAGAAGTATCTAATGTGTCTATACTCACCTTTATTTTATAGGCTCCTCTTCCAAGTTTCTGTAGATCTTCTATGAACAAACTACTTCCATCCAGGAAGATGAACTGAAAAATGAAAACCATACCTTCAAGGTTTCTCTTGCACTCAATCCTATGCTATCTTTTATCTGTGGTAATACTTGATAATTCTCAATTAGAGGCTATAATCAAGATTATAAAAAAACTAAAGTAGTGGATCTTCTCTCGTGTCTTTAATCTGAAATAAAGTGTCCAAAGAGTAAATCACATTGGGGATATACTTTTTTTATCAAAAATTTATTTTAAAAATATATTTAATGTGGCAAATTATAAAAATTGAACCTGATGTTGTGTGTGGGTTTATGTAAAATACTAACTGTACACAATGACAATAATAGCCAAATATCATTTTAATTATGCGATTCTCACACTTGGTTTAGTGGCATATTCTTCACAACGCTGGACATCTTCTCCAAATACGGTTCGGCTTAAATGGAAGCCATACTAGACAAGTTTGTGGGATATAATAAATAACATATAGTAAAGTTTATATTGTCAATGTAATAAAATTGTAACTGCGTGACTTTTTGGGCACTATGAATTTGCCGAACATTTCCAATGAAACAACTGCCTAAAACATTAGTCGTGATCATCTTCTTGGGATTTTTATAGTATGGCTAAAATCGATACTGCTTATTGATGGCACTAACTAACTGTCGAATGTAGCTATTACATTTAATCTATTATTTGTTCAATTATACATTGTACAGTGATATATCAATTTATAATTCAATACTGCATAATATTATTATTCTCTATATATACTGTAATTCAATAATAATAGCTTCTTCTTAACTTAATAGAAATAATTTTAATATGATTGTTTAACTTTTTTTTTATAAAATTGATTACAAACTTTACCTCATCTGATGGCTCGAATGAATTGGGTCTAGGAACATATAAGTTAAGGATCTTATTATGAGTTCTAAAATATTGATCTATATAATTCTATCTTTGATTTTTGCACTTGGCCAGTAGAAAGAGCATTAGAAATTTGTTAGGAAATTCTATGACTAGTTGGCAATAATTATATTCCAATTAGAACCTTTACTTGGCAGTTCAGCAATTATTTAACAATCTTCCAATACTTCAAATAATATTAATTATCAATTATTCGAGTGTTAATTGGGAACAAATAATATAAATAGTACTGATAAGTATCCATTAGGAATGCCTCGAGAATAATAGGCAATCCCGGAATAAAGTTTGACGAACTAGAATTTATTTCTGGTTCAATGGAAGTTCTTCTCTGCTTCTGATTTAAGATATATTTTGGTCATAAGAAAGATTGCATTTTGTGATTGGACACTTCTATTTGTTGAAAAAAACGAAATCACTCCAGCTAGCTGCCTTATCCTATCATGGTCTCTGATTATAAAAAATAATCTCATCAGTAAAGGATACAATGGATCCAGTACAAATTTGAGCTCTTCTGGAATAATCGACGACTTCTTCACATCCGACGATAGACCTGAAAATATTAACACTGAGTTATTCACATACATTTCTTCGAGTACTGATTATTACTGATCATTTAAACATTTATTGTAAAATTGAATAAATGGCAATCAATTACAAATATGTTAGAGTCGTTATATATTGTAAGCTATCAATATTAATCTTTTGTAAATAATCTATTTTTATCAAAATAATCAGTAGGCTATTAATAGAATGTTAATATCATCATATAAGAGCAAGAAAAAACAAAAGCCTGGCTACTGAAATTAGTTTTCATTCATCAGAGTCAAAGTGAAAGTTATTAATCAGTAGACGATGTAATCGATTTTAAGAAACCCTTGATATTAATATGATCCTTCTATCACAATTTTCAGATAAAGGAATTCATGTTTTTCTTGATATTCTTAAAATTCCATTTCCTACTAAATGCTTATAAGGCATGTTCCTCTCTTATTGGGAAAAATCAAAATGACTACCTGAAATGAATAATAGTTCTTATATCGCGGCGTGTATTCGTTTTTAAAACGCATGAAAATTATTTGGCTTGTAAGCTACCACTGTTATTTCAAATATATAAAATTATTATTATATAAATTATAAAATCCATTCGTAGGGGATCCAGAGTAATAGGTTGTAGAGCTAATGTGCAAAACTTACTGACTGTAATGAAGTCATTATCATCAAGAACGTCGATGACTAAATCGAGCGGATCCAAGATGACGCCTCCTCTTGCCCGCCGTATGTCTTGGATCTTTTCATCATGAAACTCGACATTCCTCAACCGTTGATATTTGCGAATTGCTTCTTCGCCCAAAAATGATATGGTTGCTCCTGAAATAATTCAGATAAATATTCTCATACAATAAAACTACCTATCTAAAAATCATATCTATGACTACTCCCTACTGATAAGGTAACAAATAACGTTTTTGCTTCCTTTAGCGTTCCATATAAATATTTTCATACAAAAAAACTACCCAAACATCATATCTATGACTATTCGCTACTGATAAGGTAACAAAAGTTTTACAATGAGTTTCATTAAGATACTGACATTTTTATCCAATGAAAAAAGAGGGAAAAATTCAGCTACAGGGTAGGCATGAAATATGGATGCATATAATAAGGCTGCATAGGACTATGAATGTAGTGATTAATCCACATGATAATAGTTATAATGACGTACCTAGTAGTAACGTGGCGAGTGGCTATCACAAATACAAGCTCAATGTATTTCAACTAATTCTCATGCTTTTATTTCCAATCGGAATTCGAAATGTAGTCTTGAGAATTTAATTGTAATTTGTATTAAAATGTCTTTGGCCTTGACAAAAATCTAACGCAGTTTCGTTGGCATTCGCCTTTAATTTATGCGGTCGAACTGCGAAGTTGATTGATGATAAAATTTGCATCCCCATAAAACTTTTCCACTGCTGGCGATTACTATTCAGAACAGAGTCAAATTTCATATAAGTACAACACGTGGCAAGAAGAAAATTTATATTATTATTGTCGAAGAGAGAAAAATGAAGATTGGTTTTTGTCAAGTGATAAAAAATGCTGTTCAGGAGCTGACAACTAAGCTGATACATGTGGATCCTCATTCAAGTCTGAAAATGAATTACAGGATGCACAAACTTTTCAATTCAGCCCAATTAACGAAAGGTCAGAATGACTCTTGAACCCTCCATTAGTTCCCTATGATTAGGACTTTCATGAAAGAAATAATATCGACGCTTGAATCAAAATTGAATAGTATCCGGTTTATCAAGTGTTTTCAAAATTGCTGTTTTGATAAATTAAATAGAAAACATCTCTATTTTTTAGATTAGGTGAAAAATTATTGAGCCTTTGCACAGAATAGTTCTGTTGTACAGGGATTCGGTATCAATGCCAAGGCATTGGGATTCAGTTTGAATCTTTCAATCTCGGGAAACTCTGAATAGAAGATTTCTTCATTTTCAAAAGTAACATGCAAGAAGTGTTTATCGGCAAATAATGTGGAAAAACATTTTAATTGCCGGCCAGGATAACAGAGACGTCTGAGGTGTTGCACCCTTCAGTCTGCTAGCACTACCTGGTCGTGGGTTCGAATCACGCCGGTGGAATGGACGTTTGATCATCTCATCAATTAATCACCCTTGCACGATCCATTATCCACGCACAAGTAAAAAGCTCATGTGGCTATCATCCGCAATAGCAAAAACATTGAAAAAGTTTCATTTTGATAGTAGATGATTGAATAAAAAATTAATTATCATTCTATGTGGAAGAAAAAGTTTCATTCTGTTAGATGCAAAAATGAATTGCTATTCTGTGTGAAGTAGAATAACATTACGTCATGTAATATGACACCCCTTATCTAAAAGTATTAAATTATAGACTACTGTATTAATAATTCAGTCTAAAGAAAAAATCTTACCTTCTTTGCATGGGATTTGAATCCATTCGCCATGTATTCTAACAGACACTTTCATTTCACTTCAGATTTTTGTCAGAGAAGAGATTATGATACAAAAGTACCGTAGTTCAGTTTGAAGTAATCGGAGGATAACTAGCTTCACTCACAGCTGAATCAATTCTAACCGGCAATCCAAAAAGAGGAATGCTCTTAAGAAACTTGAAATTCGTTTGCATAATGACCCTGTTCGGTCATTCAATCAATATTCAAACTGTCATTTTGTCATCTATAAAGTCCTAGCAGTTTTAAATTTATTACAATGCATACCAATCACTAAAAGCGCGTAGATATGTTATCTAACTGCTTCAGAATTACAGAAAGCCTATTTCCAACTAAGTCAATGATCACTTGGTGGCTATAATGTTGGAAAATTTCCATAATTGGAAATAATTGAAGAGACAAAATCCCATAAATAATTATTCCAACTCCTATTTCCAGAGGTACTTACTCTCAAAATTAATGTTCAATTTCGGGTCAGCAATTAGAGGGCAGACAACAGAGCGTTAAATTGATTCATTTTCTAATAAATCTTCTCATTTCTCTTAACTGCCTAAACTAATAAAACAAAAAATAATTCGGTTTGGGACAGATTTATTTAGGATGTGATGAGTTATCATAAAATGCTGTTACGCATTAAAAATCATTACGCACTTTCAAATACCACAAAAATATAATTATATGTTTTACACAACGAAGAGTACAACATGGAAACATGTAACATTCAACAACTACTAGAGAATAACAATTTTCTGGTTCAATAGAAAGTTATATCAATTTTTATTCACTTGGCAGGCATAGCTGACATATTCATTTAAAATACATTTTTAAAACTCGGCACTGATTTCTGGATAAGATAAAATTTATTATAAGATTCAACTCAGTTTAAGATTTCTTCAACGTTGATATCTTACAATTATTATATATCTAGCTGATATGGTCTTATAGCGTTGTACAGTGGAAAACTCTAATGATAAAAAATTTAGAAGAAAAATGTGCTTCTATTATTTTTTGTAAGTTTGAAATATTTTACTTGGACCAAAATCCACTTTCCACCAAAAGGTCAACAACTTTTGAATTTATTAATCTTCGGTCTTCATTGATAGAAGTGTAATTAAGGCCTTAGTGTTTAAAATAATATATAATATAAAAAGGAAACTCACCAACGAGCAAGTTCAACGTTTCTGATAAAATCTTAGTCAGATATTTGTTGCATTTTTACAATTCATTGTGCTCATAGCTGTGTATATTTGTGTATTGAAGAATTGTGAATTTCATGTTTTAAATTAATTTATCTGGGCAATGAAAATGATTAATTTATCATAATGTATATTATATTGGTTTGTAACTTATGGAAAATTGATTTGTTCATTTTATTTGATTTGATTGATCATTACTTTAGCCACAGAGGTTGAGTGCAATACTTGATTTATTCAATGTGCCAAGATAGGTAATTAGATTATCAACTCACTTATAGGCTTATATTATATAATTTTGTCACCAACTATTTTTACTGACACAAATACGATTCTATTGTTTTCACAAATATAATATTTTACAGCATTATTTAGCATCTAGGTACTGAAGAATGACACCAATTCTCGAGTTATACTATCAACTTCACTTGAATTTCTAAAGATAATTGAGAAAAAATGTTATAATACAATGACTGTTGAATAGAACAGAGGCTGGTTAGGAAAAATGATACAGTAGTTTAATATGATGAAGGGAGAATATTCGGGGTCTCTGTTAGTTTGCAACCATGGATAGGTGCTATTAGAATACATTGTAATTTTTCTGAAGAAGCGCATATTTAAACGAATGCTTCGAATGAAGCATTTTGCGCTGTTGACAGATGTGAAACAGGTAAAGCGAGAGATGGTCGAAAATCGCTCGCTCCCCACCGCATACAGGCAACATTGAGTCACTGTAAGACATCTGATTATTGTTTGTAACAAGCCCCTCGAAATGAATATTTATTTTCCGTAGAGTAAATATTCTAGACTGTAAGCAGCCAGTAATCAAAGGATATTGTTACACGAACATGTTTACGAGTCACCTTATTTTATTATTTATTCTTTTCAACTTATTGCATAAATATGTTGAAACGTGATAACTTTATTTAATACAGGTACAATATAACTTATTGCAATAATTCCTATTTATTACTGTATTCAAGTGATTTTGATTATATATAGATTAGTTTAATTTACTATAGACAAATATCACAACATTTCACTAAACACAGTACGGTAATAGTGATATACTAGTAAGATAATCACCTACATAAGAAGAATACATTTAAGATAAAATATTTGAACATTTTCAGAACAATCACAGTAAATTATTTAGGATAAGGTTCCAATAGGATATCGAAAGACATTTTATCTGGACAATTATAAAGAGGTAATGAAATTTAAGATTGTACAAGATATAAGTTAGGCCAATTCACAACTTCTAGAAATATTTGGTAAAAGATCAAGCATTTTTATCAAATAAATAATTGGATTGAAAATGATATAGGCTAACGAATATTTATTTATTATAATCGTAAATTATTTTATCATCTTGAGCTGTGTACAGACTTATGCGCCTCGAACACGTGCATTCCGCTTTCCATCAGTTGATGCTATTCTTATTATTACTGTATATTTGTATAGATGAAGTAAGATACTGATGAAAAATAAAATGCGCGTGTTCGTGGCGCATAAGTCTATACGAACCTATACTTGTTCGTTTTATTCCAGTCATAAAAATCTCTAACTTTGGCGTTTCTCACAATGTGCATTCTCAATACACGGTTTTAGCGAGTTTTTTGGCATTTTAAAATTAAATTGCTATCATTGAAAATAATATTTAAAACCATGAAAATAATATTTAAAAGCTTTAAAATAATTCAAGTGTATATTACTATTACTTTCATAAATACATTTTGCACAGCATCACTCATTATTTTTGAAATGATAAAATCTAAAGTTATTCGAAGCCCTCAATTGCAAGTAGATAAACGTATCGATAAGAATAGATGTTTAAATTTCTTAAATTAATCTCAGTCTTCACAAATTATTTCTGAATACTAAAAGCCAATCAAAAAATTAGACATAAGTTACAGGATTACTTATAGTTGGATTCATACAAAACACAGATATTAGGCTACCATAGAAAGACTAGTTTAAAAATATTCAACAGATTTATATAATCAGAAAATATAAACAATATAGAACTTTGAATAACATTTACAACACTCAAAAGTAAATACATACATCGATACATGATTTTACAACTCACATTAATTTATAGTATATTTGAGAACATTTTTACAACCATTATTAGATTATTATCATAAATATAATATCAATATCATCTTTATACTACAAGAACACATCAATTTTTTGTAGAGGTTTTCTAACATCAAAAATATTTTACAACCGATGAATATGAAAATTCTATAGAAAATAGCAACAAATTATAGGAGAATTTTGTTAGCAACATTGATAATGTGATAAAAAATATAATTACTCAGGACGGAAATAAGAAAACTGTACTTGAAAAATAGACTTATTCCATTATTACTATTATTAGACAATTTCCAGGAAATAAAAAGCCAAACACTCAAATATTAGAATAATAAAATTAATCATAAATACCTATAATGGATAAATTAAAACATAACTAATATCATTCACTCGTCGCTTCAAAATATGCATAAGAGGTATCACTTGGATCTTGGATTAATGTCCATGTAGTCAATTAAACCAGTAGACTAGAGTGCATTTCATGGCTAAAGACCTCCATCCACATTGTTATTACCATTATCAACTATTTTAATTAATAGTTGGTCAGAGGTCTTTAGCCACGAAATACACTATAGATGATTTACAGTTACTATAAAATTATAAATAGCGAACGAACAGACTAGATAACACTCATTAAAAATGATATGTGTAATAATTATTGTAATAAAGTTGTCGAAATGTGATTAGCTTCCTTCATTATTTAGGAAAGAAGTAAGAATTCTTCTAGTTCAATAATAAACTGAAAATTAAATTTTAATAAAACGATGAAGCATTCATGATTATACAAAGTAAACTCTAAGCTGTATAGAGTTGATTGGAAGCTAAAATAGAATTAAAAGTTAAAGAGTTAAAATTTATATCAGGATGAAAACGAAGATACATTTTAAATAGAGTATTTGGAAATAATAGCAATAAGATAAATTTTGCTAACATTTTAAATAGATTTGAATCTATGTGGATTTCAAAGTGATTTGAATTATTACACATGAGATTAAATCCTTTTTATAAATAATAATGATTTTGTCATAAAAATTTATTAAATGAATAAAAGGATGAAATTTATAGAAAAATGTTGAAATAAATTGCACTGTTAATTTATTCGGAGTGAAAAAAATAGTTTCAGGGTATGTTGTCCCAGCTAATGAGAATCATGCAGTGTAGAAGTAAATGATCTGTAATCAGCTCGAAGACAAAAACGAATTGATATGATAAATATACTGTAGTTTTGGAACCACCAACAAAAGTGATGTCAGAAAGGTGCTGTCGTTATGTACGGTATAGCCTATTCTTATAACTGGCATCACCGCACATCACAGGTACCATTTAACAGTTCAATGCAGCTAGGACAACACGCCTCTACAGTACTTCTGATGGTACTGTCATTAAGACTTGCCATTTATGAAAAAAGCTAGTACTAGCAAAATATTTTGTAAAATGATAGATCTAGCATAGCCAACTATTTGAAATTATAATGGTTTCTTGCTTGATTGCCATTTCAGAGAACCTTATTGCTTGTTCTCATTGGACTGTGAGTGAGAGTGGATCATCAAACTGAGCATGATATTGAAAAATTAACTTTGATTATTTTTACAGTTTTAAAATATCCATGTTATTATTTACTGATTTTTTGAAATAATATAATGAGATCATGCAGTTTTAATAAATTTTGTTAAATAATGAAATGTAAATACCGTATGGAGTTTGACAAAGCTTTAAAAGAATTGTCAATATAAAAAAGTATAAACTATATAGATTATTCATCAATATATTTGAGCGTTAATTCTTCTATTCAACTCAAGAATTTAAATTGTAAGAGGAGATTGTCACTTGGACATTTTTGAAAGAAGCATGGGAATGATTGTCAAGTCTGAAATCAATAAACTTGCTTTGCATGATATCTTTAAGCTATATGGTTGCTTTAATACAGAACAGAGAGCGACATAGTTTGCAAACTGTGCTCTTTCACAGAATACATAGCTGATTAATTTATTGTGAGGTGACCAACAAGTAAATCTAAAAATGATCCAGTTTCTGCAGTACTGTAATGATAGTCGCTTCTTTCATGTAAGCAGCCCATCTGTTTTTCAAAATAAATGAGTTGTTCAGTTTGATGATTTAAAATTTTTATGAATATTTTCATTTACTCATCATCTTATTGTAATAGTTCGAAGTGTGGAAAACAGTCGACGTTAATGAAACAGTTTTTCTATTGACTATTGATTCACACAATATCTCAACAGACTCTTTGTCTAAATTCGGTTTTCTCATAAATTTAGACAACCTGTAATGGTGGAGTCGTTAATTTTGAATCTCAAACCCTTTTCTTCCGTCAGATCTACTGAAAGTATGTTTCCTATGATAAGATATGCTAGAATTTGATTATGGCAAGTCTTATGAAAATTTCGTTAATATTGGTCCACATAGATTATGGTTTTCGTACATAATTATTTTCAAAGTACAGAGAGTATTAGAAAGAATCAGCCGATTTAGCATGTCTATATTTGCCCAACTCTAGAAAAGATATAGGTCTAATTTTTTTGTACACATTGTAAAACAATACTAAGTTTTGACTGGAAGGAAAATTTTATTTTTATAATTTTCTAATTTTCAACGGTGTTCGATATGCCAGTGCGATATTCAAATTGATCCCGATGACGGACACGCGTGAAGCGAATGTAAAAGACGTGGAGTCTTATCGAACATTCTGGGTTGATCTGGAATCTATTATAACTTTATGAAATCGAATGATTTTTTTATACTCTCTGGCCTAATTTCACGTAAGTCTATTAAATTTAACCGTGATTATTCGCTGATTAATACTTTTCTTATATGTTTCTTATTATGTTCTCTTAACTCTTTTCTTATAATGTTTTGTGACATTACTATCATAACATGACGTTATTTTTATGAGCATGGAACATGGATGACGGCATTAGGTTGCAACAAGTTTGTTCCGGCGTTTTGAGTGGCATTGATACCACTGGACATTTCATAGAAATCATCATGGAAGTCAACTTTCAAGGGCATCAACACTTTAAGAAGAACTCGAACATCGATGCTAATGACCTTTTATTATTGGTAACATTTTTTTAGCTCTGTTTCCACTTCAAGGTCGAATAAATCTTTTGCCTTTTATTAAATACTGGAAGGTAACCCGTGCTCCGCAAGGGTATATTTTGAAACTTGACAAACTGAAAACTTGACGTAATGAAGAATTGAAAATAGGCCAATAACCATCCTCGGTTAATCAAGAATCTATAAGAAAAATTTCAAGTTAATCAGTCCAGAGGTTCAGACGTGATGATGCGTCAAATATAATTTTCCTATCGTAAGCCAGTTCTTTCCTTTATTAAAGTATAGATTATTGGCAACATAAATTCAGAAGTGCAAGTAAAGCTGCTGTTCATTTTTTTTTTTTTTTGGCTTTCTAAACACCAAAGGCTTCCGCACATCCTTTTTTATTGTGAGAAATTCCAGTTTGTTTGTATGTGAGTTCTCGAAAACGGCTCTAACGATTAAAAACATTCAACAAATTTCCTTTCCGGTGAGAGCAATGATAATAATGTATGCTTTTAAATTCAATTGAAAAACCAAATATCTTCTATACCTTACTATATGGGTTTTCAGTATTGATGAGGAAATTATGAGCAACTATAGTGAGTTCCACTTAAAACTATCAGCATACCTTATATATATATATAACAGCAATGCTAACAGTTTGAAGTGGATCTCATTTTTTCACTAAAGATCTGAATGATAATAGATTATTATTTGTGAGTATAAATTAGAAAAGTGACATTTGTAACCTATATCCTGTGCAAACCTTACATTGCAGCATTATTGCTCTTATGGAGTACAGTGCTTCCACATTTCACAGTATCCAGAGAGCCTGTGAGCTAGTTGAGTGAGAGAAAGAACAAAAAAGAGAGCGTAGTTTAATAGGATCAGCATAAAAAACGACAACAGTATGAAATATTGAAATAAAATTAGGCCATAAAGCTAAATAAAGCATACATGTTGATAGAATCAGCATAGAAACGGTGTGCTCCTATTGTTATATTGAAATAACGTTGACCATAAAGCATAAATAAAACATATTTTGATAGAATCAACATAAAAACAGCAACAGTAGTAGGCTCCTATATTGTAATCACATTGGACATAAAGCCTCGTGCTGCAAACTATTAGGTTTGCACGGACTATAGCTTGGATATTGTTCTATCATGTAATTCGATGTTTCTAATTGAAACATCATAAATTTATCGCTGTTACTATTGCAGAACTACTACTGTAGTTCTGTTGAAATTTTATTACTGTTACTGTTTTATCATGTAATTCCATGTTTGTTATTGAAACATCATTAATGTATTGAATTGATGTTGGCTACTGTATAGGAATAACACCTACCTATTCTATTCTTTTCAATCACGGTTAAATTCAATAGACATGCATGCAACCGATATACTGTATTAAGGTGGTGTGGAGAGTGATTACATGAAGAGTGATTCGCGCTGCTTGACGCGGATGGTGTGGCCGTAGGGCTGATGCAGATATCTGTGGCGCGGCGTCGGCTGCTTGGTGATGTTGGCCATTGCACACCCCATCACCAGTTCCATGGTGCGGCAGATAGTCTCGAAGCAGAACCACGGCCAAGGTGTTATGTCCGACTGGCTGTGCAGGCCTGTCAGGCAAACAAATCATTACTGCCATTGTAATCAGGCAAGGTATGAACGAATTGTGCGAAACATCAATGTACATGCTAAATAGTGAAAGCTTCAATTCATATTAGATACCTATTCTATTATATTTATTGTATTTTCTCTGACGAATTTCCGTCAATATTTGAAATCAGTCCAGTTGCTCAGATACAGGCGGTGATTGATACCAAATTAAATACCAATTATAACTAATTTATTGTATTTTCAAATTAATAGATATCTGACGAATTTCCGTCAATCTACAGTTACTCAGATACAAGCGGTGTTTGTTTAGTCATCAGTTTTGTTCAGGATGATGATTTGCACTCAAACGAAATTGGAGAAATATCATACAAAAAAATTATTCTCCGAAAGAAAGGATAATGATTAAATAAAATGTCTCAGCAGGAAAGGATAAAAATGATAAAATGATATCTTTTCCGTACCTCACAACTGGTATGGAAAATTATATCAAAAGAATATTCACATTGAGAAAAGAAAGATAATGGGAAATAGTTTGAAAGAGTGATCGAGTGAGTTGGAAAAATTGAATTCAATTTGAGTTTTGCTATTTTATGTAAACAATACATGAATACAATCATGAATTTAATTGATACATGAAAAATTTTTGTAGTAAGAAATTGAATTCTATTTTAGGCTGAGTGAAAAGCGACTCCCAAAGCATTACTCGACATGATAAGACCTTTGAATTCATTCTTCGAATGGAGAACAATGTGTCTTTGAAAGCTAGAATCAATGTACATCAAATCTTGAGCACTACTCGACTTCACTACTTGAAATGTGAACTTAGCCTAACGAAGCACTCAGCCTTATCCATGTGAGACGTTTTCAATCCAGGTCATGAGAGTAAAATGAATACCGGTACTCAAACCTGGGGGTCAATTATTTAATTTTATTTATTTATGAATATTAATTTTGATGACACTAGTAACACAAAGTGCCGGTTGCACAAAAGTCTGTTCAACTTCAATTATGATTGAATTCTTTTCAAAAACGCTTTCTCTGATTGTTTCTCGTGGCATTTAGTCATGATTAAAATTTAACAGGCTTTTATTCAAACGGGCCTAACTCTCTTTCCAGGAGAAAACTTAAAACCAGAAAAATCTTGAATATGGTGACGAGCAAACTGCATAAAAAATTGAAGATTGCAAGAGTCAAGGAAACTAGCAATATATATATATATGTTGGCTATATAGAACATTGATACACACCGAAAAAATTGAAAACAGTATTCTTTTATGGCGTTTTGTAATAAGCAAAGATAAAAATGTTTTTAAGAGTGATAAAGCAGAACTATCTTGTATGGGAGTCAACTGTAATCCCAATCTTCAAGTTACAGTTTTTTTAACTATTTCCAAACTTGCAATCTATATGTAATCAGTAAAACCAATATGGATTGACATCAAGGCCCGTATGCACCATCGCGGTTTAAACGGAGATATATCAGTTGTTTTAAAAAACCCGGCATGAATCACATTATAATAAATCCATACTTACTTACTTTACTTAAGAGGCGCTACAGCCCTGCGTGGACCTTGGCCTCCTCTATAATTCGCCTCCATTCATCTCTCTGATTGGCCAGTCTCTTCCAGTTCCTCACTCCTAGGCACGCTAGATCTTTTTCTACATCCTGCAGCCAACGTGTTCTCGGGCGACCTCTTTTCCTCGTTCCTTCCATTCTTCCATCAAGCATCTGCCTCTGAATCCTATTATTCTCCACTCTTTGCACATGTCCCAGCCAGCTGATTCTTCTAGACTTTATGAATCGTACTATATCTTTTCCCCGCAGAATGTCACTTATCTCTGCATTGCTTCTGATTCTCCACTCTCCATTTTCGCATATGGAGCCATGAATTCTTATTATTATTTTTCTTTAGAAAATCCTCAATGCGTTCATATTTTGGTAGTTGAGAACCTAAGCTTCACAGCCGTATGTCACTACCGTAGGACCCACTACGTAGGTCTTATAATAATAAATCCATACCTTCATTGTAATCGTGATTGGCATTAAACGTAGTTGTTGCATATAAATGAATAAATGGTTGGATGAATAAATTAGTATTTTGAAATATACTAACCATAGGGACCAAACAAGCGGAACAGATCAGCAAGACAAAGCAGGAGTCCGACGAAAGCAGTGAGGTACGTGATTCTGAGGACACGCATGACTTGTTTCTTGCGTGAGGCGGGTGTGGCCTGGTGCTCTGCGTGAGGCAGGCCGCTGTCACTGTGTGCTGCGGCTCGATTCACGTAGGCAATGTGGTTCAGAATCGCGTGCAGTGTTAGGTCCGGTCCGGCCTGAAGGAACACTCACATTATTAGAAATCTTTATATTTAAATTTATTTATCAATTATTATAATAATTACATAATATGTAATATATTATAATACATATTGTGTAGAATTGGAAGCTATAAAAAATTATCAACAATAAAACTACTTGATGCTGTCACTTATACAATTTTTAAATACATGAAAAATCATCCAGTGACAATTAATAGATACTCTAGTGATGATGCTGTCACTTTTTTATCAATTATTTGTTACTTTTGTCAATTATTTTTAAATACTCGCAAACATACCAAATTCAGCTTGTGGCAATATTAGAAGATACTCAGAGTCTAGAGCTCTAGAATCTTTTAACAGATTCACTTACACTTACATACAGATAAACTGTATGTTCTGTGATGAACTGTACTGTTCCTCATAAACAAAACAAATTTCATATTATCCTTAAAATTCAAAATTTCAAAAAAACCTTGTGTTTACATCGACGCGCAGTTACAAAAGGAATATTCCTACCAAATCTCATAGAATTCTATCAACGCGTTTGGCCGTAAATGCGTTACATACATACAGACAAAAGAAAATCCGAATTAAAACATAGACCTCACTGCGTTCGGTCAATTATTTGTTGTTAAATACTTGAGGGTGAATATTGTTTTCATTGATATTTAAAGAATAGTGGGCTAAAGATGGCCCACCTGCAGTAGAGTGTGATCAAAGCTTGCATACTAATTGATCAATATATTTTAGACATCTAGATTAAACTAGTTATAATATCCGTTTACCATGAAGCACTTTTTACTTTCCTTGCTCTATTACCATAGGTAAGGAAAGTATTGCTTTCCGAAAAAATTAAGGTACCCCAATTTCTAAATTTCTATACGTTTCAAGGTCCCCTGAGTCCATTAAAGTGGTTTTTGGGTATTGGTCTGTACGTGTGTGTGTGTGTGTGTGTGTGTGTGTGTGTGTGTGTGTGTGTGTGTGGTGTGTGTGTGTGTGTGTGTGTGTGTATGTATGAGTGTATGTGTGTCTGTGTACACGATATCTCATCTCCCAATTAACGGAATGACTTGAAATTTGGAACGTAAGGCCCTTACAATATAAGGATCCGTACGAACAATTTCGATCAAATGCGATTCAAAATTTCAAATTTCGATTCAAGATGGCGGCTAAAATGGCAAAAAACAGGGTTTTTCGCGATTTTCTCGAAAACGGCTCCAACGATTTTGATTAAAGTTATACCTGAAATAGTCATCGATAAGCTCTATCAACTGCCCCAAGTCCCATATCTGTAAAAATTTCAGGAGCTCCGCCTTATGATTTTAGATTCTCAATTATCATGCTTCAGATACAATTTAAATAAAATATTTTGAGTGGAAAAGATTCAGCATGAGAATCTCTACATGAAATGTTCAGTAACATTTTCACCTGAAATTGAAAATAAGCTCGAAATTCTAGAAAATGCGATCATCCAATTGCAAACTGTTGGCAACTGTTGATTCTATTAAATGATTCACTATGAAGAGAATAAAGCACACCTCGTGTGTCATCGGCGTTATTGCCCTGTCACCAGCTGGCTCAAATCTTTTAATAGTAGACTTGAGATGCGCGGAAACACTAGCGTCAGGTGATCAATTTTCATAACGGCAAGGAAAGTTGTGTGAGTGCGCCACACCAGATTTTTAAACTTATATTACTGTTTTGTGGAGTCAACTTACTCCAGCCAAATTGGTTCCTGGCTCTTGAGGTAGCAGAGTCGCTTCTGAAGACTTTCTTTCTTCCACTTCTACTCCTGTTGGCTTATTTTTCTTGGCACCAAGTTTACTCTGGAAACAATCAGTACATCATTAGACTTACTCTAACTCAATATTACTGAAAAACACATTGCTTGAAATAGGTGGGAGAATTTTTTTTGCTTTTATAAAGCAAAAGAGAGCAATGTTAGGCCTTTAAGAGAGACTTAGTTGCAACATCAATCAATGTTTATGTTCAAATAATTTCTTATTCCGTAGCCTCGATATCCATTCAAAAGTAGTTCTTGGACTTCTCTTGTTAAGAAAGGATTGAAACATACGAACATTTTATCTCCTGTACCATAAGAATAAGAATTTTTATTAGCCATTAAACATTGTACAAACATACAATAGGCTTCGTCAAGATAAAAACAATAGGCTACATTACAGTCCAAATTTCTTCAATTATTAAGCATTTAAACTTAAATAAATTTTCCACACAATCAGGTAACAATATCAACATCACAATCCACAATTTTTTTTAAATTGTAAAATGTGTTATAAATACAGATGGGCATACAAATTTGCAATCTATTTAGAAACGTATTATCGATTAAAAGCGGTATTCGAAAAGATATTGAAAATAATTTAGGTAAATAACTAAATACCTTCTCAAGGCTATCTTGATTTGAACGTTCCTCAGTTCCCCAGCTCAAGTTCTTTTTCAGTTTGGGCGTTTCGTTGGATGTGACCGAATCAGTGCTGATGGTGGATGCAGTTCTGGATACTTCTTGGCGGCTGCTCGATGGACTAGTCGGAATTCGAGAATAGTTGGTCTCTGCAAATTAAGACTTTTTAGAGCCCAAACATTCTACTGTATTTTACTGATTTCGAGACTTTCAGTAATAACTCTTGATAGAACTTATACAGCTCTTCCAATGTTTCTATTGGATCAGTTTCTGAAAGCTCCTTTTAAAAAGTGAAATTAGTCATTCAAATATAGAATAAAAAAAAAATATATAAATAATTCTGTACAGTCAATTACATTAATCCTATTGAAGAATTGAGAGATACTTTATTGAATGGAAAGTGCTAAGTTTAGGTACTTTAAAATTACAAATACTTTACAATATAATTACAATACTTTTGACATTGTGTTCAAGATTTTCGTCAAAAAGTCTACTACAAATTTCATTTGCTACTAGAGAGAATGCGAAAATAATCTAAAAAGCGAACTATTTAAGTGAAACAAACACTATATCTGTGAGGATTTGAGGCTCAGTTGATAGTGTTGATCTAATGATCTAAATATCAGTCGAATACATCATGATTTAATAGGATTCACTGAACAATTTCAGAATTCACTACTATGGTTTCTTATTTGGAGACTAAGGCCCGGTTGCACAAAAGCTGGTTAAATTTTAATCGTGATTAATTCCACGAGAAACAATCAGAGAAGGCTTTTTCGTAAAAGGAAGGCTTCTCTGGTTGGTTCTCGTGAAACTAATCACGATTAAAATTTAACCAGCTTTTGTGCACCTATTACTAAGAGATTTATTGCAACAATTTTTTTTTTGTAAATAGGTTATTCAGATTGGTGCATTAAAGTCTCATATTTAAAAATCTTGGACAGTTTTGAGGTCTTTGGAGAAAAGTACATCTCATAATAGGGTGGATAGTTCACATGCTGCACATCTTCATAATAAAGATTTTCAGAAATGGAATTAATATAATAAGCTGTGAGATCATAAATTTCAGGCTTTCCATGAGTTTACCTTAAGTAAGAAATCTCTTCGCATACCACGATAGATCTGTAAAAAAGTTGAGGTTGTTCAGCTTCAGTTTGCAATTCAAATCTATATCATACTCCGGGAAAAATGTATTTATCTTCGCTTTATAAGTGCTAATGCGGGATTGACATCTTGTTTAGGTAACTTGACATTTCAATTTGTAAATATTTTATTTCATGAGTAAACCACTTTTCCAGAGGCTACTCCGAAATGATATAGCACTGTTTCTTGTAGGCATGCTCTATGAAATAATGTTAATTATTATGAATTAAATGTTATGCATAGTTTCAGAATACGTTATCTATAGTTATTCTATTCAATTGAATTTATATTAAGGTATGCAAAATGCGTTAAAGGTAATTCTGTGGTCTAATCTATCAGCTTAATTTATATTATCTCAAAATGTTCTCGAATGCATAACAGTTCATTACTATTACTAGGTTTTCCATAAATTGCTCCTAAACGTTCAATAAACAGTTTCATTTTATAAAATTATCAAATTTCAGTTTAAAAGTATGTCTGTCATCACTTTTAGTTTTTCCTTGAGAATAATTATTGGCATCAAAACCCCTTTACAATAATCATTAAAAATAAGGCATCAAAGTGAAATATTTTAATCAATAGAAATATCAAATATCAGTTTACTAACTTGCTGCGGCAGTGTCTCCTTCATTTGGTTTCAAATTCTTCGAAGTTTTCTGTAACGATGGACGTAGCTTTGTCATGGATGAAGATGATGGCGAAGGTTCTGAAAAAGCACATACAATATGATTCAATAAAGAGCTTTCAATCGTTTGAAGGCAATGACAAATCTAAGAAATACAATGCATTTATTTCTACAGGGCTACTTGATAGTTAGTTTCACTACGTAGAATCAATATTACCCTTTCGTTCTGACACTACCGGTTTCGAGTATAATATAATATTTGATGGGTTGAAACTGCTCGTAACATCAAAGAAAATAAAAGTGTACTAGTGATTCTATATAATAAAAATACATATAGTAAGTTCACCACGAGAAGAGCCTTGGACACAATCTCATCTGGCCCACACATTATGTGATCATCAAATTTTACGGTCAAAATATGGTCGATGGTTTTTCACAAACGTAAGGAACCTGGTCATCCAGTTCTCGAAGCGGTACTTTTCGATTCTTCGTGAAGAAGGCACTCAATCGTCAACTTCGTTGAACATCCATAATAAGCCTATCCAAGTTCTGGATTGAGTGCTTTCTCCTCAAGGATCGAACAGTAACGCTAAGAGAGCTGGCTGACCAGGTTCCTGAGGTTTGTGAAAAATCTTCGACAACATTTTGACCGAAAACTTGGTTATTGCAAGATGAGTGCGCGGTGGGTCTCGTATAGTGTTCATAAAAGGGTACTAGTGATTCAATATAATAAAAATACATACAGTAAGTTCACCAAGAGCAGAGCATTATACTAGAAAAATGATAGCATGGCGGCGGAATACTTTGCAGCAGGTTTTCAGAAGTGGATAGATCGACAGGAATATGCATAGAAAAGTTTGGCGACTCTGTAGAAAAATAGTTGAAAAGAACAAGATTTCAGATGGTATAATTATTTATTGCAATAAAAAAATGCCTAACATTTTTGAAAACTTGACTTTTTACACATGATGATATTTGAATAAAAATAAGAAGTGATTTTAATATCAATTCTATGATAATATTTTCTTGCTAATAGGATGGCTGTAGTTCAGTGCTAAAGACTAATAGAGGCCTGTATTCTGTGTAGTATAAATGTCGGATACGCTTGCTTTGTGAGTTGGTAGGTTCTTAAATTGTCCACCAGGTTCATCTTGTAGTGAACTTACTTCAGTCACAAAATTTTAAATCGATAGTTAATTGGAATACGAACCTGATGGCGGCTCCATGTTGGCCAAGCCGAACTTGGGTCCTAGAAGGGTGGGAACCAGGGCGGCTGCAACCGACGAGGCCAGGTTGTTGTACGGAGCCAGCATTGCCAGCTGCATTATTCCTTCAAAATTACAAAATTCACATCACAAACAACTGATTTATTGCTGAAGATAACGATGCCTATGAAAATAAGCCTTACATGAGTGCAGAGGAATAATGATGTAGATTAATCAGTTATGAATGGGTTCCGAACCACTGGGAAGTTAATGAAGCTCATAGTGGGACTAGTAGCAGCTACCCTTCTGATGCCAACGCCACACTCTCGCCAAGTCGCTTGCTAAGCGGCTCGGTGTATACATCTATATTGGCGGATTGAAGGCGGGCGGTGGCATAGTACCCATCCACACTCTCACGCTCGTCGACATTTGTAAGCACTTGGTGAGAGAGTGCCATAGCAAGAGAACTGAATGTACAGCGCATACCTAATATGTACGAGTAGTGCTTGTTGCATGCTTGCAAGAC
This sequence comes from Nilaparvata lugens, assembly GCF_014356525.2. Classification (NCBI taxonomy): domain Eukaryota; kingdom Metazoa; phylum Arthropoda; class Insecta; order Hemiptera; family Delphacidae; genus Nilaparvata; species Nilaparvata lugens. Next base: position 75,100,907 of record NC_052506.1, read on the forward strand.
ATTCACCACACTTCCTCCAAATTAAAATTCATTATAAGTATAAGTAGACAAGTGATCATTTGTAAGAAATAGATAGACAGCATAGTATAATATTCATTTTCCAGCTTTTCCCTTCATTCATTAACCGGTATCTCATATTATTTTTTTTAGATACTGCATTTGTAATTTTATTCATTAGTTCTACGAGAACGGAGTTTGGAGAATCAAGCACAACTATGAAATACGCCAATTATTCAATGAACCAGACATAGTGGGTGAGATTAAAAGCAGAAGGTTACGGTGGACGGGACACATTCTGAGGAAAGTAGAAAGCGCTCTGACAAGCAGTGTACTGAGGAATAATCCTATAGGAAGTAGACCAGCTGGAAGGCCAAAAACTAGATGGTGGGACCAGGTCCGGAAAGATATGAGGAGGATGGGCCTAAAAGAGGAGGACGCGGGTGACCGAAACTTCTGGAGATTTGATGAGGCTAAGTACCGACTGTGGTACGAGTGGCTACCGCAGTAAGTAAGTGAATAAGTATTCATTAGTTCTAACATTTATGATAATAAAGAACTGGAAATCACTCCAGTGGATAAGACACTCTGTTTATTGAATAATCAATATTCATTCTAATTATACATTTGCATAAATTATTGTAACTGATTATTGATACCAAGGAACTTTAAAATAATTTATTCATTTAGTTGGATCAGTGACTTACGGTGAATAGGAATAGAATGTGTGTGCCTAATAATTAGAACATTCAAACTGCAGTGTTGTTTACGAAATGTACCTTCTATCTCAATATATTCATACAGATAAACCCACTATAAGCCTTCATTTTTATTGTCAGTGATTCTTAAAAACATATAAAGTTAGAATCACTCTCAAGTTGAATCTTTAAACTAATAATGGTTTCTTCACAAAATACACTAAGTAAGCAAGTTTAAAATTATTGTAGATTGTCGATCTAGGAGGTAGGCTACCTTTGCAATTTGTGTCTCCAAAGTCTCGCTGAAGCAGCGAAGACGGCATGTTATTGATCAATATTCGAACTCTGTAGCCAGCATAAATGAAAGTACAACACAGAGTTGAACCCCACAATAAGAAAATTGTCTGTGTAATGTACTTCATCACCTGGAAAAGATAAAAAAATGAACTTGCATCTCAAAGTATTTCTTAGGGCAGTTTCTTACAATATGTTACTGTCAAACTTGGTTTTTTTCTCTTCCAAATTCTTCACTGCTTTATCATCGACAAAAATCAAGAAATTTTTAAACCTTCAAACCATTAGACTTCAGGAAAAACATGGATTGTCCTTTAATATCTTAATGTTGATACTCACTAGGTACAGTGGGCAGGATTCTCCTTTCTGGGTGATGCCAAGTAATTATTTTTTTTCGGTGTTTCTGGCTTACTTTTACAATGTAGTGCTCTATCAAGATGATTCAATTCAATTTCGAAAATCTTAGGCAAATGAAAAGGTTTTAAAACGCAATTTATAATTTGTATTCGAAATTTGAATACTGTCAATGTATTTATGTATGCATATGCAATCATAGGCCAACAAAAAAACTTTAGAAACATTCAAAAAGTCAATAACTTTTTTGGCCTCTTTAGCCGGGAGACATTACTGTGTCCGGCCTGCAAAATCTGAGCTTCAAATTAAAAATTCAAAATCCACTCATTACCCAATGCACAATAAACACTTTGAGGTTGGAATATATTCATGATCCTCATTCTGAAATTTCTCCATCAAAAATTCACTTTCAAAAAAAAACTTTTGTTCTTTAACCTTTAGAATTAGTTGGCATACACATTTAAGACATAACATTTATCCATAAAGAGATACATATTAAATTTTGATATAAGACTAGGACGTAAAATATTTCCAACTCTGTTGCTAAGGCAACAGATAAATTAAATAAAATTGAAAATACTGTCAATAAAAATACTTGATAATAATATTCGTATGGCTTTATTGGTGAGGAGTCCCTGACAGAAGTTCCACCTTGCCTGAATATATGATTTAAGCCGTCAATGGGCCTTACGACTGTCATACTTAAGCCGGACCCGAAAGTTTAACGTGCCCATCTGATAACAAGGGAGAGACCTGTTCAAAAACTTTTGGTAAAAAACTGGTTTGAACCAGGGATCTCTATGCTGCTACGCAAGCACTCTATCAACTAACTAGACCACGGATCACTCCAATAAAAATACTTGAATCCTGTAGACTGATTAAATCTTATTTTATGTGCATTATCGTATTGTTAAATACAAACCTGCATCTGGCTGTTGAATGACATGGCAATATCAAAGCCAATGACACAAGTGAAGTGAGCTGTTATGATGAGTGAAAGGCAAGACTTATTCCTCAACAGTTCAGATCCAAATCGCAGTTGAGTCAATTGCAGAAATGCCAACTGAACCAGTGAGAAAGCCGCTATAATGCTCGGATAGCCAACATCCCATATGATATTTCCCAAGATCCTTGGCATCACCTAAAACATTGATCATGTTGAACATGATAAAGGCGATGCATCACCGTAGCAAGTTCTTCTATTAGTACTTTTGAATGAATTTTATTTGCCAAAAACAAAATACAAAAAAGCTTTAAAAAATAAATATAACTATATGCTACTGCACTTAAGCTACATACATAAACATGTTATTCAACACAACATTTTCAATCCAATACAGTTGGTGTAATATAAAGTCAATGTTAATAAATCAAATAACCCCAAGGTACCGGTACCAATAATATTGGTTTATCTGAAGTCGTTATACATAGCATCTATCAACAGCTAGCGCTTATTTTATTGAGCTTTAAAATAAAAACCTAATGCTTAAGATATGAAATGAAATGAAAAAGATTTTATTCATCCAAAAAGTAGTACAATGACAGGAAAATTTGTCTTTTATCATCTAAACATAGAAATGTACAGTAATAATGATGTAACAAAATGATAAGATTCTTTTATAAGAATGAATAAAACAAAAAACGCCCCGAGGCCTAGCCTCTGTGGGGTGGTATGCATAAATCTTAAAACAAGCTAAGAACTAAGTAGATGGGTAATTTGATGCGACCGACTAGTTTCTAAATATTACAAATATACTGCTAGAATGACATAAATTAGAAGAAACAAAGTGGACTTCACATAAATAATCTATTATAATAGGATATACAATTCTTAAAATACACTGACTACCAAAATTTATCATATGAAATTAACCCTAACTCTATAAGGGGTATGATGATGAATGATGAAATCATTTTACATAAAGCAATTCCACGGGAAAAACATAAAGATACAAATACAAAGTACACGCACAATAATTCAGTGTAAGAGACCATATGCAGATATGATGACATTGAATTGCAAAGTACATCAGGTTGAGTTATATCAGGGATATGAAAAAAAAGTATTAGTATCCTCTAATTGCATAAGGTACTCCTTCACTTCTTTAAGAAAAATGTGTTTATTATTCAATGATTTTAGTGTAATAGGGAGTATATTATGAAACTTTGGAGCCAGAAGGAATAAAATTTTTTGAATAAAGTTAAATTTGATCTTGGGATATTCACATCCAATCGATTTCACACCTTCGTTCAGTGCTGGCTCTATCGAAGAAAATCTTTAGTACTTTATAAATTTTGGAATGGCAATATTCTCATTGCTCTAAACAAAGGCCTTGTATGTTCAACATACCCTACATTACAAGCCATGCGGATGAATGACTTCTGCAAAATCAATGGTTTGAGTGTTGTATGGTATGCTCCTCCCCAAATGGATAACCCATACTGTAATTTTGAATCTACTTTATGATGGATGATTATCAAAATTAGAAAGTCAAAACAGATTAGAGGCGCAAGTGAAAAATATATATAGATAGGTACTAAATCTACCGTAATCAGTGCTCGGAGCGAGTTATGTCAATAAAGATACATTATTATCCCCAAATACACTGACACTATAACCGGAATTTTTCTCGTTGATGAGCTTATTGTGAATTAGAATTTGTATCTTTTCTGTATAGGGCTACTTAAATAGAAATACTGTAATATAAATAGAGATAAAAATAAAAATCTCAGTACCCTTTTTTGAATTATTTTATCACAACTTGTTTCAACATTGATGCCATTTTCAAGTGATATGAAGTAAATCAATGTTGAAACATGTTGTGATAAAATAATTCAAAAAAGGGTACTGAGATTTTTATTTTTAATTCTATTTATAGGTTGAATATGAATTACTCAGAACATGAAATGTGGATTAGAAATAGATTGATATATGCATTACTCAGAACATGAATTATCAATTATCAAGTACTTACATCTTTGAGGTGGTATGGATCTATAAACAGTGAGCCGGCTCTTGATACTCCAACGAAACAAACGAACATGTTGATGGTTGACATGAACGGTCTGCTTGTGATCAGGGATCTGCAAATATCAAATATGAGACGTTCATATCTCAGAATATATATTTCTTTTTTTCAGAATAGAATGACTTTTTTTATTTGATGACGTGGCGAAGTTTGGACATTAAGGTCCACTCTATCACTTGAACAATTATAGAATAAAAACAATCGACACTACCGGAATGACTTTTCTTATACCAGTTATATTTAGATCAAACATTATTGTTTGTACTACAGTGTCAATAACTCAAAAACTATTACCGTATTGAAGATAGACACTATAGTAGTGTTTTAGTGTCCTGAAACACTTTTATGTTAATCAAAGAACGTGTTAGCATAGAGAAACAATAGCGTAAGTAGATATCCCATGGTAAAGGGCGTTTATGTCGCAACTTTTACTGTTATCTCAAGCCGATTACTGTCGATTGTTGTCGATTTTTACTGTTTTGACCGGGTAAGAGTGTATGAAAGGCACAATATGAGAGACTACCAGCGACATAAAGCTTCACGGGAAAGAACTACGTGGACTGTAGGCTTGAGATAACAGTAAAAGTTGCGACATAAACGCTCCATACCATGGGATATCTACTTATGCTATTGTTTCTCTATGGTGTTAGTCAACAACGTTATTTGGTAGAAATATTTATTATATTATTGCAATGATTTATGAAATGCTTTCCATAGTTTTAAAAATGTTGCATGGAATTGATGAAAACATACGATTATAATAAATTAAAATTGATTTTGCAAAAATCCTTAACAAGAGAATGACACTAGAGTCAATTCTGAAATCGTCAGATCGTCACCTTTTTAAGCGAATTATTCGTTGTCCAACGAACTTGACCTGAAAAAAGGTTTGAAGAATACGCGTTCAAAATTTGAAGCTGATTGATCAATTCTTTCTAAAGTTATTGTAGAACATACAAACAGACCAACAACGACTTTGGCCTTCAATGAGTCAAAAGTGAGAACTCGCTAACGCTCGTTCAATAAAATACAGCCAGACCATGATACCATGATCAGAGTTTGTCTACTCTGTTGGAATGAATTCAAGGAAATCCTTTTTGATGAAGCAAATAGAGACTGTATTTAAATGTAAAATTAGACTGCAATGATAATTTTTCTCATGGCAAATATAATAGTGAAAGGTGATTTTTTTCTCAAAGTTATTGAATTTGATGAGTGCCTTACCGGATATTGAGTATGGAGAAGAATGAGTAGAAGGCAAGGATGAAGAAGGAGCAGGCAAATCCGTAGGCGTGGAGCAGAAAGATCCAGCGAATTTGAGACTGCACGGATTGCCAATCGGGAGTTGTCTTGGAGACGACAAAAAGACGCACGACGCTGCTGCATGAGACACACACATCGTCCGACTTGTTACCAACATCCAAAATCGAATCGTCTATTGCTTCTGAAGCTGAAATTCAAAAAATATATAATCATACAAAATCGAATCATGGAAAAATACCTTCAGAATGACTAACTGCTTGGCAAAGATTATTGATATCATCATAATAATTATTAGAGAAACTGGAATTAGCTCTAGACAAACATAGATTTGCAGAGAAACACGAGGCTAGAATTCATCAACATGTGAAATTGGAAGAGAAGACGCTCAACGTACATGGTTTGAGAAGACTTTAACGCAAGGATTAGTTTAGTGCTAGTGTCACAATGAAAGAGCAAAAGCAGAGTATCCTTTATTATATTATGAATGTGTGGAAAATTATTTAAATCTAATTTCATCAACCAATTTAGAAGGCTGAGCCAAGAGGTTATACATTCACAAACATTATTCTTATCATTCCAAGTCAAAATAGAAAAGTTTATTAGTATCTAACCAGGTGATATAAAACTATGAAAAATAATACTAAATTGAATCATGAAAAACAATCTGCAAAGTGAACAACTGTTTGGCAAAGATTATTGATATCAGCATAAATAAAAGAAACTAGAGTTTGATTTGCTGGGATATCAACTAGCATTCAACTAGGTATGTAATAGCATACATAAGTCAAATAATAAAGTAATATATTAGTAATTTGATTACAAGTGGGAATTAGTAGAAATAGTAATTTGACAACAATCATACAGGAAAGTTACCAGTATCGTATGCTTTCTCGATGCATAATACTAATTTCATCAACAGTGCTTACAGCAAGGGAATTTGAAAAATAATTCTAATTGCATTGACTGATAATAAATAGCGAATGTATGTACGAGTGTGCTCGAGTAACTCGTAAGGGGGGCTTGTTAATTATCTTGAAAAATACAGTTTTTCATCTCAATAATAAAAATGATAAGTAATTTATATTTACTGACCATTATCAATATTGTAATCAAGCCATAGTTTAACATTTGTTAAGTTGACCATCGGCTCACGTTTATTCTGAAAATATAAAAAAACTAATTAAAGTTTTTACAATTAGACCAGTAACTTATATTGAAGATGGAATAATGTGTAAACTGTAACCTGATTTAAGACTGGATGAATATCATAGATATTCCAGTATTGTAAAATTTAATATTATTGTACATAGTTATTCTAGAAAATGGGTACCATTAAACATGGGAAAATAAATCTATATTTATTTGAATAACTATCCGAAATTGACAATCTTTACACCAATGGAAAGAGGAAATTGCAAGTTTTTTATAATAAGAGCAGACCATATTAGAGTTGGCAAGACAGGAAGCTCTCCGATGGCTGATTGGGTTGTCACCTGAACAAAAAACGCTTCATGTGGTCTGACCCTTATCACTACCTCTGTAAACAAAGCCATAGTGCATTCTGGTGACGTCAGCACAGGTAGGACTACTCACCACCTCCTACACCAATAAAAACAACCAACTCACATTTGCTGATTTCAGCTGATCTATATCAGGTAGTGTTTTTATTGGTGTAGGAGCACTACCTCCGTAAACAGAGTTTACGGAGGTAGTGCCCTAATACGGTAATCACTTTGCCGACCGGTTTAATGCGTGACCTGGCTGTTTAAATTAAAACAAAACTTTGCCCCTTCCCGCTGGAATAACGATTATTCATTTCAGATAAGTACTTTAGTAAGTAGGTATGATACCTGATTTTTTCAGAATTGGTCCATCATTTAGAATAACTCTTTATAAAGACTTGTATTGAGCATGATATATTTTTTGTAAATACATAATATATCAAATTGACCTGAGAGCAATGTGTTCAAATTTAATTATTTATTGTACTTTTTGGCTAATTCTGAATTTAGCAATCTGGTCAATTGTTAAATGTTCAGCATTGGTTAAATGGGAAGTATTGGTGCCATTTATAGAAGAATGCCGACAGTATGAAGTAAAGATATTCCACAATATATTTTTTTACTCTACGACTAATAATATAACCAAATAAATTTTTAATAAAAAATAGTATTAATAAGTAACTTACTATAACTATGAGCATTAATTGTGTAAGATGCTCATAAATCATAACTGAATGTTCTCCAGTTCGACCGTGTTAATATCTGGAGGCAAGGCTTTACCTCGTTCTCTACCAAAATCCATGTGCTAACGTTGCATTTTATAATCGTATCATATCGGGCACTATATACAGAATTTCCCACAAAAGGTGTAACAGCCGAAGACCATAGAGTCTACATGAAATTTGCAACAAAAAATGTACAGTAAAATGTTATTATAACAACCTTAGTTTTCCAGATGAGTCGTATTTCGAAATAGGTCAACTTAGCGTCATTTAAACGTCAATAACTAGAAAAATATCAGTCAACATTCAATTCTAAGGATATTCAATATTCATTCCAAGTATATGGTTGGAAATGGAAGAAATTTCCAATACGATTTATATGATTTGTTCCTTTTTCGACGTTTTTAAACTATCTGTGTACTGTGCCGTAGTTTTAAGTTTTGAAACTTTTAAACTGAGCGCTTAAGTTGCTAAAAGTAAGATTCGTCGAACTTAACTTCCCTAACTTTTTCTTTTACCTTAACATATTAAACAGAACCTTTCAAGTTATGTTCATCTAATTTTATAAACAAGAAAATTTGAAATCTGGCAGATCTGAGGAACTCGTCAAATAACTAAAAAATAGTTTGAACAAGAAACAATCCTAAAGCTATTAATGGAAAGAAAAAAACTATTTAAATAAATTTTAATTTGTGAACAAATTTTTTCAATCAGGGATGTTGAAGGTAAAAATAGTAGATTTTCAAAATGTAATATTAGTTTATCTACACATCAAAAACTTCCACTTTCTCCATTAACCCCCCTCACCGTTCAAATGCATGCATGTAAATTATTTAAGATAATATATTTTATTGGCTTGGCCCGGTTGCACAAAAGCCGGTTAAACTGTAACCGTGATTAATTTCACGATAACCAATCAGAGAAGGCCTTTTTGATAAGACGGCTTCTCTGATTGGTTCTCGTGGAATTGATCACGATTAAAATTTGACCGGCTTTTGTGCAACCGGCACTAAAGGTTGAAATGTTTAACAACAGACCAACCATTTTTTTCTTTCCGCAGTTTCTCCATGTTTCAAGATAAAAATTATGATTAATGTGATAATTTAAAAGTAGATCCTTTGCGTCCAGTTCACGTTGTTTAAACGAGAATTATCAAACAATTTATTTACTTATTGAAAAAGAAAGATTTTTCTTTTTAGCTATGAAGCGACAATTTTTTTGTGAAGAAAATGTAAAATTCCATATGGTTTTCCATTCTATCCTGATCCAAGATATCCTCTTCCAACGAATAATAATATAACATTTACACTTTGAATAGATGTAGTGGTATTTCTCCATATTAACATGAAATAAAAGCGGTATTGTCAGTTTCACTTTATTGTGCGGAATTGATAATACCTCTTTAATTTCACCAAAATATAATTTTTATGAATAATCATATTAGTCCAGGCAACAAATACTCAAAGAGGTTACAGTATAGAGGAAAATGTTTGTGAGACAATCTTTGAGCCGCAGATCTATTTGAGATTAGAGGGCGGGTTAACACATTACAAAACTGAAATGCAATTTTTCAAACTTCATTTTAGTATAGTTATTTATATAGGTGAAATGCATTGTTTGCAAAATATAAAAATGCAACTATTAAACCAGTATCATTCCTTTAGCACATGGGGTAGGTATGTTTTTATATGTTTATCTTCTAACAAGTCCAAACAAAGCTGCACCGTCAAAAATTGTGTTCCAAACTTTCCCTCCTAATTTATCAGTCAACTGAACTATTTTTGCTGAACTGAAGACTTCTCACTCAACACTAAAACTGCTGCATATGAATAATATGGTAAAATTATACATTGCATTGAAGAGGATTTAATGCTCTTCAAGCTCACAATAAGCGCATTTATGTTTTCAGTGATCGTTGAAGAGTTAGAATGCCAAGAGCAAAAAACTGGGAGCAAGACTGGGTTTTTTCAAAAAATGACCCACTTCTAGAGCCGTTAACTTGAAAACTATAGAAGATACGAAAGAATATGTCAGAAGTAGGAAATTTGGTAGGCTAGAAATTTGTTATAGGATGGGAATGTCTGTAGGACGCATAGTTTTTAAGATGAGAAAAAACTTTCGGTAAGAAAGGAGGCGAAAAAACTTCACATTTTTATTATTCTGTACTGTATTTCATCATAAATTTCGCTTCAGGGTCTACGGTCATATTCATAAAAAGCATATCTTCCATTAAGCATGTTTTTGAAACGTTATAAGATGGACGTTGATTATGCCGCATCTACATGTTGACCCAATAAAGGCCAATGCCGACCAGCGCCAGTGTGTGGATAGTTTGTGGCGGTTTGCCAACGTTGGCTACCACTGGCATTCATTGGGCATTGGTCACATTGCAGGCTCGACCAGCGACTGGGCCAACATGGATGCGGCCTTACATGTCATGTTGAGTTGTTAACATAATCAGTTGATGAGTTAGAGTTGATAACGTCAAATACCTGACTCTAGGAGTCGAGCTCCTACTCCTCAATAACAAACGATTAGGATTCAATAATTCAAAACTCCGGCTGATAAAGTACAAGATTTTTATTCTTTAAAATAGTAAATAATGTAAATAATGGTAAAGTTATCTAAAGCTTGATGACGTTTTTATTAATATCAATTTTTGAAGAAATCTGAACCTTGAGAATGGTTTAACAGATCTTTGGATAATTCTATCATACACAAAAGTCCAATAACACATATTGCCAAAAATACACTGAATATAGTTAGCATTACAGGAATCTTACAACATCTTGAATAATAAAAATACAATACTCTTGAAACCAAGGTTGTTCATGTAAGCCTACGCAAAAACTGAAAATTGGATATCTCTGCAGTAATTTTATTATTCATGACATAGAATGATGAAATTTCAGAATATCTGTTATTATAACGATCGATCTTTGAAAAGATTTTCAGGAAACTTAAGAAGCCTCAAAAATTTTTCAAGAGATCTTTGGATAAAATTTACAATTATACACAATTAAAACAAAAGTCTAATGACTAAGTACTGAAAAGAAATAGCTACCTATAATAATAATAATAATAACTGCAAATAGTGAACGTAACACGAACACATTACAACATATCAAATACTATCAATTTAGTGATATATTTGAAAAATGGGCTGTGGACGTACAAAATACTACTTATGTGGACGCACAGGAAATGGAAACACTTTGTCACTTACTCCGTTGTAGAAGTATTTTACATCTTTGGCATTTAGACTACTTTAATTGGAACACTAATTGCACGAATACTAATTCTAAAACTAAAATATTGATTCAAAGCATATAAGCAGCATGAAATCATCAAAAATATATAAATGACAATCATGTATTTGAAATTATGACACGAAATATTGAATCACGCTCTGGAATGGGGTTTGTTTTCTAACAGAATGCAGTGCCCATTATACAAAATCCATTGCCCTCAAAACATTAGGGAACATTAGCTTGGTCGTTTGTTCGTCACCCAGGAAATCGACAATAACTATTCGGCATTGGCCAATAGCTAATGCTATGCAAGGGCGCCTGTATAGTTCGCATACATCTATGCTCCTGATGCACTCATAATGTGAGCAGGCCACTTCATCCGTGATTGACCAGTCACATTGGAAAAAGTCAAAGTCCAGAAAATCTTCAATATTTTTTATTGTGTAATGATGAAGCGTTGCGTTCGAAGTACCCAGGAAGAAATTATTCCCGTGTAACATAGCCGCAGTAATATTCCCAAAGTTTATTGAGGGATAGTAGATTTTATGCCTTCTCCCGACAACAAAAACAACCACATGGCGGGGCATGTCTGGCGTCGTGCTTATTCCTAATGCCACCTTGTGGTGCAGTATCAGCCACCTTGTTTGTGTTATCACTTTTTCGTATCCAACTGTTTTTCCTTTGGGTGACATTACAACATAATCGTTGAATTGTTGAATGCTTTTGGGAATTGAAAATTCTGAATCTTCTGCGTCAGGATTAATAGCTATAAGTTGTTCCATTCTTGAGTCTATTATTATTTCTTGTAAAGACTTATCATCATTTAAACTAATAGTTGACCTACCAATTACTTTTCTTTTTTGTACATCGACGAAACAGGATTCTCTTTCTGTACTTATGAACACAACACCGAAGGGAAGAAGGGTAGGATCGGAGGAGGATGTCAGGAACTGAAAATGTTTCAACAGTGCGCCTTTATACAAGACTTTCCCCGAGCATGCAGGAAAGTCCATGTGGCAAGCTACCAATGCATTGTAGTCTTTAGTTGCATATACAATCCAATTTCCATAGAATTCTGCTCTAATAATTTCACCGGGCCTTTTAATGTCCAACTCTTTCAACGTTGATGGCCAATGTTTCAGTGAATGCCATCTATACCAACAAATGTAAATGTCTTTCCAACAAAAATCTATTTGTTTGTCGTCAAAGTAGATCGGATTAATTTTTTCAATGTAGCTTGGCAAAAAATCCCATCCCACTTCCTCAATGCACTTCTGTCTCCAGAAATTTGGTCCCCTTTCACATTTGTCAGCTTCATGGAACCATACAGAGCAGACACGTCGACATTTGATAACACTAACACCGTCCAGGAACACAAAAATTCTTTGTAGCACTTCCTCTGGTAAGGCCATTCTGAGTCCCTTCCTTTTCAAACTGATAGACGCTCAAAATCTATCATTGCTGATGAAAAAAAAACATAAAAGAAAAATTATAATCACAAATTGAAGTCAGATGTAATTATGTAAGTAAATTAAATATGGTTATTCAAATGATACAATCCTATGTTTGAATGTCGTGCTGTTGTTTGTAAAAATTACAGCAAGTTTCAATATTCTCGATGGTAAATGTTTAAGCCAATTATAAAAGTAAGTCTTTATACTTTTCCAGAATACTAAAAATTATAATGAATAAGAAATGTGGAATACTAAAAGATGAAAATGAAATATTATCGAGATTATCATAGATTATTTAGTAGAAATAAAATAGTGTTGCACCTGTTGCAACTACTGGTAGGCGCTTGGATGAGTTCAATGTTCAGTTCACAGAAGTTTCCTCATTATTCTTGTTACTTTAGGTATTGAGTCACATTCCAATTGATATCACTTCAATAGTTGAGGAAAATATAGAATTTTATTTTTAGTGTCCAAGAAGTTTTGAAAATGCATATTATGTAGTATTTTCCATGCTATGTTCTTCCCCTAAACCTTTACAAAGTGGCTCCACCTTCATACGGGAGTATACTAGTTCTTGCAGTAAGGCAAACAAGAAAAGAAGTGTTTCTATTCTTGTTCAACTTGAAATTATTGTAATATTCCAAGACAAACTCAACTTGAAAACTGCTGAAGAGATAAATAGATGATTAAGCAGCTTTGATCTTCTCTCAAATAGTCATACGGATTTGTTAGCAGATATGGGTATCATGTAAAGTATTGAAGTATCTTGCTAACTGAAGAGTTTGAGGAGACAGCACCAAAGATTACATTAGTAAGCGTATTGAAGTCTAGGGATTGAAATCCGTGATTTGATTTTCGAAAGAGGTTGCAAGTTAGTGTGAAACATGCCTATGGTTACTTTTTTAGGGACCAACTAATACTAATAATCAAGTCAGGCTAGTCAAAACAGAGCTACCCGAATTATAACAGTTTTATTCATTCATTTACACACAAAATATTACACCAATCATAATATACTAATCAAGAACTGTGGTGCAATAAAAACGGGGTGAGGATTAGTAGGTTTTCCAAAAATGGTTATCCATGTACCTTTAATCCTTGAGAGGGTAAAAAAATTATCAGGAAGAGTGAAGAGAAGGTAGTTTATGATGAGATAGGAAAAAAATATTGGACATGGTGGAAGAAAATAATCTAAGGAAAGACTAAGGATTACAGAATTACCAGCAAGCAAGCACACAAGTCAAAAGAGTGCTCTTAGTGATAGCTTCTCATAGATAGCAAAATAATTGCTCTTAATCTAGTATCATGTTTTACTTTCCAAGTTATTTTGGCACATATAATTGTCTGAATGTGAGAACATTACATTCTTCAAAAGTGAAACTGGTTGGGAAAAATCTAGGTTTATTTAGAATGGTTTTAATAATCACTTTTTGCATATGAAGAGTTCTTCCAAATGTGAATATTATAACATCCTTCCCATACGGTTATCCCATAATAGATTGAACTAATGCAAAGTACACCATTTTTAGCAGACTCAATTTTTTTTTTTTTTGTTTCATAAAATTTATATGGACGATATCTTATTCTTCAACAAATGTATATTATTTATTAATTTAAATTTAGTCACTAAATATTATGAATAGGCTTAAAGTTTTATTGATAGTTATCCAATATGCTTCAATCATTAGGGGGATAAAATTGTTTTGAATAATATTATTCAAGGTGTAAAGACAAGATTAAAAGCGAATAAAAGCAGATATTTGTTTTGTTGTACGGGCAGTCTTTTTATAAACGGTTACATCAATTCAAACAGTCGATGTAATGCAAAATTCATAGATCTGATAAGTCTATGTCTGATCTAGGAAATATGTGTAGCTTACAATATGAAGAAGAAAAATGTTTCTTTCTAAACTCACGTTTGCTCTGAATTCAATGTAGCTATTCTTCTTTCCTTCAAATTCCTGGGAAGAAAAATAGAAGAATTAATTGAATAGATATTCTATAATTGAAAACTCAGACTATAGAATAGAACAGAATATTTTTATGTGTTCAATACAGTGGTCATATGGATCACAACTATACAATTGAACATTGTCAGTACAAAAAAGTCTCTTCAATCTCTGTTATAAATTGTCAATTCCGTAGGGTCCCAATTGACAGAATCCCAAACGACCGAAACGCTATATTTTCCCAAACTGCCGAAAACTACTTTTTTCCCCAATTGACAGAACGCTTTCTGTCATTTGCGACAAACCAGAGAAACTTTCTGTTGTATGGGAAACCTATCACTTTCGGCCGTTTGGGACTCTCACCACTTTCGGTCGTTTGGGACTCTCACTACTTTAGGCTCAATGGGACAAACCACGTTTTCTGTCGATTGGGAAAATTCTTAAAAGTTTTCTGTCATTTGGGATTCGGCTGAATGAGAAAGTTCCAGTTTCAATATTTCATTAATTCTACCAATTGGGAAAAAAGTAGTTTTCGGCTGTTTGGGAAAATATAGCGTTTCGGTCGTTTGGGATTCTGTCAATTGGTATATGCCACAGTCAATTCTACTTTATCCGGCATTTATAGCTTCATTTTACAGTATTTGACTAGCCTAGTTCGAAAACTCAAACTGAACTCCTCATCTCCATCAATTAGAATATTTAAATTCACTAATTAAAAACATTTTTAAGCGACAAGATATCTTATCTTAAATCATAAATCAATAATACATTATCTTAACGATACACATTAGATTCCACACAGTTTTTCTTGAATACGAATTTAATGATATTGTGAGACTGAGGCATGAAATCTCATATAAAACTTTATTCACTTTCTTGAAATGAGAGAAACTTCTAAATTTCTAAGTAAAACCGTTCAAATTTGATTAAGTGAAATCTGGACCACAAAACTTCCACAACGAGTGCAAAATGATATCAAATCTATCTTCATGCTCCAGTTTTTTACCAAAGTCATTTTACCATTTTATATTGACACTTTGCACTTTACAGTTATACATTACTACCATATAAAAAATTGAACCTTTATTATAATCTATTATAATCTAATCTATAACCTTTATTATATAATCTATATTATATATATATATATTATAAAACACACATTTTGGAATCTTGTAGTATTGATTAGCCTAATTACTTAGTGGAAGAGAAAAGCACAAGTTGCAAAATATTTCTCCAAGTCTTCCAAATTTGCATTGTAATTGTTTTGCTCTATCGCAACCTTTTTGTCATTGAAAATTTGAAATCCAAACTGTAGCCTATAGTTATACGAATTTTGACAATAAGCAGATGATAGAACTACTCACCAGGTCGCTGTCTAGCTTGGCCGGAGAAGATGCAGCTTCCGTCGTTGAATGTCGTTAAAGGCCGAGAAGGAACTCTAAGCAGAGGAAGATCACCTGCAACAGGATTACAATCTCAGCCAATCACGGATCGTGAAAACGAAACGTTGTGCCGTCAAAGATGCGAGAGTGCGGCAAAGACAATGGCGACCCTAACAATATTAATATTAATTGCATAACTGTTTTTCAGCAAATGATCATCGTCCCCGGCAAACGTAGAATCTCTTGTTTGTACAATTTCCCCAATTACTTTCACTCTTCATTTATAGTATATTTTACTACTTTATTTACTACAGGGGACTTCGCCGGCTGCACACTCTGTGGGTGTTTTTTATTTATTTTTATTGTATTCATATTCATTCTTTTATTTATTACTTATTATCAGTATTATAATTTGTTATTAAATATTATTTTTACGTTATCATAATTATTATAATTTGTTATTCCATATAATTTTCCCGTTTTCTCGATTCTTTTAAATTTTATTTTTTCTCATCTTAATTTTTCTCTATCCCCATTTTTACAAGAATGCATTCATCACTTTATTCCAATTTTTACATGCATTATTTTTAACACTCTCAAGCTTCAAGCTACCTTCGCCGCTGTAGCCTACTATGTTTTGACCCTATAGGGTACTTTCCAGTTTCCAATATATTATGTAACAGCAACTATCTAGAAGCGCTATATATTATATTGTCCTAGTATAAGAATAACTTCCTAATCAATAGATATACGATTAAATATTCTCTCTCTTTGGTCAACAGCCGTTGGGCTGGTTGGCAGCATCTCTCCATGCCTCTGTAATATGCCATCCTTATGAGGTCTCTCAAAGAGAGGCACATCTCAGATCATTATTCAGTTCTATGTACTCCAGTCTTGGCCTTCCTCGCGAATTCTTTCCTTCAGTCATTCCCTCCATTATTCGTTTTGTTAGTCCCTCATGTCGAAGAATATGACCAACTAGTTGTGCTCTTCACATTTTTATTTCTCTCAGTAGACAAACTCTCTCTCCACTCTTTGAAATAACTCTTCATTCGTTACCTTCTCTCTCCAACTGATCCTCAGCATTCTTCTGTAGCACCATGCCTCAAAAGCAAAAATTCTTCTCTCTTCTTCCAAGCTTCACTTCCATTGGTTGCAATACTCAATACATACTTTTTGAGCAACCGTTTTCTCACCTCTAGACTCAATGTTCTTGCAATAATTTTGCAAATTAAATATTAATAGTCAAGTCAATAAATCCATGAAAAAGGGGTTGTGCTTGCAATATGATAAAGTGTGCCTAGTTCTGATTTTTTAATATTTTATTTGGATACATGAGAGGAGTCCAGAACCAATTTTATCATGCAAATTTTTCTTGTGCTAGATACAGAATGGCCCAAAAACCTCGTGTTTTCGGTTCATTTTCCAGTTCTCAGCCATTTCCGCCAAATCCAGTAATCAGACAGAAAAATTCGCTCTCGCCTTTTTTAGATTATAAAATTCTGAATGAAAAGAGATATTCCTGAATCATAGGCAAAAGCTGTAAATTTCCCGACTAGTTTAGCATTGCATTGGTCATTGATATACACAAGAAATAGAATAGGCCCTAATACGAACAGAACCCTGAGTTCTCTTTGCAATGTTTTCGTATTCAATGTTACTCCGTATGCAATGTTTTCAAATGTACTATAATTTCCACCAATTCTTACACACTCCTTTCTGTTTGTGAGATAACTTTCAAACCATTTATAAGGTGAAACTCGTATTCCTGCTGCTTATATTTTCATCAATAATATTGAGTGGTCTACTGTATCAAATGCTTTTGTGATATCTACATACAAGGCTGAAAATTTTTATCTTCATTAATACCTACTGTTATAAATATCCTCAAGAAATCTAACCAGACCAGCTTTAGTACTCAAGACCTTTTCTCTTGAAAGTGTGGGAATGTTAAAATAACAGGTAGTTTTCATCATCATTTTTTTTTTTTTTGCTCTTTCAGGGCATAAAACTCTCCAAAGATGCATCGTGAAAATGGATGCTCATCATCGTAGGTTTGTAAAGCATTATATTCACTTTAATTTGTTGAATTATTTCACATTTTAAATAAAAAATTCACAGTAAACAAGTAGTGAACTCCTTTTTTAGCGAAAAATTTTCACTTTCTAGCAATATCTCATAAGCTAAACTACTGAAATACAAACCAGTTTCATTGAATGCCTCATCAAATTTTACATACGATTTCACTATAGGTCTATTTTAAAACTTATTGTAGCCATGAAATAATCCTTTGAAATCGGCAACAATGAGATAATTGGTTGAACTCGTCTTGGATGTAGGTTCCAGGAATTCCCAGGTATCGATGCTGGTTTCCACGGCTAATATACTGAAGTGTATAAGATTCATTTTACTTTAATCATTTAGCCTATATAAATTGAATCTATGGTCAGGTACACGTTATAATGGCAGTGTTTGATTATCAATGATATTGCTATCCTTGTCTATCATGGAACATAGCGGATAGCGCTATCTCTTTCTCGCTTTGCTCTGTTGCCATATCGTCTTTTAACAATGTAGAATTACGGTAATAATTAACAAAATATTTCATCTTAGTCATTAAAATTCATTATGAAATTACTGAAAATATAATTTCTTGTTTGATAAGAGAAAATTGATTATTTTAAACAAGAATGAACAGTTAATATTACATCAATAAACCTGTATCAGCTACCGTCTATAGAAGGCATCAACAAAAAAGAGGATCGGCAACGTTGTTCTGCTATCTTTCTCCACTGCCATTATAACGTGGACCGTGGACCTCACTCACTATAGGCTATATTGTAGGTCTAATTGGGCCCTATCCCTATGCAATTCAGAAGATAGTTACGGTACGGTAGGAGCTAGCCTAAGCAGCATCAAAAATAACCAATCTATTAAGCCTACCTAAGCAATAAAAGTACGTAATTTTTAATCATAAATTAAACCTATAGTGAGGTCCACGTTATAATGGCAGTGGATAACGATAGAAAAATAGCGATGCCGATTCTCTGAATTGATTAATTTATTTCTACACCATCAAAAACATAATTGGCATCGTTGTGGACCTAGAAATGGATAGTACCACTGGCTTTGTCAAATGATAGACAAGGATAGCAAAACCAAAGTTGATCAAATACTGTCATTATAACGTGGACCTCACTATAGAACTGTCAACTACATAGAATAGGCTACTGTAATTAAAAACAAGATAAGTTAGGTTACTACTATAAAAGATGACAAGGCCTACAATGATCAGTGATTTTTCAACAGTATAAGAATATGGACGCAAACAAACGACAAACCGTATAAACAGTTACAAAATGACAAAGGTAGAATTCTTTATGGCATTCTCATAAGTTACCTATGTACAGTATAAATATAAACAATTGGCCTACCAAAAGACTGGTGACAATGATCTAGTAGCTGGCTGGTATGTTGTATCGGCAGATAATTACATTGGTATATTTTTTAGGGGTTGATCTGGTCAGTCATTAGAACATGACAATTGGTAATTATTGGCAAATTTAATATAAAACAGAAAAGAGGACTCGGAGGACAGATCAACAGGAGATTGGACTGGCAGCTGGCAGGACTGCGATAAAGTCACTGCTAAGCTAAATGCTGAATTGCTGATTGCTCACTCTTGTCACTATCACTAAGCCAGTAGCCACTATAACCACTATTGACTAAGTTATTACTGCTTTTATTGTTTTATTATTTTGTATAGTGAATATTATTATAGCTTAGATATTCTAAGTCAAGTTAATAGCTACAAATACAAAATTATTTTAGGAATTACGAGGAGAAAATATGCAAATGAGACTTTTGATTTTTGATAATATTGTATTGATATTTTGGATCCCATGCCTATATAATGTACTATCGATATTACTCGTTTCGATTTCGATATTATCGTATTAACTATGCAATATCAAAACTAAACCAAATATTCATACAATTACAATATTGATATTCGTAAAATATTGGAGTATGGTATATCATCATTGTAACATTAGAATCATCCTGTTAGAATTAGAACTATTTTTTCACAATATATCAAGAGTATCGATATTCTATTCCGATAGATCGCTGATATCGATATTTTCCTTTCGATATCTCAACGCTACGTCTACGTCATGATTTGTATCAACAATGGGGAAACACAAGCACCCACGATGGGGCATGCGTTCTGTATTGTATAGTAGTTACATCAATAGCCACTTGGCGCGACTTTTTGCCAATTTCAAATTTCAAGCAAGATTTCAAGGTTCTTGTGTCGCATGGATTAAATTTTAATTAAATGGATTAGAATTTTGTTAAAATAAGCCTTATTCCCATATGAAATGATAATGTATAGTGAAAAAGTAGGTGGATTTTATTTTCTGTGTTGCAAATGGATGGCAGCCGTTAAAATGCATTAATTCCTGATTTCTTATCCTCTTGCATATTATATTGTCCAAGTTAAGCGTGCTGTTGAGACAAATGCCCTAAATTTTGATGCTGTTCCATATCTATAGCATTTTATTAGTTTCAACTTTCAAAATAGTTTATCGGTACCTACCAAGTAAGTAGCGCACACATTCCAAATATTTTTGCTAAGGAAGGTTGAATAGCCTTCGTTTAGGCTATTATTTTCTAATTGTGAATTATAAAGGCCTATAACAGACAATTTTAATATGGATTGAAAAATAGCTGGGAATGAAAGTATAAAATTAACTTAATAATAATAGGCCAATCAGGTTTTTGTTCATATTGTACAAACATTCATATTTTTATACCGTATTCGAAGAATTTATTAATCACATCATCTGGCGCCGGTTGAATACCAGAACACACTGCAACTGCCGTTCGACGGTCGCCGGACACGGCAGCAATAATAACAGAATATGTTTAATGTAGTATTTAGCATATACCGGCCTTTGAACTTCTGGTTCTCAGTCGCATTTATGCAATGGTACTGTCGTCAAAAGCTCAGAAATTGGCTGTGCTATGTTTGCTCCACCACAGGAGAAAGAGGAAACGGAGCCGAAGTGTTTGGATTCATTCAATTCTTGAGAAAATACAGCTTCATGGAGCATTTTATTCTCTATTTGTCCAACTTAGGAGTGATGATAATAAGTTTTTTAATTATTTTCGAATGTTGGTGAAAACATTTGATGAGCTTTTCTTTAAGATTGAATGTAAAATACAAGTAAAGGACAAAATACCAACTTGAGAGGTTGTATTCCTCCACAAGAGATGCTGGCAGTTACTTTAAGGTAAGCTCTCAAGTTTTCTTATATTATTTCAGACGCTTGTCTGTCTGTATTTAATTTTTACTGTATGTGAAATCGTTTACAAACAATTTACTGTATTTTGCAAAACGGTTTAAGATGCAATGATGAAACATTGGCGGATTTTACATATACATTTTCAAAATCGCGGCTATTTAAAAGATCAAATTTCACAAAACAAGTACATTTCACAATAAAATGAATATGTTGATATTTTGAATGTTACAGCTCAAAAAAGTCAAATTTCACAAAACAAGTACATTTCACAATAAAATGAATATGTTGATATGTTGAATGTTACAGATCATACAGAGTGGACACGAGCTCCCTACCAATACTGTAGGGCATTGTTCCTGGGTAAGGAACATATCTAAATATCAAATTAAATTTGTCCGGAAGTCTTTTTTCACTCACATAGCGGTTATTTTGCTTTGTTATTTTTTTTCTAAATAATGGATGAACATATGAAATTGAAACTTTGCACAATCATTTATAACAACTAGACAAAGCTATCAAAAATTATTACAATTTTTCAAATTCATAAAACAAACTGAAGACTTTTGGACAATTTAAATATGATATGATTAGATATGTTTGTTACCCAGGAACAATTCCCTAGAGTATTATTGGTAGGGAGCTCGTAAACACTCTGTATAATGAGCATAACATACATAAACATATAATAATTGCAACACCCAATTTTTTGAGATCTTACATTAAATAAATGTGAGAGGCTAATGTATTTTAACTACTTTTGAGCACCTCAAGAGGCCTAACTAACAAAATACTACCCTTATGAAACTTTTCATATCAATAACATTACATTATGTCAGTTGTTTATTGTGATCTCAACAAATTATATATGAAAAGGAGTTTTTTAGCAGCAATTTTTATTGGCATAATTTTCATTCAAAATTACACTTTGAAGTTTTTAAAGAACTCTGGACACTGAACAATTCACACACAACTACTTTGAGGGGTGAATTACGAATGATTGAAGAAGAGTGATGGAGTAGAGTAGTGGTGAAGAGTATATGTAGTGGCAGGGCCGGCCGGCTGTTTTGCCGAACCGTGAGTTCATCTCCATATGTGCAATGCCCTCCAACCTGCTGGCCGGTGAAACAGCCAGATAGACGGCAAACAGCCGTTGTCTCGTCAAGGCGGTACAAAATCATGCATCATAAGTCACATTCGGTCGAAAAATGGAAAATTTATTGTTTAGTGTACTTAAGCCTTCAAATACCCAAGAAAATGGACAATTTCTATATTCAAAACTATGTATCTTTTTTGGCCACTTTTTGGGTATTTGAATATAGGCTTAGTACACTCAACAATAAATTTTCCATTTTTCGACCGAATATGACTTATGATGCATGATTTTGTACCGCCTTGACGAGACAAGAAGATTGTAGTGTAGTACGATGAAATCTGAGCATTGTGTCAAAAGTTATAAGTGTTTGAAATGTTGATCCTCGAGGTGTCCTTGAGCGCGCCTCTCCACTAGGAAATACTGAAATGAAGTGCATCTAACGGGTGATTCTCATAGAACATACTGTCATGAACTTATGTCATTGTGCGAAATATCAATGTGAGGACAATGTGGTTGGTGATGATGGTTGAAGCTGAAAACTAGGTGTTTTTCACAATACAAGGAGCATTTTTGTCAGGTGTACCTGAAAATCTATATGAGATAGAGCACTCTACCTGATCTCAGATTGTAGAGCACAAAAATACTCCCAGAGGGATTTTACATCAGGGATCATACATCTAAATGGTAACAATCGGAAAATATTGTTGATCAAAAACTAAAATTCATCAAATTCAATTTTTTTCTTCAAATTTCACTCATTTAAAAAAATCATAATTCAGTATTCATTGGGGATAGAGAGTTCCGAATGATCTCATTTTATTCAGAATTCTATGATCTAAAAAAAAAGCAAGAGCAAATTTTTCTGTCCGATTACGAGATTTGGCAGAAATAGCTGAAAACAGGAAAATGAGCCGAAAATACAAGCTTTTCGGGCCACCCTGTATCTAGCACAAGGAAATTTTTCATGAAGAAATTGGTTCTGGACTTCTCTTATGTACCCAAATAATATATCAAAAAATCAGAACTACAATATAAATTGCAAGCACACCCCCTTTTTTATGTCTATATTGACTGGACTAAATACAAAGTATATTGTATGCAGCCAAGTGTATTGTTTGTAGCCAACATGTATTTGCGGCATAACAATATGATTTTGCCCGCTTTTCAGTCGCGCCAAGCGGTTATTGATGGAACTACTATTGAATACGTTAACGTGGCTGCTTCAGTGCTTGTGTTTAACCAGTGTCAAGTTCATGATTCGCGGTCAGCGTCACTGGATGCTCGATTCTGAAGAAAATTTATATTTAATTAGGCCTATAAGTATTTACAATATAATTAAACTTATGTGTATAATACAATACTACAACGCTTGATTTGGAGACTCATCATTTTCGACTTTCTCTTTCGAGATTATACAATTTTAGCAAAAGACTAGAATTGGAATATGACTCCCTTTACACTTAATTGATAAGAATTCAAGTATTATAAAGTCAGCATCTAATTAGTTACCTCCTGGGTTGGAGAACTCGCTCAAGAACTGTTGTTTTATACTCTTCGAAACCCGCAACTTTTAACTATACAGAGCTCATGAAAATCATGAAGTTATTTAAGGAATCTATGAGTGAGGATCAGGCCTTATCCAAAGTCATTCACTCAGAAGAGTTACTTACTCCTATATGATCAAGTCATCGTAAATGATCTATTTTTTTTGTCAAAATCCACCGAAACACATAATTATATTGTGTAATTTACAACTGGAATAGTCGGTTCTCATTATTATTAAATAAATATTTCTATAGGCAGGAGTACGAATGAAAAAGCGTTCAGAATATTCATTTTTTTATTCCAATATTTGATTATGTTAGGATTAATTAGTATTTGCCTACAAAATATCAATGTACATTAATGAAGCTGGCACGTTCTAACCGCCATTAGCATGAGAAGTATGAATATTGGAGTAAATATCTCTGAATAATCATATGCATTCAAACCAGACAGCTTCTTACAAAGCAGAAACTGGAAAAGAAAAATGAGACTCAAGAACGAGAAAGACCATAACGCTCTAAAAAATGCAGCCTTGTACATACTCTCAAGATACATTCGGATGAGAACTATTGTGCAGAAGTATGCATTCAAGGCATCGGCCGTGAAGAGTGGAGCAAACACTATCCACCAGGTCAGGGTGGTGTCCTGCTCCTCCAGTTTGATAGCCATCAGAACAGTGAAAATCAAAATAGCAATAAGGTCTATCCATATTTCGAACACCGTGAGTCCGAGCCACTGTATCAGCTCCTTCAGGGAGAAGAACATTTTAGAGTTTCTTCACAAGTTTTATGTGGATACACGAGTTGGGTCTCACCCTTGTGTCGAAGTCAACATCATCACTCAACGGCTCCAAATCATCTGCAAAACATAAAAAAACCACTGGAAAACACACCCAAAAAAGGAAATCACGTTTTTATAGATCTAACAAACTATTTTCATCTACATACAAAAGCAAAATAGTACTGATTAACAGACCTAAAAATCTGGTGTGACGCACTCACACAACTTTCCATGCCGTTATGAAAATTGATCACCTGACGCTAGTGTTCCTGCGCATCTCAAGTCCACTATTCAAAGATTTGAGCCAGCCTGGTGACAGGGCAATAACGCTGGAACACACGAGGTCTGCTATCTCTTCATAGTGAATAATTTAATAGAATCAACAATAATTTGCTATTGAAAAATCAAAATTTCTCGAATTTAGAGTTTATTTTCAATTTTAGGTGAAAATGTTACTAAACATTAATTGTAGAGATTTTCATGCTCAATCTATTCCACTTGATTTTTCTGTTTAAATTGTATCTGAAGCCTGATAATTGGGAATCTAAAATCGAACTTTGCATTGATGGGGCGGAGCTCCTGAAATTTTTACAGATATGGGACTTGTGGCAGTTGATAGAGCTTATCAATGACTATTTTAGGTATGAATTTGATTAAAATCGTTGGAGCCGTTTCCGAGAAAATAACGAAAAACCCTGTTTTTGACAATATTTTCGCCATTTCAGCCGCCATCTTGAATTGCATTTGATCGAAATTGTTCGTGTCGGATCCTTATAGTAAAAGGACCTTAAGTTCCAAATTTCAAGTTATTCCGTTATTTGGGAGATGAGATATCGTGTAAACAGACGCACATACTCTCATACACACACACACACACACACACACA
The DNA here is from genome assembly GCF_014356525.2 of Nilaparvata lugens. Classification (NCBI taxonomy): domain Eukaryota; kingdom Metazoa; phylum Arthropoda; class Insecta; order Hemiptera; family Delphacidae; genus Nilaparvata; species Nilaparvata lugens. The sequence continues at coordinate 75,126,418 of NC_052506.1, forward strand.
CACACACACACACACCACACACACACACACTACACACACAAGACCAATATCCAAAAACCACTTTTTTGGACTCAGGGGATCTTGAAACGTATAGAAATTTAGAAATTGGGGTACCTTAATTTTTTTCGGAAAGCAATACTTTCCTTACCTATGGTAATAGGGCAAGGAAAGTAAAAATCTATCCAACCAAATAAATATGTTTTGACAGTGATGCTCTAACATCATAGATTTTGACATCTATATAATAAGAAAGTAGGGTTGTGTTTGTTCGTGTGTTCGTTTGTTCGCATCAAAACATGTCAACTTGTGGATTGCATACCGGAAAAACGGGAATGATTTAGATCTCCAAATTTTGAACATAGATTCTAAAAATATCAATCTCGTGCACCTGGAAGCCCAAATTTCAATTTTTTCCTTCTAGATTTTTCAGAATTAATGTTCAAATTCATCTATGCTACCGTACATGAAGTTCCATTAGGCTACATTGTTGCAGCCCAATGTGTGTTTTTTTATGAGGTTATAATGCTGTTACAAGACTATAACTTTGAACGCCTGTGTAGCGCAACGGTAAAACGCTAGCTTACGGAGCGATGGTTCCTCGGTTCAAATCCCGATGCTTCCCAATTTTTTTGTTCTTATATTTTTCCCTGGAAACGTATTATTATCAATTATTTTTTGAAGGGATTTGTTTTCATTACAATTGAACTTGGAATTTTATCAAATAATTATTTTTAATGTAAAATTTTGCCACCAGTACAAATGAATTGGACATAGGCCTAGTCTTCATGCTGTAGGCCTATCATCGAATTTCATAAGAAATACATGAATAGATCACAATAAAATAAGTAATAATTTATATTCTTCAGTTATAATGTACTATCAGACACGAATTCCCAGTGAAACGAGTATTTTAGGTATTTTGTTTGGAATTGGGAAAACAAAAGGCTGCCTGATTCAAATTGAGGAGGTTCCTAATCGAACTAAAATTTATTGATGTATTGGAAAAATCAATAATATGATTCTGTGAGGTTTTCAAGTATTATGTATTCTTCAGTTTTCTATACTATAATAAAGGAAAGAACTGGCTCATACACGTTCCCCTGGCTAGGGAATTATGCTTGACGCATCATCACGTCTGAAATATACTCAATTGATTAATTTGAAATTTTGCATATAGATTCTTAATTAACCGAGGATGGTTATTTATGCCTATTTTCAGTTCTTCAAGATTTCATTACGTCAAGTTTTCAATTTGTCATGCTTCCAGCTGTTGTATAGAAGGAGCTGAACATTTCTTTTAAAAGGGACACTAGATGATAGGTATGATTGGGGATCCTATTCGAATAAAAATAACTGATTTTCTGTCGCATCAAAACCGCACCGATTTCTCAAACCGTTCAAAAGTTATTCTCATTCAAAGATACTGATAAATCATCCATCTATCCATCATCTTTACTATAATAATGGAAATAGCTGGCTCATACATGTACGTGATGTAGGAAAATTATGTTTGACACATCATCACGTCTGAATTACTGGACTGATTGATTTGAAATTTTGCATAAAGATTCTTCATTAACCGAGGATGGTTATAGGCCTATTTTCAAATTTCGAATTTTTTATTACGTCAAGTTTTCATTTTGCAGTTTTAAAATAGACCCTTGCGATGCACGGGTTACCTACTAGTGTTGTATAAATTTGAAAAGGGGCAGTTTTTTGCATAAGCCTATTGTCCCTTCCCAGGGTTCGACAGGGACATATGGATGTAATTTGGAATTAATAGCAGTTAAATAATCATTTTTAAACAAAACTCAAGATTTAATTTTCTAGTGGGTGCCTTGAATTGTACCATTTTAACAATAATTGGGATAAACAATGGAAGAAATTGATTGAATACAGAAATAAAATGTGTTAATTTGTGTCAGTTTTTGTCCATACATTGCTACTCTGTTCCATAGCTACTCTAGATGATAAGAGAATAGCAAATACAAACAGAAAATACCAATTATGTACCAAAGTTATCTCCACGGAAGATAAGGCAAGGTTATTTTTAATTCACAGCACCCATCATCAAATTTTCACAATGTCTACACGAGGTTTTGGACAAAAACGGAAGCATTTTATTTTATTCCATAAAATACGTAAATTAATTAAAGTTTTAATTTTTCATTTTTCCTCTCTACTTATTAAATTAATGGCAACATCCACTGGGAAAATTTTTTTAACACAATTCTGTATATACAGAGTCTCCCACGGAAGGTGTAAGAGCCGAAAAATATAGATTCTACATTAACTTTGCAACAGAAAAATGACCAGAAAATTGTTTTATATTGACCTCAGTTTTCGAGATAATATATCAATCTTTCAAAAACGTCAATAACTGGAAAACTACCAGTCAAAATTTCATTCCAAGGATATGGCTGTCAAGAGAAGAAATTTCCTTTGAGATTCATGCATTTTTTCATTTGTTCGACGTTTTTGAACTTTTTATAAGCGCTCAAAAAATTAGATTTGTCAAGTTAAAAGCAAAATTCCAAACAGTTTGAACGCTCATAGAAGGTCAAAAACCTCATACAAAAGAGAAAAATTATATGAATCTTGTTGGTATTTTTTCCTCCTTCTAGCCATATCCTTAGAATTAGATTTTGACTGATAGTTATAAAAAATCGATAAATCTTGAAAAGTAAGATCGATATAAGAAAATTTCACTGTACGTTTTTTGTTGCAAATCTATGGTCTTCGGCTGTTATAACTTTCAGTGTCTTACACTCTGTGTATTCTGTGTATATTATATCTCCGAGACTTTTTGTATAGATAACCATAGAAATAAAAAGCTTTCTTAGAAGCAGTAATAGTTAAAATGTATTCATTTATAAGAAACAAAAAATAAAATTCATGCAATTACAAAATGAAGCATCACATATAAAAACACTAAATAATAAGAGATAAAGAGGGTTACGAAAAACACTAAATAATGAAGAAATATAGAAGGGTCCAAAAAATGAATACACAGTTTGACAGCAGATAGTAAGGCTAAGAGCTCTCACCAACGACGTCCACAGTCTCAGTTGCAGTCGACAGGCACCACGTATTATGAGACCAATCCTGGAGTTGAAGAGCTAGATTTATGGCTTGAGGCAAAGCTGCTCCTAGACCATGAATCACTATTTCTTTTTCGCCCTCTTCAATTAATTTTCGACATTGCCCAAGCTGACTCTGAAAAATAGATTAGTATATTATTTCATTTGAAATTATCTATTCCAATGATTCTCATTAATTTTAACTTACCGGATAAAAGAAACAGAAGTGGAAGTGACTATTTCAAATTTTCAACTGAAAACAATGAAAAAGTGTTCAGAATCGATGAAAAAGACACTGGCTATGCCAAAAGATTAGAGCTAGCAGCTTAATATAATTTATTAATAATATTTAATTATATAATTTATTATTATTATTTAGCAGCTAGGTATTACAGAATCCTGAAATTCAAAATGCAAAATAATTTTTCATTTAAATTTTTTTTTCAATAATCTTGTGCTTTTATAGGCAAGTTGCCAAATGATGGAGTGACTTATATGAATGACGTGGGAATTACTGCTGATCAGCGGGATTTTACCTGTGACAATGTTCCGCTCTTTTACAATACTCATCGAATTCTCTTCATGATATCTTTGAAACAAAATGAGTGAGTTGAAGTTAATTGTTAGTACCAATCTACAATATGGCTTGCTGTGTAAATCTGAATATATGATGCAAGCTCATTAATTAAAACTTAAGATTGATGGCTGCCATCTTCTGTTGGAGTTCCTACAAGGGATGTAACTATTTTTGCTGAGGTGACTTTGCTGGTCTCCTCCTTCTCCATCGTGGATACCTCTCGAAATTATGTTGATAAAGAATATGAATTTGTCTGTGTGGTATCAGCTAGTGCCAGGTTATACGTTGTATTAGTTCTCAAATTGGAAATCTTTTTGGTTTTTTGATTACCTTGAGAGACTTGTTCTTATGCTGACTAAAACTTGAATACTGGTTTCGACATCATTGTTGGTGATGACTTCGATACGGAAACATTGAAGAATGAAAGCCGGACAAGCAAATTTGTTAACTTATTCAAGAACATCAATCTATATTTGACAGATTTCCGATCCATATACTTGAAAGTCAGCCTTGATAATGTTTCTACAAATTTTAGACCTGGTGCACACCAGTGAAGGTGTCAGGTGTAGTATAGTGTTGTCTGACACTGGCTTGTACCAGGAGTCCAGGAAACCATGGAGTGTGGGTTCAGCTCATCTCTCAGGATCTACTTATTGTAAATCTCAATGCAGAAGTCAATTTCTCGAAATTTTTGGATTAGTTCCTTGGAGCATTTAACCCTGAAGACGGTTTTACTGGGAAAACTAGGAAGTACTCCTTGAATTATCAATTACCTGCTCAATGCTCGAGATCTGATGTTGATGACTTATGAGAGATTCAGGCTGAACTCTTCAAAGGAAATTTATCTGGCCTTGCCTTATCTTGCATGGTTGAGACTGCAAGTAGAACACAAATTGACCCTGACTGACCAAGCACAAATGCAAAATGACTTGATGCATCATTCATTCAAACATGGGTTCATCATTGCCTGGTGTTACTCCCATCCTATCAGAGGATTACTAAAGTGCATGGACCAGCTCCATCGAGCGTAGGCCTTTACGTGAGAGGATTCCCACTTTGTCGATGTCAGTGGTAGATGTGCTTACAGCCTCTGTGCCACACCCTGTGACATGGCATTGTGTAACCAGGGATGTATTGAACATTGTAGCAGGGATCAATTGCTTTTCTAGTAAGGACATAAATATGTGACCATATGGACATAGATGAACTCAAGTTTATTGATCCTTTCACTACCTGTGTACCAGTCAGTGTTTCCTTGTATCTCAAACTATTCCGATTCTCAAAGAGTAACTCTTCCGATCCTGCTTATTATGTTCATCTCCATTCTACCCATTATATACAAGATTTTTGAAATTATATTTTTTGAGCAGTTCCTCAATTTTTGTGAGCTCAATACTTCTACCCGTCAACACACCGGCCGTCTGTTTGCAACCACTCAGTATGGTTACAGAAAAAAAATCTACTGCGGATGAAGTTGACTTCCTTCTACAAAAATTATAATAGCTTTGAATTACACAGGTTTGCTGGGCTTACGCTATGGTGTCAGGGTGTTCACTAAATCAAGCTCAAAAAATTCCCGTACATTTCACGTTTTTCCTCGCTGGTTAAAACACATGATTAATATGTAAAAATAATAAAAGTTGGAGGGGGGGGGGAATCTATGGGGTTACTCTGAAGAAGGGTCAATTTGGAAAAATATAATATTCTTAAATAACAATATTTCAAATGTGCACAAGTATGTTTTTCATCAAAATGTAGCGCCATTATACGATTTTATACTGTACACTGTATTTCGAATAATATAAAAAAGGCAATTTAGAAGAAAAAACGAAACTCCCAAACCTACCCTTTAAAACATCATAGTCCAATCACTACCGGTATATATTGGGGTTTGTAATATGTATTGTAGTTCTGATTTTCAATACATTGTTTGGATACATTAGAGAAGTCCAGAACCAATTTTTGCATGCAAAATTTCCGATATCTTCCGATTGCCACAATTTAAATGTATAATTCAAAATCCCTCTATGCGTAATTTTAAGCTCTTCAACCTGAGACCAGAAAGCGCACAAAATTACGCCCAGAGGGATCTTGAATTATACATTTGAATTTTGGCAATCAGAAGATATTGTTGATTGAAAACTAAAATTCATTAAAATTGATAATTTTTACTCGTTTTTGTAACTCAGAACACATTAGATAAAGAGAGTTCCAGATGATTTCATTTTATTCCGAATTTTTTAATATGAAAAAAATGCGAGAGCAAATTCAACTGTCTGACGACTGGGTGGTAATACGCTAAAACTAGAAAATACGAGGTGTTTGGGCCATTCTGTATCCAGTACAAGGAGATTTTGCATGCAAAAATTGGTTATGGACTACTCTTATGTATCTAAACAATATATTGAAAAATCAGAAATACAATATTATAGAAAGCACACCCCCTTTTTATGTCTATATTGACTGGAGACTGGACTAATATATAACATCCCCTCTCTCAGCGGAAGGATATGAGCGTGGAAGCAAAGCGCTTAAAAATTCAACTTTTAAACCACCCTCATCCCCTTAGCACATGAGTTAAGAATGGGGACTTTTGATCCTAACTAGTCTCAACAAAGCTACAAAGTCAAAAATTATGTTTAAAACATTCTCTCAAAATTCGTTTGTCAATTGGTCTATTGTTGCGAAAATGGAGATTTCACACTCAACACTAAAGCTGCTGCAAAAGGTGTAGGGAAATTCGAAAAGTGTGAAATTATACATCAAATTGAAGAGAATTTAATGCTCTATAAGCTCATAATAAACATGGATTTTTTCCATCGATTTTTGAAAAGTTATAAAAGCTAAAATAGAAAAAAGTTGGTGGCAAACGTGTATTTTTCAAAAATGTCACACCTTCAAGAGCGGTTATCTCGAAAACTAGAGTCGATATGGAAAAAGTTTTGGAATGAGTATTGTAGGAAATTATGTAAGCTTCAATTTGTTATATGACAGTCAAGTCCTTAGGATACATAGTTTTTGAGTTTTATGCGAGAAACCAAAAAATGTTACCTTTAAACCACCCCCACCCCCTTAGCACAGGGGGTAGGGGTGGGGACTTTTGATATGTTTACCTCCTTACCACCCTAAACAGAACTGCGGGGTCAAAAATTGTCTTCCGAACTTTTCCCTCTATATCCTTTTTTGAGCATTCATTGCCTGTACTACATACAAAAAATTGAAACGTATTTTCACAAAATAATTGTTACAAAATAGTTTAGAGAGCATTTGAATTATCCCACTGCAATCAGCTGATTTGCTATAGGCCTAATGCCAACAATACAACAGCAAAATATTGAGAATTTCCTTCATGTTTACTGCGTGAAAGTCCTAGACTTAAATAAGTCTGCTATGCTGATGACACCACCTTCCTCAATGTTCACAGTGCTGATGTGTTGAGGTCAGCTACGACCAGGGAGTTTGCGGCTGACTGGCTTGTGGCAAACCACTTCAAACAGGACAAGACACAGATCATCGTTTTCAGCGGTAACAATGGGGGTAAATTTGACTATGCTCCGGTAAGGCTATTAAGACTCACCATGGACACAAAAATGGAGTAAGCATATGGAGGGTCTATTTAGCAGGTTGAGCAGGATCAAACCTGAACAGTGATCTACCTTCTCAGGTTCTTAAGCAACTAATTACTTATAACCCAACACATATAATATATATTGGGGTGTATATTTATTCATTGAAATTATCATTTATTCATTGCTGAAACACCTCCGATTTATGTAGTTACATTACAATACTATATTATCAATATTCTAATGTTGCATACAATCTTCATTGTAATTAACCTAAGTTTTCATAATTTGTGAAATTTGTTGCATAATTAGCTGCTATACTGTAATTTATTGTAAATTCGTGTATAAACCAGAATATATTGTAACTTACTTGAATAAATTACTTGACGTTTAGTGTCTTATGTAATTATCTGAAAATCTGTTACTTGTAATTTCTGGAAACAAAATAGGCCTATGTTTTTCAGAGCGTAATTTTTATTTCCTCACTCTGGATGTAAGGCGGATCCGTAAGAAAACATTGAGGGTCACTTGTTGTGAACAACAAATAGGCTACGTTTTCTAGAGTGTAATTTTTATGTGTTCACTCTGGATGTAAGGCGAATCCAAAAGAAAACATTAAGGGTCACTTGTTAAGTAAAGTGTTAATATTAGCCATAATGTTACAAGTCTTAATTTTTTAAATTTATTGACAGAAGCCTATTAATTCCACTTTCTCCGCATATAGGTAGCCTACAAATTGTTTTAGAGTGAAGCAATAATATAGCAAAGGTTAGTTTTAATTAAACCTTAAAGATAAAAAACATTAAGAGAAATGCCAAACCGTCGACTTGAATCTCAGACCTCACTTTGCTCGGTCAAGTTCATTGTCATTTTAAATGATCAATTATATTTATTAAGCAGGAAATTATATTTTTCAATAATTTCTTAATGAATAATCATTATTGGGATGAGATATACCTTTATACCCAAATCTGCATCCTCTACTTATAATATGGGATCAATGGTGTCAAAAACATAAAATACAATACGGTACACAAAACAAAACATACTCTGTAATATCTCCTGTACTCTGGGAATATCAATCAGCTCTCGATGTCTGGTTTTATGTTCATGCACATCAGTCCGAGTCAACATATACTGCTGGTTCTTCTTGACATACATTAGACAGAGAATTAGGAAGTGGCAGATAGAATACCAAGCCTAACAAAAAGGGGCTTGCAGTGTGCATGATAATCGCTTGCGGTGATGATACGGGCAGCCCATTTTTGCAGCTTCAGTATGCCCACAACCTTTATTGCTGAATGACCCCACATGAGTAGGCCATAGGAAACGTGACAGTGGAAGAGCACGTGATACACCATGACTAAATAGGCCTCAGTCACATGACCCCTCAGCTTCAGCAGCAGAAAACAAATTCTGGACAGTCTTGTGGTCACATGCTGAATATGGCTGGCCCAGTTGAGTTTATTGTCCAGAACAAAACCCAGCAGCTTGACAGGGTCTTAATAACCAGGAAGGTTTCTTGACAAGCTGCAGATAACATGCAGGGTCTTGTTTGCATTCAACTGGAATCGGTTTGCCAGGAACCATGAAGTCGAAGACTGCAGATGTTCAGCTGACAACACCTGCTGAAGGTCACGGCCAGATGACATCAATGATGTATCATCCACAAACAAGAGCGTTGAACCAAAGATATGTTGTTAATAAACTATTAACTACATTGTTGAAAGACGATCTGGCAACAGAGCAAAGCTAGAAAGAGAGAGCTATCAGCTTTGTTGAATAATAGACAAGGATAGCAATACCATTTTTTATCAAACACTGTCATTATAACATGGAATTCACTATGGTGAAAGACACACACTCATATAGTGAACTTTTCTCAGCATCTCAGAGTGAAATGAACAGAAAAACCATACTGGATAGAGGGAGATGAATAAAATATCAGATAGAGAAGGAGATGAGAATGCTGGAGAAAAAAAGGAAGAAGTTCAATAAAGAGAGAAATAAAATTACTGTACCATAGTGGGGATAAACCAAGTCACATGGAGTGTTTTTGCACTGGTGGCAGGTCGGGAAACTCTACAGTTGGCTGATAATCAGCTGGCGTTCGGAAATCAACTGATAATCAGCCAATTGGAGAGCTTCCTGCCCTGCCGACTATTCCCCCAACAGTACAAAAACTCCTTCAAAAAATGCTCAATTGGTCCTGTAGAAGACCAGAGGAAGACAGAATAATCAAAACCATTGAATTTAATTAAACCAAATTTGTTTGTTTCCTGCTGTAAACAGATAGAATAATAATGCAGAAAAAGATTAGAGGATTGAATGCAATTAGGGAATAAACATGCTTGTTTATGATGTCTGGTATGAAACAGATGATTCCTATTTAAGGATAACAAAAATGATTCCAATAATCTAGTTTGATCAGCTGGTACTTCAAAAACAGGATGGACTCCTAGTTATTGTAGTATGATTATTTTGGAGCTTCTAGATCGCTTAACTGATCTGATATCCTCAACATTGTTCGAATTACAAAAGATTTCTTGAAAATCAACATTTTTTGCCGCCATCTTATTTTTCCATGATGACAAACATTTTTGAGATTGCCATCATGGATAATCTCTTTCTATACATCATTAAAAGAGATTGATGCCATTCACAAGTCTGTACCTTCAAGGAGTCATGAGTTACATGAGTACATGAGAATACTATTATAACTTCTTTGTGAGTTACACGGTTTTCTAATTGTTGGGATTGGCATTTGGTCGAAAAGTGTGTTTTCTGCTGCAAACAGTACTTTTTACACTTTTTCCGATGACGCTCCAGACATAAAATATGGACTTACAGCCTTCAACTAGATGTCATTTTGAAGCTTTGGAAATATTCTACAACACTGTGCCAATAATACTAGTGTTTGTCTACTGCGAATACACATACAGAGTGGAAAGTGAAATATTGTCCCCGAAAAATGTATGTTTCAAGTTTTTGAAGTTGAATAAATAATGGAAAGAGTGATCGAAATCGGATGATTCTTTCGAAGATCATTGTTTTCTTAATTCTGAATACTTTGGTGGTGAATCCAATCCAATATCTCTCACAATAACTGAATAACAAGCAATATAAAATTTCTGTTAATAATGACCGCCATCTTGTATTTTTCAATGATGTCGAATATTTTCGTTGTTTCCATCATCAATATTCTCATTTGTCTTGTTGTAACGAAGAGATTGAGACCATTTGCAAGTCTGTATCTTAAAGTAGTCATGAAAAAATCGATTTTATAGTTTTAGCTTGTTACCATGTGCATATGGAAAAACACACCAAAAATCATGCAGGATTTTCTTTAGAGGGCGCTGGAGAACTCATTTTTTGACGTACAGTGCACAAAGATATATTGTTCCAAAGTTGAAAAAACGTTCTAAATTTCATAGATTTGAAAATTCTCCATATCTCTTGCACAAAAAAGTTATAATGGATGAAATTTAAACAAATTTGAAAAAAATGTTTTTTGGGCTTTTGTAGGTTATAACTAAAAAAATATGCGTTTCAGAGGAGAATCTTATGGAACAAACATTGTAGAGGAAAAGTTTTAAAACATTTTCGTCTAAAAAATGGTTGAATATCTCGAACGGTTATTGAAATACAAGCGATATAGCAAAACCCTGAAAATTTTGATGGCCATCTTGTTTCCGAGGTGTTTGCCTGTGATTTCAACTTATCATCATCACGATCCTTATTAATGCTAGTCCTAACAAAAAAATTGAGACATTTTCCACGGCTGTTACTCAAAAATGACCACAGAATGACATTTGAGCCCGGACTATTAGGAAAGTTATGAATGGATTGAGCCATGTTAATTGGAATGTATGAGACCATGGCCAATATATAGTTTATCTAGAAGAAAACTGTAGTATGGCCTTGATGAAAATTACCTATGTGATTTTATTGACTCCATATTTGAGTGAATATATACAATTGAATTATTATAAATTGTGAATTGATAGCAATCATTATACAAACAAATCAAGGCTATCACATTACAATCAATCGTAATTCATTCAATGTTATCCTGAAGCCTAGTGTATAAGAAGGGTTACCACCAGAGCCTAAACAGCTTCAGGCCAATATCTATGACTCCAATCTTTGGAAAGGTGGTTGAAGCGATCATAAAACCCAAACTTGAGGAGTTTTTTGAGATAAACAACCTTTTCTCAAGTATGCAGTTTGGTTTTCGTATTGGGACGTCGACTGTTGATGCAGTGAATTGAGTGGCTGAGAAAATTGGATCAGTGTGTTCGAGGATGGTGAGTCCCTGGCACTTACATTGTGTGATTTGAGCTGAGCGTTTGATTGTGTGGACCATCATATACTAATAAAGAAGCTTCGCTTTTATAGGGTTATGGACTCTGCTCTTGACATCTTGGAGTCATACCTGACTGGGAGGATGCGGGTGGTGTCATTGTGTGGAGCTGTTTCATGTCCACTCCCTGTCAGGTTTGGGGTACTTCAGGGTCCAATTCTGGGGCCAATCCTGTTCATCGTGATGATCAATGACCTGGATGACAATGGTGCAACTCTCCTGTTTGCTGATGATGCATCATTGCTGTCGTCTGGCATTGACCTTCAGCAGGTGTTGGAGAGGTCAGCAGAGCAACTGCGATCAGTTCTAATGAAGCATCTGATGCGATCAGAAGGTATCTTATCGTGCTCCTAAGCAACGAGTTTAAGCCGGCCGGCCAGTGTGCTTTTAACCAACTAGGCTACTAAAGTGTTATTCTTGTTGAAATTCTTCCCAGTTTTGTTCCAAAGTAATTTTTTATAAATAAATTTTGGAATTATGGAGTGCGACCGTTGTCAAGGGGGAATAATTAAGGATAGTGTAAAGTGCCATGATTGTCAAACTGATTTCCATCAGAATTGTGTTGGACTATCAAGAGAAACAAGAAATAAGAAATGGAAATGCGAAAAATGCACCGGTACTACAGCCATTGTGAGTGCCGAATCTAATAAAACAGATGATCGTGAAGTATCTAATGAGACATTATTAAGTGCAATCACCGAATTTAGGCAAGAAACTAATACAAAGTGGGAGGAGAATAACAAGAAGTGGGAGGAAATGAAGAAACAGTTCAAAGACGTTAATGATAAGTGTAATAAAACATGTGAAACTGTCAGTGAATTGGAGAAAGAGAACGCGAATCTTAAAGATAAACTGAAAAATGTGAAACAAAATGTACAGGACCTCCAACAGCAGACGCGGAAAAACAATATTTTAATATCAGGCGTACCAGTAACTTACAAGGAAAATGTTTTGGGAATATTAGAGGACATAGCTTGCGTTCTACAATTGAATTTTTACCACTCTGATATATCAGCTGCGCATAGGTTAGGTGGTAAGAAAACATATAATAGACCTCCGACCATTGTCGTGAACTTCACATCCCAAATAACAAAAGAAGTGTGGTTGGCAGCAAGGAGGGATAAAGGAAAACTCACTGTAAAGGACCTTAGAGCAACATTTCCTGACAACCCAATTTCCATCATCTTACTCCTGAAACGAGAATGATTTTCAACGCAGACAGAAACCTGATCAAAAACAATAAGTTATTGGCTGTATGGACATCAGATTGCAAAATCATGGTGAAGGTGTCAGCTGAGCAGCATCCGTTTCGAGTGCGAGACCTCGCACATGTGGAGAGCATTGCCAGCCGTGGCCAACGCGATGCACCTTTGATGCAAACGCCGCCAACCAGCACAGCTAAATAACCCGCCCACCAGTCAAGTAACCACATAACAGTGTCTTGAGAGATGTGATTTTTTGTTAGTATGATTGAGAGTAAGAAAATAGTTGGACTATATTATATTCTCTCAACTCTTTATTTGCAGAAACAGTGAGTACTATATTTATTTTGTTTAAAACTTTCTGCAATCACACAAAGATAATTCAAATTATTTGATGCAGTGGACTTGATATTGCCTGGTTACTCCATTAACTTTTTTCTGTGAACTTATCTTCTTTATTTCGAACTAATACAAGTGCATCTTTTTTCTTGATTTATTTCCAATTTATTTTATTTTATATGCGAACTCACATAATGTAAATAATATTATAAGGGAATGTTCAAAGATGAATAAAAACAGAGCAAATGCTCATGAGCAAAAGCATTGAGCATAAGGTTTTGCTCATGAGCAAAAGCATTGAGCATAAGGTTTTGCTCATGAGCAAAAGGTACAAGCAAAAGCATTTGCTCATTTTGATATGAATAAGCTTTACCTTATACTCTTACCTTATGCTCCTGAACTATGGAGCAAATGCTCACATATTTTAAAGATTTTTCATCAGCTGGTTCACTTTTGTAGCCTTACTTTGTTTTTATAGCTCACGGAAGCACTAAATATGAAAGTAGGGTGCACCGCTTGTGTTTGCGTCATCTGCTCTGTTTTCTATTTATGAATAGAGTTTTAGGTTAGTTGAGTTTAGAATTTTGAAATAATAGCGTGAAAAAATGTCATCTCTATAATAATCTTCAGCATATTCTTATAATATCAATAGCCTTCTTATAATCGTCTACACTCTCATCTTCTTAAATGCCTATTTTCTATTTTGTGATGGCTATCTTTATAACAGGTAGCTTTTGTATTTATTCTTTTGTAGGAATAATGGTGATATATCATGGTTGAATCTAAAAAGAGTTTTATGGTTCTCAACTATTGGTTGTGATCGTATCTGGTATAGTTTCCTCTTCCTCATACGAATTAGTTGAGCCATTTTACTATGAGCAAAAGGTGATTAACTGCTCTAGACTAGACTCACCTTTTTTGAAACATTTGCTTCAAAAGTTGAGCAAATGCTCTAGTTTATTCATACAATTTTGAGAAAAGCTTTTACTTTTGAGCAAATGCTCAAACTATTTTTTTGGTGAGCATGAGCAAAAGGTTTTGCTCACGTTTATTCATAGAAAATGAAGCAAATGCTCCATATTTTAGAAGTATAAGCAAATGCTCAACTTTATTCATATGGCCCAATATGATAATGGGCCTTTGAGAGAGGGGCCTTTACAAGATGACCAAATCCTTATCGGTGGAATTTGATAATTCCATACTAGAGTCATGGTTATCGCCTACAGTTTAGCCAGTGAAAAGTGAAATTCTTTTCTTATCAATTTCCTCTTTTCATTCGAACATTTCTATTTTGTTATTCATAATTTTTTACAGGCACTCTTGTTTATTAGAATTTCCTTCAGATACTGAATTGCATTATTCTTTAATTTGTTATATTCCCATCTCATTACTGGTTGGACGGCTTGCCCTTGTTTTTTATTTCTTTTTCTCCTTTCTTCTCATGATAAGGAATGCTGTAGACTTATTAGATATCTCACCAATTAATTGTGCAGATTGTTCAGATATTAAGAATTTTTGTAGTACATTTTTGGAGAGCAGGGAGCTTGGGAGTCACGATGTTGCAAATCAACATAACTTTACTGTAATCCAGCAAAATATTAGGAGTTACAAAAAAATATTGATGAATTTATTGTAGTATTACAAAGCCTGGGTTGTCATTTCACATGCATTATTTTAACGGAGGCTTGGCTGAAAGATGAGAGCCATTTGATGGAGATTCCTCGCTACAATTTATTCAGGTCATATAACAATATTAATCAAAGCGATGGAGTTGTTGTTTACATAGACAATGAGATAACTCTGCTTCATGTCGCGAGATTCAATTAGGGAATATTGCTACATGTCTCTCCCTCACTTTTGATTGGGTCGGTGTTCCTTTTGAACTGCTTGCAATTTATCGTAGCCCCAACTCAAGTCTTGACATTTTTATTGAATCCATTGAATCTTACTTTAACCAACAGAGAAATGACGCTAAATGTATAAAGATCTTCAGTGGTGATATAAACTGCAACCTCTTAACTGCTAATCCACATACTCTGGAAGAAAAGTACTTGGATGTAATGAACGAGGCAGGCTTTATTTCATGTGTAGATAAGGTTACTAAACCGGTCAGCAACACCTGCATCGATCACTACTTTGTCAGATTAGGTACCACACACTTTCCAAGTTTCAACAACAACTGTAGTACAAACCGCGATCACCGATCATTATGCCATATGTCTTTATTTATCAACTCATAAAATAGACAAACTTCCTGAAAAAGATGAATACTATTTTTAAATTTGTTGTTGGTTATCCATCTTGTTTCCACTATAATTATCACTATTAAATTTTATAAAACTTTTAAGTGAAAAAACACTCACATTATTTGATGTGGCGACGTCCGTTTCGTGCTGGTATCGCACATTTTCAAGCCAAACAGGAACTGAAGTGTTTAAGGTTATGAGGGTGAAATTTGGTTGGGGTGGAGGGGAGTTTTGGTGGTTAATGGAGGAGTATTTAAATGAGTTTGTCAAACAGGGTGTGGGAGGAAAAGTTGATTTGGTCATTTAGAATATTGCTTGGCTGTTGTTTGGTGTGTTTGTATATTTCAAACTGTTCTAGTACATTTAATTTTCTGTTTTTGTGGGAATAGTGGAGTATTTCGAGGTTGTTGTCTATGTCAGGGTGTGTGTGGTCAGAGGAGATGATGTGTTCTGCAAAGGTGGAATGGGAGGACGGATGGGTTATGGCTCTTGTGTGTTCTTTGAATCTTATATTGAAATTTCTAGCTGTTTTACCTATGTAGAATTTGCTGCAATCTCTACAATTTAGCTTATAAATTCCTAGTCTATTGTATTGATTTTGAGAGGTGTTGTGTGGGGACAAAAGTTTTTTCAGTGAGTTTTTTGTTCTGTATGCAACCTTGTATTTTATTTTCTTGAATGATGCTGCTATTTTGTATGTTTTATTGTTGTGGTATGTGAGGGTGACGAATGCTGTATGATTATCAGTGTTGTATTTGTCAGAGTTTTGTGGATTGTTCTTGTTGTTTTTAATTTTTTGTAGTAGTTTGTCAATCATTGAGGGTTTGTATCCATTTTGTTGTGCAATATATTTTATTGTGTGCAGTTCAGTGTTGTAATCTGTGGTTGTCATTGGGATATTTATTAATCTGTATAGCATGTGGTTGTAGGCTGCAAGTTTGTGTTGGATAGGGTGATTTGAAGTGCAATGGATTGTGGTGTCGGTTGTTGTGGGCTTTCTGTATATTTTGAATGTTTTGAATGATTGGTTCTGTTTTGTGATGGTGATATCCAGGAAATTTATGCTGTTGTTGGTTTCTAATTCAAGTGTGAACTTCAAATTTGGGTGTATGCGGTTGAGGTGGGTGTGTAGTGTTTCAAGTTGTCGTTTGTTCCCCCTGTATAGTATTAATATGTCATCTACATATCGGAACCAAGTGAGTATTCTATTGGATTGGATGTGTGATTTGGGATCATGGTTGTGTAGGATGTGTTTTTGTTCTATAGTGTGAATGAAAATCTCTGCTAGAATGCAAGATATGGGTGATCCCATAGGGAGGCCATGGGGTTGAAAATAAAATTTACTATTGAATTCAAAATAGTTTTGTGAGGTTACAAGTTTGGTTAGAGTTATTATTTCTTGCATAATGTCCTTAAACACTTCAGTTCCTGTTTGGCTTGAAAATGTGCGATACCAGCACGAAACGGACGTCGCCACATCAAATAATGTGAGTGTTTTTTCACTTAAAAGTTTTATAAAATTTAATAGTGATTTTTAAATTGATTGGAATGGTGTTCAGAATTCCTTGTCTGTAGCCTACAGGGTTGGGACCATGTAATCGAAGAAAATAATATCAACCTATCAACTACGGTAATCTATTTATAGATACTATTCATAATATTATACTTGAGAAGACATCTAAAATAAAAATAACTTCAAAAAATACAAAAATCAAACCATGGATTACCAGAGGCTTAATAAATTCAATACGTTACCATGATAAACTTAAGAAGAAACTTAAAATAGACAGCCCTACTGAACTGCTTTAAAAAACGAATTTATCCGATTCAGAAACTTATTACACTCAACCATTAAACGAGCCAAACATAATTATTATAAGAATAAAATTGATGAGGTTTCATATAATCCTCAAAATTTTTGGACCGTAGTGAAAGAGATTGCTGGTACGGTAAATCAAAATGCCATTAATCATTCCCATTCAATTCATTTTCTAAAAATGGAGACCCCAACCAAACCCAAATATCAAAGATATCTGCAAAAATTTTAATCAATATTTCACGTCCATTGGATCTTCCCTATCCCAATCGTTGAACCCTGTTGGAGAACCAGAAATTGATGATTCTGAGTATGGAGTTGATGCAGTATTTGAGTTTAAAGAGGTCACAAAAGATGAACTAATGAAAGTGATACATAGTCTTAAAGGTAGGAGTGCTCCGGGGTACGATCTCATTCCAAGTAAATCAATCAAAGAAAATCTTGAGTCACTAATTAATCCCATCCATCATTTAATAAATTTGAGCATTCGTGAAGGACAGTTTCCGGAAAATCTAAAAATAGCAAAAATCATCCCAATCTACAAATCAGAACCTAAAAATCAATTCTCAAACTACAGACCCATATATCTTCTAACAACATTGTCTAAAATTATTGAAAAATGTGTTAAATTACAGTTAACAGAATATTTGACAAATAATAACATACTTGCAAAAACCCAATATGGATTTAAAAAATCAAAAAATACCAATGATGCTCTATTTGATGTAAAAAAATATATAATTGAGTCAGTTAAATTGAAAAATAAAGTTTTAATGACGTTCCTGGACCTGGCCAAGGCTTTCGACTCTATAGATAGAGGCAAGCTCATCAAGAAGCTTGAATCTATTGGAATTAAAATAATGCCTTACAGTGGTTAAGAAGTTACCATACTTCTATGAACGCCTTCAGTTTGTTCAAATTGATGATAAATGTGGTGAGAGGGACAGTGTTGACTATGGGGTGAGTCAGGGAAGCACCCTGGGTCCAATATTGTTCCTTATATATCAATAACATTTCAAAGCTCAACATGACAAGCAAGATATTCCTATTTGCTGATGACACGGTTGTTATTTCTGTTGGCAAGGATTGGGAAGATGTATATAAAAATGCCACTATAGACCTTTCAAAAATAAAAAACTGGTTCGACTATAACAGCTTAACAGTAAATATAACTAAAACAAAGTATATGCCGATTGTAACAAGGAACCAATCAGATCCAGGCTCAAGACAGGTGAAAATGCATAAATGTACAGATTTAGAATCCTCAGTCTGTACATGTGGATCAATCATGAGAGTTGACCAATACAAATATCTTGTAGTTATTTTTGACCATGACTTGAGTTGGGTTCCCCATATTCAATGTGTCAAACAGAGGCTAAGAAGGATGTTGTATGGACTCTCCCAGCTCAGCCAGGTACTAGACATTAGATTGTGTAGGAGGATCTACCATGCATATGCCCAATCAATATTGCAGTATGGAATAATAGTTTGGGGAGGTGTTTCATCTGCTTGCCTGGAGCCGCTGGCTGTCACTCAATGCACAATAATGAAAACTATCCTGAAAAAAGAATCCAGGTACCCCACGTTGCTGCTATTTTCGGACTTCTCTGTGCTCAATCTGAGACAGTTATTTATAAAAACAATTCTTACATATATAGGGAAGAATAAAATAAACCTATTTGCTAATATACAACACAATTATCAAACACGACTCAGGAACAACCATGTTTATAAAAACAATTCTTACATAATTATATAAGGAAAAATAAAATAAACCTATTTGCTAATATACAACACAATTATCAAACACGACTCAGGAACAACCATGGATATTCATCACCCAGATTAATATGCATGGAATAGAACTCAAATCATCATACTAACTAGCTTAAATTATCTATAAAAATTTGCCGGACGTCATCAGGAAGGCTGAGAATTGCAGCAATATAATGGTGTATAAAAGTAGGTTGGTCGGGTGGCTTTTTGGCATAGGCTGGATTGGAACTTAGGAACTGCTCCATTCACCGTAAATGTAGTATAACTTACCAGCTCAATTTAATTAAAATATAACTTTTTGGCTTCATTGCTGGTCTTAGGGGTTCACTTGCTCTCCCACTTGTGAATTTATAATCAACTCTGCTCTGATCACGTATTTTTTTGAATAAACTATAAACAGCAGTTACATTTACTTATATAGGTTGTATAGAACATGAAAGTTAATAGTTCATAGCTCAGATAAAGATACATGTTACTCTATTTTCATGCAAGAACTCTCCCCCATTCACAGACGTATAATCTTCTTGGGGGAATTCCATGCCATCTATATACTAGCATTATTGTAATAATGTATAATTTTCTATTTCAATTGATGTATTCAATATAGAGTAGTAGGGGTAAAGTGAGAGTTCTGAAGAAAAGCTGCCCCAAAGCTGGAGAAAAGCTGGAGAAAAGCTGCCCCAAAGCTGCCCCCAAATCTACCCCAAAGCTGATTCTTGGTTCTAACCTGCCCAATCCAATGTAATCTGAACTAACTTAACCTAGCCATACCCCTAATCTCACAATAAATCTCAAATGAAGATCCCCATTCCCACTTTTTTGGAAAAACTAGATCCAGCTTTTTTTTTATTTCTTGAATAACTAAGAAACCGTTAATTTTACAAACAAATTACAAGAATAACTTTTTCCAGTAAATCCAATTACGGATCCATTGACACCCCATTTGTCAAGATTGAACAAAAAATAAGGATCTCATGGGAAAACTAGATCCAGCTTTTTTCAATTTCTTTAATAACTAAGAAACTGTTAATTTTACAAAAAAATTACAAGAATAACTTTTCCCAGTAAATCTAATAACAAATCCATCAACACCTCATTTGTCAAGATTGAACAGAAAATAAGGATGTTATGGAAAAAGTAGATCCAATTTCTTGAATAACTTAGAAACCAAGAATAATTTTTTTCAGTAAATCCATTTGTCAAGGGATCCTAACTCAACTTTTTCTGAAACTGAGCAACAAGCACACAGAATCTCTAATGATATTTTTATGTTGAGACCCTTTCTTAAGCAACACAAACCTCAGCACTAAACCCCCCCCCACCGTGGGGGGGGATGACCCTCTGTCTTTAACCAGCTAAGTTTGAACTACTTGAAAACTCACCTCAGGTTGTATTGAAAAGAAAAAATATATAATAAAAATGTATAAGAAAGAAGTCAAGTCAGATATATTACTTGTTGATCAGAGTGTACATCTTGATGAGAGTATTACCAAATATGAGTATATCACTCACACACCATATATTCAACAGACATTCAATTACAATGATGGAATTCGAATTAGTTTAAAACAAGAAGATATTTATACACTTCCAAGTAGAAGTTTTCTCATAATTGAAGGCGAAATCAAAGTGAAAGATAAGAATGATGTTGAAACCATGGACTTTTCACTTATTAATAATGGAGTTGCATACCTATTTGATGAAATCAGATATGAATTGGAAGGGGTTGAAGTTGATCGCACACGTAATGTAGGATTAACAACAACCATTAAAAAAATATCTATGTCAATCAAAACTCAATGAAAAAATTATGGAGAATGCAGGATGGAAGTTGACTGGATGGAAAAGTTTAGATAAATTCTGCTTTTGCATTCCTTTGGATATGTGGTTAGGTGTAATGGAAGACTATAGAAAAGTTCTATTAAATGTTCGTCAGGAAATTATTCTATTAAGATCATCATCTGACTTAAATTGTATTGAATCAGAGACAGCAAAATCGGTGAAAATTGATATTACAAAACTACAATGGAAAGTACCCTACATACATGCTTCTGACACACTGTTCGTCTTGATCTGCTGAGTTTAACACATAGTGATATACCAATTACCATTCCATTCAGGTCATGGGAATTGCATGAATTTCCACAATTACCTGAAACTACCAATCTTCAATGGACAGTTAAGACAACTTTCATTCATTATTCTTGGATTTCAAAAGAATAGGAAAAATGTTATAACTGCTAACAGGTCATATTTTGATTTCTGTAATCTGAACAATGTTAATCTCTATTTAAATGCTCAATCATTCCCCTATGAAAATATTGCTGGTAATAAACATTTATTGTATCACATGTTCTCTGAATTCCAAAATGAATACTATCCTTATAACAGCAGTACATCAATTGAGTATAAAACATTTGATGAATATGCACCATTGGTTGTTATAGACTGTAGTAAGCAAAATGAACTATTGAAATCTGGAGCAATAGACATAAAGTTGACATTGGAAACAACAAATAATTTCCCAGAAAAAACCAGTGCCTACTGTTTAATCCTCTATGATAATGAGTTTGAATATACACCACTGAGTGGAACAGTAAAAAGAGTATTATAAATTTGAAAAAATCTTCTATAAAATAACAAAAACTAGACAATATTCAAATCAAAAGTATTAATCTCCCACACTCTACAAATGTATCAATATTTTACCTTCAGTATCATCCCATTGATTTATCATTAATTTGTAGAATTGTTCTTGTCTTCCCATAGAATGTTCTCCAACCATTTTCTTCAAATTTAATTTTAAAGCATTTTATATTATTATTTGATTTATCAGCTTCTTTCAAAGCACAAGATATTGAAATACTGACTGTGATGATATAGTGTCAAATTTGTGCTATCTATATGAGCTTGGATTTTTCAAATGAATTTATTTCATTAAAGTTGAATAATGTTCTTGGTCTGGGTAACCAAACCTACATTTTTTTCTGGATGTACTCACCTACATCTACAATTTCTTTCTGGGTGTACTAACCAAAACCTAAGATTTTTGACCTATATTTATTACATTTTTTTCATACCATTCTTTAAAAGAGATTCCAGAAGAAAGTGAGAATTGTTGGATTAAGTTTGGATGAGTCATATACTTCCACTCTTTTTCATTATTGAGATTGATGTTTGGTATGAAAGTTGCAGCTAATGGTATGCATTGTAAAAAATGGAAAAAATTCTGAATCAAATTTTTGATATCAACATTAATATCACTATTATTATCTTTATCATACAAATATTGACCAAATTTATCAACACTCATGATCTTTTTTATAATAAATGTTTAATACAACCTGAGGTGAGTTTTCAAGTAGTTCAAACTTAGCTGGTTAAAGACAGAGGGTCATCCCCCCACAGGGGGGGGGGTTTAGTGCTGAGGTTTGTGTTGCTTAAGAAAGGGTCTCAACATGAAAATAACATTAGAGATTCTGTGAGCTTGTTGCTCAGTTTCAGAAAAAGTTGAGTTAGGATCCCTTGACAAATGGATTTACTGAAAAAAATTATTCTTGGTTTCTGAGTTATTCAAGAAATTGGATCTACTTTTTCCATAAGATCCTTATTTTCTGTTCAATCTTGACAAATGAGGTGTTGATGGATTTTTTATTAGATTTACTGGAAAAAGTTATTCTTGTAATTTTTTTGTAAAATTAACGGTTTCTTAGTTATTCAAGAAATAAAAAAAAGCTGGATGTAGTTTTTTCCAAAAAAGTGGGAATGGGGATCTTCATTTGAGATTTATTGTGAGATTAGGGGTATGGCTAGGTTAAGTTAGTTCAGATTGAATTGGATTGGACAAGGTTAGAACCAAGAATCAGCTATGGGGTAGATTTGGGGGCAGCTTTGGGGCAGCTTTTCTCCAGCTTTTCTCCAGCTTTGGGGCAGCTTTTCTTCAGAACTCTCACTTCACCCCTACTAACTGCTCCATTCACCGTACATGTAGTATAACTTACCAGCTCAATTTAATTAAAATATAACTTTTTGGCTTCATTGCTGGTCTTAGGGGTTCCCTTGCTCTCCCACTTGTGAATTTATAATCAACTCTGCTCTGATCATGTATTTTTTTGAATAAACTATAAACAGCAGTTACATTTACTTATATAGGTTGTATAGAACATAAAGTTAATAGTTCATAGCACAGATAAAGATACATGTTACTCTATTTTCATGCAAGAACTCTCCCCCATTCACAGACGTATAGTCTTCTTGGGGGAATCCATGCCATCTATATACTATCATTAATGTAATAATGTATCATTTTCTATTTCAATTGATGTATTCTATTTATAATTGAATTTATGAATTTTAATTTTTTTTTGTAATGCAATGTGGAAAATAAATTGATTTGATTTGATCTTCAACCTCATGGTTCCTGGTAAACCGTTTCCAGCTAAATGAGAGCAAGACACAAAACATTGTCTGCAGTTTGTTGCATAATTTGCCTCATAATCAGGAACCTGTGAAGCTGCTGGGCTCTATACTGGATTTATAGCTCAGCTGGGCCAGCCACATCCAGCAGGTGACCAGGAGACTGTCCCGAATCTGTTTCCATTTGCTCAAGTTGAGGGGACATGTGATGGAGGCATATCTGATCATAGTGTATCATGCACTTTTCCACTGCCATATCTCCTATGGTCTACTCATGTGGGGTCACTCAGCCAAGGTTGTGGACATATTGAAGCTGCAAAAACGGGCTGCCAGGATCATTACTGGAAGCGAACATCTTGCTCATTGTAAGCCCATATTTGCTAGGCTGGGTATTCTAACTGTAATCAGCCACTTTCTCCCTCTCTGCCTCATGTATGTGAAGAAGAATCAACAAAATTTGTTGACTCGGACTGATGTGCATCACTACAACACTAGGCATCGAGAGCTGTTTGACATCCCCAGGGTGCGCCTCCAGAGATCGTGGGTATGCTATATTTCAGTGCTACACTACTTCAACAGGCTGCCTGCAAGGGTGAAGCAGTTCTACCTCAGTGTGTTCGAGAGAGTTGTGACCGGTTTTCTGAGAACCAGGGCTTATTACGAAGTCCAGGAATATGTGAATGATGACCTGTCTCAAATATTATCAGGCTAAAGTGTCATTATGTTAAAGAGCAAGGCCCCATATGATTTTTTTTTTTTTTGATCTGTACTTGATCACTGCCATCTTGATCAATTTAGTGTTTTTGTTTTTATATATTTCTTTATTCATGACATGATGCCATTGATCCTACAATCTCCTACAAATACCCCATGTGGGTAATGGAAGAAGAAGAAGGTATAAAGGTATAAGGTATAAAGCCTTTTTTCCATCACCAGAGATTCAGCAGCGCATTGTTGACCGAACATAGTGAGGTCTATGTTTTAACTTGGATTTTCTTCTGTCTGTATGTAATGCAATTATGGCCAAATGCATTGATGGAATTCTATGAGATTTGGCGGAAATATTCCTTTTTCAACTGCACATCAATGTATACATAAGCACTTTTGAACAATTAATTATGACATAGCAGTCAGGTATTTATATAAATAGAAGCTATTAGCTTCTACTTACATTAGTGTAGCGCTTTCGGACACTAGGCCCTTCATCAACACTGGCTGTCACTTCCGTTGATGAATACATATGGTTAGTAAGCAGCATGGGTTGTGGGAGTGGCAGGATTTTTTGAACGTTTGGCGGTGGGGGTGGCGGGAATGTTTGAATTTGTGGATTATTGGAGTAGGAGGTTGAAGAGGCTGTGTGATTTGAAGTTTGTTTGCTCATTAAGGATGTTGTGGGGGTCTCTTTTAGTATGTTTATATATTTCAAATTGTTCCAAGGTGTTTAGTTCAGGCCCTTTGTTTCTGATGTCTAAAATTTTTAAATTTGTGGCTGTCTGTGTAGGTGTGATTGTTTCCTATCAAGTGGGTAGCAAATGCTGATTTGGGGTTGTTGATGTGTTCTTTGAATCTTTTTTCAAATGAATGGCCGCTCTGCCCCAGGTAGTATTTTTGGCAATTTGAACAGTTGAGTTTGTATACCCCTGGGTTTTCGTATAAGTTTTGTTTCTGTTCTCTTGTGGTTAGTAGGTTTTTGATCTTGTTTTTTGTTTGGAATGCTATATTGAATCCTGCCTTTTTGAAATTCTTTGCTAATCTGTTGGACTTTGAGTTTATGTATGTTAGTGTTATGAATTTGCTATGTTCAGTGCTGGGCTTTTGAGTTTTTCTTCTCATTTTCTGTTGGATTATGTCTATGAGTAGTGAATCATAGCCATTAGTTTGGGCCAAGAATTTTATTGTGTTGAGCTCTGTACTTTAATCTTCTGTTGATAAGGGGATGGTGTTTAGTCTATGGATCATTGTTTTGAAAGCAGCATGTTTGTGTTGAGTGGGGTGATTGGAGGTCTGGTGGATAAGGGTGTCTGACGTAGTTGGTTTTCTGTATATATTGAAGCTGTGTTGATTGTTCATATTTTTGTGATTGTTAGAGCTAGGAAGTTGAGTTTCTTTCCTGTTTCATACTCTGCTGTGAACTGGATGTTTTTGTCTATTTTGTTTATGTGAGTACTTTGGGGTGCATGGAAGAAGCCTCCCCGAAGATTGTGATCTAATACATGCTACACACAAAAACACAATTGGGCGCACCCTGGAAACGTTCATAGAATGGCAAATTCTTCCACTACCAGCAACACCAACACACCTAGAGATGTCATCAGAACATCACAACCGGCCTTTTTCAAGACCATTTGTGACAATTTCAATTAACATTGAAGGCTTTTCTAGAGATAAGGAAATCTTACTATCTGACATGTGCAGGGAGAGTTCATGCAATATTCTGATAGTTCAAGAAACGCATCGAGGCAGCACAAGACACAGACCAAATGTTCCAGGCATGAATTTGGTTTTGGAGAGGCCACACAACAAATATGGTAGTGCTATTTCTTGTACACCGAGTTTACCTGTCCTAGCCACTACACTTACATCGTACACTAAAAGAGATGATATTGAAATCCTGAATGTTAGAACAAAACATCTGTGCATCACCTCTGTATACAAACCACCAAATGCCATTTTCAATTTCAAAGAACCAAGCACTTCTGATTATCAAGATGTAAACTTGATCATGGGGGATTTTAATAGCCAGAGTACATCATGAGGCTACACAAACACCAATGCAGATGGGGAAAGGCTGGAATCATGGGCAGAATCCCAAAACCTACAGCTGATCCATGATCCTAAATTACCATCATCATTTAATAGTGGACGATGGAGAAGGGGATATAATCCTGACAACATTTTTCCCAGCTCAAAAATCGGAGGGCAATGTTTCAAAACAGTGGGCAATCCAATCCCAAGATCACAACACAGGCCAATTATCTGTCATCTGCAAGCAGCTGTAAAACCAGAAAGAGTTCCCTTCAAAAGACAGTTTAATTTCAAAAAGGCAAATTGGAAGCGTTTCAGTGAAACACTTGATGAAGAAGTACAAAGCATTCAGCCAGAGCCAGAAAACTATGAGGTTTTTGTCAAACAGGTTCAGAGGATATCAAGACCGACCATTTCACGAGGATGCAGGACTAACTATTTGCCAGGACTTGATGGAAGCGAAAAGGAAATGTTGAAGCAATATCAGAGAATTTACAAAAATGACCCTTTCTCAGAGGAAACAGTTGAAGCCGGTGAAGAAATCATGGAAATAATATCAACAAACAGGCGAGAAAGATGGACTAGTTTGATGGAAAACTTGGATATGAAAATAAACAGCTGTAGAGCATGAAAGCTCCTCAAGAATCTGAGTGGCGATCCTACTGAGCCAAAGGACATCCAAACCAAAGTGACAGCTGACCAGGTGGCTACTCAGCTGTTGCTGAATGGAAAGACTAGTGGTATCAAACACTGTACGCAAATACAATGTGATATTCAGAATGAAGACAACTTCCTTGAGTCATCATTTT
Organism: Nilaparvata lugens; assembly: GCF_014356525.2. Classification (NCBI taxonomy): domain Eukaryota; kingdom Metazoa; phylum Arthropoda; class Insecta; order Hemiptera; family Delphacidae; genus Nilaparvata; species Nilaparvata lugens. The sequence continues at coordinate 75,153,353 of NC_052506.1, forward strand.
CTTCAATAGAGCTTGAAAATGCAATAAAGTCTCTCAAATCAAACAGAGCTGCTGGTATTGATGGAAACAGGGATGAACAGATCAAACATTTTGGACATAAAACCCTTGAATGGCTGCTTGCTATGATGAATAGCTGTGTTAATAAACTGCAAATGCCAAAATCATGGAGAAAAGTGAATATCTGTTCCTTGCCTAAGCCTGGTAAAGACCTTAATGATACAAAGAGTTATCGGCCAGTATCTCTTCTATGCCAAACTCTCAAAGTCTTTGAATGCATGATTCTAAACCGAATAGCTGGTTTCCTTGAAACAAAGTTCATACCTAAGCAAGCAGGCTTTAGGCCAGGCAAATCGTGCTGTGGGCAGGTGCTTAACCTGACACAACACATTGAAGATGGGTTTGAAAGGGGAGATATCACAGGTGTGTGTTTTGTGGATTTAACAGCTGCATACAATACTGTAAATCACAGAATTCTGTTGAAGAAGGTGTATGATTTCACCAGGGATTTCAGACTAACCTCTGTCATTGGAAGTTTGCTTCAAAACCGACGTTTCCAGGTCTTTCTCCAAGGAAAGAAGAGCAGATGGCGCATACAGAAGAATGGACTCCCACAAGGCAGCATACTTGATCCAATCTTGTTCAATATATATACTAACGATCAACCAGTACCAAGCAAAACAAGATATTTTATATATGCTGACGATACAGCTTTGGCAGCACAAGGCTCTTCTTTTGATGTGGTCGAGAATAAGCTATCCTCTGCCCTGGAAGATATGGCAGAATACTACAAGAGGAACCACCTGAAACCAAATCTGATCAAGACACAAACATGTGCTTTTCATCTGAGGAACAGGGATGCTAAACGAGAGCTTGATATAACATGGCAAGGACAAAATCTTCAGCACTGTGCCACACCAGGATACATGGGAGTGATCTTAGATCGAACACTGTCATTTAAGGAGCACTGCTCAACTACAGGAAAAAAGGTTGCTGCACGAAATTGTATAATCCATAAACTAACTGGGAGCACATGGGGAGCCAACCCCCACACACTTCGAACATCAGCAATTGCACTTAGATTATCGGCTGCAGAATATGCAGCTCCAGTATGGTCTGCTTCTGCTCATACAAATAAAGTTGACACAGCGGTGAATGAGACTGCAAGAATCATTACTGGATGCTTGAAACCTACTCCAATTGAAACCTACTCCAATTAAAGTGTACCCTCTAGCAGGAATAGCTCCTCCCGCTATAAGGAGAAAAGTGAAAAGTGGCTGGTGATGTGGAAAGATCTAAGCAGGAAACTGACCCTCATCACCCTCTTCACTACCATCAGATACAAGCAAAACGCCTCAAGTCAAGGAAGAGTTTCATGGCTAGGACCAATCCACTGCAGACAACTCCTACAGCAGCCCGTCTTGAACTATGGAAAGAGAAGGCCCATGTCACTGTGTCCGAGACATTACCAACTGGAGGAAATCTTACATACAGTTTATGGAAATCACTAAACCGACTGCGGGTGGGAGTAGCAAACTGCAATTCAAACATGATGAAGTGGGGGTACCTGGAAGGAAATATGGACCTAAACTGCAGATGCGGAGAAATCCAAGACCAAAAACATCTATACTGCTGCCCTCTCATGGACCAACCCTGCACTAATGAAGACCTAACTTTAGCATCTGACAATGCCGTGGTTGAAGCTATTTTTTGGAAGTGTTGACCAGACTCGGAAAGTAAGTAAGTAAGTAAGTATGTGAGTACGAAAAAGTTCACATTGTCTTTTGTTTCCTATGTATAATAGAATGATGTCATCAATGTATCTGTGCCAGTATATGATGCTTTTTTAATGTGTGTTACTTTTGATGATCTTTGTCTCTTCAAGGTCTTGGAGGTATATCTCAGCAAATATGATAGAAATTGGGGATCCCATTGGTAGTCCTTCTGATTGGTGGTAGTATTATTGGTTTAATGTGAAATAATTTTGTTTAGTTACTATGTGTGAACTTTCTATTATTTCATTGATCATTTCTGGTGTTGTTTGTTTTTGTTGTAGTTTCTTCTCAATTATTATGTCCATGGTTTTTTGTACTGGGATGTTTGTGTAAAGGTTTACTACTTTCTTCTCTGTGATAGTGCTCAAGGTCTTACGTTAGTTTCAAAGTCAGCATGTACGTTGTCATTTCACCTACTTTCATGCAGTTTGTTCCAAAATAGAAACAAGTTGCAAACAAATAGAAGACAAAGTTACAAAATTTGTTCAACAAGCAAGCACAGCTCATCGTTTTGTTGTGATATTGAAAATTGTCAGAATAGAAAATAGGCACGAGTATAATCTGGGGCACCAAGCTTTACTCATTATTTTTATTTATTGATAAACAGAACACAATTCTCTAAAATGATCATGTTTATATTTTACAGCTAGCTATACGTCAGCTTATTAATTTTGGGGATGCAATATTTTGATTCTCCACAGAATCACTTGCTCACTTTTCACTATCCACAGATGACGAAAGTCTCAGCTGTTTCAGCCAAGGATGAATATTATTCTTTTAATGTCGTTCAGCCAGTTTTCCCAAGGATGACACCTAAAGTGTAATCAAATTTTCATATCATAAACCTACAATGTTCCAAATTTCGTGAAAATCGTTAGATCTGTTGAACATAAATAACCAGATATAAAAATATAAACAGAAATTTCTTGCCCAATATAATAGGATTCTTCAATTCAGAAACGAAAACTGGGTTATGGCGTTTGCTGTGCTCACCCGCATGGCAAAAAGCTCCTTTGGGCATGACAAAATACCGACAGGATTTCGATTCATCCACATGGATGAATTGGCAATATGTGGGGTTAATTACAAGATATTATGCCTTGTGGAGCACTGGCTATGTGATGATCAACTGAAAATGGTGAATTTTGATGACTATCTACTTTTAGTTGATGACTATCTACTTTTTGTTCTTTCAGTCGACTCACCCATATACATGGAGGAGTAGCTATCTTTGTATCCAAGGATGTACTCGGCCAAAATAAAGCAAGGTGATTGGATTTGAATATCTATCACCATTGTAAAGAGCTTGATTTTGAGTTTGCTTGCATTACATTGTTGGAGCCAAAGATAATAATTGTAAACGTGTACCATTCACCCAATGGTGACCAAAATTATTTCATGGAACATCTGATACAAGATATTCTCCACCTAGTGAAGAAAATGCCAAATAATCATATTGTTATAGGTGGTGATTCTAATTTAAATTTTCTTGATGATGCATCCACAAATACTGCAACTTTTGTTAATCTAATGAGATCCCTGAATTTGTACTGCACTGTGAGACAAGCCACAAGAAAGGAAGCCTGTCTGGACAATATGGTAACGAACTTGCCACAGTGTTTGTACAGAGTGGCAGTGATGAGTTATGCTTTGAGTGACCATGAGTCTATCTGTTTCTCTGTGGATGAAAGGAGCTCTGATCTTTTTGAGAATGATCCCCCTGAGAAAATTATGGTGCGCCCAATAGCTAAGAGTCAGTTGAACCACTTCTCACACCTCCTGTCACTGGTGAACTGGAATGAAATAGTAACACCTGGCCCTGCAGAGGAAAGTTTCAACAAATTCTTCAGTCGATTTGAGTATCTCTTCAACAATGTTTTCCCTGTCAAAATACAAAAACCCAACCATAGAAATAAGCCCTGTTGGAAGAACCAAGAATTGGTTGTACTCAAGAACTGGGTCATTGTGGCCTATGATCGGTACAGAAATCTCAAGACAAATGATGCCAAGCAAATGTACTTAATGCTCAAGAAAGATTACAGAGAAAAACTTCCAAGAGCTAAACAAAATGCAAATGCACAGCATATAAACTCTTCACAAAATAAGTGCTCAGCTGCATGGAGAGTCATAAGAAGAGAAATAGGGACTCCAGGAAGAACCAAGAGGATCAAGCCAGACGTTTTCAACTCCTACTTTGTGAACTCAGTTGAGGCAGTTCGTGATTCTCTAGGCACTCCAGAAGTATCATCACTGCAGTTTCTGAATGCTGTGCCTAAGCCTGAGGCAGCTTTCTCACTCCAACCAGTTTCATGTGAGGAGGTGTTTGAAATTGTAGGTGAATTGAAGAGTTCAAATAGTAGAGACTTTTTTGGCATGTCAGCGAATCTGATCAAGAGTGCCATTATGCAAATCCTTATACCCCTGACCTCCTGCCTGAATGCATGCATCATAGAGGGTGTCTCCCCTACTGTTCTGAAGATCGCTAAGACCATTCCAGTGCATAAGAAGGGATCATTCGATATGCCTGGTAATTTCAGGCCTATCTCTATCCTGCCAGTCTTCTAAAAAATTCTAGAATCCATTATCAAGAAGCACTTATGCTGGTACTTCGAGAGCACTGGTTTTTTTGTAGATGCTCAGTTTGGTTTTAGAGTTGGCAGAACTACAGCCCTGGCAGTTGGAAGGCTGGTAAGCACCATTCTGGAGGGTTTTGAGAGCCGTGTTTTCACCGAATTGACTTTGTGTGATCTGAGCCGTGCTTTTGACACTGTCAACCACCAAACTCTTCTGTTCAAGCTGGATTATTATGGAGTCACAGAGGGGACATTGGAACTCATCAAGTCTTATCTGTTGGATTGTAGCTAGGCAGTTCAGGTGAAAGGAAGGTTATCTGGATTGGGAGTGATTCTTCATGGGGTTCCCCAAGGATCCATATTGGGCCCCCTACTTTTCATTATCATGATGAATGATAATGAATTATCCATAATAATCTTCCATCAGTGTTGGGTAACAGGTTGGTTGCATATGCAGATGACACCACATTGTATGATGTGAATAAATCAGTGGACAATCTGAATGTAGAGATGGGTCAGTCTCTGAGTGCTGTCTCAGCTTGGTTTGAGTCCAACTATCTCAAACTAAATGAGGAAAAGACTCAATGGATAATTTTTGGCTTGAGAAATGTCACAGATCAGGCAAGGAGTGTTGGACTTCTGGGTTTTCATCTGGATTCAAATTTGACATAGAACCGTCATATCAACTACATGTGTACAAAGCTGTCCAGAGTAATCTACCTACTTAGGCAGCTGATGCTGTGTGTACCTAAAAGCTATGTGAGGACTGCATATATCTCTTTCTTCCAAGGAATAGTGATGTATGGATTGGAACACTGGGGTGCAGCCAGCGGCATTGATAGAGTTCTCCTACTGCAGAAGAAAGCCATCAGGATCATCACAGGCTCTGGCATAATTGATCATTGTCGCCCTCTGTTTTGTGCAGAATCGGTCATGACTGTCATCTGCCTTTACATCTTCATACCCCTTAAACAAATCAAGGGCACCCTGGAATGTTTGAGTCTGAGGAGTGACTTCCATGACCACAACACAAGAGGCAGAAGCCAACTCAACTTGCCCTTCACAAGGCTGAGTAAGATACAAAATAGCCCTGGTAGCCTCAGCATGAGGCTTTTCAACCGGCTGCCAGCATCAGCGAGGACTCTTACAACGTGGCAGTTCAACAAGTGCACCTATGCATTCCTCGTGAAAACCCCACTCCATTCAATAAGAGAGTTTTTCAATATCCCGGATGTCATCATCAAAGAATTTTATACATGAACTTTATGGGATACTGTTTTTCTTCATGTGAAATTGTGTTTTTTGCACCCAAGACTTAATTTGCTCATTAATATAATAAGCTTTATCAATTTCTCCTGTTGTTGATATATATGTTTTGTGTGCTTTTTTTCTGACGAACCAATTGCTACTATTAGCTTACAAGGTAATAAAGATCATTATTATTCATTTATTCATGCCTCAGCGAACAGCGTTTTGAGGGACGAATGCATGCTCATAGCTGCAAGCCTCACCCGAGGCAAACGCTCGTGAGTACATCGCTTGAGATCTCTTTTCAAGCTGGACGAAACAAAAATAGGAACATTGTAATTGCTCGATTTCAGAGGAGACAATAAGTTATTCGATAGTATCTAACAGTGTGAATTATCAATATATTCCCTGTTGTATTACTTGTTAAATCTTGAATGAGGTCTAATTTACTTATAAAAATTATTAACAAAGGATCAACACTTGATATTTCATTAAATTCACTAAAAGAGCATGTAGCATACATAAGTTTATCCACTTCTTCATAGAGGGCAGTGGAAATCGAATAACAAAACCAATGTTTTCCTATAATTCCCACTGACTCAATAAAGTGAATCGTTATTATCACATTCTTATTATCTATATAAAACAATATATCTTTATAAAGTCTACTATTTAAGTTACGTATACGGAACACATTCAGAATTGTATGATAATTTTAAAAGAGGATAAAATATATTTACATGGAGATTGAGTCAAACATTCCAAAGTTGATAATGCTCTGTCAATAGTTTGAATTATTTTTCATTAAATTTTCATATTCTTATATTCCTTCCAAATTAAAATATGAAAGGCAGGCACATCAGAATTTAAATAGCAAGAGACACATTTACAATCTTCCACCATGTTTAAGTGCTCAACAGATATAAAAAAAAATACTGTAGTAATTTATTTCATTCTGTCGGTTTGTTTTGTGTTGTGTCTGTGAATGCATCTGTGAGATAGTTCATGGTTCTATGCGTATCTTTCTATTATGAATGTTCATTGTTCAATTGGTTCAATGGTCAATGGTGTTTCGGTGTTCGTGTATTGTTTGACTGCTACTGCTTGAGTTGCCAGTCCTATTGTTTGACATTGAAGATTTAGAAAGTGTATTTTCTACATTTATTAGAAAATTGCTGACAGTTTTGTTTGAAGTAAATCCATTTCGATGGAATCTATCAGATACATAAGTATTCTGTGTTTGAAATCAAAATCATTTTAATAGGACAAACAAGAAACTATTTTCTTGATCGAAATATTGCCGTTTGAAGTTGAGTAGAGCGTCACGTGACCCACGCTAACCGCCATCTTTGTGAGATTTATAAACATCAAGCACCGGGAATAGAGCTGTCGCTTATTTTATCTGAAAAGACATAAAAGTGAATATTTTTTAAAGAAATATGTCAGAATCAAGTAGTGTTGAAGTTAAAAATGAAAGCTCCAACGATGTGGACTCTAAGGTAAATATTTTTTTCACCTATTAAACTTGCTATTCGTGTAGTCACAATTTAGCTGAGTAGCCAACGTGATATCCAAGTAAAATATGGAATTATAAAGCATACATATTGAATCATAGATTATCAACATTTTTCCCCATTTACTTGTAAAAATTAAAATGTCTAAATCCTATCTTGGGTTTCAATTAGATAATTCCACAGTATTTACTTCTGAAACGTTTTATTAGTAATACGGTAATGGCCTGTTGGCCTTCAAGAGTCGAAATGAAATTTGAAAATAATGCAATTTAAAACCTCATGCTAAATGTTAATTGAATCAAATTTTTTTAGCATAATTTCAATGAATATGTTCTAGGATAGTATCAATTAGTAACAGAAAATAAAGCTGGTTGTGTTGTAAAAGTTTATCTACGCTTGTTGATAGGTAACGTAGGAAAATGGCGCCGACTAGTCTAATCTCGTATTAACCGGTCATTATTTTAATATAATGTTGGTGAAAGTATTCTGGCGTTTTAATGTTTGAATTGATTACTGTTTCTGCTTTGTTTTAAATAATAAAAGTGTATTTATTGGTTTTGTTGATTGATATGGAAAATATAAAGTATGGAATGCACCTAACCTATACCGGTGTCTTGTAAACATGAGCATGAGTTGTAAAAGTTTCACTTTTCAAAAATAATGCTTTAACTAATCATGAGTTAAACAACGTTATTTCATTGGAGTTTTATTTTGATAATCATTATAATGTAATTTTTAATTAATAGCCTACCAGTAAAAAACGAGAGCCAATGTTTCAATTTGCGCGGCAAAACTTAGGTAACTGTGATTTAATATTTTAAATAGGTATTATGTTTCGTATTTCATGTAGTTGCTTATATTTATTTTCTAAAACCAGATTTAATCAATCTATATTATTATCAATAATAATAAGTAATAATAATAATAAGTAATTAGGTAGCCTATCTAAGCTAAGTAAACATAAAATTTTCAGGCCCCAGAATCAACGCCTGCAAGAGGCCGAAAGAATCGTTTGTCAATGTTATCACGTGCAGCACTTGAAGGGGAAGCTATTCTGAAGGTAAAAATTTTAGTTTTTGATTTTAATACAATTTTGCATTTGAGGAGTCAACTATTAATATTTTACAGTGATATAAATCTAAATGATATAAATCTTCATTCTAGCCTATATCAATTCCTTTGATAATGATTTTGTTTTCAAGTAGAAATATTTTGTAAATTGTACTTTTTTAAATCGAATTTATACAAAATGAAAGTACCAATTTATGATAGGTCTGTCCTAGTTTTTCATGTTTAATTTTTGTGATGAGCTGATGAGTAAATTTATATAAGAGACAAGGTTTCAATCTTTTCATATTATTTTTTACTATCACAATAGAAGGTTTCATGTTTCAGGCAGTCATAAAAGCTTACGGCTTAGCTGCTACGGTTTGTTGCGCTTTGGTTTCGTCCGCAACAGAGTGCGTCGCATAGTCCTATCCTATTTAGTTTCATTTTAAAGGAATCTAAAAGTTTATTCATTATGCCGATAAACTATGGAAACTATAGTTTGTTTAAAATTAGTTGAAATGTCTTTTCATTGGTGTCTAATAAAGTTTCAACCTATCATTTTTTATTAGGTAACATTGAAAATTTCTAACATGAAGAATTAGAGTTTAAATATCTTTTTATATTTTTATCTTTCTAGAGATTGTTAGTTGTGACTATATCAAAGATCTTACTGAATTACTTTAATTTTCAAATTCGTCTTTAAGTTATTCATTTTTATTCATGTTATTTGAAAGATTATTGTCTAGGCTACAGTAAATTCAGGTTGAAATAGACTTTGCATATTGAAATTTTAGGGAATGGGCCACAAGGAAGATGGTACTACCGAGGGTAGACGTACAACGAGGTCTTCGACAAGAGGCACCCCCACTCCAGTTGCCACGCCTCCGCCCGCAAAGCGAGAGCGCAAGACTGCCTCCACGGGCTCAAGCGGCCGAGGTGAACACTTGATAATATTTCATACTTCAATGATTAAGTAATCAGTAGACGATTTCGAATGTCCTAAACAATCACATTGTATTAATTTCCACAATCAAAATGCAAATAATCAAGAGGTATGTACAAGTTTGTGGGTAAAGGGTATTTAAAATGAACGTTATAAAGATAAACTTGTTATCAAGGTTACCTATCTACCATAATTTCTATAATCATGTCATTTTTTATAGTTTCAATTATAGTAGTGTAATATATGTATGAATTGTGCTGAAATATTCCACTTTCAAATGATCATAAGCATTTATATGTTATTATTAGAATGTGTTATTTATACTCTATTTTTTACCGAAAGCTTTAGACAAGACTTGCCGTTATGACGCATGATGAATGACGCAAGGCATCACACAATATTAAGTTGCTTCATTTCATAATTCTTGACATGACAAAAATAACTTTACCAAAATAAGTTGAAAGAAATTATTGTTCAATCTTTTTGCCTTTATGGTTAACAGGAGGACGCCGAGGGAGGCCGAGAAAAACGGAACCAGTCGACAACAATGACGACGGCAAAGATGAAGAAAAGGAGGATAAGAAAGAAGAAATAGGAGAAAATGGCGAAAAGCAGAATAACAGCGAAGATGCTGAAAGCACAGAGGCTGATGAAAAGATGGAGACGGACTCAGCTGCAAATGAAACGAGTAAGAAGGAAGACTCGAAATCAACTTCATTAGATAATGGCCCAACAACTGCAGCAAAATCAGAAAAGAAAGAGGTTTGTACAATATTTTCTTTATACTGATGCTTTTATTCCATAGTAATGTACTGCATTTGCATTGTAGCAATTTCATGAATAAAAGCATTCCTTGTTGTCTCCTTGACTCAATGATTTCAAGTATAAAAAGCTAAAAACTACTGTACATAGATTATATTATACGTAATATTGACATACCAGTAAAATCGGTGGATTTGATATCCTAAACAATATAAATCAGTTTCCTTCATGATAACCACATGAGGAACATGAAAATGCATTTTAATTCTAAAAAATGAAAAATAACAAATTATAAGGTAAAATAGAATGTAATTACTGTTATGTTAAATCAGGAACAAAAACAATTGCCATTTTAATAAGAGAAGCATCTGTAGATAGAAGAAATCTATAACCTAGATTTCAAGTCAATCGCAAGTAAGAACATAAATAATAATACAAAACAATACCAAAACTTGATTATACTACTACAGTATTAAGTTTATTGAAATATTTCTCTTTTTAAATATTTTCCTATGACGGCTACCGTACCCAGCAAGGAAACCCTGTTTGCTGGGGATCTAGTGTCAGTTCATTTAATTGTCTAGAATGTCATAAAAGCACAAATGTATCCAAATAAGAAGAGTTTATCTAGTTCTATATAATGTCTTACGATAGAACAATGTTATTTTAAAGTTGAAGAAAATATCAAGTAAGAGCTAGGTAAATTACGAGTATGAAAAGTTTAGAGAATTCAAGAAATTTTAGTTCGAGGAAGTTATGAGCGATTGTGCAACGATTAATTTTTCTATTAGTTGTTAATAATGAGTTATGTTAATAGGTAAAAAGGAGGTAGGGGGAGCAATATTCACAGATCTATACAGCTTGTTCTCGTCAAAATTGTTGTCAAGTTATAAACACAGAAACAAGAGCGCCTCAATTGAGTAACCCGCCAAGTGTGAATTGTGTAGGGTAGTTCGTTTTTAGCTAGAACAAAGTTTATAGTGACAGAAATTTGCAGAATGAGTTAAATTTACGGAGAAGAAAATAATTTCTGAATGTTGTGTTTGAATTGTATTGGAAATTTAAAGACCCATCTAAAGGCTCCATCTAAGATACATCAATATGGCTTCTCTCCTTTCCGATCACTGGCACTTCGAACCTCACTCGATCTTAAATAGCTTTCATCTTTTCTTCCGACACAAGGTATGATTTGAAGGGAAGCACTTGCTAACTTATGAGGCGCTCTAAAACAACGTAATAACCCAATTCAACTGGCAGCAAAACTTCACAGGGTATTGGTAGGCTAGTTCACAGGTATGACAAATCACTCAATCTTCACGGCGATTATGTTGAAGAATAATCATAAGAGTATGTAACTGTAAAGCTGGGTTTTCGTTTGGGCGTAAATGCCGTCGTCGAGGGTGAGGATCACAGATTGGGTGGATTTCAATTTGTCTAAATAACTTAAAAGATTATATTCAATTATGTTTTAATGGGGGAGGTTGAGTTTATACTTTTAAATGGCAATATGTGGATATTATTAGAAAGGTTTTGATTTTTTAATAATAAACACAATTAATGAAAAGTTATTTGATCAGCTGTTTTAGCACAGTGAAATTTGGACAATATGAATGTCAATATTATAGAAGATGATTGACCCATTTTAAAAACATAAACTAGTAAATCGAAGTCGTTTTGAGTACGTCCCTCACCTAATCGATCATAATTTATTATTGTTTTTGTTGCCAACCATGACAGTAGGTCTTTTAATTGTATCTCAGCAACCTATTGTGTAGGATTTTTCCTTAGGTGCAACTCCTTAGCGATGACTAGAGACGCATGGTCATGCAGAGACATGCCGCAGCAAGAGCACGTAACCTATAAATTCATTAGATTCATATTATATACTGTATATCTAACGAATGATCAAATATCACCAAGTCCCGATTGCACAAAAGTTCGTTAAATTTTAACCGTGATTAAATGCCACGAGAACCAATCATAGAAGCCTCATTATCTTGAGAGCCTTCTCCGATTGGTTCTCGTGGCATTCAGTCATGATTGAAATTTTACAGGCTTTTGTGCAACCGGGCCTAACTGTAGCGGCTCTAAGGAGTTTAGCGGCTTTAGAGTGTGGCATTGCAGTGATCAACTACCAAAAAAGGTTTTCTTGGATTGCATCATGGATTTAAATGATGTATTTTTATAGGACGCAGCTGAGCCACCTGCCAAGCCAGTGGAGCCCCCTAAAGAGGAGGCCAACGCCAAAAAAGAGGAGAAAAAAGAAGAGAAAGAAGAGTCTCCAAAGAAGGAGCCAGCAGCAGCCACCGCCCCTCAAACAGCAGCTGAACAGGACAATGAGAAGAAAGAAGAGAAAGCGAAGGAGGCAAATGAAAAGGATGAGAAGAAGAGTGAGCAGCCTGACGTGAAAAGCAGTCCATCATCCAAGGAGTCAGCAGCAGCAGCACCGCCGGCCCAGCCAGCGTCGATAGAACAGCCTGCACAATAGGGTATGGCCACTCAACCTAAAGCAAACATTAATTATTCCATTTCTTTGCTCTATTATTCTGTCGTCATATTGTAGATGACATCCATGTTGACGAATAATCTTCACTTTCAACCGCAACACTTTTCAATAGTGATTTTTTTTTTATTTTAAACCGACCCTATTATCTTCATCCTCCCTTCTCTCTTTGCAAGAGTTTCTTACATGAAGGCCTGGACCTGTGATGTGGATCAATTCTGTCCATCTGACCATTCGTACGTGAAATAAAAATATTGTTTGTAAAACTTTCTAGCTACTAGCTCCAAGAATTATGATTATTTTTAATCTAATGAAGACTAGCTCTGTCAATTGTGACTAGTTTTCAATGAAATGGAAAAAGTGTTTTATGTAATTTAATTATTGTATTTAGTGAATAAATACATCCAACCTCCTTAGAATTGATGTTATTTTTATGGCAGTAGAAGTTGCTCCAATGGAAGGAATAGAGTATTTAATATTATTCAATTATTGTAAAAGTGTGTGTTAATAAAGATGAATCATTCTTAAATGGCATTAACTTAATCAAACTTGTGATATTCCTGAGTGATGTTCTTGGAAATTTAGATTCTTAACTTAAACAGAGGAGTACTCCTTATTTCAAAGTGGAGTCTCTTACCTTGAATCATAGATAATCATCCTGTATCAGACTCCAGTAAAAAATTATTCGGTGTTTTAGAATTCTATCTCTCATGTAGTACTAATTTTATTAGTTGATGCTTATTAGTAAAGTAATTGTTAATGGACAAGGCCTTCGTAGTAGTATTCGTATTGCCTTATAACATACTCTTGAACGGATGGTATAATTCTTTCAATTTTCAGTAGTGTGTATAGATTCAACAGTTTCAATGCTCTTTGAGATGATTTTATAACTCAATTGAATCCATGCACATTCTTAGATTTACCAGAAACTAGTGTGATTGAAGATGTAGTTGCAGCAGACGTTAAATTTTTAACCCATGTTTTGACTTTTAACTTTTTTACAAATTTGAAGTCGCTACTCTACTTGTCCAAACGAATTGAAAAAAAAACACTAGATATATATTATGTATTGTACTATTGTGTTTCATAAGTTCACATATGTCTCATATGTGTAAATGATTGTGTTGAAAGGAGAATAGAGAGAATATTGAAAGGAGTGATTTTCGTAAATATATTCTGAACGGGTGATATTTTTGTGGTGATCTTAAAGATCAAAATTATAGATGTAACAAGTCATTCAGCAAAGATTACAACATGGTTTTCATTTAATCTAGAGGAGTCCTTTACAAACCCACCAAGAAATAGCGAAATTTCCTGATTCTGGTGGCTTTCTTGACTTTACGGTCAAGATACTAGTTTTTTCCTTCTAATGAGTCACCTGATAGTGGTGACTTTCCCGACACGAAATTGGAATATTACTCAACTCACGCTTATCACCTTATCACCTTATCTTAACCAATTTTTGATTGGGGTAGTGGAATTATTGAAGGTACTTGAAAAACGTATTTTGAAATATTATATTGTAGAACTCTATTAATATGTTAATTTATAATTATTTCTCATAGCACATACGACTTTTCATCTTCATGATTAAAAGTAAAAATATATTAGTATGGCTGCCATACAAAAGGGTGGCAATCTCCATGGAGTGTATGAGTCTCTTACGGGAAGGTTCCAACTATAGTTACTGTAGAAAGACAGTTTGGCCATTTCAACTATTTGCCCGCTGCCGCCCCATTAGGATTCCATCTGTTTGATTTTTGTCATAGGGCTTTTATGAAATACGTTCAAGTTATACGTTCACTACGTAAAAGCATATTTTTTGAATAATAATCTTATTTATATTCTCTACTAAACCTTTTTTATTTCTCAACATTATTTTGTAACTTGAAAAAGTAGATGTTGGATAATTACTAGTATTAATAATTAGTGATTACATATAATTTAAGTGAAACCCTCCGTTTTCCTCAAGTTAATCTGAATTTGCTGTATAAGTTCATGATTAATTGATAAAATTAGGCAAAATGAATTGAAATTACCTGACTTAGTACTACTATTAGGCTACTCAATAATAAAAATAACTTTTTTGTTTTTAATTGAAAAAAAATAACACTAAACTATTAAAATATGCTGTATTAAAGTATTATGTAACATTTATAAAAAATCATCAATTTCTATTTCCAATTGTTGAAAGATGATTAAATTCTTAAAACAATAGATAACATACGGTATATAGACCTATTTTTGAATGCTGAGAAGTCCATCAATTGTTATTGTAAACGTGATTAAATTCCAGTTAAATGCAATGCGACGAGAACCAATCAGAGAATTAGAGACGTCTTCAATCAGCACTTAATCACGGTTGGATGTTTCATGAAATGTTATATTCAATTGAGCCACAAACATTTTGAAATTAGATTATTAAAAGTTAGAAATCAAAAATTAGATGAAGAAATACAATAAAATTGAAATTCATCTTTCTGAATACCTATATCAATGGTTCCCAATAAGTGGTCCGCGAAAGCTCTGAAAGTGGTTTGCGAAGAGCCCAAGGTTTGATGAAGTTAAAAACACATTGGTGGGTTTTAAAATAATCTATATTGGTCTGTATTGAAGTAATATCAATTTCTTTTCTAAAATGTTATACCGAACTCACCGTTACTTCAAAATATGTTTCCTATCGGTAAAAGAAGTGATACGTTCCAAGTTTCCAATGCAATAAGACAGGATCATGAAGCTTGCTTGGAATCTTAATGGCGGATTTGTGGCACGTGACCGAGCTAGCCAATCAGAAGCTTGACAATCAATGGCCAAACTTTGTTTGTATAGTATCTGTAGTCCCATCTAGCCTGATTATATATTATAAATTTGCCAGTTAACTGTTGAAAATCAGCCGGGACCGATAGTCCATAGTTATATGAGTTATCATTCAGCATGGCCAATTTATAGACCATCCTGAATCACATTCTGGTAAGACATTCGTTCAGTACTGTATATTATAATAAAATATGCAATCTATTCTGATAAGACATTCGTTCAGAATTCACTAATCATTCAAGCAATCTGTAGAAGGAATGGATACATGAAAAACCTTGATAGTTCTTTCAAGCTGAACATAATTAATACATTTAAATTGGAAAGCCGCATTTAGACTTCATTTCTGGTGGTTTCTGATACTCGCCTCTTAGGAGGAATAATGAACATGATAAACAGCTTTCTATGTTTTGTGATTCCCCGATGCTGTATTCCTGACGAGAGATACATCAATAAGTGAACTTCAAAATTATCCAAGGAATGAGAAGGCGCTTTGTTTGTGATGCTCGGATTTATGATATCTAGACAGCGGCTGCAGTCAAGTATTGCTCTCCTTCCCTGATCCAAGAGTGTAGTTGGCTTACACAAAACAACCAATTGGTTATTATGAAATTAATGTTCACTTTGGGTAACTGGGTAATATTCAATCTAGATATACTTTGTTCGGAGAATCTTCAATAAACTCCTGGTGGATTTTTTTAATGGCTATAATGTGGAGACAGCAGTTTACCGTGATTGATATGAAATTATATAATGTGAAAGTGACCTAGCTACATTTAGACTGTTGTATAGATTAGAATTGGAACAGTTTTGGGCTTAAGCCTGATGTACGTTTCTGAAAGTTGTTTGATTTTTAATGATTAAATAAATATAAAATGATAAAAAATACTAGACTGATTTTCAAACATTGCTCTTTAGCGAAAGCAAGGTATAATATTTGCTGTAGCCTACTTCTCATGATTGTGCCTCGACGGCATTTTCCATGAACTTTTTATCATAGATCATGACTTGATTTAACCACAGTAACCAAAGTGGTTTATGTAAACCAAAGTTCATTAAACATGCAAAGCAATTTTTTGCATCAGACACTGAATGTCAATGTGAAATGTATAAAATGATTGAAGAGGACTTGATCATAGTTCGGAAAAGTTTAAAAAATGGTTTTCGGAATTCATAAGCTGAAATGAATGTCCTAGATTACCAAAAGGTCTTATTAATTGAATTGAGTTTTATTTTTGCTTATCCTATGAATTGCATTTTTTCGAAGATGGTTTTTTCTCTGAAGATGAAAGATTGTGAGATAAAATTGTTCAATATTCTGAGGATCAAAAGAGGGTGTTTTAACTATTTGAATTGGCCGAGGATTATGCACTAATGAGTTCTAGAGTTGTACCTGGTATGATAATGAATCCACCTTCAATTCGAAGTGGTTCTCGAACCTCTGGGAATGATTTTGAAAACAAATAATAAATTATTGGTTAAGGCAAATTACTAAAGATAGTAATAATGGCAAACAAGCGGTCACCCGTCCAACAAGAGTACAAAGCTTGAGCATCACTTATCTAATATAAAATACTATGAGCGCGATCCGCGATCACTTCCTAGACTGTAGTAATGGGTCTTTTGCAGCGTGTTTATAGCTAGAAAAATACGATTTGAGATTTTTGTAGGAGGTCTGGTTTCTTCAATGAAATGAAATTATGAGATGCTCTTCCATGCAATTGTTGAAATACAAATTAATAGAATAAAATTTTCTTGTTTTTATGAAATAATTCATTCGGGAATAATCTATATTTTCAATTTTTCAGATTGGAAACTCGAGTTTTGACAAGATGGGAGCCTAATTGATGAATGGAACTGAACCATGTGCAGTGACCGATACTCTGAAGACTATTGTACAAGTACAAGAAGGCAGTTGCAATTCAGTATAATTTCGCTTGGATGTCAGTGTAAGTGTGTGTTGGTGGAATCTATCTTTTGAGGTTCTTATGTAGGTGTGTTGACTGTTCAATCAAGAAGGGATTGAAAAGCTGTTTCACGAACACAGCTAATTTATAGTAATTTTATTTTTGTTTCTAGATGTACAGAAAAATATTTGTGTTTTCATTCAATGAAGGAAAGATGTATAATTAATTGTACCGATTATTAGAAATAATATCCCTCAAATGATGACTAGTTTTCTTTGTTATAACTCGAGAGATGACTTTTAGTGAATCACCTTGTATTATTTTATAAGTAAAATAGACAGTAATAATGGTTGATGAATGGAAAATGTACTTTTCACTGTAAAAAGTACCTTGTGTTTCGAATGTTGAGATGAATTTTATGATTGAGAATGATATTCTTTGCAGTGATATTGAAATAATAGCTTTTCAATAGTAGTCAAGTACCTACATCCTCTTCCAACATCTGCATTTATTTTCCTTTCTTCAAATGTCAACTTTTTCTACTATACTTCATGAAACTAGCGAACGATCAATCATACATATGTAGTTGGAGAAATATCTGAGTTGATATTCTAGTATTAAAAAGAACTAGTAATTGTTATTTCTCTTATTTGAACTGACCTAGTGTACGGAAGCTCTTATAAAATTTTACTCAATCGTAGATACATTTCTTCATTTGGATTACTGTATGTGTGTGTTACATCCTTCATTAATAAATCAACTTTAACATAATTATTTTATTTGTAACCATGTTTTGGAATCGATCTATAGATTGTTATAGTATGGATTCTATAATATACAGTTCGTCTGGTATTATTTCTGTTGCAAATCTAAGACATAAAGTAAATCATTAAATTCTGAACTGTATGGCTATTTTCTTTGTAATAACCAGCTAACGTCCAAAAACAAACTGAGGTCTTTCCAAAACATTACTGAGTTCTCATTAGCTCATTAGTCATTGTTCCTGAAATCCATTTTGACTTTGAATCAAATCGACTATCACATCACATTTTCGTTTTCCAATTTTAAAAATGTCTCGCCGCAATCATGGGATTATATCCTTGTGCTCTCATATGTATCTCAAATAAATAAATACTTGAAATATGTCTGCTATTGATATTTTGAGCTAGTCTGCGCTACTGGTCCTGATAATGAGATACATTTAAAATAACTTGATTAATTTCTAGTTATTTAAAAATCATTACTTTACTCACTGCTTATTAACACTAATAATAAAAAGCTTAAGTTCTTCCAAAAAAATTATCTATCCACATGTAATTATAGAAAAACACAAACGTCACAGTTGGAAAAATAATTTTATATTATTTCAACTCAGTTTTTCCATAGAACTTATATTAACTATGTTTCCAAGCAGCATATTATTATTTTGTCCAACTAGTAGACAAATATATTGTTTAACATCTTCATTAGAAGATACATAATAACGATAATTGATTTTTCTTCCGGTTGTAGTGCGTAACTTATAAATTTTTGAATTGAAGGCCAGTGAATTGCAACTAAGTAAATATGAAACGTTTTTGTCAGTTCCCAAACTTTTTATAATCAATAGTTTTCGTTATCTCTACATTCCTAAGTGAATACTCGTAGAAATTTTAGCTTTACTGTACTAGTGAGTCTTTACTTCGATTTTTTTAGAACTAGTTCTAGCAGAAAGGCCTACTCCTATAATATTTGTATTTAACATTTTTGCCATTTTTATTAATGAAAATCAATTACATCGGTTGAATTTTCTTGGTTGATTTCTTATAAAGTGGTATATCTTTCCACTGTGGTAATTGATAATACTTGGTTACATACTCTCTGTTCCGAAAAATTTAAAAACTTTTTATTACTTCCGAGTTCAATGATATTTTTATTTGTTCAAGACAATATTACTTTGGTATGAGATCGACTCAATGATATTCACTTCAATTATATTATAGACATAATATGTAAATTAATGTAATTCCATAACATGAGACATATTAAAAATATTGTCACTCACTTTGTACATACCTTTGTCTTGTAGATTAATTGTTTCAAAGAATTATTATAATCTACTTTGAAGTACCCAGTTGTGATTGCAAGCCTATGTACTCTGTTGAGCATAAAAATGTTTTACTGAACATTATTCAGAGAATTATTAAATTGTAATGTTTGTGTTTTGAAATTACGTATCCAGATTCAAATGTTTGTTTTCAAGTATTCCTTTGATTTTTATTGTGCCAGTTCTTGAGTAACGTGTCTTTGTCTACATGCTACCTGGTAATAGTGAATGAACTGTTTCGTAAGGTAGTTTCAATGGTTTTATCAAGTTGTAGAAATTTCAATAATTCGAATAAAATATTGGAGGATGATTATTGTTTTCTCTTTCAAGTCACCCGTAGTTGTCTGATTTTATTCAAGTGTATAAGAATCCAAGAATGAATAGACCACATAGAAAGTATATCATCTATTTATCAGAATAATTAGAAATAGAAATAAGTTCTAAGTAGTTTCGAAGTTTTTTATTCAACTATAATAGCACAATATAAAACATAAAGTCAAAAGAATAATATCACCTCGTAGACAATAATAATACCCACCTCTTACGTCAAAATGTGCAGCACCTTTAATAATGAGATTCGTTAATATTGTACAAGATCCACTTTCACCATACTTAGAAAAGACGTCAAGCCCTACAAGAAATTGCAGATTTTACAACTAGTGTGATTTCCCTTGTACCTTATGCTAGTTGGAAATAACATATTAAATACCGTCAACATAATGTACCGTAATTATGAAGGTATAGGTAACATGAGATTAATCTTATTCGCAAGGAAATATTTGAAAACCCGCATTAAAACATTACGAATGTCGAAATTGGACGATAATCTCGGTAACTATTTATACTTACAGTCACCTCTATAAATATGGCACTTAGTCATTGTGTCAAATAATACTGTCATCGATAAAATACTGAAAAAGATTGAGCAATGAAAGAAAGTGTTGGAGACTAGCACCACAAAAACACTCAAGAGTAGCGTAGCACCTAACTGTCAACGGAAAGTCCACCTATGCTATTTATTTCGTTGGCAATGAATCACGGTATAGTATATAAATAATAATGTTTCTGACCCGAATACAAATGATTTAAGCCTCACTGTTTAGGTTGAATATAAAAGCAGCCAAAGTGGCAACAGCTAACTCAGACAAATAACTACCAAAACCTGGTTTCAAAACAATAATGAATGAACCTAACTACTATCAACGAAAAACGTAAAAAATACTATACATCATAAGCCTACTAAAACCGCATACTTCATCCCAAACAAATTATATATTAATCTATAATCCAAGATAAGGTGTAAGAGGTAACTTGATTTGAAAAAAAATGCTGTTTTATAATTTGGCTTGATCGAGTTTCCCTTGTGTGGCAGAAAGCAGCAAATGATCCATATCGAATAGAGCAATGACGAGTTGTGTAAAGAACTTGTGAGCGCTCGTTTCGTAACTGTCTCTGTGTACAGATAGTGTAATAAAAAACCTGCAAACAAAAGTGAAATTAAATTGTAAAACTTTAGACTCATTGAAACTACATAATATTCGGGTACCTATATTAAATATACCATTAACGTTAAGCATGATTGTTAAAACAATTGATCTCTATTTAAAAGAACTGCAAAAACAAATGGGACATCATTAATGGGCTATTTAATTTAAAAGACAACCTTTACCAAGTCGTAATGGTTAAAAAAACAATACAGTGATGAAATAATTATGCTCTTTAGAGAAGTGATGTATGAATGTAAACTTACTTATAAATTCGATATTTAAGGTACTAACTAGCCTGAACAAAGTTCAAAGGTCACCTTCCTTTGTCACTTACAAATTTTCCAATTTTTTATTAATGATTGTGATGTCTTGAAAATCGAAAATAAAACCTTTGTTTTACTTTAAACTTTGACGTAAACCGCATCACACATTTAGGGCCCGGCCACACAAAGCGATCCGCGATCCTACCAGTTTCTATAGCTTGAGCTCTGTTTAAACGTCATTAAAAGACGTTTAATTATTTTAAAGGTTAAATAATTAAATATTAAATAAATATAAATTTATTTTATTTAAATA
The DNA here is from genome assembly GCF_014356525.2 of Nilaparvata lugens. Lineage (NCBI taxonomy): Eukaryota > Metazoa > Arthropoda > Insecta > Hemiptera > Delphacidae > Nilaparvata > Nilaparvata lugens. The sequence goes on from NC_052506.1 coordinate 75,174,588, forward strand.
ATTGAATATTAAATTAAATGAATATTTTCAATATATTTTATTTTTTAACGTTTAATTATTTTAACGTCTATTGAAAGACGTTTAATTTAACTGTATTGTTTTTTATCTCCAGTCATTAAACGGAGATAAATCAACCGTTCCGTTAAATCCAGAACGAAACACATCGTGTAATAAATGCATCCATATCTACATGTAATCGTAGGTTAGCGTTAAAAGTGGATGGTGCAGATAGAACTTTTAGATCCTAAGGTTAACCCATGGGATCGATTTCTTTATTGCCGGGTCCTTACTATATTACGGTATCTGCGACTAAAATCAATTTTACAAAATTCTTTTTAAAATGCATAAGCGCAGAAGCATGCTAAGTAACTATTTAACTCTTGATTTATCAGCTTCAGAAGGAAATAGATTTTAATCATATTAAAATATTATTAGTTGAACAAAAACTATTTTTTTACTAGATGTCTTACCGATCGGCTGTTATGTTGTAAAAGCAACCATATCCTTCTTGGCACATTGGTCCAACACCTCCTCCCAATTCAGTGTAGCCGACTAAGCTTGTAGACAAAATAAAATTTCCATTTCCACCACTGTAAAAAAATTAAACTAAACTTTAGATCGTGAAACAAAACAACATTAGTAGGGATAAAGGTTTCAAGCTTCTATTAAATTAGTGAAAACTCTTTCAAAGGTTTGATAAAACAAGTTTACAGTGGAGATAGGTTGCTCTAAAAATTTCAGCATCTACTCAATAAATAATAATTATTAGACTAACATATATTACGAAAGATAATTTATGGTTTGTTGGTCATCAGCCTAGACCTAACACCAAGAACTTTTTTCCATCAAAAGGTTCATTGGGCAAACATGAAAACATGTTCATACTTGGAGTTCATGTTCATCATAGATAAGAATCCGATCAGTAAAACCCGTCAAATTTGAGAAAAGATACATTCTGTTCTGCATAGATCTATGACTATGCATAGAAGAGTATTATATATGTGTTTCAGTTTTCTCTCGCTAAAAGAAAAATTTCTGCCCAAGAGAGAGATGACCATTAGTCCAGTCATTATAGAAATAAAAAAGGGTGTGTGCTTGTAATGTATATTGTAGTTCTGATTTTTAATATATTATTTGGATACATGAGAGAAGTCCAGAACCAAATTCTTCATGCAAAATTTCCTAGTGCTATATATACAGAGTGGCCCAAAAACCTCGTATTTTCGGACCATTTTCCAGTTTTAAGCTATTTCCGCCAAATTCAGTAATCGCACAGAAACATTTGTTCTCGCCTTTTTTTAAGATAATAAAATTCTGAATGAAATGAGATCATTCGGAACTCTCTATCTCCAATGAGTACTGAGTTATGATTTTTCAAAAATGAGTGAAATTTCAAGAAAAAAATCAATTTTGATGATATACTATTTGATCAACAATATATACCGATTGTTACAATCTAGATGTAAAATTAAAAATCCCTCTAGGCGTAATTTTTTGCTCTACAATCTGAGACTAGGTAGAGCGCTCTATCTCATACAGTTTTCCAGGTACACCTGACAGCATGAAGGAAGGAATGTAACGGATGGAAGACACGGTGAATTATGATATGGGAACCCCTTTTGTAACGAGGAAAAATATATAATAATTATTTTATAAATCTCTACTTAACTATTAACTCGTTTATTGATTCCACGGTTGGGAGCTTTGGATGGATTCGTTCATCTTCACTACCCGTATTCACTATCTTCACTATTGTTTAACAACACCTGTTTTAGTAATTTATCACGAGCCAGGAGCGTCAAAAAAAGATTTTGTAGAAATGCTACTGGCATTTATTATTTGTATTCAAACATATATATAAAATTATCGGTCAACTTTGAAATTCCGTTACATCCAATCATAATCTTCACTGTAAACAATCCTGTTACCTATTCAATTATTTGTTTCAAAATTACATTAGACAGTAATTCCAATTAATATTTCTCATATAAGGACTTTATCGCAATGATTCGCAATTAATATTTAGACAAGAATTTGCAAACTCGCTCTACAATTTAGGGCCTCGGTCAATTTATCTAGTCAATCAATTCGAGCTTAATAAGAGAATTTTGGTACTGTTGGTATTAAAATTTAATAAATAAATCGGCACTCACATTTACATTTTACCTACTATTTTCCATACTACATGCTTTTCAATAATATTCGTTACAAGTGATAATTGAGTGGAATATTTCCAATCATATTAATTCAAGCCATCTAAATTCAAAATGTATAGTTTTCATGTTTATTTTGGACTAAAATTTTATAAAAATTGTACACGTGAAATTCTAACCTTATCTTGGATGCAATAATTTGGATGAATAAGAAACAAGTTAGCAAATCTTTTATAACGACGTAAATATTAGACGCTTACTTTGTATATGAATAAATTCTTCAACTATCAAAAACAAGGTTCACTAGAGTTCATATTGGAAATATTTAGTTCAATTCTGATCAGTTCAACAACCTGAAGAAAGGCACAAAAAACTACGATTCAAACATCTCAATACTCCCCCATATTACAATAATACGAGATGGGAGTATGTAAAGTTTTATCTGAACCACTGGGAGCCGATTTCGACTCATATCCTTAGCACACAAAATGCCATTGGCGACCCATTCAACGGGAATAACAGGTCTCTCATCTTATCTGAGCGATTAGATTTTTCTTCACCCTCTAAAAATGTTATGTTGATGGAAGTAGAACAGTGCTAGAAATGATAATACAACACTTTTCCATAATATTGCTCAATTTTAGATAATTGCAGGTAGCCTAGCAATCAGCTCACCTCTTTAAAAAATTAGGATCTTGGAAAATGTTTGGAACAGGGAGTCCAGACTCCATGGCGACACAATAGAGGCCGAACAGGTGCCGGTCGCAGCCCGCGTTGCCCTGCGCCTCCTTCATCAAATCCACGTGCCTCGTGATCGCTGCTTTCAGCAACTTCGCTTTTTCGCCACTCTGTATCAATAAAACATTAGTTCATACAATAAGTTTTTGAAATTATTATTCTTGCTATTGAATGGCGGATAAAATAATTTATTGTAAAAATTATAAGCATTACATTTTTCAATTTATAATAATCGCATCCTAAACATTTGATAATCAGACAGAGGATGAATCAAAAAAGAGCAGCCCTGGGAAGGTTATCAACACACATCACAATCACAATGATAATAAATAACTGTAATTATACAACAGTCACATAATTTTTTTTTCAATAATGCAGTCGTCAAAAGTACCTAAATTTAAATACCAAAAATACCTAAGGTCTGGGTTGAATCACAGACATGGAGCAATTTACTACTGCAGAAATTCATCCACAGGATAGTATGGCCTTTCAAGCAACAGCCTCTTTAACAATCCTCAAGTCCGCCATGTCTGTAATATCCTGAGGGAGCCTCTTATATATTTTTTGGCCCATATATTGCAGAGATTCTTCAAACATGGTGGTTCTATGAGCAGCCACTGATAGGGAGGCTGAGTGCCTTGTATTGAACCTGAGTTTGGTAGGTTTTTGTGAGTGTAAGTACAGATCTCCAAGACAGCAGTGTTAATATCTTGCCAGTAAGGAAAAGTTCTCGACAGGGATATCTGGGGGGCTTCCCAAAAATAATTCTTAATGTTTTTTTCTGAGATCTACTTTCCTGAGAATACTTGGATGAAGAATTTAGATCTTCCCCATAGAGTTATTCCATATTTGAGGAAAGGAAAAAATAACCGTAATAGACCACCATCACGGCTTTAAAACTCAATGTGTTTTCGAGCACTCGCAGAGAGAACATAGCCGAGTTAGAGTTAACTATGGAGCATATTTTTTGAGGTTGTACTGACCAGTCCAATTTACTATCTAATATTACTCCTAGAAGATCAACAGCAACGCTCTGCTGGGGTAGCCTACACTCAAATCGACCAACTCATTAAAGTTTCTGGCTGCAAAATGGGGGGGGGGGTGGAAAATAATTAACTAAGTCTTACTTGTATTCATAGACAGGCCATTTGCAGCAAACCATCTCTCAATATTTGATTACGGATCTCAAACTTGAGTCAGTGATAATAGAGGTTTTGTCATCGGCATATTGAAGGCACAATGAGTGGCTTGGTAGAGCAAGATGACAGCTCATTTACATATATAATAAATAATGACCTAGGATGGAGCCCTGTGGTAAATTATTCAGTACTAAACTTTATTTATTCGTTATCCCAATTGGATAAGGTACGTAATTAAATCAGCTCTAATTAAAATATATTACTGAAAGAAATTGGCATTCAAGACAATAAATTTCAAGATTTCTTATATTCATAACTTCATTATATTCAATTCAATCAAGAAAAAATCAATGACAAAAATAATAGCCATCAGTTGAACATAACATCCTCTTAAATCAAATTATTTTACATTGAAAATTAGAAGCTAACATAAGAATGAGTGAGAATATCGTATAGTAAATTAATAGCAAGTTAAAAAAATGTGTGAAAGAGTACAAAATAAACACTCATGTCTTCACAAGGACCTGAGTGAAGAGAGCCTTCTACCTTCGTTGGCAGGTGTATTACAGATTTTTGAAGAAACAATATAATATGCTACTGTTAAGTTATAAACAAAGCAGTAATAAATTGAACTATTACATCTCAAATAACTGTTGAGAGCAAATACAATTCTATACTGCCTAACACATCAAATCAGTAATCCTAAACCAATGAAAGCTGTATGGGGCGACTTCCATCTTCCAAATAAAACGTCTACATAAAAATGTGTGAGGTAACTTAAAGTTGATTGGGACCTGTAGCACTTTCAATGAAATTCACAACATATTGAAATACTAGACTTGTATAATCGAAGGAATTTGAGCCAACTATATTGTACCAATACTCGTTCAACAGTATTCTCAGATAAGAATAATTAGGATAAATCTACTTTGAAGTAGAAAGAGAATATGTCCAACTCACACTGACAGAAGAATTGTCCATGTTTTGACACCATTCTACCGCCTCTGGAGTACACGACCTCATGGTTTCCGTTCTGCCATTGTAGAACATACGGGTAGTGGCTGTCTCATAGCAAGGTGCCGGTCTAGAATCATCATACATTCAATAATTATAAGAATTAGTTAAATGGATGAACTCAATGCAAAGCTGAAAGTACATAATTTAAGAGGCATTATGCCTAATTGTATCTGCATAATAAGAGACGATGCGGCTGTGCCTATAGACAAAGATATGCACATCGAGTTCCAATAAAACTGTAATGATTTGAATAATCATTATTTGCACAATATAGATTCAAATATTTAAGCGCTACAAAGCGCAAATTTAAATTTTCCTTCTTGATGTTCAATGAAGACGGTAATATAACATTCACAAGAATATACATGATACAAAGATACAAGAAGTAATTGCAATTTTTATTTGCATTGGATCGAAAATGGCTCCTATGAGATGGAATATATACAGAGTGTTTGAAAAAGAACTCCCTAGTTTTAATAGGTCATAGAATCTGTAAAAAGTGAAATAAACTATTCTAGTATGTGGTGTTTGATTCAGCAACTGTCTTTGTTGCAGATCTGCTGCAGTTGGCAGATCTGCTTGACCTTGAGACGGCGCCAGGGAACAGTTGCCTCAGTTGAGTTCGTGCTTTCCGGGAAGGTGGATAGGGAGAGCTGGCCCGATTGCTTGCCACCACGAAGCCCGGACTTAACTCTTCTGGACTTTTTCTTTTGGGGACACATGAAAAATGTTGTATACAGTGAAAAATCCGAGACATGAACCATTTACGGGAAAGAATCGTCACGGCGGTTGGGACAGTTACACCTGATGATTATGTTGGTGAATACATGGCGAGAACTTGAATATCGTCTCGACGAGTGCAGGGCAACAAATGGATCCCATGTTGAAGTGTACTGATTTCAAACAAAAATTGAAGGTTTCTCTTTCATTGTATGTACTTGTTGATGTAGCTTTCCATCAATTTACACATTAAATTTATGCCTAAAACTAGGGAGTTCTTTTTCAAACATCCTGTATTATGCATTGATAAAATATTATAAAATGCTACTGAATGATTTTTATTTTCTATTTCATTTCTATAAAATTGATAGTAGGCCTACAACAAAGGAATTCCGTGGCAAAATAGGTACTGTACCAGTTGTTAGTAAATATTGAAAATGACAGTATACATAAAGTATACACTCAGCAAGAAATGAATGCTCATTGTAGGCCTATAAACATGGGAAAAATGTGAATTCATCATAAAAATATTAAGTGAAAAATTTCATAATGAAGTACAGTGCTAATAAAAAAAATGTAAAAATAAAATAGATTTACAAATAAAATATGGACATAGCAAAACCTAATAAGACATATTGTTCAGGCTAATGCAAGCAAAGGAATAGTTTCAAGAGTGACCCCATAAAGATAGTTACAGTGAATTTATGAATTGTATAAATTGGACTGTAAAATTATTACATGGAAAGGAGAAATGCAACTTAGTTTCAAGCCTAACAGCGCTTAAGAATGTTTTTCCAAGAAGATAGCAAATTTGAAATCATGCAAGCTAAACTGATGATTATACTAACTTGCCATGCAATCTCCAGTAAGCCAGTTGTAAAGCCATTTGTATGTACGCGTCAGGATGTAAATTATGTTTTTGTATATTGTCTTTTCCAAATCCGCTCAATTCCTCTCTTATCATTAAAAAATGTTTGGTCTGGAATAAAGATTATCATCATTGAATGTAGAATTAATAAAATGGTTTCATTCAATGGCATTTTTCTTGAAAGTGAAATCATTTTCCCCTTTCAAAAACTGGCAAAGAATTACAAAATAAGCTCCAAATAAACATATCACTTATAAAACTCACAAAAACGTGAATAAAACAGAAACATACTAATTATTCAAAACAAAAACTTAAAACAATCACAGACAATACAAAATATAACTTGTTATTAATGCAGTTACATAGCTTGGAGTGAAAAAATGTCTAGGATCCGTATAAAGATAATAAATTTTTCAATAAATTCGAAAATCCTTTCGATTAATAATTTTCAAATTATTATGTTCTCAAATCTATGAGGCGAATTTGATTAGATGAGATGATCCGCAGGTGAATTTGTGTAATGACAGAGTACTATAATAATAAAGGATTCAATTTAAACTTGTGTGAAACAGGAAAAAAGAGACTTCTTGCATTATCGAACACAGGCACAATGAACTGTTAACTAACATGCAAATAGGGTGAGATTCCATTACTTTTCTAAAATAATATTTAAACAAGCAACAATAAATCATTTGAGAAAAATGTGATTCATGATAAATTTCAGTAATTTCACCAATATCAGGAATTAATAAACTAAACTTCACATAGAGCTAGACACGTCGATTTCAATTCCAACACATCATTTTTATCACAGCAACGAAGTTCGTGGAATATGTTAATAAGCTTATGGATTGTCTTTGTTTACTTTGAACCCCTAATTCTGTAGAAGAGAAACAAATAAAAACTGGTTAGGCAGGAGCACATGTTATCCCCGGTTAAACAGGCAGGGTTTGGATTGCACCAAATTCAATCGATATAAATGAAATACCTTAGGTACTTTGAAAATAATTTTCACCAGTAACTTGAGAGTACTTGTATTTGCTGCTTCAATTATAAGCAACGTGCCATGGAAGACGTTAGACTCAATTATAACTTGATAATGTCATAATTATCTCGACCATCTTTTAACTTAGTCATCAAATTTATTACTGGCAATATATAAGTTGCTTGAGCACTACCTAAAATCAAAATTTGTTGATTCATTCAGACATATGGGTGGGCATTATTAAATAAAATGAAGTTTTCATAATATGATAAATAATGATGATTTAATAATTTATAGAGAAATAATTTATAACAATCTGTGTCACTATAATTATTATAAAGCATGAATTGACTAATATAGAATGAGGCTTTCAGCATTTCCATCAGTATCAACTCTGTGAGTTGAGTTGGAAGCAATTGCAACCTCTGTCTCTCCCTGACTATATTGGGCTGATCTGCTGATTGTTTTCATATGGAACCTTCCTTCTTTTATATTGACCAATATGATCTTGACTATCTTGAATCACAGAGTTGGTTCACTTCAATTCTGGGCGGTCAGATTAGCGTTGGATATTTTGAACACTGAAAACCCCAAAAGTATTTTTTTTAACTAAGCCCCTGTTTAAAATTTTACATTTATTCTCGCTTAAAACCCTGTACGAGCTGCTCATTCAGAAAGTACTTCAAGTGTTTGACACTTGAATATTTGTGAACCGTCTTGAAAGTAACACTTCAGTGGGTTAAGTGGAAGAGAAGGCACTTATTGTCTTAAACTCCCAACCACACTAATGATTTTATGTTGTAAAGATATTTATGATATATCAGGAATTAAAAATCTAATAATTTTTATTAAACACTTTTATTCACAACTTGTTTCAACATAGTAATACCATTTTCAAGTGAGTGAAAAAATTAATGCCAAATTCATTCACTCACTTGAAAATGTCATTAATATGTTGGAACATGTTGTGAATAAAAGTTTTCAATAAAGAGTACTTGGATTTTTTATGGCCCTCACCAAAAAGTGAATTCTGATATTTATTTACAAAGATATGTTGAGTTATGTTATAATAAAAATATTTGATGTATCTATGTACCTGATCACTAATACCTCCGATGACTTTGTGAATGTGTGTGGTGGTCTTGTCGTCGAGATCGAACAGGATTTGAGTGGGCTTTATGAGACCGGGGCGAACGGCGAACGACTCGATCCAGTTGTCCCGGTTCTCGAGCAGCGAGAGGTGGATGAAGTGCATGGTGGAGACGCTGACGATGCCGTCATAGGCGGCGTGGTTGCAGAGGCCGGCCGACGAGCCGTTGGCGAAGAAGACGATATTGAGTGCCTTGTCGGCCCAGCGGCAGCGCAGGTCGCCCGCCAGCGACAACCGGTTCACCTCCGAGGCGCTCCCCGGGCTGTCTCCGTCCAGGCACAGTGTGAACATGCTGCTTTCCACCTCCAACATTAGGTCGGCGTTCTTCTTCGATAGTCCCATTATGTGGTCTCTAATCTGAAAAACAAGTGAATGATATAAAGCAGGAATGGGGATGCAAAGGCTGATGGAAGTTACCTTATTCCTGATCGTCTTCTCTCATCAACTCTAAAATTGTATATAAAAACCTGGATTTACAGTAGCTTCTTCCATGGATAAAAGATACTATAAAAAGATATCCCATGGTATAGGTCGTTTATCATCCAAATTTCAAGCCGATTTTCTGTTAACTCAAGCCTATTACTGACGACTACTGTCTATTATTATTGTTTTGGCCAGGTGAGAGTGTAAGAACGGCACAGTATGAGAGACTACCAGCGTCACATAGCTTCACGAAAAAGAACCACTAGGACTATGGGCTTGAGTAATTAACAGTGAGACTTGGAATATAAACGCCCTATACCATGCGATATCTTCTTATGCTATCTTTTCTCTATGATAAGGTTTATGGAGCTGCATGATGAAGCTAAATAGTTATTTAGATAGAGCTGCATAATGGATCCTCTTATAAACCCAAAATTAGTAAAACGAAGAAACAAAAGTAGATATAAAAACCTGGATTTCTTCATATCTATACCATAGATATGACATACCATAAAAAACTTCCTCATATCTATTTATGCGAGACCTAAGATATCTAACTCACTTTGAATGCCGGGATTGTCTGTAGATGCGAGTTTTTTTTGACCGAGCGAAGTGAGGTCTAAGATTCAAGTCGACGGTTTGTCATTTCTCTTAATGTTTGAATGTTTATATGTTGCGCATTTACGGCGAAACGCGGTAATAGATTTTCATGAAATTTGACAGGTATGTTCCTTTTTAAATTGCGTCGACGTATATACAAGGTATTTGGAAATTTTGCATTTCAAGGATAATATAGAAGGGAAAAGTAGCCTCCTTCATACGCCAATATTGGAGTAAAAATCAGACTATAGAATCATTCATCATAAATCAGCTGTCTAGTGGACTATAATACTACCCGTTCATAAACATCAAACATCTTGAAAATGTATCAATCCATCACACACTCACATTCCGGGACGACACGTCACGGTACGATAGGGCAAGAAGCTCTATGTTTATTTAGGATTTTTCCTAGACATTTTAAATAAGAATAAGAATGATTTTTATTCCTTTAGTGCATACAAACAATGCTATCGGAAACGTCAAAATATACATTATAAATACATCATAATAAAATAACAGAATAATAGAATAAAAGTTTCATTCCATTCAGGACACAAACAATGCTATTGGAAACCTCTATTTAAGGTTTCCTCCTTATATGTCAATAAAACAATAATATCAAGAATAAAACTGATAAATCTGATAAAACTGATAAATAATATAAATTGATAAATTATTTATTAATTTTTGAGAAAACATAACAACAGGTCAACTGAGCGCGAGGTCTACTGTTCACAGAACTACTAGTTTAGTTATGAGTGGACTGTTCATCGTTTCCTCCCCGCCCCCCTGTTTTTAACGTCCATTTATTCCGTTCTTGCTCATCCTTACTCTCACCCTTCAACTATCTATTACATGGAAAATTATAATTTACAGGATATTTTTCCCCTTTCTCTTTTAACACAACACACCATTCAGCAAATCGAATTTTCCTACAGATAACTTGAAAAGTGACCATTTCTGCACTGATTGCAGGCCGCAAAGAATCACTTTTCCGCTCTAGTGCGCAAAGTATTACTTTGCATACTCCAGATTTGCAGCATGACAACGCAAAATAGTTAGTAGGTTATATGGAGCACCAGTGCAGGAAAATCAAAATTAAGTTGGTAACAATGTCTGTGGTTAGATAAGAATCATCAATGGCTACATATTTATGATAAAATCCCAATATAGAAATCCAAAACAATAATAATGTTTATCTAGATTATAATTAAATAATAACTTCTCATCATTTAATAATAAATAATGTTTCTTTTCTATTGACAGTAATAATTATTTCAACTCAAAGCAATGAGAAATGTAGCAAACACACATTATGAAATTCGAATTTTGAGGTTAAATAATTACCGTTTGAAATCCATGTAAATAAAATAACATTAGAATATATTACAATAAAATATTTTCTGTTGTCTATGTTATTTTATAAATATTTTTTAGTTTACTTATAGTATTTTTTGGTAATTTGAGTTAACCATAAGTCTAAATATCTGAATCCTGTTTTTAGCTGGATGAAAGGAAGTTAGGTACAATTCTTTCCACTAGGTCGCGTGCTTGTCGGTTCAGCCATTTTGCAGCCATCCCAATCAGCTATCAACATTGTTGTGACTGTGTATTTTGAATGCGAATTTGTTCTATCTGTATTCTTTACCTATTTTTGTATAATTATGAAAATAAGAACTTTTGCTGAGAATTTTCAACTTCAATAAAAATTATTCATGTAATTTTGACAAACTAAATATTTAAAATAAATTATTAAAATTAGAAATTAAAATTGTTTGAATTATTAATTGATGGATTAATAATAAATAAATTTACTTATATTCTTATTATTTGAAATAATATAATCTATAAAAATATTAAATGTTGAAATGAAAATTAATGATAGAATAATTATTAATAAACCAATTAAATAATTCAATAAATGATAAATAAATAAATAAATTGATATTATTATAAATACTAATACTGAATATAAAATATTTAAATATATTCAATTATACATTTTGAATTTTGTCATCATTCATTTTAAATTATATATTTTTTTTATTTAAAGATTGATTGGTTGATAAATTATTTAGAAATTGAAAATTATTTACATTTGCAAATTAATTGGTTTATTTCAATAATTTAATTAAATAAATTTTCAATTGAATTACTAATCATTAAAATTAAATTATTATTATTTTATTTTAAATAAATTAAGGTTTTTATTAATAACTAAATTACACAGAAAAACATTTTATGGATTTCTACTCATAGAATTTTACTCATAATTAATCACTTCATATTCAATGGTAACTGTAGGAAAAATTTAATGTGAAATACGTGCGCAAAGTTCGTTTGCTGCACTCAAGAAACCTTTATTCTGCACTCGCCTACGGCTCGTGCGTGAACGTTTCTTTCAGTGCAGCAAACTGTCACTTTGTGCACTAGTTGCACAAATAACTACTTCAATTGCGATTTTATTACTGTAACTGTTTTATCGTCATTGTTTTGTATTTTTAAAATATATTAAGACCAATTTGACAATATACCTATCAAGTGGGAATATTCCCGGACAATGATGTTATGTAATGAAAATTAATTAAATTAAAAAATTATGTGTTTTAATGAACTAATTGATTAATAGTATGGTATGTTTACAAATACTACTCTACAGCCTTACCTCTGCCCAGGAGGTTCGATTGTCAGAAGTGAGAGCGGCGACATCCTGACCCCTCTCTGTCGCTCCGTGGCGCACAATCTCAGTGAGCAGTTTTTCCCATTCAGCTGTGGTCAGCTGACTGCCGTCCGGATGGAATGGCTCCAACTTGTACAGGTGTCCGTTGTACATGACTACAACGTGCGTGGGGCACGGCCCTTCCGATTCTATAACAACGTAACAAGCATACATTCAAGTATAAATGCACCAACAAGTTGGATAATTTCAAGATAAATCTGCCTTGATAAGTTATGACGTAAATCAGTGATCCAGTCGAATGGATTTCTACTCATTTCTATTCATTCTTTCAATGTTGTGTGTAACATTTCATTACTCATGTAGTTGATTAACAAAAATATATAATATAGATTTAGTGCATGTAAGATTGCTGCAAGCGATGCGGCATCATGGTAATATCATTAATTCATTATAAATAGTATGACAATCAATTATAATTATAATTATATTTCAATCCATGTCCTTACTTTTTCTTAGCTTGTCAAACTTATTTAAATGAATAATTGCATTTAGCATACGGTATGTAAGAGATAGTATTTTTTAGTACCTAATTTAAACTTTCTAGAAAACGAAAGCAAAGTTGGTAATCATGAATTTCTTCATATCTATACCATAGATATGACATACCATAAAAAAACTTCCTCATATCTATTTATGCGAGACCTAAGATATCTAACTCACTTTGAATGCCGGGATTGTCTGTAGATGCGAGTTTTTTTTGACCGAGCGAAGTGAGGTCTAAGATTCAAGTCGACGGTTTGTCATTTCTCTTAATGTTTGAATGTTTATATGTTGCGCATTTACGGCGAAACGCGGTAATAGATTTTCATGAAATTTGACAGGTATGTTCCTTTTTAAATTGCGTCGACGTATATACAAGGTATTTGGAAATTTTGCATTTCAAGGATAATATAGAAGGGAAAAGTAGCCTCCTTCATACGCCAATATTGGAGTAAAAATCAGACTATAGAATCATTCATCATAAATCAGCTGTCTAGTGGACTATAATACTACCCGTTCATAAACATCAAACATCTTGAAAATGTATCAATCCATCACACACTCACATTCCGGGACGACACGTCACGGTACGATAGGGCAAGAAGCTCTATGTTTATTTAGGATTTTTCCTAGACATTTTAAATAAGAATAAGAATGATTTTTATTCCTTTAGTGCATACAAACAATGCTATCGGAAACGTCAAAATATACATTATAAATACATCATAATAAAATAACAGAATAATAGAATAAAAGTTTCATTCCATTCAGGACACAAACAATGCTATTGGAAACCTCTATTTAAGGTTTCCTCCTTAAATGTCAATAAACAATAATATCAAGAATAAAACTGATAAATCTGATAAAACTGATAAATAATATAAATTGATAAATTATTTATTAATTTTTGAGAAAACATAACAACAGGTCAACTGAGCGCGAGGTCTACTGTTCACAGAACTACTAGTTTAGTTATGAGTGGACTGTTCATCGTTTCCTCCCCGCCCCCCTGTTTTTAACGTCCATTTATTCCGTTCTTGCTCATCCTTACTCTCACCCTTCAACTATCTATTACATGGAAAATTATAATTTACAGGATATTTTTCCCCTTTCTCTTTTTAACACAACACACCATTCAGCAAATCAAATTTTCCTACAGATAACTTGAAAAGTGACCATTTCTGCACTGATTGCAGGCCGCAAAGAATCACTTTTCCGCTCTAGTGCGCAAAGTATTACTTTGCGTACTCCAGATTTGCAGCATGACAACGCAAAATAGTTAGTAGGTTATATGGAGCACCAGTGCAGGAAAATCAAAATTAAGTTGGTAACAATGTCTGTGGTTAAATAAGAATCATCAATGGCTACATATTTATGATAAAATCCCAATCTAGAAATCCAAAACAATAATAATGTTTATCTAGATTATAATTAAATAATAACTTCTCATCATTTAATAATAAATAATGTTTCTTTTCTATTGACAGTAATAATTATTTCAACTCAAAGCAATGAGAAATGTAGCAAACACACATTATGAAATTCGAGTTTTGAGGTTAAATAATTACCGTTTGAAATCCATGTAAATAAAATAACATTAGAATATATTACAATAAAATATTTTCTGTTGTCTATGTTATTTTATAAATATTTTTTAGTTTACTTATAGTATTTTTTGGTAATTTGAGTTAACCATAAGTCTAAATATCTGAATCCTGTTTTTAGCTGGATGAAAGGAAGTTAGGTACAATTCTTTCCACTAGGTCGCGCACTTGTCGGTTCAGCCATTTTGCAGCCATCCCAATCAGCTATCAACATTGTTGTTGACTGTGTATTTTGAATGCGAATTTGTTCTATCTGTATTCTTTACCTATTTTTGTATAATTATGAAAATAAGAACTTTTGCTGAGAATTTTCAACTTCAATAAAAATTATTCATGTAATTTTGACAAACTAAATATTTAAAATAAATTATTAAAATTAGAAATTAAAATTGTTTGAATTATTAATTGATGGATTAATAATAAATAAATTTACTTATATTCTTATTATTTGAAATAATATAATCTATAAAAATATTAAATGTTGAAATGAAAATTAATGATAGAATAATTATTAATAAACCAATTAAATAATTCAATAAATGATAAATAAATAAATAAATTGATATTATTATAAATACTAATACTGAATATAAAATATTTAAATATATTCAATTATACATTTTGAATTTTGTCATCATTCATTTTAAATTATATTTTTTTATTTAAAGATTGATTGGTTGATAAATTATTTAGAAATTGAAAATTATTTACATTTGCAAATTAATTGGTTTATTTCAATAATTTAATTAAATAAATTTTCAATTGAATTACTAATCATGAATTTATATATAGATCTGTCAAATTTCTGGATTAAGTCACAGTAAAATCTGGAAATTCAAGATAAGTCACTGATTGATATATAAAGCAAAATCATCACGAAACAAAGTTAACTGCTGGACTAATATGGGGACTGGCCTTCACTGCTGGACTATCTATCAGTCTTTATTTTAAACCATAAACAATTTGTAATAAAAAACTTTTTAAACAAATTTTACATAACATACAGTTATGTAAAGTGAAATTGATACAGTAAAGAGTCTAAATTTAAATTAATTTGTACAAGTTTGTTGTATTGTAAGTTAGTTTGAATATTCTGCAGTATTCTATAATGAATTAGTTGAGAACCAATTTTCAAAATAGATTCCTTAATATTTTAGTTTGTACAACCAGTCCTGGAATTATTGATAAACGTCTATGTAACAATCTTTATATTATGTAACGTTCAAGGAGGATTCACTTTATAAATTGTATGTTTGAATTTAGCCTCAATTTCATTGATTCCCAATCGAGATTAAGTTGATACAACTTTATTATTGGAGTTTGATATATTCTATTTAGTCACGGGTGTATGCAGAAAAAACTGTTCCTGCTACAGTTGTTCCTGTACAATTGAAATAAAAGAGTGTAAAGATATAATGCAATATCATACAAATACACAATATAATATACTGAATTCTTTAGTCAACTTTTCTATTCCATGTTCCCAAATGCCATCATATTGTCAAGAAATTTTTCTCACGCTTACGTTCGGACCCCATTGCCCGTGTAACAAATATTTCCGTATAACAAAGTAATTGATTTGCAAGGTTTTAATGCTTGAACTTCTACAACAGCATGCAATGGCCGTTTTCACACTTACCGATTGTCAGCCGACACTCAGAATTGGCCTCCGATTGGCTGAGAATCAGCTGTTGGTGAGTATTAGCATAGAGAAACAATAGTGTAAGTATACTATCCAATGGTATAGGGCGTTTATGTCGCAACTTTTACTGTTATCTCAAGTCGATTACTATCGATTATTGTAGATTTTTACTGTTTTGGCCGGGTGAGAGTGTATGAACGGCACAATATGAGAGACTACCAGCGTCACACAGTTTTTTGGGAAAGAAATACTTGGACTATCGGCTTGATAACAGTAAAAGTTGCGACATAAACGCCCTATACCATGGGATATCTACTTAAGCTATTGTTTCTCTATGGTATTAGCCAATCGGAGGACAACTATGAGTGTCGGTCGGTAAATGTCGGCCGTCAATCGGAAAGTACACCAAACTTGGTGGCACCAGAAATTCATTGCATGGAAAAACGTGCCGAAATGTTGGGATTCAATTTGGTCTTAGGAGTAGCCGTAGTCGAGTGCATTAGATGCTGGTTTTATAAGCCAGAAACCCGGGTTCGAATCCCAGCCCGTACCAGGTGTTTTTCTCGGGCCACTCCCGTGTTTCGGATGGGCACGTCAAGCCGACAGTCTCGGCTGCCTAAAAAGCAGACGTTAGGTCATGTCAGAAGCCCTGGAATTGATCAGTTGAGACCTGAAAACTCTGACTCATTGATCTCTGAGATCAATGTTAATCCATGAGCACCACATACTTAAAAGTAGGTGATCAGATAAATCAGTATGATTGATCCCGGTGAAAACTACCTTTTTAAATAAATACACCTGATATTGCAATTCGCCTATACATCAATATTTTCATTTGTATTTAACGAACTGATAACTGACCAGTTTTGAAATGTGTATGCATTTCGTCGATGAATTGTCCAGGTATTTGACAGGTGTTGAACAGCCGACGATACTGGTTCATGTTGAATCGTTTCTTGGCGCCAGTCCGACGGCTGACTGTCATGGCAGGGCGGTAACGCTCGCTTCGCATCAGCACAAAAAGACTCACCAGATGGTAGCAGTATCGGGAGGCGTACTGCCAATGTCACATACAAATTGCCAATCAATAATCCAGTCATATGAACAGCACATTTGAAAGATTATGAAATATTTCAATAAAATTCTTAAACATAAATTTTTCAATCTTGTTTTGTTATTAGTAAGTATTTCAAGGGCATAAATGAAACTCAACAAAATCAGCATAAGAATTATGCTAAACCTTAATAAAACTGACTGTAAAAATAGCTTTCTCAGACCTTGGAATCTTAACAATGTACACTACATGATGTCATAGTCTTCTTCTTCAAAAAATGCAGGCTCAAACTTGAGAAATAATTCACACAAAATTATAATACAAGATTTGGTCATACAGAAAGACAGAGATTAGATCTTTTTGAGAAAAAAACTCGTCTACAGAAGTAAGAAATATTTTGTGAAGCTGCCAACCAGATTGTAAGCATTAGAAGATCCAAAAATCTTTGCAAAGAATTTGAATAAGTAATATCTGTTGAACCTGTCTCTTTATTCCTTACAAGAGTTTTAACTACCACACCGGTAATTTTTAACTTGCAACTAAACTAGGTAGCACTTTATGTTTTAGTCTTCTCATATAAATAGGCTAGCATAGCGTTATGTATTATGTAATAAGTAGATATCCCATGGTATAGGGCGGCGGTTATGTTGCAACTTTTACTGTTATCCCAAGCTGATAGTTCACGTAGTTCTTTCCTATGCAGCTGTGTGACGCTGGTAGTCTCTCAAATTGTGCCGTTCATACACTATCGCCCCAACAAAACAGTAAAAATTGACAATAATCAACAGTAATCGGCTTGAGATAACAGTAAAAGTTGCGACATAAATTCCCTATACCATGGGATATCTACTTACGCTATTGTTTCTCTATGGTATTATTGAAAATTGACACTATTCAAATGTACTTGTACATATTTTGATAAATACAAATTTATTCTATTCATTTTATATGAAATCAGTAGGGCACTTACAAGTACTTGTTTCCCAGGGCCGAAAGTCCAACCAAGTTCTAATGTTGGTGATGAGCCAGACATGCTCCAATCGGGCAGTAATGGCTGACGATTACTCAAATAAACATAGTTTTCCCACCACTCTTCTAGCTAGAATTGAAAATAAGAACAACTTAACACTGAAAATCGATAATGTAAAGTCTTGATCACCATAATAAAGAAATGATCACTCATCAAAGAAAGGAACATGATAGAATCCGTAATCATAGAAACATAGATAGTATTTCTAAAAGTTAAGACAAGTTTTATAACACGAAATGGAAAATGATAACAGGAATTATTTCTGTTAAGACAGTGTAACTTTGGCCTATGTTTGCATATTTTTATACTTTTTTTTTTATTTTTAAACTTGAGCTTCTAGATAAGATTAAGTTATACATATATTATGTAAATGTATGTATTTCCTAAATTGCCTTTATTAAAAGTGTGTTTCCATATAAAAACTAAGTTTTTCATTTTTTTTAATTAAGATTTTGAAACCTCTTTTATAGCGTCATTAAATAATTTGTGGTCCCTTGAATGACGTTATAACCAAATTCCACTGCATTGATTTAATATTTTTTTAGCTATAGTGGCATTTAGATAACAGTAGAAAGCAACTAATTCAACATACTTTCTCCACAGAAGAATCAATATTTGTTAACGAAATGTTTTCAAGCATTTTAATATGTTTAATATTGTCATGCTTCAATTTTTATGTATTATATGGGTTTCATATCTTCAAAATTTCGTGATATATAATAGGCATAAAATATGCAGAGGCCGATACATATTTTCCAACCATTATTTACCCATTGGATTGATATAAGTGTTCGTTTACAACCGACATAAGACCATTACAATGTTTGACTTTAGTTCAAAACGCATGTTGCAAACACCTATAGTTCAACTGCTATCTAGCGTATCGATACGGTAAGCTGAGCGTTATTTAGAGCACATTCTTTTGTTCTAAACACAGTTTACTACAACAGTCTATTATAATCTCTTAGCTAATAATACAATAACAATGATAATATGGTTGGAGACTATTTTTTCAAATTTTATCTTTCAGAGAACAAAGCAAGTCGAATAAATACAGCATTCTAAACCAGCTATCAGCTATTTATTACTCAATAAAGAGATTAGATTTTATTGCAATATTTCATTTTTATTCAATATTTTCAGTAATGATTATTACTGTAGTTAGTTCTCAAATCAACACTAATCCGAAATTGATGCCATCAAATCTATATAGTAGGAGATTGTGAATTAAGAAAAAATTACAATAAGTTTAAAACATTATAATTAAATGGGAAAGAACAACAAAGTTTTGCTCCCCTTCAACTATAAACTTGCATTCAAGCGCGGATCAAGGACATTGACTGGGGGGCGAATGAGGGAGTTTAGGAGGCACCCCTCCAAGTATAGAGCCCATCCGGAGAAGCGTTCAAGAGCTTTATTTTTCAAGATTAAGGTAGTGGGGTTTAGAAAACTTTTTACTGAAAACCTTTTCCAAAGTTGTTCGAATTGTTATCAAGTTACTATGAAACAAATTTCCAAGGAAAGTTTCAATCGTTTTAACTTTTTGAGATAATATGTTGAGTGCTCAAAGTTGAAATCTTTGGGGTGAGTCGTTGAAAAATGAATAGAAAATAAATTCATGACGTCTTTAGGGTACTTTCTCCAAGATATTGTTTATCGAATGTTTAGCGATCGCCCCTCTAGGATTCGCGCCTGCTTGAATTTTCTAGAGGAAAAAATGCAATTACCCAATTCCTTTCATCGGCAGCCTTGCTTTGGAGTTTAGCATGAAGATCTTTTCCAATTCCATTTTCAAACTCCTGAACAATTTCAACAGTCTTTTTATACTCCTCATCGGTAGAAATAGCTTTCACTGAATCCAAGTAGCGTGATAATGTGTGTGACAGAGACGGTAGAGGTAGGCTGGGTAAGGTCTTGTCATATTCGAAAGTTCGCTCCTTGCTTTTCGGTGGAAGAACATAGAAAGCGTCAACCATAGACATCTGAAACATGATTTGAGCTTTTCAACTAGATATTATTAAAAATTGATAACTACCGTACTCAACAAAAATATTTAGTTTTTTTAAATACTTTATTATACCTACTGCCATAGAGTGCATGTTGTAATTATACATTACATGCATGCAAAAACGAATTAAAATCGGGGGCACAACTGTCATGAAGTGTTCCGATCCCACTCCGATCCGATCACGGATGGTAATAGAATAAAATGGTGCATGCCACACATGTCCATCAAGTGACCTGTCATGCCGACACACGACACCCCTCCACCTCACATAAATATTGGACATGAGTAGGATTGCATGAGAGGTATGAACCAATAAGGTCATAATGGAGAATTCATCACGGTTTCTGAAGAATTGCGCGATGGATATGAAGTCTGCAGGATCTCTAATAATAACAAATCGACTTGACATGAACGGATAGAATTATTTTAGCATTTAAGATTAGGTTAGGATAGACATTTGAGATTAAAAACCCTCTTTTTAAAATTTGTGCTTCAACATAGAAAATAGGATAGATAAGTAACAAGTAAGTAGGTAAGATAGTTTTATTAAAATTTAAAACTACTGCAGTTAATTCGCAGAAAATCAAAGTTCGGCTTAGTCTCTTTTAATCAAAAATATCGGTATCTGATTATTTTAATTGATTGCAGATAAGAGCACCGAAATAGGGTTGAGTCATCTGTGTATAGTAGAGATTTATCTAGGATTTCTTGGGAAGATTATTGATGACATCTATTAACAAAAGGACCCATCGGAGACAGAAATAAACTAATTGAAATAATTTAATCTATTCACAAAAATCACGTTGGAAATGTTGATACATTACTAAATGTTACACATTTCTATTGTAATGTAATGTAATATAATTAGACATTACTATTGAAAGTGTATAGGAGGTCTACACTACACACCTTACTAAAAGATCCAACCTATAGGACATGTTGGCACAACTTATAAGACATTTCAAGGGTACAATGAATATGCTTATAAGTTTCTTTAAGGAAAAATTAGATAATCGCTCAAAAATATATCTTACTTTGAAACCAAAAGTAGTAATGATTTTTTACAAATTTATAATAAAACAGATGACAAAATTAGCTAATGTATAACTCGAATATTATAAAAACTCTTTACACAAAAATATTTATAAAAATAAAATATAATAGAGTTGATGTAGATTGATATTTGTCTGGAAAAGAACTACTGTGGTAATTTACTGTATCAATTAACCATGGAATTTTATGGCGTTTAAAATGCAGTACCTAGTTCAAATTGTTATTGAGGAGCTAGCAGCCCCTATCAGGCTATCAGCAGTAGATGAGAATTATGTTAAGAAATTACAAATATATTAGACAGATTGTTATAAAAATACAAGGCTGCCAATTCAAGATGTTTTTCAAGAAACAAGAACCCTAAATGGGATATAACTCTATTATTTCTGTAAATTAAATTTGAATTCAATCGAAAATAAATTAATACATTTATATTTTAGAGCTAGGTAAAATATTATACTGTACTTACATTTTTGTGATCGATAAGCTAAGCTCAGTTTATTATTATCATACAGCTAACGATTGTGACAGATTTATGGAGCTCTTAATAATATTATTAAACCTTAGCAAAAGACCAATTTGTAGGTTAGAGAAACTAATTACAAAAATTAAAGATTGATTAGCAGAAAAACACCCTGCTAAATAAAATAGAAAGAAATTTAATTTCAAATTGAAAATAGCAAACTCATAACCAACCAGCAAAACAGGTTAGATGCATGTACCAACTTAAAAGACAAAATGTTTCCAAAACGGAAAAGTTGAATAATAATAATATTATTATTGATAATTTGGAAATTGAAAAATATTGTTGACAATCCTAAAAAACTAAAACTCTAAATTCGTATCGCAAACTAAATGTCTCTCAAAATTAAAAAAAAAACACGAGGATTTAAAACTTTTTAGTATCAATTTTGTGAATAAATGTGGAGTTGTAGACAGCCTTGTTTCTAAAACAAGCGGGATTTTCAAATTTGATTTCAATTAAAAATAGAAAAAAAATGTCATTTATGCTAGTACTACTAGCTTGCCCGGCGAGCTTCGTACCGCCAAAAAGTCAGTGTATTTCATGTCACACTTGACTTTATTAGGTGAATCATGAAATTTATCTGACAATAAATATTTTCATTTAGGCCTAGTACTTCTCAATATGGACTTCCCATGTGCTTAGCCATGCAGCATTTATTATTCTGAAAACATATTCTTCTCAATCAATATTGTTATTAATATCTATCAGTAAAGTGTTCAATTAGATAGAATACATATAGGTTAAATCAGTGTTTCAAAGATGAATTTGATGCGTTCATAGTTGTTGATTGTCAATATTATGGTCCAGGAAATATGCGATATACGATGAATCACACAGAATTCCATAAATTCTTTCCAAGTTTCCATCATCCATTTTAGGATGAATATAAGGTGAGCTAAATTTAAAAAAAACTGTTCATTTTTCTGTCATTCTCCAGTAAAATGAATGCAATATGAACAACTCTCTTTCATGAGGTGAATAATTTTTTCCCAACATTTACCAGTTTCTCAATGATAGGGGAGTGATAATAATAATCTGTATAGGTCTTCCAAGGAACCATTATATATTATACAGCTGGTACCAATCAACTACACTCCAACTCCAAACTACCGTATTAAACCAATACTCTCGACTTTCCACTGCTTACAATAACTTAACAGAACAGCTCACAGAATATCATCGGAGTTGTGAGCGAGTTCTCATTAGTTAGAACGGTTGCTCACTATATAGTATCATAGAGAAAATATAATATTATCAATTCAAATATTCTTAAATATTATACATATATAAAAAAAAAATTCAGAGGGGATGAATCGTTTCTATTTTATTTTGAAACAGGTTTATCGCAGCACGCGCAGTTCTGTTCTTTACCGGTTACACGGTATTAAAGTTGAATGACAGTAGTATTAGTGTTACAGTAGTTCAATTATCTCAATTTCTAATATAGTTATTAAATAATTGAATAGACTTAAAACGTTGTCAAAAATCCACTTTTATTAAAATATTAATTTAAGTCTAATCAATTATGGAAAAGTTCCACAACATCAACATTCACGCTACATAGTTATTAAAGTTGAGGGAAGAGAATTCAACAAGAATGAATTTGAGGCCATCAACAAAAGTATTTAAGAATGAGGTTCGAAAGAAAAGTTCATATTAAGTCAATAAAATTGTCATATTAAGTGAACCACCAACCTGAAAAGTGAATAAATCTGAGAGTGAAGTGCAGAGATTAGATCAAGCTTTCACCTTCACCCACATTCGATGTAAGCCACAGAAAAAAGTGCCTAATATTTTACAAACTCAAGAAAACTTTTTGTTTTCAATTGTACCTCAATCAACATATTAGTGACAAAGCTATTAAGTTAGATCATAGCTGGGAATGTCAAAAGGTGAAAACTATTGTTCTATACTAAATTATGCAGATGAAGAGAAATTAAAATTCATGCGCTCTTGGAATAATTCAATGTTCAATTTGAAAAAAGAATGAGTTCTTTAGGGTTAAGGGATTCTATTGACTTTAGAGTAGATATATACCATATTAAAGTCTTCATCTTGGAAAATAGAATTGAATTGCAATAACCTAAACGAATTATCAAATAAAACAACAATCAACCAAGAATTGATAATCCCAAAATAACTAAGAATGAAGCACAGAACGCTCTTGTAAAAGTATCGTAACAAGCTTCAACAATTCCATTTGAGCCGTCGATTTAATTTAAAAAAATGGGTTGAATTAATTTGATTGATGATCAATATTTAAAATAAAGCATGTAATAATATTCTCTTCAAGTGAGCATAGTGATGTTATTGAAACTGTGAAATAAATATTTTTCAGTAGTAGATAGACTGATCTACGAACACAATCTTCTAGTATTTATAGAGGCTGATCTTTTCCGGATATCGTAAATCGAAAATTATATATTTGATACCAACAGTAGTTGGTATAATACGTCTATAAAATTCGATAAAACAGTGTATAAATGCAGATTTGCATTTTCAATTGGTATCGCGAGAACCAGTTCTTACCCAACAAACTTGCATTGGTACATATCACTTACATACCAATTGACCTGCAAAATAACTTTTTTCCAAAAACTGTTCACAATCAAAAATTGATGGGGTATGAGTATGGAAATAAACTTGAATGTCAAAATATGAGTTTTTTATAATTATATTTTTACAAATTTATTGTAAAAATCCTCCTTCGTCATATACAAACTGTATTGTAATAGTGTGTCACAAGCATCAACAATTCCATATGAGGCCTCGAAATCAATGAATAAATTACAAATTGTAGCAGTGAAAGGAACATCTAACTAAAATTGATTAAAATAATTGTGTACAGTATATACAGTATAATCTTTATAAAATAAAACAAATACAGTAATAATTGATGAATTATCGTCTTAATATCAAGCTCAATTATTCAAATTTACAAAGATTCTTAATTTAAACTTGATACAAGAATAAATTTTTACTTAATAAAAAAACTCGTTCCTTGCATATCAAATCTTTCAGGTTTAACAAAAGTGTGGAGTTCAAGAATGTACTATGTTCGTGAATGGTGCATTTGTTTCAGAGCTAGGAATCATTAGTTGAATTGAGGAAAAGGAGCGAATATAGAGGTCCAAAGACCCCGATATTTTTCTGCATAATAATGCGGAGGGTTTCGGTGTACTGCTTGGCGGGGCGGGCCAGAGCCGGGTCGCGCCACATCACTCCACTGGCGTCGCGTGCGAACAGGGCCGGCGAAGGCACGTGGTCACGCATGTAGTTCCACACGCAGTCACGCAGTACCGACACCACCTAGAATCACAACACCATTTATTTTGCAGTTTGATCGAACTGAAATGCCATACAAAATATGATAATGATAGATTCTCAACTGAAACTTGTTTGAAAAGTGGAAGCCCTAAACATATATTATGTTTCCAAGTGGAGATAACTTGAAATGGCATGATTTTCCCCACCTAACACCACTAGCCTCTCTCCCTTATTTCACATGTGGCTCTTCAGTGATTGTTAGAAACTAGGAAGCCCCTGGCACACCTGGTATATGTTGCTATTTCAATTTCAATTTATTTATTCACACACACACACACACATACACACACACATAAGATACATCAATATGAAATAAAAATTAATTACATCAATAAAAAAGCATTACAGTATAAAATAAATAACATAAATATGAGAACACATTACATTATTAGAAGGCAATTTATACATGTTATGTGGTGAAGAAGGGTAGAGGATCAAAAGTTCTTCCAACTATGGCTATCCATGTCATAGGAAGGCTTTTGATCCTTGGAATTTTTTGGAAAGGATTGGGAAAGGGATGTGATAGAGCACAAGTAGGGGAAGTGAGCGCACTAATCAGAAAAGTTCTCTGTTAACTTATTATAGTTCTCAAAGGTAGAAGTAGTTAATTTTGATCCAAGCATTGATATCGTTTTTACTTTTTTGTTATCTTGGCACAGCTAATAATTTGTTCAGGAATTTTATTTATAATTTTAGTGCTTAAATATATGAGTTGTCTTCTAATATGTTCAATGTTAGTATGATAGATTAGGTACTTATTTGTGGTGGGTCTTAAATTTTATTGATTATTGATAGTATTATTAGTGCAAATGAAATTATTTTTATATTTAAATATATACTTCACTACATTCATCACATACAACTGTCTAACTGTCAACACGTTAAACTCTTCAAAAGTCAGGTTGGTTGGGAAAAGTCTAGGCTTATTTAAGATTGTTTTAATGATTGATTATTGAATTATGAAAAGCTCTTCCAAGTGGGAATTATAACAGCCCCCCATACTGAAATACCATACTGAATTATGGACTGTACCAGTGCAAAGTATACCATTTTAAGATGACTTGAGTTTAGAATTTTTTTTTGCTTCGTAGAATTTATAAGAAAGATATCTGATTCTTTTGCATAAAAATTTGATATGGATGTCCCACTTCAAATATTCATCTATTATGACGCCTAGATATTTTGTGCTTGTTACCCTTTTTATTATGGGACAAATGCAGTTATTGAAGTTCATGTTGCAGTTTGAATGTAGTCTCAGATTCATATTTTCGTCGGGTTTACCAGTTGTATTGAGTGCAAAGGTGATGTAATTGGTTTTATCAATGTTCAAGCTCAAAGTGTTTTTGTCTAACCATTTTTTAATGAGAAAACAATTCTGTTCTGCAATTTCATGAGCCTCGATCCACGATTTTCCATAGAAAACAGCTGCAGTGTCATCTGCGAATGATATAGTTGTTGAGTTTTTTAGTTTCAGGCTCAGTAATACTTGATACCTCCAAGTATTAGAGGTATCAGTACAGTATTCTCTTTAAGGAAAAGTTTTCATGGTGCATTAATGGAAGGCCATTAATGGAAATTAAAGTTATCAACAGTATTTGCCCTACTATATACACATTTTTAGTTTGTTTAATTTTATTGTTATTTGTTTTTTATGGCAAATAAATGAATTTGAATTTTATCTGTTAGTGTGTACTACATTCTAATGGGATAAAGTAGCGTTTACATTAGTCAAGTTCCCTTGGATTCTACTTTTTTAACGTTTGATTTAAATGGGCGATTTTGAAAACTGAAGTAGTTTACTTGAATTCGAGTTCCATACCCTCAAAAGTATATAATTATTTAGTAAAAAGTCTAATTAAACTCAAAGTTTTCTACTTACTTTTCATACTTGATTGGAGAATTTGAATTTTTTGAATTTGGAGATACTATATTTGTATTGTATCTTATGTGTGTAAATGAATGAATAAATTGAATTTGAAAAAATAATTTAGTTGTTTTTATACATTCAACATTGACTGACAATTGACAATACTGTTTTTATCGCATTTATAGGTTGAATTGTATCTTCAAGATTCAAGTTGAATCCAAAAGTCAAACTTGTTCAATATCTACTTGAATTAACAAACCTTAAAGAAGGGCCCATATTGGTACAGTGGATTAAAGTTTATTTTCTTGTAAACTTGACTTCTAGTTTGCAAATTACATTTATTTTATACAAACTAAAATTCATGAAAAATTGACTAATGTAAACGCCCCTTGAGGAGAAGAGTAATAGGAGAAACTAATTATTAGATCAGTGTTTTGTGTTGTAGAGAAAGTTTATGTAGTAGATATTCATATTGGATGAAACGACTTGAAAATATGACAAGAGATTGTGACAATTTCAAGTCGTTTTATTCAAAATAAAAAAGTATTTCATTGGAGCACAATCCTCCCGCTTTATTTTGCACCGCTGTTCTTGATTTAGTATATTTTGATTTGTTTCTAGTTTTTTTGCATTTGCATATTTGTATTGTATCTTGTTTGTGTAAATAAATGAATAAAATTTATGAATGAATGAATGTATGAATGAAATGTCTGTAATGAATGAATGAATAAATTGAATTTGAAAAAGTTATCAACTACCCATTCTTTATTTTATCACAAGTAGTTTGATAGAACTAAAGGGTAGGCCTACTTGATAACTTAATTGTGTTTCAATAATTTCAGTAGCCCTAAAAACATCACCTTAGCCCTTAATTTCAGAAGCCTTTAGTCATTCTATATAAAAAAACTTCCTTCATTTAGGCTGTTCGGTACAATTTTCTTATTCAAATTGAATATTTTTTTTCAATATAATTGTTAAGATCATTCATTATAAGAGTGAGAAAAAGTGGCAACTGAAATTTTCAAGTGGTCCAATAAGCGAGTTATGGGTTGTTGAAGTGCTAATTTTCCAGATTCCGTTTTCTTTCCAGATCATAAACGGTTTTGACTATATTAACAGAACTTCTCTTAAAAACTAAAAAATGTATCTTTCCAAACTAAAACATTTTATTCCCCATACCGTTCACAAATAAAAAAGTAACATTTTTTGTAAATTCGATAACTTGTTTATTCTGGCATAAATCTCGAAAAAACGCGTATTAGAACAAAGCCAATGATGCACTGAATTTATTAAAAAATTCAAATGGAAAATTCAAAAACGTTTATGATCTGGAAAGAAAACGGAGTTAGCACTTTCAACAGCCCATAACTCGCTTATTGGACCACTTGAAAATTTCAGTTGCCACTTTTTCACACTCTTATAGTGATCTTAACAATTATATTGAAAAAGATTATCCAATTAAACAATTATCCAATTAATTATTGTGCGTATACTTTGTATTTTGTATCTTTATGTTTTTCCCGTGGAATTGCTTTATGTGAAATGATTTCATCATTCATCATCATACCCCTTATAGAGTTAGAGGTAAATTTCATATGATACATTTGGTAGTCAGTGTATTTTAAGAATTGTATATCCTATTATAATAGCTCATTTATGTGAAGTTTGTTTCTTCTAATTTATGCCATTCTAGCAGTATATTTGTAATATTTAGAGACCAGTCGGTCGCATCAAATTAACCATCTACGTAGTTCTTAGCTCTAGTTTTAAGATTTATGCATACCACCCCACAAAGGCTAGGCATCGGGGCGTTTCTTGTTTTATTCATTCTTATAAAAGAATCTTATCATTTTGTTACATCATTATTACTGTACATGTCTATGTTTAGATGATAAGAAACAGATTTTTCCTGTTATTGTACTACTTTTTGGATGAATAAAATCTTTTTCATTTCATTTCAATTTAAATAAAAAAAAAGTGTACCGAATAGCCTTAACCCTTGAATTCAGTAGCCCTTAATTTCAGTAGCCCTTAGACATTCTATCTAAAAAGAAAAGTGAATATTAGAAAAGTATTTTAGTATGTACTTTGTTAGTGTGTTCTGAACGAACCTGGAAAGGCGGTAGATGTGGTACGATGTCGGCGAGCGAGGAGAGCGGGGGTGGCAGCAGTTGGCCGAGCGCCATGACCTGGAGGAGGGAGGTGGTGGTGCTGATGAGAACTGGGTCCTGGCCGGGCGCCTGTCGCTGTTGGCCGGCCGTCGACCACTGGCCAATCAGGGTGGCCGCCACGGCTCGCAGCAGCACCGAACAGTAGCACAGCGCCGGCCGGTGGCTGGCTATCAGTCGCAACACCCACCACAGCAGCGGCACCGCGCCGAACAGTCGTCTAATGCACAGGTCTCGCTCCACCGTCACCTAACACATTCAAGTCACACATTAGTGAACACACTCAATGCATAAAGTTTGAATTGGAGTAGTTCTATTAGGAGGATAACCTAAGGTTTACTATCAATCTATACAAATTTAAAATTGTTTGTTTTATTATTATCTATATTCTCAGATTGTGATTTGGTGTAGAA
Source organism: Nilaparvata lugens (assembly GCF_014356525.2). Taxonomy (NCBI): domain Eukaryota; kingdom Metazoa; phylum Arthropoda; class Insecta; order Hemiptera; family Delphacidae; genus Nilaparvata; species Nilaparvata lugens. Next base: position 75,204,293 of record NC_052506.1, read on the forward strand.
AATTGAAATGGACATAACCTATGTATAATATTTGGACAATTTGAAACTAAATTAGGAAATTGAAAAAGTTTTGGGCAATAGCCTGTTTTTTATTTTCCGATCATTGTATTGTTTGTGTTAACCTAATAAACAAGTAAATAAATAAATAAACATAGTGGATAACATACTGTTCATTAGTGAACAGTCTCAATGTTCAAAGTTTAAAATACAGTGAAACTATCAGCGTCAAAACATAGTGGAGTGGCAAAATTAGCTCAAACTTGAGAGCTTGAAAATAATGTATGTATTTAAATGGATCAAAACCCATAGTGGAGCAGTAGGCCTATCTACTATATTTTGTCCCATTAAAATAGATGCATTATTTTCAATATTCCCAAGCTTAAAGCTACATTCGCCGCTCTCTATGTTTTGACCATATATTTATTTATTTTATAAATTTTCACATTACATCACAACTGACTATTACTCTGAATAATACTATATTTATAATGGAAAATAATAAAAAACAAAATCAAACAGGAATTGCTCTTTTATGTTAAAAACCATGTCTGTTATTAATATTAATGGGACTTATATCAGCAAATACGCCATCGAAGAGGTTAAGAAGAGATACAATAGACATTATTTAAAAAAAAAAAAACATGAAACAAGTTTATTGTCTATCTATACATGCCTATTACAGTTTTTATAAATATATTTTTAATGCATGTTGGTGTAGTGAGATTCACCTTAAACTGTAGGCATTTCTTACATTTATAATCTACAATAGATCAGTCTTATAGGAGGCTAATATTGCAGTCCTTTCTATCTAATGACTGAAGTCTATCACAGCATAAAATTCTAATTGTGCCCGCGTTATCGGATTTGTACGTTTAACTGTCGGTCTCAGTTAACGTGCAGGATTCGTGAGTCCCACTGACGGTTTGATGATATAGTATTCAGACTACGTAAGATCTTCACGTAAGGGACTGCCCACTAACTAAAAGCAATACAAATATTATATTATTTATTTTTATTACAAATACAAACAGTTTAAGTCTGGAGATTAAGTCTGAAATTTTCAGATAGAGTTGAAATGAAAAGTTGTTTTTTAGCATATGTTCAAAAGTGGAGGAGACCATGTCCTTGAAGCTATTACGAGTAAAATTTGACCCATTTCAAGGAAATTATCAACTATACTTTTTAAACAATGATTTATTGAAAGAATACATATTGATAACGAGGATTATGACTAGTTTCCACGATTCCTGTACAGGTAATCATTCAAGTTACTGATGGCAGGTTACCAGAAGAATGTAACTTGAACCAGAGTAACTACAATCTTGAAAACCAGTACAAACTACATAGCTAAAATATAATTTTCGTGGATTTTACAAATATTAATACGGCTGTAGAATGATAGATGAAGTATGAAAGTGCTACCTTGCAGAAATCTTCTTCGGGCCATGGCAGGCCATTGTACATGACGTCGGGTGAGATGAGTTCGACCAAGAGCAGTGCAAGTGATATGACAGCGTCCAGCGATTCCTGGGTGTTCTCGACCAGACAGCAGGACCTCAGCATGGCGATGAGGCTCTGCGTGTTGACCGCAATCTGGTGCTCACTGATCTCGGGCACGGTCGGCTCGTTACGCAGGCCGCATCCTATTATACCAGCGTGGAATACCGACGAATGACGGTGCGCTATCAGACTACTTGTACCCTGCAAACAAATCAAATTTATCAATGTTATATATCAATGTTAAATCAAAATCTTTATCGCTGGAAACATTCAGCAATGTTAGAACAACTTCAGTGTTGACAGACCAATTACAACAATAGACAAAATACAAACTAAAGTAAGAACATGTACGAGGGTTTTCATAAGAATGTTGATTAACGTTTTAAAAATGCACCACTAATTCGTGGAAATGTGACATCTTGTGCCGATTGAATTAAAAAACGAAAATAAAAATTAAAATCTTCATCTCTGGAATCCATCTGGACGAACGTCATATTATCAGAGCAATTATTGAAACTATGTATTCAAATACAAGCTGAAGTAGAAAACGGTACAAAAGTTTTCATACTGGAAACTTCAAATGAGTATACCATAACATGATTTGAAGAAATACAGGAAAATCATAATGCAATGGAACTGTTGTTTATGGAAGAATGTTGATAAACGTTCGCCAACTAGTGGAAACGTGGCCCCTTGGGCCGATAGCCTTCGTTTTCATTGATATTATCTGTACGTAGTTATCACTCGAGAATCATTCAGAAATGTTGAAAAAAGTAAAAGGTGTTTTCTAAAAAAGGTACTATTTCAATTTTATTCCTTTTACTAAAAGTAGCTATAGTTATTCATACCGTACGTATTCAAAATGTTCTAATAATTATTATAACAAGGGCAAATTTTAATTATAAAAATGAAATAAAATGAAAATAGCGTACTATTTTCTAATAATTGTACAAATTCAATTCCTGAAATATTGCTCATGATTTATTTTACAATACATTTCAATTGAAATCTAGGCACGCCAGAAAGTGATACTTTACTTCGAATGTATGATTTGCAATAGCTACAGAAAGTTACCTGTTTTTGGTTTTCTTGCAATAGGGAGAATGATGTTGAGCTGGTTGGGAACGAAGTGGAGACGGGTCCGGTGGCTCCAAACAGATACGAGGGAGGCTGAAATAGCGCCGACTCCAATAACTCTCTCAATGCTATTGCTCTGTTTACATTGGATCCTCTAGACAGTCTTTGTAGAAGTTGGGAAGCTGTATGGATTCCTTTCGATCTTTCAAATCCAACTGGAAAATACAATATTTATCAAAAATCAATAAATTTTAAAAATATTAGAATTTGATTCAAACTATGATATTAGCTTATTTAAAATGGAACAGGAAATTTAAGCAGTAAGTTAACTAATCAATATATTTAAATAACTAAGTATTGGATCAATTAAACTTTCCTTGCCCTATTATTTATAAGAATTTCCTATGTATAAAGGAAGGATTTTTAGTATTTTATTTGTATTGATGAAGGAATAAAGTATTTGGGGTTTTTTAATTTCTCAGTATATAAAAAAATATGAATAATACATATCAAGTAAAAAAAAAAAAATAGAACGAATTCAACCGTCTCTTATAAACTTGGGATTCTCAGGTCTATGTTACACTATGGAGGAAAGACAGCAAGAGAAGATATCCCACAGTATAGTAGTTTACAATCCAAATTTCAAGCCTATTTTTTGTTAACTCAAGCCGATTACTGTCTATTATTACTGTTTTGGCCAGGTGAGAGTGTAAGAACGGTACTGTATGAGAGACCACCAGCGTCACATAGCTTCACGAATAAGAACCACTAGGACTATCGGCTTGAGTAATTAACAGTGAGATTTGGAATATAAATGCCCTATACCATGGAATATCTTCTTGTGCTATCTTTTCTCTTTGGTTACACTATTAATATTCTTTTATGAAACTTATTTTATAAAACAGCTAAAGTTGAGATGCCAATACACTAATACAAGCGTAGCGAACAGGAGAAGCAAACAAATTCAACTACAATTTCAAATACCTTTCATATTGAGGCAATTGTAGAAAAATGTGACAGAAGCATCGATGAGCCAGAGAACCAGCTGAGTGGAGAGTTCTTGTTGCGCCGAATCGAGCACCAGATCGAGAACGGTGGCGATTGTGCACGCAGTCTCGGGCGAAGAGCACTCGCAAAGGCTGGTCGCAAAAGCTCCAAGGTTCGGCCACAAGCTTCGCAATGTCACCTTCTTGTGGTTTTCATTTCTGAAAAGACAAAAATAATAACACAATAAATAGAAAACTAATACGTTGAGAGAGTTTATATTATATACTCGATAACGGGAAAAATCACATAAACATCAATAATATCCTACTATTCAATTCAATTCAAATTCAATTCAATTCAAAAAATTCTTTACTCCTCATAGAAAACAAAACAATATGATTTACAATATGCTGTCAGTTCTACATACTCTTACAAGAACTCATACATAAGAATAATATTTTTGTACAATAAAAAACACAAAAAAATTAAAATTAAATCAAATAGAAAGTGGTTCTCAAAAATACACAACCTAGTATTTTAATCATGATTGAGATTCATAACTTATCAGGGAAGAGTCATGAACCGACAGTGCTTTAATTCAGGAATGATCTTCACATGGACCTGAGGTCTGTGTGTGCAGACTAGTTCTTCGGCTTGCCAATACGTTTGGAAGATTCCGAGGAATGATTCAGATTTTTGTAAACATTCACGTTAATAAGGATTGACTTTTTTTAAATAGATAATATTATACTAGATATTACAAAAGCAACAGTTAAAATAATCTGTTGGTGATTGTGTTTAATAGCACTATGTCATTGGTACGCAGACCTGTTGTCTGGATGACGATGACTAATCCACAAGAAACAGGCGCGGGCCCCAACAGATTGACCAATTTGGGATATTGCAATGGTCTCAAGTTGTAGAATAATAATAATAATGAAGGGTTAGTTTAATGTTAACAATGAGTAATTAAAAAGAAAAAATGTAGTAAAATGTGAAAAATATAATGTAAAAAATTTATAAACCACGTAGATTTGGAGGATGAGCCAGAGGGTGTCCCCAGAACCATGCGCGGGCTCTCATTCATCAGGTTAAAAAAAAAAATAATTTAAAGAAAATTTATCAGAGCGCGAATATATTACAATTAGCTAGATAGATATTGGAAATAAGATTAATAGATATTGAAAAAATAATGTCAATGAGATAAATTAATTCCAGGTTTCAATTATTTTTTTGTTGAGTTCGGTTACCTATATGCCGACATTATTAGTCCTTCAGAGTTCTCTGACCCTATATTTGATAGCAACAGGCGTGTTTTCTTCTTGTATGTACCTATTGAGAGAGACTCAAATAGGTTCCAACTGGTAAAGTTGCTCCTTATGTTTCTATAGAGAATTTCTGAAATATATGAAGGATTGGTTGTGGAATAGGACTTATAGAGATGGGAAGATAAAATTTGGATGTTTTGTGAATAGCGAGTATTATGTTGATGTGTGATTGTGGAGAAAATAGTGTTTTGATTTTTATATATATGAGTAAGGAGTGTTTTTATGAATAGTTGCCTAATTGTAAGAATAGCTGTTTCCTGAAAAAGTGCAATAGATGGGTGAAGTCTAGGTTTCTTAAAAGCTGTTTTAATGATTTCTCTTTGGACCACTGCAAGGGGTTCAAGCACTGTTTTAAAGGCTCCCCCCCAAGCAATGATGCCAAAGGAGAGGAGAGACTGAATATAAGCATAGTAGGCCATTTTGATTTCGATCTCGTGGAGAATGTCAGTCAGCATGCGAAAAGCATATATAAATTTGCGAACCCTACACTTCAGGCGGTAGATGTGCTCTGACCATCTCATTCGGCTGTCAAAAACAACTCCTAAATACTTGTATGAGTCCACTTTCTCTATGCTTTCACACGTACATAGGTTGCTCAATGGATTATCACAATTATGTATTTTTATATTCTCAAGGTTGTAGTCTGTTATGGGGCGCAGAGATATTGGCATATACTTAGTTTTTGATATATTAAGGGAAAGGGTGTTCTGGTCCAGCCATTTCTTCACCTGAAAAAGGTCCTGTGAAGCCTTGTTACGGACCTCCTCCCATGATCTTCCTTTCAAAAAAATAAGAGTATCATCTGCAAATAACATAATTTTCCCATTAAGTTGCAGTATCGATATATTGTTGATGTAGATAAGGAAAAGCAGAGGGCCCAAGGTACTCCCCTGGATCACCCCATAATCCACATCTGTTTCATCACCCAAAACTCCTGCTATGGAAACTGCCTGTCTCCTTTTGGAGAGGAAACTGCCAAACCAGGACAGGGAGATGCCATGGATACCTATATGTTCCAATTTTTTCAATAGCTTACTTCTATCTATGGAATCGAATGCTTTTTTTAAATCGTGAAAGACCATCATTGAATGATGAAACATAAACACAATACAAAATTATCAAAAGTATCCTTTATTTTATTGTAACACTACTAGTTACAACTCTTCAAGAGCGATTTTCAAGTGTAAAGTTTACAATGTAGTGTTAAAAATAGTAGTGTTGCAATAAAATAACAGGCATTTTTTATAAAAAATTTATTGTGTTCAGTATTATTGATGCTATGAATGTAAAATTTTGTACTTGAAAATGGCTATTGTCGTGTTGAAACTAGTAGTTTTGCAATAAAAGAAAGGGTACTTTTGATAATTTTGTGTTGTGTTTTAATAATAAGTAGCCCTAGAAAGAAGAGTGAACATCATTAATACTGTATACGGTAATTACTGTTTCGAGAATCATCAAGTATCAAAATCTTGAATTGAATTGAAAATTTCTTTATTCATCAAAATGCACAAAATACATCTGAACAGTGTCAAATTACAACAAGAATTATTAATATCGTCACAAAATCATCCTTTACACATAAAGACGTCACAAATTTTGATAAAAAACAAGATTCTAAAATCTTGCAGTCAAATTGACATACTCCTGCAAAGAGTATAGGGATAGTCCCACCAAATATTCCTTCAATTTTTTTGTAGGTATTCAACCTCCTCTATTTCTTTCAACTCTCTAGGAAGTATATTGAAGAATTTTCTCCCCATAAAAAATGTTTTTTTCTTAAAGAAATCCAATCTATGCCTCTCCTCGATCCTTCCAAATCTGGTGTTGTAGCCATGTGTTTCGTTTCGTGATCCTGTTGACGAGTATTTTAGTACATGACTACGTCAAAAATATATTGCCCATAGATTGTTAAGATTCCAAACTGTGGAAAAACGAGTTTTACTGAGTCTAATCTTTTTAACTTCATTATTATTCTGAGAGCTCTTTTTTGTTGTAATAGTATCTTATCAAGGACACTCTTGGTTGTACTTCCATAGATAGCAAGTCCGTATGCCAGATGAGAATGTATTAAAGAGTGGTACAGGGATTTCATTGTCTGTATACTGCAGATATCGGTCAATTGCCGCAAAGCAAAAAGGCCGGGGGATATCTTTTTTACAACCTGAGAAACATGTTTATCCCATGATAAGCTGCTATCAATATATCAAGGCCTAAGAATTTAGTGCATTCCACTAGTTCTAAGGTTTTGCCATTTATTTCAACATTTGGGGACCAATAATTAATTCTTTGCCTTGTTGAAAAAGGAACTACAATGGACTTGCTGGCGTTTAAAAGAAGATTCCTATTATTTAGAAATTTATTAATGGAAGACAAGCCAACAGCGGATGCTGCTTCAATCTCTTCAATGGATTCACACGAGAAGATGATGTTTGCATCATCAGCATAAAGACAAACAGCAGCTTTCCCCTGGACCACCCCAGGCAACCCTTTGATGTAGCACAGGAACAATAAAGGACCCAATATTGAGCCTTGAGGGACACCATATTTCAGACTCCTCAGGTCAGAGCGGTATCTGATTTTATATTGCAGCGCATGCGTCTCTTCAATATGCTCTATCTCAACATATTGTTGCCTATCCTTCAGGTACGATGCAAACCATGTCTGTTCCATTCCATTTACACCTAGAGTTTTCAACATATCTATCAAAACATCATGCCTCACACTGTCAAAAGCACGAGTCATATCTAAGAATATCCCAACAATTTTCTCCCCTTTGTCGATTGCATTTACGATAGAGTTAATGAATTCGACTCCAGCAGTTATCGTGGACTTTTTAGAGCGAAACCCATGCTGCTCTTTGTCCAAAATGTTATTTGTTTCTAAATATTCCATTAGCTGCATGTACACCACACGTTCAATAATTTTAGAAAATACCGATAAAATAGATACTGGTCTATAACAAGCAGGTTCTCTGACATCACCCTTCTTAAATATTGGAAAAACCCTGGCTACCTTTAAAATGTTTGGAAAATGGCCAGATATCAAGGAGGAATTTTTTATATGAGTCAGGGGTTTAATTATTGCCGGCAAGACTTTTTTAACTATTGTAATTGGGATGTCATCTGGCCCTGAAGAAATTCTATTTTCAAATGACATTATTATTTTTACTAACTCATATTCTGAAATAGTTTTGAATCTGAATCTCAGTGTGGATTGACAGTTTGGATAAATCGGGGTTTCAACAGGTTCACATCTATCAGGAATATTTGGTATGACAAACTTATCTACTGCTGTAACAAAGAAATCATTAAAGATATTACTAATAGTAAGAGGGTTTGTTACATGAATTCCATTATCTACAACACTTAAATTTGAGTTTTTATTTTTGTTTTTACCAACATTATCGTTAACAATCTTCCAGATAACTCTATTTTTATTTCTTGCATTGGCGACTTTTTTGTCAAAGACTTTTTGTTTATTTATTGATATTTCATGTCTTAAATCTCTCTTTCTAGTTTTAATTTGATCTTTTAAATCATCACTCTTTGTATTTCTAAATATTCTTTCAAGCTCTAATAAGTTTCTCCTTTTCCTAATGACCTCGCTGCTCGAATATTTATCCTTATTTGTTTCCTTCTCATTCATAAATAGCTTTGGAAAATTAATGTTGAAATAATATGAAAAAATTGAAATAAATACATTATACTTATCACTTACTGAAGATTGATAAACATCCATCCAATTGACGCTCTCTAAATCTTTGAGAAAAATATATGGGAATTACAGTCGTCAAATCTCCTGCTAAGACCTCTTATTGGTTTTTTGTGAAATCTACTAACATTAAGAATTTCAAATAGCTGAGCATCATGATCTGATATATGGGTTATAATGCCTGACACTTTTAAGTTCTTATCACAAATATTTGTAATAAAATTATCAATGGCAGTTTCAGAGGTTGTAGTTATTCTAGTTGGAAAATCGACCTTAAATGACATATTATACATTTTTAGAATATTTCTGAACTTTGGTAAACATTATTCTTCTCTAGTACATTAATATTTATGTCACCAGCTAGTACAACATTTTTGTATTTCCTGCACAGAATTTCAAGCAATATTTCAAGTTTTTCTAAAAAAGAATCTAAGAAACAATGTTGGGGTGTTCTGTACAAACAGGCCATAACAAAAGAGAAACTATTAATTGAAAATTTAGTCACACAACACTCAAATTCTTTTTCCATCGTTATAGACTTTATTGCCGGCAGTTCAACGGGCCTGCAACTTGAATAGATTTTATTACTAACTAAAATCATGACCCCGCCTCCCATATTATTACTCCTAGAGAATTTCGAGCTTATAGTATAGTCGGGTATATTTAACAGTGCAGTTTCAGCTTCTGACATCTTGTGATCAGATATTGCCAGTATGTCAGGTTTCAGCTCCTCTAAATTAATTCTCAGCAAGTCTAAACGGGATGGCAAGTGCTGAACATTCTGATGTAAGATTGATATTCTTCCGGATCCAGCCTGTGAGACACCTGTAGCTAAGGTTGAGTAGTTTCCACCAAGCGGCAGTCGTTTCCCAAATTTGCCGCAGGAGCTGCAGCGATAGACTGGGACTCGACCTCGGGAGACAGCACGTCGCCGAGCCGCCCAATTGGTGACCGGGGTGGAGAGGACACGCAGCCATCAGAAGCAGCCCCCCGCGAAGGTGAGCCGCCATCGGCCAGAGAAACAGGAGAGTCAACAATCACAGAGTCACCGCCCTCAATAGCCGCAGAAATCCTTCCAGCCAGCCAGCCCTTGCCCCAACGGTTGAGGTGCATGCCATGTCGAGTGTGGTGAAATTTTTCTGCCCGACTTGCCTCTACAAGTATCACATTCTCATACCTCCCGCCAAGAACTTTGAGTAAACAGTTCGTCCGCGCCACTTCCCTGTTCACACAAGACCACTCAACAAGATCGTGTCTGTTTGGAACATCCACTAAGACAATTTATTTTTTTTGAAATCGATTAATCGTCTCCTCGATGCCCGTTAGTGCCTTTTCTGCCTAGTTTCTTGCAACATCGTTTGCGCCGCACAATATAATTAGAATATCATTATCTGCAATTTCACCAGATATATTATCATGGCATAAAATCTGTTCAGTCCTAGCGCCAGGACTTACAAAACCAATACATTCGTAGGAGTGTTTCAATCTACCATTCAAATGCCACGTTAAATTCCTTCCATGACTATCAGATACCAACAGTATCTTCTTTGTTGTATTGAGCCTATTTTTAGGGAGATTGTTTTTTACCAATTCTGGTGCATTTTTTTTATTGTGAGGTCGTTTGCGTTTTGCGGTAGCAATCTCTTCAGCCATTGCAGCAATATTTGCATCTATATCCTCCTCATTTACTTGTAGAGGCTGGTAAAAGTTACGTAACTTGACGTTAAAATTGCTAGGCAGACTATTTCTTAATTTATTTCTCCTCTTAGCAGGTTCTAACTGGAAAACCGGAGTATTACGCTTGAGGTCAACTATTTCTTCATCTCTCTCCAAAATATTTTTTTTTAGATTTACAATTTCCTTCCTAGCCTGTTCTAAATCCTCTTTAAGCACTCCTAAGATAGCTTTCTGGTTCTCAACCTCCTCCATGAGAAGGCTATTCAATTCTACATTTAGATCCCCCTCATTTTGTTCACCAACAGCATTAGATGAAACTGAGATTGAGGTCTTTTCGTAAATCTTATCCGATGCCTGTACACTACACTCGACACAAGACCATATCATTTCACCATTTTTTATTAACTCGTACTCATCCTTAGAGAGACCAGTGCATTTTACTAAGTGGAACCACTGCGAACAGTTTCCCCTGCAAAGTACAGCTTTATTGCACTTATTTACATTTTTGTTACATTTACCACAAGGGTACTTTTTTGTTCTCTTACACATGCTGCTCAAATGCGAATCGTATAAAAAATTATTTTAATTGGTAAGGAAATTGACAGGGAAAAAAATGCTAAGAGAGCAGTCACAGCAGTCGGAAAATTTGGAAGCTCCTGAAATAGAGAAGGATCGAGGAAGAGAAAGATAGATTGGAGAAGGAAAAATTGGATGATAATAATAATACAATCGATGTGAAAAAGTAGGTCAGTGGGTTTGTTTATACCGAAGAAGATAGCAGATAAGAGAAGAAAGACGATTGATGAAGCACGCTTATCTCAAAAATAGTATTGCCGCAGGCACTGATAAGGAATCACAGCACTGTAGTTGGAGCGCAAAACAGTGTAGTAGCAGACGACAGTACAGCCACCGGCTGGTGAGATCAAGTTCAGCAGTGCAAAACAACAAATAACTTAATCATGTTGAACCAAGTGCAAGAAGATGCGGATATGGTATTACGATTGAATCGACCTTACTTACGAACCACACATATATGTCCAGGTGGGTAGAGTGATAATACAACATACAGATCACTACAGCACAAAAATTAACTCAAATTAACGTGTAATTTTTAAACAGAATAATTAACCGAAAAATCACAGAGCCATAAAGATCATGATCATCCACGACAGGCAGTTCTGCCAACCTCTACAAAAGGAAAATTGAATGTGCTATTCAACTTTGATTGAATGATTTGACGTCTACATGAGACGTGTAAATTTATTGACAATATATAAGCTGCTAAGGATTTTGCCCATATGAGTTAATTCTCAAGATGAAGTAATGATGAGGGATACATTGGTATCTAGAATTAGGTGACTCCAAACTACCAAGGAGTGATTATAAAGTTGAAGTGAGAAAATTCCACTTGGAGTGTTCACTTGACCAACAGAACGAACCGAGAAACCATTGCTTATTTAATTTGAAAGATTAGACAATACAATAATCCCATTACCTAAAATTAGGAATTTCACTGGAAGAACAAGAATACTCTCTCTGTAGGAATATAAGAGTATTCTTGAACTTATTATGGGAATATAAGAATATCATATTATAAGTCTGTAGGAATAGACCTATAAGTATATTCTTGTTCTTATTGTGAAATTTACAAGTTATTGGAGAAATAACTATTTGAAGCGATGGGAAATTGACATCACAAACTAACATAATTAACACAATTTTTACGAGAATTGATTGAGGCAATTACTTGATGAGCTTCTCCAAGTTGTTCCATAGATGCTCGGGCATTCCGGTCTCGAGTTCGTGACAGGATCGCAGCGCCAACGTGATGCTCTGTGCAAAACACTCCTGGTCTTGGCGCGTGCGCACAACCTCGATGGCCGCAGCACGCTGCTCGTCTGTCATTGGTTGCATCAGCGCATAACAAATTATGCCCGGCAAAACACTAGGGTTCTGTTGACCTGCAACAAATATGCAATGCTACTCAAATGGAAGCTTACAAACATTGAAAATTATATTATACATTGAAAACATTGAAAATTCAGCCGACAAATACATTAAACCATGTCAGTACGATAAGATTACAAATAATAGATTTACAATAACAATAAATATATAAAGATAATACGTAAATATATAAAGATAATAATAGATATATAAAGATGGTGTGATCACCGAAACTAGTAGTTACAATTTGTATTATTATTATTTTATTAATTTTAAAGGTACTATAATTCTTCTTTATAAATACAAGAAAGTAGCCCTGAATTCTTTTAAAAAAGATAATATGATATTGCTGCCAACATACATTGCTGAAAATGTGATATGTTTAATGTTTAATCTGATGAATTGTAATATCTGTTATTCATATAATATTGTATCTTCTATAATGCCACTTGATTAGCCTATTTTATTCTTTGATTTACCTTCATTCTAATCAGCCTGCGACACCTAATAGGTGATTTAAAATCAACTCGGTTTGTTTACAGAATCAGCAAAGTTTTACTATACTTATCTACCAATATTTCCTGAAATACCTTCAATTACAATAAGTTAACAAAAAATAATCCTAAAAATGAAGCAGTTCAAACATTTTTGAGAAATGATCAAGTAAAAAATAAGTTTAGACACTTCACTATTTACATGTAACTAGATAACTTGCTGCTGCAGATATTATTTAGTAAATAAAATTACACTTTTATTTTATTCACTAGACTATTATAATAGATCAACATGAGAATAACTCTAGTAATTTTTAAATAGTCAATGAAAACAGAAATAATAGCCTATTTACTTACTTATAAACCAAAGAATCAAACAATTAGAGCTTGAGGTACAAATTAAATTTGATTTGTACTCCGTTCTAGAGTAAAAAAGCATATACAATTTATTACGAAAGAAGACACAGTGAGTAGAGATTAATTCCCAGAGGAATGCAAAAATTTCTTTCACAAAAGCATGTTAAATTTTTATCCAAATCAGAGAAGATCATTCCAAAAAGATAGCTTATCAGATTGGTTCTGAATTAATCAGAATTAAAATTTAACCGGCTCTTGTACAACCGGCACTGATTGAATGATTACAAAAGTTCAACAGCTGAATAATAATTTTGTCTCAGTTCCACACACATGCACTCGCTCACTCACTTCCATCATCAACAGACGACAACATTTCCAGCTGTTTTTCCAAGGACGTATTTATCCTTTTAATACCTTCAGCGAGTTATCCCAGGGCTGAGACCTTGTGCAATCGAATTTTTATATCATAAACAACCTACTTTCTTCAAAATTTCGTGAGAATCGTTAGAGCCGTTTTCGAGATCCGGTCACATACAGATATATAAACAGAAATTGTTCGTTTAATAGTATAGGATGTCAAAGATGTAGTTTATTACCTAGCAAGGTAAGTAGCCGGACAGCAGTTGTGAGGTGTAGAGGTTGTTTGCTGAGGAGCAGCTGCTGCAGTATACTCAATTTCTTCTGAACGCAATTGAGAAACGCTACTGAAGCTCTTTTGATGCGAATCAGTTGATCAGCCTCAAGTATCAAAAGTTCTGAAAAAATGTCAACAGATTCAATTAAAATTAGTAAAATTATGGATGATGATGAGAGCTACAGCAACATCTAATCTCCAGATCATCCATAATCTAGATAGTAAATAAGAAATTAAAATCAAAATCCCAACTTTCAAGTATAATCATAATAGTCATCACGTCATAACAATTGAATAGAATTTCTAAAACAATATGAAACGTCACAATTTTTTGAGGAATGTAATACACATTATTTTTTCATTTCATCTGTATTTGTAAATCCTTCACTCAATTCGCATTCAGATTAAACATTCCAAATTGAGATGCTCATATTAAATAAAAAATATTTTGATTTCTTGAAAGTCATAATGTAAATTATGAGAACACTTCAATTCAATACAATACTTACTTTACTTGCAGTAAGTAACAATACTATTTAGAATTATAATAAATTATTGCTTTTTTCTAATTGTCACATCTTTGTATTGTTTTTGTGTTTTTGGTGGAATAAATTGAATTGAATACTTATTGTTATTTGCAATAACAATATTAGGAAGTTAATTTTCTGACCTTATCTGCACAAGAGGTCGTGTAATTTCAATCAATGTTCAATTTGTAAAATAGCGCACTCAAAGTGTTCATTGTTCAACTGGAGAATGAAATGAAAATATGTCTGTCTTAGCGTCATAATAGTGAATAGTGTCTTTCAATAACACTCACCTAATAAGTAGAGAGCTGTTGATTGAACTTTGCGATTGGGATGCTCGGATGACTGAAGCAGGAGGGTTATGAGGTGATCACTACCTTCTTCACTGTTCAACATCAGATGCACAACAAGATCCAGAAGCACTTGCTCACTTTCGAAGAAATTCAGCCACAATTTTCCTTTGTTCTGTGCAAGGTCGTCAAGCACGTCACTGTTCACTGTCAACAAATTAACTCAAATTTAATTACTCAGCCAAGGATTATTTATTTATTCATTTTCTTTACATACAAAGGCTCACAGAGATCCATAAAGAGCCTTAAAAAAAAAAAAAAAAAAAAAAAAGGCCAACTTGTATGGTGGGACTGTCTAGCCTTGACTTCAGAGCCCTGCAATGTGAAGGGGCGTTTTTGTGCATAGCCGCTCTCTCAGACTATATGATTTGCCCACTCAACTGCCAAGTGATCCCCAAGAGTAAAACTGGTATCCTCACAGAGAGAAAATGCATCAATCGACTCAAGGTATACGCCATCTGGAGTACAGATAGTTCGCATCCTTCCATTATTATGATCTATATATATAAAAGCGAAATGGCACTCACTCAATGACTGACTCACTCACTCACTCACTCACTCGCATAACTAAAAATCTACCGGACCAAAAACGTTCAAATTTGGTAGGTATGTTCAGTTGGCCCTTTAGAGGCGCACTAAGAAATCTTTTGGCAATATTTTAACTCTAAGGGTGGTTTTTAAGGGTTTAAAGTTCGTCTTTTAGCATGTATATTCTTCTTCTCCCTATCTCTTAATTATAATTGAAATTTCCATATCATATGTTACTATAGAACTATAATCTAGATAGAGCACCTCTTCGAAACAGTTGTTAACTGGCAACTGAATTAATAATTTTGTCAGGTTGGCATTAAGTTGAGTTGACTTTGTTAGGTTGGCACCAAGTTGAAGATTTAAATGCATTTATCGCGGAAAAATTGATTGGGCATTGCTACTTCAATTCTGGGAATATTATATTACTAGCTGTCAGGCTCGCTTCGCTCGCCATATCCGTTTAGCCAGACGTTTATTCTGGACCCCCGACTGGATCGTCCTAACATATGATAAAAATGCTCAAATGAAAAATGCAGGCGAGCGGAGCGAGCCTGCTGATCTCATTCTAGAACGATCCAGCCGGGGGTCCAGGGGGCGGAGCCCCCTGGCTAGACGGATATGGCGAGCGAAGCGAGCCTGACGGCTAGTGGTCTATATAAGGATAAGTGGATAAGTATACAAACAGAATGTATTTTGCAGCTTGCAGTTTGAAGAAGCCAGCTGTGATACTTACATGACTGAAGCGCATCAGCACTGAGAGCCCTGAGCAGCGTTGGCGAAAGAGCTGCTAATTTCAGAAGGTAGGGAACAGTCGCTGATTGCTCCTTCATCAGATCAGTGTCTATGTTCAAACTATCTTCATTCAATTTCATACTCCACTGAAAAAATGAACCAAAGTAATAGTTTTATAATATATAATAAAACATTTCGAGCGAAAATGACTTGAAAAAGAACTTAATAAACCTCAACACAGAATTTAGTGTTATTAGTCTTAGAAGTTTGTATATTTAGTCTTTAAAGATCACCAACTGAGTTATATTTCAGTGTAGAAAATCAATAAATAATAGATAATTGTGATCGTCGTTGAAGAAAGAAATTTTTGCTTTAAACGATGATCTAACAATGATTTTGATCTAAACGATGCGCTACAATGCGGCTTACAGCCAACAAGTAAGGTTCTCTTCTGTTGACAGTGCAAAACATAATGAACTCTTGTTTGAGAATGCTTTATTTTTCAATAAAATAAGTAAAAGAAGTACAGTAGAGCACCGATCATCAGTTATCCGGACTTCCGCTGGGTGATTGAAATTACCTAAAAACCTAGCCTATTCTGTATTTCACGCGGCAAATTGATCCGTCGCAATCAAGTTGCATCACAATATTTTACTAAATAAATTATTTGAGAATGCTTTATTTTTCAATAAAATAAGTAAAAGAAGTACAGTAGAGCACCGATCATCAGTTATCCGGACTTCCGCTGGGTGATTGAAATTACCTAAAAACCTAGCCTATTCTGTATTTCACGCGGCAAATTGATCCGTCGCAATCAAGTTGCATCACAATATTTTACTAAATAAATTATTTGAGTTACTGTACCTTATTGAATTACACAACACGGACTACTAAGAGTCCGTATATAAATCCTAAGAGTACTAGTACGACCCTACTAAGAGACCGTAATAAATATCTTATTTATTTACCATAGAGAAACAATAGCGTAAGTAGATATCCCATGGTATAGGGCGTTTATGTTGCAACTTTTACTGTTATCTCAAGCCGATTACTGTTGATTATTGTCGATTTTTACTGTTTTGTTGGGGTGAGAGTGTATCAACGGCACAGTATGAGAGACTATGAGCGTCACACAGTTTCACGGGAAAGAAATTCTTGATCTATCTAAGGCTTTTGATTGTGTCAATCATGAAACTTTACTGAAGATACTTGGAAATGTAGGGATAAACGGGGTTGAACTTAGGTGGTTTGAATCATACCTCACGGGCAGGGAACAATGTGTAGAGCTCACTTCGGTTGTTGAAAATCGTGTGGTAAAAAATAGTTCAAACAAATTAGAGGTCAAGGCTGGAGTGCCGTAAGGATCGATCCTTGGACCGTTGCTTTTTTTACTATATATTAGTAGTTTGCCAGATGAGTTGATTAATGGTAGAGTCTGCTTGTTTGCTGATGATACATCACTTATCTTCAATAATCAAGTTCTAGATGATTTAGAAATAAATGCCCATAGGCCTATAGGTGTACAGTCAATGGTCCATTTTTAAACCAAATGAAGTTAACTATTAACAGCAATAAATGCCAATTCCTTCAATTTAAGAACAAATATAATCCGAATGAGGATAGGGCGCTTAACGTATTTATAAATGATTGTCAACTTGAACAAGAAGAAGAGATAGCATTTCTTGGAATCTTATTGGATAGACGATTGACTTGGACCCCCTACATTGACAAAATTTGTAATAAAATGTCTTCTGCTGTATTTATTCTCAGACAACTTTCCAGGTTGGAAGACAAAAAGTTACTCCTAACAGCATAACACGGTCTTTTATTGTCACATGAGAGGTATGCTATTTTAGTTTGGGGTAACACATCTAAACAGAACCTGGACAGAGTTTTCAAAATACAGAAAAGGGCTATTAGGTGTATGGAAGGTATAAATGATAGACTGGAGTCATGCAGGCCTTTATTCAAAAGACTTGTACTGCTTTGTATCAAAGAAGGTAGAACAGTACCTTCTTTGTATCTTTATGAAACAATCTTGTATGTGAAAATGAACAGTATAACCCAAAATTTTAATATTCATGATCACAATACACGACATAGAGCCGATTATTATCTAGAAAGCCATAATAGCAGACTTTTTGAGAAAAAGTCTAGCTATATTGGTAGGGTATTTTATAATTAACTACCAAATTGCTTTTCTGAAAAATCAGGAAAGTATAAACATATGCATATTATATGGTATATTGACTGGTCTTAAACTCCATCCTGGGGTCCCCAAGACGTGAAAAAAAGAACTACGTCGACTATCGGCTTGAGATAACAGTAAAAGTTGCGACATAAACGTCCTATACCATGGGATATCTACTTACGCTATTGTTTCTCTATGGTAGTACTTACAGTACTACTAAAAGTTTTACTGTAGACCAGAATGCAAAGTTTTAATTATGTCTACACTTAAGAGCTAGGGTAAAATGAAGTCGTAATCAATTATCTGGATTATCATTGTTTTCCGGATTGTCCTATCGTTTTTCCCATCCCTTAATTACCTTCCTTCATCCTATCTTTTCATACCTACCTTCTATCTACTTTTTCTGATACCTTTTTTTACCCTCTCAAGGATTGAATGTTTTCCTATAGTGAGGTACACGTTATTATGGCAGTGGAGAAAGATAGGAGAACAACGTTGCCGATCCTCAGTCTTGGCAATGCCTTCTATAGACGGTAGCTGATACAGGTTTACTGATGTAATATTAACTGTTCATTCTCGTTTAAAATAATTAATTATATTTTATTAAGCAAGAAATTATATTTTTCAATAATTTCATAAAGAAATTTTTTTATTAAGATGAAATATTTTGTTAATTATCAATTTTACATTGTTAGAAGACGATCTGGCATCAGAGCAAAGCGAGAAAGAGATAGCGCTTTGTTGAATAGACAAGGACAGCAATACCATTACTAATCAAACACTGCCATTATAACGTGGACCTCACTATAGTACATGGATAACCATAGTTTGGAAAACCCTTCAATCCTTCCTCTTCTTTAGCAACACAGTTCTTTATTTGGCATATTATGATTGCTTCTATTGTTTTGCATGTGTTTATGTGTTTATTTGTATATTTGTAATGTATATTGTGTGTTTGTGTGTGTGTGGATGATTAAATAAAATTGAAATTGAATAAAACAATAATCTGGATACAGTCATGCATCAAAATTATTAGTCCGGATAATTGGTGTTCTACTGTATTCAAATATTGTTTCCTGAAGTGTCTATTTTTGTGAATGTACTCCTGTTCCCACTAGCAAATAAACTAGATAGACAGGTTACCTGAAACAATTCGAGCAGTGCCTTCCTGATGTCAGCGAAATGACTGCCGGCCAAATGGCCGAGTATGCCGACGACAGAGTTGAGCTTGGACTCGTCGCTGTTGAGTGCAAAGTGTCGCAGGCCACACGACAGCACGCGTGTGATGACAGTGTGCGGGAAGCAGCTGCCAACGTGCGCCACCACCCAGTCGAAGTGCGGACTGTGGCGCACGCTTGTGTCTAGCAGCGCGCTGATGCACGCGTCCGTGTTCGAGTGCATCAGGCATGACAGGCACTGTGTGTTGATGTCGATCAGCGTGCGTGTCGCCGGGCACGACATCCACAGCTGCATGCCTTCGTTCAGGCCGCCGTTCGTCTGCGCGAACACTTGTTTAGAGTATTTACTGGATAGCGAGCCTACGATCAAACAGTTTTCATTCGTACAGCAGTTGGTAATTCAGAAACGTAAATTGGATACCAAGTATAAGAGTAAGATAGTTGATATAGGTATTTAGAATAAAAATTATTGTGTTTGTCTAACTGTAACAACTTTGAATTATTTTTGCGTTTTTGGTGAAATAAATTGAATTGAATTATAACAGGCCGTATTAATAAAGGATTCTTAAGCTGCGTACAGACTTGAGCGCCATGAACTCGCGCATTTCAAAAATTCGACAGAGTCACTGTCGCTGTCTATGTTGTAGAACCGTTCCATAATGAAATAAAACACACTTTATTATTTCGCGCGTATTTTAATTTTAATCAGCTGACTACGCTTATTATATATCTATAACTTGTTTCTGTACAAATACAGATATAATCAGCTTATTAAAAATGAAATACGCGTGTTCGTGGCGCTCAAGTCTGTACATAGCTGAAAAGTTGTTATCGGTTGTTTTAATCTAGATAAATTTTGTTTATAAATAAATAATGTTCTAGATATTTTTAAATCGTACCTATATTACATGAAATATCGATGGCACGATCCTTGAGGAATTTCGGTGTATTATTTCAAGTTCACACAATGATAGTGGATAGCTCCGATGATTATTGTAACACATTGCATTGTGTTACAGCACTGACAGGTCTATTGTCCTGCTAAATAACAAGAGTAGATTTCATGCTACACTTGGACTCGGACAAGGATCTGCCTTCTAGCATTGTGAGACGAATTTTGGCTGGTTTTGGCTGCTTGTAAGACTACACATGTTACTTACGACTACCGATTTGACAAGTGAATTAATCTGGAATTAATCAACTATAGCATAAAGACTCAATAACTAACGTCTGGTAAGATGTTGGATTTTTTCTGGGAGAAACTATTTCTTAATTTTGGAAACAAGCTACAGTATTGATTAATTGGGGACTTTAATTGAGTATTTTAAATAATGAATAGAATAGCTTATTACCTAGTAATTCAAGTGACCATGAAGAAATAGTTGGTGCCCAAGCTTCAGGATTGTAGCTAACAAAGTTGCACAGTACACTGCGTATCTCAGATATGACCACGTCATCGGACGACACTGCCTCTTCTTCTTTGCTTGCTACAGTCTGCAAATCCAATTATAAATAATCAATTATTAAGCTTTACATTTATAATAAAATGCCATTCGATGAAAACAGAGCATATGAAAACACATGTCTATTCTCATTTACAAACATGGGACCAATAAAATAAGCGTCTTTATAAGTGTTTTTCAATGAAAAAAAAAACAAAGTCACTTACTTTAGATTCTGATTAACATTAACATTTACCAGAAGGATGAATATTCAATACTAAAATACTAACTACGCATATTTCATTGTACTTGGTATTTAGAAGTAAAATTTTGCTGGCAGTGCCCACATTCAGTTGATGAGTTTAGTTTTGAAATCTGTTGATCATTTTTCAATTCTTTATAGTCTAAAAATGTTATTTCATACAATTTAGCATTTGAAAATTATTAAATGGAAAGAATTGAATTATGTTTTAAAATGTATGTTATTTAAAAGTAGAGACTTTGATAATTAAGAACATTTATAAGAGATATAATGATCACTTATCAACAAATCATTTAAATAATCTCATTTCACAATTCAAATTATTTTAATTAATTTAAGAAAATTGACTAATTTTGTTTCATACTATAATTTAGATTCACCACTTAATTAATATCCAATAGATTATATGGATGAAGTGTTATGACATGAATCGAGTGAATTACCTTGATAACTTGAGCATTTATATGACTATCGACCGCAGAGCAAAAGATAGAGCAGAAGTACTCCAGCACAAAGTCTCGGGAAGTTGGGAAAGTTTTTAGAAGTGAGAGAGCTCTCCTAGTGAGCTCGAGAGGATGAGTGTTGGCCTTTTCTGATGTTCCGGCCATGAATTGTCTCAACTCCGCCAACTGGTCATGCTGCGACGCCAGAGGCCGTATCACACTCGTCCCAGCCGACATGCTCGAGTTCGAAAACGACATACTGCAACATTCATAACATATTTCTACATATTCAGCAACTACAAGTAGGCGAGGAGTGATCAAACTATGATTGAATTTTTTCAAAAATGAAACTCGGGTACCTAGTGAATTTAATTACTGAGTGTCTTGTTCTAGTTTGATTTCTAATTCAAATAGCTAGATTTGAAATTGATTTCAATATAGGTTGCTTGTGTCTACTTCATTTGTTATGAAATAGCGCTCATCCTTTCATGTTCCACTGACCTAAATCAATGTGTTGTTGATGATGATCAAAAAAGTATTTTTTCATTGAAAATTATTCCAGATCTTGAGTAACATGAGCTGAAAATGATTCCAGAACTTGATTAACATAATTATTGGACCTAACAGCACTCAACTATATAGCTAGTAACTTACCGACTTTGGTAGAGACACCAGGCGAACTGGTGTAGCGAAGAGCCAACTGGTCTACGAGTATATTCGTATCTACCGAGGCGCCTTCAATTTTCGACTGATAATTCGTATGATATGATGAAAATCCTGAACCCAATCCTTTTTTGGACAATACTATTATATAAAATATTTTGAAGGATATGAGGAATTGAATAATGTGCCCAATAAAATAATGGAACAGTATGTTACATTCTACTGGAATATTTTTTTGGAATATATGATTATTGATCTTCTATCAAATTTTTGTCTCTGCTCGAAAATGCCAGTAGAACACCATTTTATTGTTCTATTATTTTATTACGAAAAAATATCCTAATAGATATACGTAAATAGTGTCGAATAAAAAATTACCTTTAATTCTAGATTATTTGATTCTCTGCTTGGCTACATTTAGGCAAGGATTCGTAAACAGTATGAAATGGGAAAATCTTTGCCGAAAACTATCACTACTCAAGATTTCATGATAAAATAAAAGTTAATTTTTATCATATCTATACAACTTGGGAAATGATTTCAAAAAACTGATACTATCAACATTGAATTATTTGTAAAAACCTGTTTATACAGTCAAATAACTAGATTAATTGTAGTTGTTCTAGATTAATTCTGATGTAACTAATCTATTCATAGATGATTTCTTTTTACTCATTTATCTCATATAAGGATTCAATTTTGCAAGCTAAGCCATTCCCTCGATATACATTGGAGGTTTACGCTTGAATAATTTTACGTTTAATTATGTTATAAAGTATTAATAAATAATGTTCAATCATGAATAAGAATAGCCTGCAATTGTATTAAAGCGCTTTTCTACATTTGAAAATAAGCTGATGGAGAGATTATGAAAATTATAAATATATAGCCATATAGCAAATTCGTCAGTCAGCTTTCAGAAGCCGAAGCGAGTAGACGTGTTTTGTGAAATTCATGTAAATTATTCTAAAAGTATACCATCAAACTGTTGTGTCAGTGAAAACGGCATTGCCAGGAGTTTGTATTCAATATCCAACAATGTGCCTGGGAAAATACACCACTACTTCGAAGCAGGATTTTCAAAGGTAATTGCTATCCTGTAGCGGTAAGAGATTTGATAGACAAAAGAAGAAGAACAAGATCATGGCAATCAACAAGAAATCCAAGAATTAAAACAGAACTTAATAGAATTACTAATGAACTGAGAAAGATGATACAGAATGTAAAACAACATGATATCAATAAATACTTAGAAGAGTTAACCAATGAGTCTACTACAAATTTTTCATTAGAGAGATCAACCAGGAAACTGAAGAGACCTCTTGAACAAGTTACACCAATAAGGAAGAATAAAGATTGCTGGGCAAGGAGCAATAAAGAGAAGGCCTTTTTGTTTGCTGATCATCTGAAAAAGGTTTTCTCACCTCATGAGGAAACAATTATAGATGAGAATCCTCATCATCTTGGAGCAGGAGTTATCACTCCAACATTGCCAAGGGAGGTAGAATATGAGATTAAAAATTTGAGCAGAAAGAAAACGCCAGGTTTCGACTTAATAACTGGAGAGGTTCTACAGGAGCTCCCAAGAAAAGCAATTGTGAAGCTATGCCATCTCTTCAACGCTTCATTCCGATTGAAATATGTGCCAAGTTTCTGGAAGGTAGCCGATGTCATCATGATACCAAAACCTGGAAAGCCACCACATGATGTAACATCGTATAGGCCAATTTCACTACTGCCAGTAATATCAAAATTATTTGAGAAACTTCTGAAAAGATTAAAGCCTTATCTGGACGATAATGAATTAATACCAACCCATCAATTCGGATTTCGAGATAAACAATAGATCAGGTGCACAGAATAACAAATATTATTGAAAATACATTGAAAAGAAAAAGGAAAAGAAAGTTTGCTCTGCAATTTTCCTTGACGTAGCACAGGCTTTCGACAAAGTATGGCATTCAGGATTGTGCTACAAAATGAACCAGTTCTTACCAACTGAATACAGTCTGATACTGAAATCATATCTTCAAGACCGATATTTCAGGATAAAACAAGATGATGCTTTTTCATCTCTCAGAGAAATCAGGGCTGGAGTTCCTCAAGGAAGTGTGCTGGGTCCCCTCTTGTACCTCCTATACACATCTGATATACCTCAACCCGAAAACGTAACAGTAGCAACATTTGCTGATGACACAGCAGTTTTATCAGTTGGTGAAACTGTCGAAGTTTCTACAGAGAAATTGCAGGTGGCAGTCAACAGAATCAATGTTTGGACAAAACACTGGCTTATAAAATTGAATGAAGCAAAATCAGTTCAAGTCAACTTTACAAACAGAAGAGTTCAATATATCCCCTTAACACTCAATGGGAATAGAGTACCCTACTCCAACACTGCAAAGTATCTAGGCATGACGCTGGATGCCAAGCTTAGGTGGAAGGAGCATGTGAAGAAGAAAAGAGAACAACTTGGCATAAAATTCAAGAAAATGTACTGGCTACTTGGGAGGACATCAAAATTGTCAAATTATAACAAATTGCTTCTCTACAAGCAGATTCTCAAGCCGGACTGGACCTACGGAATTCAACTCTGGGGCTGCACCCGACCATCCAATATCGACATCATCCAGCGCTTCCAGAATAAAGTACTCAGAAGTTGTGTAGACGTTCCTTGGTACATCAGGTACTCTGATCTCTAACGCGACCTGGGTCGTGTGAACGTGGAAGGAATCCAGCTGCTCAACGTGCATGGAGTAAGAAGACTAAAACGCAGAAAGCCACACGAATTAGTTTAGTGCTAAAGTGTTCAATTGGAAGTGCAAAGGCAGAATACTGTATCCTTTTATGCTAAAAATAATCTTTATTTAATCCTTGACCAATATAGAAGGCTTAACCAAAGGGTTTTACCTTCACAAACAATATTCTTATCAATTCAAGTCAAAATAGAATAGCTTATTAGTCTTTAACTAGGAGTTATAAAAATCAAGAAATAACTATATATATATATATATATATATATATATATATATATATATATATATATATAATATATATATATATATATATATATATATATATATATATATATAGCAAATAGCATAAAAGCTTGAATTAAATCTTTGTAGCGTATTTGTCATCTAAAGCTGATTGTAGTTAGATACCGTAGATAGGAACAGTCTTGATTGTGCGTTGATTGCCTGTCTAAAGAAAAATTAGCATTTACCTATCATAATTTACTAGAAACAAAATAAGAAAGTGGGAAGACTATTAGTCGTCTGTTACTATCATGCATCTATTGATTGAGTCATTTGAGAAAGAGATAGAAACGTCTTCCACATCATTAGGCTATAAATGCATTTCTATTAAATGACACACTCGATACCAATGAATCATTTTGGGTGGAATTTGAATAAAATCCAGACTGAGAAGAATGTTAACAAAAATATTTCTGAAAAATGGTTCTCAACAAATCATTACCGTCATATACTTTTGTTTATTTTAATATATCAAAGATCAAATCATTATTCAATTGTATAATTGCTAGAGAATAATAAGAATGAAAATTATGTAAATGAATGATTTTGATAATAATTATTATTTAATTGTTATTATGAATTACTGCAAATAAAAATACTGTCGGGTGTAGAGTATTTCACACACTATTTATTAAAAGTACGAATATAATTACAATCATCAACATCAATACACACAAAATTATTGAACTTCAAGTTGGAATTATTTTTAAATTACCTTGCCAACAATTCCTGGCTTGTTCACAATTCTCAAGATTGTTACGCTTCCACTATGAATGAACAAAGGAATAGCAGCTAATGATAGCTTATGAATCAGATGAGAAGAAATTAAATTTTATAATATTTCAAACGATATCGCATATTAATTTACAAATTGATGATACTTAATGTAATGATACATAATGATGATACATAATATAAGTACAATATATGATGAAGTGAGTATAAAATAAAATTGACAGAATATCAGAGAGATATAAAGCTTACTGCTCGGAGTTTCTTGAATAAGAAAGTATTGTAGTATCTTCTTGGAAGAGTATTTTCTTAGGTTCGCTACTTAGAATTGTATTACAATGACTTGAATGATTCACAAAATTAGATCACTGACGATAAAAAACTAGCAGAACTTTGGCAATTTGAATAACAGCTCATGTAGGTTATACTTGTGAGTTCATAGAAAAGTGACGGAATGTCAAATTAAAAATATTTAGTCCGTCTTTTGTGACTTTCCACGCAAAACCCTTTTCCATAATTTGATGCTTTTCATTGATAGCAGTACTGGAATCATAATGGGAATGAAGAGCGGAATGTAAACAGCATACTTCTGATCATCGGGGAAGTACAAGAGAGCCAAAAGCGAGGGATGAGTGAAAGCGTTCTCAGCGGATTGGTAAGCCTGCTTCGAATGACTGAGAGCAGCCTCCAGATCTCCCTCGTGCAGAGCGCTCTGACCTAGCTCAACATGATAAACGGCGTCAGAAACTGAAGCACCAACCTCTTCATTTATCACTATGTTGCTTATCTCTTCTAGAAGTTGCGATAATGACTGAAGAGTCATTTGGGCCAAGCTCATCTGTTCCACAGTCCTGAATCTGAAGAGCACATCCAACTCCCAATCGCGAAGTTTTACTGAAGGCAATGGAAGAATGGTGGCGCCTGGTATTGAGGCATACTGATCTGTGATTCCAAGCAGCACTCTCAATTGGATCAAAAATGTAGCCATCAACTTGGGAACGTGTGGCGTGAGAGGTTTCGAGCCATCGCAGTGTTCTTGACTGGGATTTAGCAATTGTATTCCACCCCAACGAGGAGAAAACACAGCATTCACCAAAGATCCATTCTTTGCTTTCAGATACAGAGGCGTCTCCTCACACAGTGATGTGTAAGTTACAAAATGGAGGCAAGGATGTGTGGATACGCCAGACCCCAACTTCTTTTCCAGAGGTGATATGATGTGCGGTAGTTGATCGTGGGTTAGTACATATTTATTCGGCTCATCCAACTTGGGTTGTTGGCCCAGTTCGACAAAGTACAGCCACTGAGATTTCAGTCTGTGATTAGCTATTGGTGACAGTTGTGATATAAGAGGTGCGAAGAAATTTGTAACAGCCGCTGCTTGATCGTAGTCCAATTTAACTTTTTCTGGCTGAGGGCTTATTGTAGAAAAGATCAGATCGTACTCTGGAGAAGCTCGTACTCTGCTTTCTTGTTTGACAACACGCTTCTGAATCTGATTGATTGATCGATGTGTTAGAGCCGATAGAACAGTGTTCAGCAAGTCTTCAGATTGAAGAATCCAAGTGTTCAGCACTTTAACAACTTTTGAAAGATCATTTCTGGTAAAGTAGATACTACGACGATTACCAACAACAACACCATTGTCTAAATACTTCCCTGGCATTTCTATCAACAAAATTTCACCTGGCACTGTGGGATGAATAGATGTTTGTTTTTCAATGTCCAGTACATTGGTTCTGCTCATTGGCAATTCAACAATTTTAAAATTGAAATTGAACATTCTTGAATCTTTGAGAGTATTGTTTAGTTGAATAATAATAGTATGAGCGCGATCTAATTGGATAGAGTTCACTGATATAGTCATTGCTATTTTATAGTCGAACTGTTTCAAGTGAGCAATTCTGTGAGTGGGCAGCGGAACACGATACACTTCTGTTGTTTTCCACCAGAGCGGAATGCCAATCACCAGGATGATGACTGCAAACGATATTGCAGCACCGATCCTCAATTTCTCGCTTTCTTTTTCAGCCATTTTCAATCAGTCTTGCTTGCAGTTGGAGCTCTGCAAAAACAGAAATTTCATCCTCAAGATCATGAATCAATGATCACTGATACATCAGTAAAATTTCAATCACTTATAGATAGAAGCGTTTTGGAAAATAAATTAATGAGCTAGACTTCCTGAGTATGGGTTGATTTCAATTTACGGTTTAGAAGGGTACAAAACCAGGCGTTCTCATCTGATTCATAAGCTGATAAAATAATATTAATAGGCTTTATTAACATTTTACGATTGATGACATTTTTCTCTTTATGAATGTACATTAACAATTTGACAATCATAATAACTAAGTTATTTTTCATGATAGGATTTTTAATTTTTGATTAAATAAAAATTTTTAACCAAGAGTTCATTAACATTTTAGAGCTCGTGACTCTTGATATCAACTACTTTACCGTACTAAAGATTGAAATAATACTTATATGGATAATGTTTGAGTAAGGCCAGGTTGATTATCAGCAGAGATCCAAATAAAAAAAACTGATATTTGGGTGCGGATGGTCAGGAAGGTAAATACGCACTAAAGTCGGTCAAACTCTGTAACCTGATTTAGGTACCAATTATACAAGAGTCATATACGCAGTGAATTTATTGGACGCGATATCAGAATTCATGACCCCTTATGGATCGCGTCTATTACTCTCTTATTGATATCCATATTAACGTGCGATTCCTTGTAGGCGTGTCGAGACGCGCGGCTATAAGCAGGCGTGTCGTGACTCATGGTCAGGCCACTGTATACATACAGTATGGAAACTTGGCTAGTACCCTGACGCAAAAATCCGCCATCTTGATAGGAAGTGCCGCATTGTAATAGTATTGATGGTAGGTTCGGATCACTTAAATGATCGGGATCAATTGATTTCGTTCACTGCCACAAGCCAATCAGAAGACCAGGATTGGGACTTCCTAAGGTCACGTGACGTGTCTAGTATTTGCATCATGTAAAAAGCATTGGTTGGATAGGCGTTTTATTGACAGTTTCCATTCTGTACCTATTCTGTGGTCAGGCAGCTCGGGACGCGTCGTTACAGCCGTCAACGCTCTTGCACATAACCAACAGATTCAATTAAATTTGATGATTCATTAGATATGAATTGTAAAAACAATAAAGTAGCTAACACGTCTAATTCATCTGCCGCCATAACGTTTATACAATATGAAAATCCAAAGAGTAATAGAATCTAATGAATTGAAGGTTAGCCTGTGTGCTCTAGACGTGACGGCTGTAACGACGCGTCTCCAGCTGCCGCATATAGCCGCGCATCTTGACACGCCCCCAAGGAATTGCATCTTATTGCATACTGTAAACGAGCCGAAAAATTTCAGCTAGTTTATGACGATTGTATAGAAATTTAGGGCTTAACGGGGATCTCATTGCTAAACCAAAATCCTAACAAAGAGCATTCCTATTGCGCTTACCTGAACCTACGCATAAAGATGAATAATAAATTTCATTTCAAATTACTAGAGTGTTGAGAATGCATTTTTATTGTATTGGGTGAATCTTGTTGAAGTAAAATAATTAATTAACTTGAATGTTAGGATAAATACCAGTACTTCAATAATAAAAAGAATAAATTTAACAATAAAAATGTATAATTTCAATTGTATAGATTTTTGATTTAGAAATTGCCACATATCCGGACTGCCGGCAATAAGACCTCAAGACTTAATACATTCAATCTATAGTTAAAGTTCGGTATCGCAATACGCAAATGCAACAGTACCATAAGCTAAGATACCAAAGCATAATATCTGTTCTAATTGTAAATTAATAGTAAACCTATTAAGAATAATAAAAAAAGCATATATGTTGAGCTGGTTGACTATCTAAGTTATAGCAAAAACAAACAACTTACCTTATGCTTTAAAAAGGTGAGCAGGTACTTCTAATCTCTATTTTAGATAATTCTATGCCTTAAGTTCATTTTCAACACATTTTAGAAACAAAAAACTTTTGTTTAATTACCATTAACGTCATTTAAAATTAAACATAACGCATAACCTTACTTCAGTCACTTCCATTTTGTAAGCTCTTGTCATGGCTAACTAAATCTGAATCTGAATTTTGTTCTTGTTGCTGTTATGTTTTCGGGTACATAATTATAATATCGGTCAACCAATGACGTAAAAATAATATTAAATTTTATTGGGTCACAGAGTATCACCAGCCCTTAAAACCACCACAACCAAAAAAATGGGACAAATTAGGCTATCTCATCAAACTGGAACAACAACAAACTAGGTCTTTTTTCGATTCAGATTGTTGCTTCACGCACACAAGATTGGTTTACTCGCGGAAATCCACCTACCCCGGCCGAAAAATTCTATTGACTAAACGTGGGCAAAGTTTTCCAACTTATCGAAAGTGGATCTTTCTACAGAGATGTAGATGATTATTTTGTCAATGAGTTCAGATTGTTGGTTGAATATTATGAAGGACAATATTTTTTTTTTATTTATTTATTTACAATGCTAATGACACTAATGTAATAACATTGGAAGATAAAATAATAAGGTAGTACTTGTGCTATTTTTCTTCCAAATTTATAGGAGACAAAGTCCAAGATAAGGTTAGAATTTCACTTGTACAATTTTTATAAAATTTTAGTCCAAAATGAACATTAGAACTATTAATTTTGAATTTAGATGGCTTAGTTTGATAAATTAATTTTAAATATTCCACTCAATTATCACTTGTAACAAATAATATTGAGTTATTTAAGAAAATTTGTAACTATTCAGAAAACACAAACTCGTAAACTCGTAATATAATAATAGGAATCATTGAAAATTATGATCACACAAAAATGTAATTAATGAACAATAATGTTTGCTATTTTTCGAAGACACAACATAATTATTAACCTATGTATATAACTTATATTTTACTGTAATAGTTGAAATCTATTGTTGGGCTCTATTTATTTATGCAATTCTATGTTTTTAGTTGAATAGCAATAGCTTTAAAGCCATTAAACTGTTGTAACTAAACAAAATGTAAATATTTTTGGTTTCTGATAGAGTTCTTCCGCCGGTACAAATTGCTTTTCAGTTTAACCGCCAAGTTCAATTTCACAAAATCAAAATGTAACCTGCAGGGTCTCAGCAAACTGCATTGAATCTAATTGCATTAGTTTTTCTTGACCTCAAGGATACCCTGAACTTCCAATAAAATTCACAATAAATTGAACAAGAATTTCGTAGTGATAAAATTTTCACTAATTTATTATCACTATTCCTGGAAAAGGTACTACATACAGCTTCTGCCTATGCTATAGAAGGATGGAAATCACTCGAAAAGTTGAATAATTTAACATGCTACATGATTTTAATCATGTATTTATACATAAGGTGTCCCTATACAGTAGAGTACCTAGTTTCTTATTTATAGCATACCGGTATGGCAGATAATATAAATAATAATTTTATTTCAATATAATATCAATGTTTGTATAAGAAAGGAATAGTATTCCATTTTATTCATCTTATTCAACTATCAATTTCGAGTAACTAGTCAAGCAGTCAACGGTTCGGTCAATGAAATTTTTCTGTTGAGTAGAGCCAGGATGATTATCATCAATAATATTAGAATTACTAACCTATAAAATAGATCATGCAAATTGAAAACCTTATCTGATCTGAGCCTATAAATATCTTAGTTTTGTTTCCAACACACTTAGATACTAGAAGGGGATTCAAGAATAAATGATATTAACATTATGTTTTTATAAATTTGATTCCCTGAATATGATGGAATTCCCCAATATAATAATATTACTAAAACTAATGATAACTCCCATAATGAACACTTTTAATATGCCTATTTACTTTTCAGCCTTTTTAATGTTACTACAAACTAAGAGCAATACAGGTTAAGTGCTGCCAAAAAATGATAGATGTTAAATAGGAATAGACCCAGTTTGTCTTTCACTGTTCCACTTTTGACGTCCGTAAAAACTGACCATTTTTTTGGTGAGTGTGAGTGGCGGCTTTCAGGGTTGGCGGAGCTCCGGCGACCCGAATTCATACAAATTGTGAACTCAAAAATTTTCCAGTAAAATATGATCAGAAAATTATTCTAAAAATAAATTTAAATAAAATCATGGAATTTGGAAATATCATATTCAATACAATTTAAGTCTCACAATTTTTCAATGAAATAAATCAGATGCCGATTAGGCATCAAGTTTAAAATCAAGTTATCAATATCAATGCCACTTTCCTAACCTCTATCTCTATTTCAAATTTGTTGTGGGTCTCAAATTTGTTTTGTCTCTTCATGACTTCTCAGGGAACACTTGATTTAAAAGCTTTCCCTACTACAAATTATTATGCTTCATGAAATAATACTGGCTTTACATGGATGCATTAGTAAAGTACTCCACACTGAAGGATATGTAAGTATTATGAAAATCTCAATTTATCCTTGCTTTGGTCTTATATAGAATAAATTTTCATCTTGTTCTTAGTTCTTTTAGCATATTTGCATTATTTCAAGGAATTTTTATTGGCTTAAGTTATCAATAAAACTTTCATGTTTAAAGCTGTGCCAAATTTGTTATAGATTTTTTGTCTCTATAGACGGCCATTGTAAAAACTTTTTCAGCGATTATTTATGTCAGACACATAAAGTATAACTCAAATCACACATTAAGCTTACCAATCTCAATGAATCTCCAGCGTCAAATACATCCATGACCCCTTGCTCCTTCCGTAAGTGATTAGACCGTTGTAGTTTGCAAATCAATGCTTCTCACAAACATGTCATTTGAGTTAGTTCAAAAGCCGTCACTTTATAACTGACTCCATCATTTTACTAAATGACGAGAAATTATTCAAGACCATTTTCTCAATTCGAATTTATTTAAAAAAGTAAAAACAATTAGGCTCACAAGATAAGAAAACCAAGACCAAGAGAAGAGCTTAACTGCTTATAGGATTTTTAAGAGAAATTGCTGTCATTGAAACACTATAAACTATCCAGGAATGTAGAGAAACCCTCCTTTTTTATAAATCAGTTATCATGTTGCGCTCAAGTTATTACTTGTCTTTCTGGATAGATCGTGTCTAGTAATTGAAAAAAATATATATACATAGACTGTCGGCGGCGTCACAGTCCAGCAAAGCTTTCATCGAAAAATCCTCCAACTGATATAAGCTCCTACCAATGAGCCACTTTGACAATAAGTTCTTGAACACATTTACAGGGCGCTCCCTAACTGAGTTTGGCAAGCAGTTGAACATTTTTTGCAAATACAACACTGGAAAACTGTCCTTCACTCTTGACAGGTGATAGTGCTGCACATCCAAGTTAATCCTGCCTCGAGTTCCATGTAAATGCACATCCTCCTTACTGGTAAATGTACAGATGGTTTTCCTGACATGTAGGAGTGATAACAGTATGCACAGCTCATAAACTGTATGGATGCCCAAACGCTGGAATATGGGCTGGCAGTGTGCATCAAACTCACTGATTGCCCCAATATCAAGATTCCATAATGAGTGCTGGCAAATACTGCATGTTACAGTATCATCAGACCAAGCAGTCTCCTCTTCTTACAAAGTAGATAGACAACTCTAGAAGGCGTTGATATTTGGTGACATTTGATATGATAAAATGTGAAATATGACATGATACTTTTGTATCAATACCAGAACTAAGTAACGTCACAGACAGACTCAGCATCAAGAATATATGTTCTGCTGAGATCACAAGTAATCTCCTAATTCTTGGTATGATTCAACTTCAGTTTATTATTGGGTAACCACTTCTTGGACTCAGAGAAGAGCGCGTGAGCCTTGAATTTGGCATTATGGGCCTATGAGCATAGTGATCAACAATCAATGGGTCCACCTGTCTGCACAATACGTAAATAATGATAATAACTTTACTCTTGCAAAAGAAAGCACAAACAATAATAAATAAAATGTAAAAATGAAATAATATGTTGGCAATAGAAGTAAAAGTCAAATGTCTATATCGTACAGTGTCTATTTCAAAATACAAACCGCCTCTATTAAAATAAACTTCAGAATTAACAAAACAGCAAAAGTAAAGAAAAATTAGTATAACAGATGAAAAAAACAAAGTGGCTGTCCATTCCATTTCCAAATATTAGATAATATAACAGCCAAATATTATGACTGTTATAGTGCTATGTATTCAAGTTTGAGATCACTGTATCATAATAGACCTCAAGCCTGATGTGTATCCTATTTTCAATATAAAGTTCGAATGACTGCAGAAAATTTGAGAAATGCTGCTCATTAGAGGATTCAGCTTCAACATGTCATTTATGTGTAGACAGGACATACGAAGAGTCAATGAATCAAAGAAAGTGTACATGTTCCCATCGGGTGAGCGGTAGATGGAAACAGCAGTCAAAGACAGTGTAACAAAGCCCAATATAGCGTGAGGTTCTGGGAGACCACGCGGAAGCTGTTATCATGGCGATGAAGCAGAAGAAGGAGGAACGTGATAAAATTGCGAAGGATAAAGGACATTGAAAGGAAGCCGTTAGCCAGGAAGTAAAGAAGAACTGTAAACTAGAATTTCTAGTGTACGATGTAGCTGGCTTAAGGGGTAAGCTTAATTTTGATTTATTTACTTTTCTTAAAGACTATGAATGTTTTGCTTTATTAGAAACTTTTGTGGAGGAAGGCGACCAATTAATTTATGAAAGGTTCTTAGAAGGATACAAGTTTGTTTGGGAATTTGCTACCAGGGATAGTCGATTTGGCAGGGCAAAGAAAGGGAAATTAATAGCAGTTAAGGATGATAGAAAAGATTTTATTAAAAAACACTTTGTTGACATGGGCTACTTTTAAATTAATAAAACAATATAAAATCTTATAGCACCCTTTATATTTTAAAGTTTTTTTTTTAAATAAAGGGTGCTATAAGATTTTATTTTGTTTTATTAAGGTTTTGAAATGTTAAATGGAAGTAACGTTGTTTTGTTATTGAAAGAGAATATTTATTTCGTCCCAGTCTATTTAAGTGGCGATTTAGGAGATGAATGGGAAATAGACTATTGTGCTTTAAATACGATTTTATATCGACTCTAGATGACACAAGTAGTGTAGTAATAGCAGGAGATTTAAATGGGAGATTGGGAAGATCGCAAAACTTACCTTTAGAAGTGATGCTAAATCAATCAGATATACTATGTCATGAACGTAAATCGAAACATAATGTTATAAACGGAAAAGGAAGAAAAATAGTAAATCTTTGTAAAGAGTTCATCTTAATCATTCTAAATGGTAGAACTAGAGGTGACGTACAAGGTGAGTTCACTTTTGTAAGTAGTAGAGGGTCGTCTGTCATTGATCTATGTTGCATGAGTTTAGAAAATTTAAATATGATAGAAGGGTTCAGAGTAATACCGGTAAGTTTTTCAGATCACTTGCCAATATGTGTCAGTTTTAATATTGTCAGATGTGTGAAAAAAATGAAAATGATTTTACACCCATAGCCCCAAAAGTACCCGTGCAATGTTGTAACGATATTTTTACTGAAAAGCTGGCTAATAGATGTAGAAGTTTTAATTCGCTGCCTGAAAATATTAACGAAGCTAGTAAGGTATTGAAAAATCTCATCTATAGTGCAGCCAATTTCAAATACGAGCGGAAATTGAACAATAGAAAATTAAAAAAGAACGAGTGGTATGATGCTGAGTGTGAGTCTATGCGAGAAAGAATGTTTGCACTTTTAAAATTGTTCCGGAAAACCAATTCAGATAAAATAAGAAGCGATTATGCTGAACCACTCAATAACAACTGTGCACTGGATGAGGTTGTTTTTTACTGAAAAGACTTGAAAATGGAAAAGCCCCAGGTGAGGATAGGATCCCCGCTGAATGCTGAAGTAGTAAAGGATTATAAGGTTTTTTGTAAAAGGAAGAAATACAGTTATTGGGAAGATATAAAAAAGAAGTTCGGAACAATGAAGGGTCCAAAAATGTTCTGGGAGTTAGTACGAAACTTCAAAGGTAAAACTCACAAGCAGAAAGCAAAAATATTAGTTCAGAGGAATGGATAGATAATTTTGAAAAGTTATATAAGCCTGAGAGGTCTAGTGGACCATCATTATATGCTGAACCACTCAATAACAACTGTGCACTGGATGAGGTTGTTGTTCACTGAAAAGACTTAAAAATGGAAAAGCCCCAGGTGAGGATAGGATCCCCGCCGAATGCTATAAGGTAGCACCATTGCAATTCAAACAGCTGTTGTGTGCTTTCTTCAACAAAGTTTATGATCAGTGTGAGGCGCCGGATTCATTCAAGAAATCAATAATATTTCCTCTGCATAAGAAGGGAGACCATAGCGATCCAAATAATTATAGAGCTATATCGTTTACTAATGCTATTTACAAAGTGTTTGTAGGCATTCTATTGAAGAGACTGGAAGAATGGATTGGTAGCCGAAGAAATATTGCAGAGAATCAGGCAGGCTTTAGAGCTGGCTACTCATCTATAGATAACATTTATGTGTTATACAATCTGATAAAATATTTTACTAACGTGCAGCATAAGAAACTACTGTTTCTTCATCGATTTCAAGGCCGCGTATGATTTTGTTGATAGGAAAGATCTGTTCTACAAGCTGATTGAATAAGGAGTGTCAAATAAATTTGTTCGTATAATGCAAAGACCTTAAAGAGATATAGACCCACAATGCCTATGCCTTCCCAATGATAGCTCGTACTTGAAATTGAAGGCTGCCATTGGGGTATTTTAGCACGAGATATTATATATATTTGTAATACTATATATTACAAAGGCATTGGTATGTAATAATCAGATTATTATGGTGTGAGTATATTATGGTAATAATCAGCCATATGGTGTGAGAGTATGTGAAATTCGAATGCGGCTTAAAACAGGGGTGCTTGATCTCACCTGTTCTGTTCTCCATCTTTACACACGAGATATGTGAATTTATAGGCGGAGGGTTGATGGTTAGAAATTCCAGATCAACTCTCTCTTGTATGCGGATGACTTGGTTATTTTTCTCTGATAGCATTAACGGACTGCAGGGAACGATCAACAGGTTAAGAGTATACTGTGATCGATGGAATCTCATCTTGAACAAGGAAAAGTCGAAATTTGTTGTTTTCAGGAGGGGAAAATATTGATGTAGTGAATGAATATAAATATCTGGGGCTTAATTTTACTTCTTCCTTATCTTTAACCACTCATTTTTCTAGTAAGACTACCACAGCTAAGTATGGAATTTATAGTCTTTGGCGAAAATTGATTAGTACCGATAAAGTGCCAATAATTACGAAATGGAAAGTTTTTGAGGCAGTAAGTAGAGCTACAATAACGTATGCAGGCCAGGTTTGGGGCTACCAAGAGAGGGAGGACATTAAACGGTTCAACCGGTTTTTTATCAAAAGATTGTTTGGCATACCTCAGAATACCCCAAATTATATTTTATATCTGGAAAGTGGGAGAGACAAACTTTGGCTGATGACTTTGAAAATTAATTACTAATATATAATGAAAACAATTGCTATGTATGATTCGAGATTCCCTAGAAAGATAACTATCTTAATGGCACAAAGGAAGAGTGGATGGTGGAGAGAGTGGAACGATTTATTCAATCAATGTGGGGAAGAGTGGGTGGATCCGATAGTTAGACCGAATTTGTAGGGTGTGAAATACAATGAAGTTGTAAATAAACTGCGGCATAAGATTCAGATAGAGTGGTGGACGAGGGCCGCGAACTCTCAATTCCACCGCATGTACTACAGTCTGAGAATAGGTGATCAAGTAAAGCGAGATTATATCAGTGATATGAATAAGAGAAGCTTTATGGGCACAATTTTCAAAGCAAGAGGATCACACCTGCCACTAAATTTCAGGGTAGACAGGGGGGAGAATAGCTATGTGTGCTCTCTGTGCAATGAAAGGGAAGTTGAAGACACTTATCATTTTATTGAGAAATGTAAGGTCCTATCTGAAATCTGAATTATAGACCTATATCCCTGCTGTCAATATTTTCAAAGTTGTTGGAGAAGATAATGAAAAGGAGACTTCTAGAATTTCTTGATTCATGTAATTTTTTCTATAGTAACCAATTTGGCTTTCGTGAATGTATGAATACAGAAATGGCTCTTGAAAGGTTTATGGCAGTTGTTTTCTCTGGTCTCAACTTCAGGCCAGCACGCTGTGTCGCAGGACTGTTTCTAGATATAAAAAAGGCATTTGACACAGTGAACCATTCGATCTTGTTAAATAAATTGTATAATGCTGGCATCAGGGGCGTGGCTCATGACTGGTTCTTGTCCTATTTGAATGACAGACAACAATATGTAGACATTGGAGGTGTGAAGAGTGAGGTTCAGGTAGTGGACTGTGGTGTACCTCAGGGATCAGTCCTTGGGCCAATCTTGTTCCTCATTTTTATTAATGATCTCTATTCGTTCAGGTTCTCTGGTATGCCTGTATCTTTTGCAGATGACACTGCATTGGCATATTGTGATCTGGATGGCCCCAATTTGGTAAGATTAATGCAGGATGATTTGAACAAGCTGTTGCTCTGGTTTAGACACAATAAGATTCAGCTCAATCTTTCAAAAACAAAATACATGCTGTTTACACTATCAACATCATGGACATTGCCTTCTGCACTGAAGTTTCATGGTAGCTGTGCGAGTGATGACTGTGACTGTGAGGTGGTTGGTCAAACTGACTCATTAAAATATTTGGGTGTGATTGTTGATGAAAAGCTCACTTGGTCTCATCATATTACTAATATAAAAAGCCATCTGCTGTTAATGCTGAGGAAGTTCTACTTTTTGAATAAATTTCTCCCTATGAGTGTCCTGAGGCAGCTATATTTTGCACTTGTCGATTCAAAAATCAGCTACGGTATAAATTGTTGGGGCTCCACTTACATTAGTCACTTGAAGCCCTTAATAACTATACAAAAATCCATAGTTCGTGCCATCAAGAAGGAGGGTAGATATGAACATTCTTTTCCTATCTTTCAGAGTGCTCAGATGCTTGCCTCTCAGATATATCTATGTTTTCAAAGTATTGTATATGTTTTATGTTATGTCTGGAAACTGTGGTCATGCGTTGTTCAGGGATGTTCCTAGTTATCAAACTAGGAGAGTGACATCTGATTTACTAAGACTTCCTAAATCGTATACCACTTGTTTCCAGAAATTGTTTGTATTTCTCGGCCCTAAGTTTTTCAACAATATTCCTCTTGAAATTAAGAGAACACAAAATCGACTTGTTTTTAAAACAAAAGTTCTTGGATGGCTTAGAGGTCTTATGCCTGACTATCTAGAGACCTTATTCAATGTGGTTTCTTAGTTAAAATACTCTGATAATGGTGGCTATGCATTGGCTAAATGAGCTGGAATTGGAGAGTGAGCATGGTTAGTGTGAATGTGTGAGTGATTGGTTGCTAATTTTTCTTTCTTTCTTCTTTTTATATTTTTCTACTTCTCTATAAATTCATAAATTATCAGATATTCATTCCTGCTCGCAGACGTAGAGTTTTGTACTCTCAGCAAGCAGTATTTTTCTATCCAAATTCACAAATTAGTCCTGGTTTAGCATGTTCGAATTCTTGTCTGATGTTATTATTTGTTTAATAAATTAGACTTTTATGTACTTTATAAAATATTAACTTATTACTCTAATATTGTTAAGCTGTATTATTTTTTCTCATAATTTGTAAATATTGTGAATTGGATTGAATAAAATTTGAATTTGAATTTGAAATCAGAGTCAAATGGTTTGGGAGCCCGATGGTCATTGAAGAGACGGTGCTCGACTATTTAAATGGAAAAACTGGAAATACCTAGCTGGTTATGTAAAGGAAGCATTAAGATATAGGAAGATTCTCATAGAGGAATTTAATTATTAATTTGAAAGTCAGATGATCCGAGAAACTCAGTAGAGAATTTCATCATGTGTCCGTTTAGAGTGTTGAAACCAATAAGAATCAAATTATGATGACTATAGTTGTACCTATCATTTTAGGTGGAAATGCAGTTTAGCAGAAATAGTAGAATACCGTACCAAAATAATCAAGAAGGCTGGTTTATTTATGATTTCATTTTTCACTTTTGTTTATCGCAGGTTCCATTGCTATCTGTTAAGGAAAATGTTTACTACAGAGTGTCCACGCGGCGGGAAACCCGGGAAATCCGGGAATTGTACGTGAATTTCATTTGGGCGGGGAATGTACGGGAATTGTACGGGAATTTTGTCGAGATACGGGAATTTTTTTGACACTTCCGTCAACTAGCTAATTGTATATTAATTAAGGACAGAGTTGAAATTTATCCAGTGGATGAGTGGTTTATTAGTGATGGATGATGCAGGTTGGTGTATCGATACGGCGTTTTATCGGTGCCGTGTATCGATAGGTTCTATCGGAACGAGGAGGTTTCTTTCGATATTCTTTACTAAGGTATGTCCACTCATGCCAAACCAAACCTCGAACAGCGCAGCGAACCGTGCAATTCACTGCGCAGCGCGCCGTGCAGCGAACCGCTCCGCGAATTCAAACAATAAAATGCTGTCAAGTGGTGAATCTTTTTCAATTTTAATAATGAACATCTGTACTGTAGATTTAATAATTTCGGCTTCAAATAATCAGTTTTCGTAGTGTCAATGATATTTGAAATAATTTCAAGACATAATAATTTTCCAATCACTGATTTTTTTCTAAACATGATAAGAATATTATTTGATTTGGATTCTCTTATCATTTCTTTCTTGTGAATCAATAATTGATCATCCATTGAATCGATAGGTACTAAATAAATTAAAACCAATTGGAGAATTCAATCAATCAGGCTCTAGGATAATATTATAATATATTTGGTAACAAAAGTATTTGAAATAGTTATAATAACCTATCACAAAAAATAATATTATCCACCTTGCTTATCCAGTTTTGATCAGGGTCATTTCAAATAAGCAACATATTGGATAAACTGTTCCCATCTGCTTAATGTTTTTGTTTTTAATATTATGTACGCGCAATGCGAGAACACATTCTTTGATGTGTTTATATTTGCATCAATAAGTTGTAAATCTCTATGATATTTTTATTCAATTATAATTTTTTCAGCCCCTTCCTCATTTAAGTCATTAAGTGAAGTCACTGACGCACTGTACAGTCGACCGAAAACGCTGTGGAGTGTCGTGCAGAGTACAGTTCAGTACTGTTCTGAATGTTGCAAATTGATGGAAATAGCACTCCCTTATTCCTTGATCAAAACTTTATTATTGACTAGCCAGGTAACCCGTGCTCTGCAAGTGTCCATTTTAAAACTTGACAAATTGAAAACTTGGCTTAATGAAAATTTGAAGAATTCAAAACAGGCCTATAACCATCCTCGGTTAATTAAGAATCTATAAGCAAAATTTCAAGTTGATCAGTCCAGTAGTTCAGACGTGATGATGCGTCAAACATTAGTTTTCTATCCCGTACTAATATAAGCCAGTTCTTTACTTTATTATAGTATAGATTGGTGAGCTTAAAAAGGTCCTATCCATCTAAGTAAGTTTTTTTTGGGTTGCCAAAACATAGACCAACCAGACACCTTTTTGGGGGAAATTATTCAACTCTACCCACTTTTTCGTGATATAACAATGATCAATGTTCTTACCAACAAAAACCGATGGCATGTGGAAAATATTTTTATAAAGGAGTCACTTTTGTGAGTTAGTTTGTATATTATGCTGTAGTATTTATTTAAAAAATAGGATATGGAAATTACAGAATCTATTCCAGTCAACTTATGGTTAGTTGGTGAAATTAATTATTAGTTTAAAAATTCTAAAATGATCATAATTTTAAAAGGAAATAATTGTCATGATACTGAGTTCTTGATCAACAATATTTTAATATTGAAATTTATCCAATCAATTATTTTTCAGAAATTATTCTATTTGCATTAAACATTGTTTATCGATTCCTATAAATGTATTATTCATGACAATGAATTGTTTAAAATAAAGATTGTGAAAAGAGGCCTGTACTGTATTAATGTTCGCGAAAGTATTCATATGTTTTCTACTTGTGATGGGTAGCCAAAATTGGATCGCAAGCTGCTCGGCGAATTTTAATCAGGGTCATTTCAAATAAGCAACATATTGGATAAACTGTTTCCATCTGCTTAATGTTTTTGTTTTTAATATTATGTACGCGCAATGCGAGAACACATTCTTTGATGTGTTTATATTTGCATCAATAAGTTGTAAATCTCTATGATATTTTTATTCAATTATAATTTTTTCAGCCCCTTCCTCATTTAAGTCATTAAGTGAAGTCACTGACGCACTGTACAGTCGACCGAAAACGCTGTGGAGTGTCGTGCAGAGTACAGTTCAGTACTGTTCTGAATGTTGCAAATTGATGGAAATAGCACTCCCTTATTCCTTGATCAAAACTTTATTATTGACTAGCCAGGTAACCCGTGCTCTGCAAGGGTCCATTTTAAAACTTGACAAATTGAAAACTTGGCTTAATGAAAATTTGAAGAATTCAAAACAGGCCTATAACCATCCTCGGTTAATTAAGAATCTATAAGCAAAATTTCAAGTTGATCAGTCCAGTAGTTCAGACGTGATGATGCGTCAAACATTAGTTTTCTATCCCGTACTAATATAAGCCAGTTCTTTACTTTATTATAGTATAGATTGGTGAGCTTAAAAAGGTCCTATCCATCTAAGTAAGTTTTTTTTGGGTTGCCAAAACATAGACCAAACCAGACACCTTTTTGGGGGAAATTATTCAACTCTACCCACTTTTTCGTGATATAACAATGATCAATGTTCTTACCAACAAAAACCGATGGCATGTGGAAAATATTTTTATAAAGGAGTCACTTTTGTGAGTTAGTTTGTATATTATGCTGTAGTATTTATTTAAAAAAATAGGATATGGAAATTACAGAATCTATTCCAGTCAACTTATGGTTAGTTGGTGAAATTAATTATTAGTTTAAAAATTCTAAAATGATCATAATTTTAAAAGGAAATAATTGTCATGATACTGAGTTCTTGATCAACAATATTTTAATATTGAAATTTATCCAATCAATTATTTTTCAGAAATTATTCTATTTGCATTAAACATTGTTTATCGATTCCTATAAATGTATTATTCATGACAATGAATTGTTTAAAATAAAGATTGTGAAAAGAGGCCTGTACTGTATTAATGTTCGCGAAAGTATTCATATGTTTTCTACTTGTGATGGGTAGCCAAAATTGGATCGCAAGCTGCTCGGCGAATTTTAATCGAGGGCTCTGATTGGTTGAAAAGTTCAGCGTTCGGCGAACGGCATGGAGAATGGTTAAAAGAGTGGCTAGTGGGACGACGAACGGTTCGGAGAACTGCGCGGCGGTTGTTTAACAGCTGAGTGTTAACATTATGAAACATATGGCTAATGCTCGCTGCACGGCGGATTGTACGATTCCCTACGCTGTTCGAGGTTCGATTCGGCATGTATGGAAATACCCTTATATCAATTTGAAGTATAGTTCCGTATCTAGTGTAGGTATTATCGATGTTGAAATTATTGATAGTAAATAAAATCACACATAGGCTATGTTTTTCAGAACCTAAAATGTTCAGTTTAATAGTCCAGTCAATATAGACATGAAAAAGGAAGTGTGCTTTCAATATAATATTGTAGCTCTGATTTTTCAATATATTGTTTGGATACATAAGAGAAGTCCAGAATCATTTCTTGCATGCAAAATTTCCTTGTGCTAGATACAGAATGGCCCAAACACTTCGTATTTTCGATTCATTTTCTAGTTTTAGGCTTATTTCCTCCAAATCCAGTCGTCGGACAGTTAAATTTGCTCTCGCCTTTTTTCAAATTATAAAATTCTGAATAAAATGAAATCACTTTGAGCTCTCTATATCTAATGTGTTACAAAAGTTACAAAAACGAGTAAAATTTCAACAAAATAATAAATTTTAAT
This sequence comes from Nilaparvata lugens, assembly GCF_014356525.2. Taxonomy (NCBI): domain Eukaryota; kingdom Metazoa; phylum Arthropoda; class Insecta; order Hemiptera; family Delphacidae; genus Nilaparvata; species Nilaparvata lugens. The sequence continues at coordinate 75,248,139 of NC_052506.1, forward strand.
GAATTTTAGTTTTCAATCAACAATATCTTCTGATTGCCACAATTCAAATGTATAATTCAAAATCCCTTTAGGGGTAATCTTGTGCGCTCTCTGGTCTCAGGTTGAAGAGCACAAAATTACGCCCAGACGGATTTTGAATTATACATTTAAATTTTGCAATTGGAAGATAATGGAAATTTAGCATGAAAAATTGGTTCTAGACTTCTCTAATGTATCCAAACAATATATTGAAAAATCAGAACTACAATTAAAAAAAATACCAATGTATATACCGGTAGTGACTGGACTATAAGGTTGTAAAGGGCAGGTTAGGAAGTTTCGTTTTTTCTTCTAAATTGCCTCTTTTATATAATTCGAAATAGTTCTAATCGTATAATGGTGATAAATTTTGATGAGAAACATAATTGTGCACTTTTGAAATTGTTAAGAATACTAGTAGTTCTTTGAACAGTATACCTTACGCAGTTTTCATTCACAAGTATCTGATGTCACCTGTTCTAGTTGATTCAGTTGAATCATAATTCACAGTTGAAATATAATTTACTCTTAAAAACTGTTATTTGTTTTCTCCAAGATCAAAAACTCACTTATGTTAATAAACTCAGTTCACGTTTGAATTTGTATCTTATATTATGATAATTATTTATCCAGTTCCGTGGTAATCTTTCCATCTGATAAAAATGTTTCTCAACAATTTTAAAATTAATTGTTTTCGATGAAGAATATTATAATTTCTTCAGCATGTTTTAGTTAATTTAATCATTTTTTGTTTTATTTTCAATCACCTATTAAATTTGTTTTTCAAATGTGAGAATATTGATACTGATGGGCACGCATCATAAAAAATATTGAAATCCTTATAGAAATACAAATTTAGTAGACATCTGTGTAATGCATGCAATGAATAATCCACTTGTCAGCAGTTTGGCCGTAATCGCGTTACATACAGACAGACAAAAGAAAATCCGAGTTAAAACATAGACCTCACTACGTTCGGTCAATTATATTTTTCCAAATTTACCCCCTTCTGAGTAACACCATAACCCTCCCCCCCATATTTATCATGTATTTTCACCAGTGAGGAAAACCGGGAAAAACGTGAAATATACGGGAATTTTCTGAGCCTGATTCAGTGGACACTCTGTACTAGTAGGTTACTTCACTAAAATTAAAGTAGGAAGCGAAAGAAGATAAGCTATCAACTCTGGCTGACGGCTTCGGCTATGCCTATAGAATTTTTGAAATTTTATTTATATGTTTAGAATATGAATGAATTGAATGTTTTCTGTATAAATCTGTTTATTTGATTTGTATATTGTGTTGAGCGAAAATAAATTCTTTATCTATCTTCTCTATTCTAATCTATTCTTTATCTATCTATAGCTCACCATAAATCTCCTCTCAATATCGTCCAACTTGAAGGGAATTTCTGAGCCAAGTTCATCATATTATTTTCCTCCATTTCCAAATCGAGTCCCGCAATTTATACTAAAGAGTATCAATTCATTTAGTTTCAAGTAAGATTCACTTCCATGAGGTTCAAGCCAACGTTCACAAACACAAACTAAATCTGGCATTGTCTCTTCAATGCACATTCAGAACATTATTCAGCTTCGTCCTAATACATTAAACATAAATTCCCATCATAATGTTATAAAATCTCAACTGGGACTAAGTCTCACGACTTTTATGTATCCACACCTTGTGAGGTATGGCTTTTGAAAATATACTTCCCAACTGTAACATTTTCTTGGCAAAAATTGGGATTATTCATTTCCTGTCTTATACTAAAATCAACTGTAACTTTGAAACTAGCATTTCACTTCTCGATGGTAACTTATCGATTTGAAAATGACTATCTGGTTACTTCCCTTCAAAATATCAGCTACATCATCAGAGCTTTGATCTACCAATATCGCAATATGTAGTAGCCACTCCCTTGCTGCAGCTGTCATCCAGACTCCCGATTTGCTCATAACAAAATTGAGCCTCTTGATAGAAGTTTTGCTTCAATTTTACCATTCACTTTTATTGTAAAAAACAACTGATGCAATAATTATTTCTGTAAGAGAAATTTAAAAATAAAAATTGATAATTGATTCCATTTAGTTTTTATTTTGTTTCCATCCCACTAGAGTTACACTACTAGAAATACAGTTGCATAATAGGTCATTTTATTCATCATGGAAGAACTCTTTCAATAGTTGAATGGATCTTGATTTTGGTTAGTGAAAATATCTATATTTAATAGATAAATTTCATTGAGGAGTATTTTCATACATGTAATGTTATTTTAGTAAGAAACGCATGGAGTACTTGGGAGGAGATCTGTCTGTGAATGTTGAACTTTGATAACTCCATCATATAATTTTTGGTTCTGTACTGTATTTGAAATTCTCCCATGCCTTCCAATTGCAAGCTAGAATATGTTCTCTCAATGCCCTATTTTTCTGGTCTCGTCTCTTGTATTTTTTAACTGTCATTGTAACTGTTAATTATACGTACTTACTCCTTGGCGCTACAAGCTCATTCAGAGCCTTGACCTCCTTCAAAACGCCTCTCCATTCGTCTCTATCGGCAGCCTTACGTCTCCATCCCCTGACACCCAGCTTCCTAATGTCGTCCTCAACATCCTCCAGCCAACGCTTTCTCGGACGTCCTCTCAGCCTTCTCCCTCCTGGATTGTTCCTGAAGGCCCTTTTTAAAACTCTTGAGTCACTCATCCTCTCAACGTGTCCCAGCCAACTCAAACGCCTCAGTTTTATCTCGTCAACAATTTGACATTTCTGGTATAGATCACGCAGCTCTTGATTTGATCGTATCCGCCATTCACCATTAACATATTATACTGGCCAAATATCTTTCTCAAAACCTTTCGCTCCCAAATATTTAATAGATCCTCATCCTTCTTTGTCAACTGTTAATTATTATGCTCTGAAGTAAGTCTATATGAAATGTAGCGTATGACAGCTATTAAATATGTTTCAGGCAGTCGAATTGGGGAAGGTCCTTCATCCATCAGAAAAAGCTCTTCTTAAAAGAATTTTACACATTGGTGGCACATACAAGAAAATTGAAAATTTCATAAAAAAGTATGCCAGTCCTACATTTGAAGTTGATATAATGAATGACATGGGTAAGTTGATTCTCATTATTATCATTCCTTACTCGTTCATTCTAGAATTAATTATTATGTATTTTTATTATCCAAGTATAGGATAACTAGATATCATATCACCAACACATGATTATAAATGATTGACTTCTGATTGAAATTGAAATTATCTTTATTCTTCTTCTCAGAATAATCCTTTACAGTCTACTACAAACTTGGATCCAATCTTGCCAATTAATAGAAATATGTTCTCTAACAAAATTAAATTATAGTAATAGAAAATTATTCTTTTACAGATAGCAGTGGGAGAGTCTTAAATGGTCTTTATCTACAAGCATTTTGCTTTGGCCTTCAGACAGTCCTTGAACCATACAGGGATAAAGTAGTTGAATTAGAAAAGGAAGCGTTGAAAGATCCCTATCTCTCTTTATCTTCAGTTCATACTCAGGTTGACTGCTATTCTCAACTATTGGCCATGCTGAGTAATATGATCGATGAGGTGAGAGAAACTGCAATTACCATTCATTTTCAACCAATGATTAAAAGGATCTTGCATTTCTTCCATTTGAAATAGTTGTGTTTCAATTAAGTGATGTCAATTCAGTAGATTAAACAAAGAAAAGTAGTTGAACTAAGAAAAACACAGTTTGAAAAGTTATTCTCCACTAGAATAATGGATAGTTTTGAATAGTCAATTTCTATTCAGGTTGTTCTTTTGATGGAGTTAACATGAACATATCTTAAAAATCTCCATTACCCACATTTAATTTTGATGATTGGCCCAATTGTGACCACTCTCTTCCCAACTCTTTCAACATTATGTACCGATGCTGCGTTATTTTTAGTAATTAGTGATTTAGAACGTGCATTAGCGAATTCTCACTTTTAACGTTTTCTTTCTGTTTGTATGTTCGACAAGAACTTTAGAGAGAATTGACCAATCAGCTTCAAATTTTGAACATGAATTCTTCGAACCGTTTTACCTTTGGACAACAAAATTGACTCACTCCTTCGTCCTTTTTCAGGGTATAAAAGTAACATTGAAAGAGCATGAAAAATATTTTTTTTTATTTTATCATTCCAGTCAGCTGGAATTAATTGCATGCTATTTCTGTAACTTAAAAAAGCTTATGCTATTTGGGAGATATCACACAGACTGTCAGACAGACAAACTTTATGCGCCGACACATGATCTCAGCTGAATAATAAATACACAACATTAATTTATAAGTTCTATATTAACTCTCTTCCGTTAACGTCTGTCTGCCTGTCTGTAAAATACACGTAATTAATAATACTACTTGTGATAGCAGTTGCTATGACACATTTTTCTTTTGCTTAAAGTGTTAAATTTGTGTGTAGAAGCTAGTGTTAGTGTTCACTAACACTTGATTATTCAATGTATAGGTACCGTACTCATTCATTTCATTTTTCTATCATTTATTAGTATCTTCAAATGTTGAGATAATTGAAACGATTTCAGATATCAATGTGCGGGGTTAGCCATTAATTTTCCTTCAAAATATCTATATCGAAATTATGTATCACATGACCACTTCTAATTTGTAAGAATGAAGTTGGAATCAAAAAGAAGATGGATTTGAAATTAAGTTAGATCCATATGACGGATCCTAGATAGCGGACAAAAGTTTTGAAGCGTCAGAAAGTTGTTTTTTCAATTGGAATAGGATCTCCATGGAACCTACTACTGTAATATCATACTTGTAAAAGATATATTTACCTGTTTCCATAATAATTCTCACCAACTAAGTATAATTACAAGTTGCGGATTTCAAAGATCAAGACAACAGTTCATGAGCGAGTTCTTCAACCCAGGAGGTCTCTAGTATGATACTATCTTGATTTGTTTACGAACCAAAGGATTTGGAAGCGATCTTGCCAGCTGATCCATTATTGGTCCATAGTAAGCTATAAATAGTTCATCTCTTCACAATAAAGGCCGGGACACATATAACCGCACCGAGCCCGCGCCGACGTACGGCCGAGTGTCAGACGTGCTACGGCGAGTGAGAAAACGAAGGCTTTCAAACGTGTAGGGGCACATACTACCGCACCGCGCCAGCACAGTCGACGTGTTTGTTGCCCGCGCCGTCACCGACTAGTTCAGTTTACTTTTTGACGGTGAAGGTGCGGCCTAGTGTAACATGGAGAGTTAAAACTTATTGAAGAGATACGGAATTTTCCAGTTTTGTACGATCAAAGTGATGAGAAGTATCGCAATACCGAATACAAGTATTTTTTTGTCATCCGAAAATATTCGTAGAACTTCATTTCATCATCCATGAGACGAGGAAACAGGGTATTAAATTCTCCCTCAATGGGTCTTGATTTCCACCCAAGTTCTCTTCCTTCGCCCAATTAATGTTTCCTCTTTTTCTTCTTCTAGAGTCAAGGCAATCATGTCTAAATCACTGTTCCGAAATTTTGAAAACATGATTGAGATCACAAACGGAGATCATACTCGGAGATCAGAACACAGTAGCACAATGTGAAAATCAATCTCAAAAACTCATAACATTTAAGAATTGAACGAATTTTGAATAGTTTTCTGATCACATTCAAAAATCAGAAAGCAGTAGCTCTACAGAACTGATACACTGCTGCCGCTCGGCTGTCGCATGAACTACGTGTGTTCTCCTACCACCATCACCATGTCGCGGGCTTAGCTCGGCCGTACGTCGGCGCAGGCTCGGTGCGGTTATGTATGTCCCGGCCTTAATTCTAAGTATAAGTATATATTTTTCATCTAGACTCATTCACTTATTATATATTCTTTTTAAATGGATATTTGATAAATAATTTCAGATCAGAGAAAATGATATCCATGGATGCAAATTGATGAAGTACACTTGCAGACATCTTAGCACTGGAATCGACTCTCTTAGAAATTCTCTAATACAGTAAGTATTAATTCTGTCAAACTAATACTGGTTTTGAATATAGTTTTTCACCACTGAATTAGCATCTAGTTGAGCAGCTTGATGAGTATGTGATTATTGTTTGGATCTTGTTTCAGAATAACTGTCTGCTTGCATGCAATACTAGTGAATCAATTGACCGACTGGCTGCTGTATGGCAAAATAATTGATCCGTACGAGGAATTCTTCATCAAAGCTAAGCCAGCTGCAATTGCAGACAATGACACCACTCTCACAAGTGAAAGAACAATTGCAACAGCTGTAGGAAGCGAGGCCTTCGGCTCAACACAAACTGTAGCTCCGGTGAGTTGATTGCCTTTAAATAAACAAGAAAATTACCAACAAATAATCGACAAAAATCGATTGTATAAATTATTTCTCTATTTTATTCACAAAAACTTGGTTTAGCATTCAAAATAAACTTTTTATTAAAATGTCATTTTATTAAAATGAGTAGAAACACTTGTTTCAATTTAATAAATTGCATTATGGTTCTTGCATTATGAAGTTTATAGAATTAAATCTTTGATAGAGAAAATTCCTTTCGACTTTTAACAATTTTTTGGTTGATATAGTTCTAAATTACTATTCTGGATTTAGTACTTCTCAATAGTCGTAATTATTAGGAGAAAAAGTGTCCTTCAATAGGCATATATATTTTTGTAAGTAATTTATTTTATTCACATGAGAATTAATATGCTCTCTAATGCTTGTTATTATAAAATTCTAGATTATTGGTATTCATTTGTACTCTTCCTTGTGTTACATACTCTGACCAAATATAGCATGACGTTTTCATTCTGTGTGAGTTTCATTCAACTTACAAACAAAACCTTATTTTACAGACAAAACCAACATTGGAGTACTATCTAGATGAAGACTTTCTTCCACCATTCATTTCGTTTTCTACAGCTCACAAAATCTTCTACATTGGTAAAACTGTTCAACTATTCACGTCCAATCCTTATGACGATTCAGGTAAGTCAAAAAACTGTTTTTTTTCGTAATAGTTATAGTAAGCTAAGTTACTTTTACCGAAGAACAGTATACAGATAAATGAAAGTAAGCCTTTAATCTTGAGTTGATTCAGGGTAATTACTTGCTTTTTAATATGTAGACGACAAAGTGAGCAATATTGTCGAACATTAATTCGTAGGGGTTGAAATATTAAAAATTGAATTATTACTTGTATAAAACTTCTGTAATGATCAGAGGTAGATTCGACAACATTGTTGATTCATTTCTATATGAAAGTAATCAGATTTCACTAAAACTGATCAATTGAAATCACCTAGCAAGCTTACAAAGATTCAGGTGCTACAGAATGAGTTGTTGCTATTTTGAAAACAATTAAGAATTAGACGAGTGTTTGTTTAATTGATTCAAATGGTCTTTTTTGAAAATAAATATGTAAAAAACTTTACATCTACCATACAATTTTCTTTCAGAATTCAAGAAGAACTGTATCTTTGAAAAAGAGGAAGTAGAATTTGTGAAGTCGTTACAAGAGTGCTCGTTTCAAGATACTCTATTGTCAGATTCCACCATCAGCAAACTGGAATCCTCTGTTACCCAGGTAATAATCTCCTATGATTCTGTATTAGTAAAAGAGCCTTTTAATTTTTAATCAATTTATATGCTACTGAGAGTTCAACCTTTGCATTTGAAAATGGGTATTGGTGAATCAGAATAATTCCTTACATTTAATTTAATAATTCTTTAAAAATGAGAAAGAAAGTACTTGATGAGCTTGGAATATAGACTGAGATTTTATATTATATAACCTACAAACTTCAGCCGCGCTAAGCTCATTTTAAGAGAATTCAAAGTAATTGTCCATGTCCAAAGATCGGATTGTAATCTCAAACAGAAAATTTCGGCTCTGAAAAGAAGATGGTTGAAGCTTTTAGTTATTGGAAAAATGTATGCAAAGCAAATTTCAACATCGGTGTAATTAAAGGCCTTTGAAATTGACGGATTAAGAAATTCACAGAATTGAAAGCAAATTCATTAAGTCGATTTTAATATTTTCAAACTCTTTCATACTTAATTTGAGATACCGTACTACCTAGCTACTACATTCTAGGCACCTACTGGGGGATGTAGGTTAATGTGATGATATGAGATAGTGTAGGTGATATTGGTTTTAAACACCTTGGAATTTTAGTTCAAAAATGTCTGTATAAATTTCTGATTGTATTGGATGTTTGAATCCAACGATGTTGGATCGTTGGAGTGAAAATTGAATTAACATTTTTTTATTTTCAGAAACTCTGGTCACTTGCCATGAATGAAGCTGGCCTTATGAACCAGTTGAAAGCTATTAAAGACTTCTATTTGCTTGGTAGAGGAGAATTGTTTGTCGATTTTCTCAATAATGTTGGTCACCTCCTTATGAATGCACCATCTTCTCTCACAGTCAGAGGTAAAATACTCTTAGTCAGAAATACTCTTAATAGTATATTTAAGTTTGTATTGTTTTGTATTATTATTCGTAATGTATTATTATTTATGTTTTATTTCTGATCTTACTTGTGATTGATTTGAAATCTAGGTTATAAGCTTCTCGTATTAAAATGTCTATATTGTTTTTGTTCAAATAGCAAATAAATTGATTTGATTTAATCCTTAATAATTATTAGCCTACTAGGATACCATCCACAATCTCCATTACTAGTGTGGGTGATTCTCTTATATATTGACTTTATCCTAGTTATTTGAATATAATATAAATAATGTTTGTAATTTTCTTCCTTACCAAAAGATATGAAGTGAATTACATTGTTTCCTTAGAGCTTCTCCAAATAAGGATTTCCTCTTATAATTTATTGAATTTTTGAAAGTGACCATTTATCGATCTTCTTTACTGGACAGGAATGTACTTATATGTTTCATATACTATGGTCTTATTTTACATATATTTATGACAAATTCAACACTTTTTTAATATTCTATAAAAAATAGAGTGTGAGAACTGGAAAATGAAAGGGAATGTCCAATGATTCAAAAACTCTAAATCGTTATCCAGCTAGAAAATGTAGAAAAACTAGTTTTTAAAATTTGTAACAAGTATTTGAAAGCAATATGAATCAATTTATTTCTTCTCAGTGAGCTTTGTGAAGTTCTCAAAGCACATGAGATCTTAAAGAACAAGGTACAGCCCTGCTGCCTTTCATTACATAATCATCTTGAATAGATAATTAATTCTTTATCATAAGAGTCTTTTGCTTTTTAACAGATTCTCCTGATTTTAAAGCGTTTAATATTGTCACCAATACCGAGAAGAACAACCATCTTTCCAAGTTAATGAATGCTATCAGTTGATGATTTCATTTTTTACAGAACTGAATGTTGCATTGGTAAATTCAGCTCGAAGCGTCCAATTGGGCGATGAAGCCATACTTGAAAAAATCAATTTCACCATTCCGCCCAAAGATTCTTGCCCTCCAGATGGTAAGAACCTTAAACTCTGTAATTATTTTGTGTAAAGATAGCTTAATTTATGAAAAAAGCATTATTGAGTGACAAAATGCATCATCATAGCCTCTAACGATAATTATTTGATAATCATATTGAAATATACGCTTTCTATTTGAGTCCAGTGAAATAAGTCCACTTGCCAATATATTCTTTTTAAATGGATATTTGATAAATAATTTCAGATCAGAGAAAATGATATCCATGGATGCAAATTGATGAAGTACACTTGCAGACATCTTAGCACTGGAATCGACTCTCTTAGAAATTCTCTAATACAGTAAGTATTAATTCTGTCAAACTAATACTGGTTTTGAATATAGTTTTTCACCACTGAATTAGCATCTAGTTGAGCAGCTTGATGAGTATGTGATTATTGTTTGGATCTTGTTTCAGAATAACTGTCTGCTTGCATGCAATACTAGTGAATCAATTGACCGACTGGCTGCTGTATGGCAAAATAATTGATCCGTACGAGGAATTCTTCATCAAAGCTAAGCCAGCTGCAATTGCAGACAATGACACCACTCTCACAAGTGAAAGAACAATTGCAACAGCTGTAGGAAGCGAGGCCTTCGGCTCAACACAAACTGTAGCTCCGGTGAGTTGATTGCCTTTAAATAAACAAGAAAATTACCAACAAATAATCGACAAAAATCGATTGTATAAATTATTTCTCTATTTTATTCACAAAAACTTGGTTTAGCATTCAAAATAAACTTTTTATTAAAATGTCATTTTATTAAAATGAGTAGAAACACTTGTTTCAATTTAATAAATTGCATTATGGTTCTTGCATTATGAAGTTTATAGAATTAAATCTTTGATAGAGAAAATTCATTTCGACTTTTAACAATTTTTGGTTGATATAGTTCTAAATTACTATTCTGGATTTAGTACTTCTCAATAGTCGTAATTATTAGGAGAAAAAGTGTCCTTCAATAGGCATATATATTTTTGTAAGTAATTTATTTTATTCACATGAGAATTAATATGCTCTCTAATGCTTGTTATTATAAAATTCTAGATTATTGGTATTCATTTGTACTCTTCCTTGTGTTACATACTCTGACCAAATATAGCATGACGTTTTCATTCTGTGTGAGTTTCATTCAACTTACAAACAAAACCTTATTTTACAGACAAAACCAACATTGGAGTACTATCTAGATGAAGACTTTCTTCCACCATTCATTTCGTTTTCTACAGCTCACAAAATCTTCTACATTGGTAAAACTGTTCAACTATTCACGTCCAATCCTTATGACGATTCAGGTAAGTCAAAAAACTGTTTTTTTTCGTAATAGTTATAGTAAGCTAAGTTACTTTTACCGAAGAACAGTATACAGATAAATGAAAGTAAGCCTTTAATCTTGAGTTGATTCAGGGTAATTACTTGCTTTTTAATATGTAGACGACAAAGTGAGCAATATTGTCGAACATTAATTCGTAGGGGTTGAAATATTAAAAATTGAATTATTACTTGTATAAAACTTCTGTAATGATCAGAGGTAGATTCGACAACATTGTTGATTCATTTCTATATGAAAGTAATCAGATTTCACTAAAACTGATCAATTGAAATCACCTAGCAAGCTTACAAAGATTCAGGTGCTAAAGTGAAGCAACTACAGAATGAGTTGTTGCTATTTTGAAAACAATTAAGAATTAGACGAGTGTTTGTTTAATTGATTCAAATGGTCTTTTTTGAAAATAAATATGTAAAAAACTTTACATCTACCATACAATTTTCTTTCAGAATTCAAGAAGAACTGTATCTTTGAAAAAGAGGAAGTAGAATTTGTGAAGTCGTTACAAGAGTGCTCGTTTCAAGATACTCTATTGTCAGATTCCACCATCAGCAAACTGGAATCCTCTGTTACCCAGGTAATAATCTCCTATGATTCTGTATTAGTAAAAGAGCCTTTTAATTTTAATCAATTTATATGCTACTGAGAGTTCAACCTTTGCATTTGAAAATGTGTATTGGTGAATCAGAATAATTCCTTACATTTAATTTAATAATTCTTTAAAAATGAGAAAGAAAGTACTTGATGAGCTTGGAATATAGACTGAGATTTTATATTATATAACCTACAAACTTCAGCCGCGCTAAGCTCATTTTAAGAGAATTCAAAGTAACTGTCCATGTCCAAAGATCGGATTGTAATCTCAAACAGAAAATTTCGGCTCTGAAAAGAAGATGGTTGAAGCTTTTAGTTATTGGAAAAATGTATGCAAAGCAAATTTCAACATCGGTGTAATTAAAGGCCTTTGAAATTGACGGATTAAGAAATTCACAGAATTGAAAGCAAATTCATTAAGTCGATTTTAATATTTTCAAACTCTTTCATACTTAATTTGAGATACCGTACTACCTAGCTACTACATTCTAGGCACCTACTGGGGGATGTAGGTTAATGTGATGATATGAGATAGTGTAGGTGATATTGGTTTTAAACACCTTGGAATTTTAGTTCAAAAATGTCTGTATAAATTTCTGATTGTATTGGATGTTTGAATCCAACGATGTTGGATCGTTGGAGTGAAAATTGAATTAACATTTTTTTATTTTCAGAAACTCTGGTCACTTGCCATGAATGAAGCTGGCCTTATGAACCAGTTGAAAGCTATTAAAGACTTCTATTTGCTTGGTAGAGGAGAATTGTTTGTCGATTTTCTCAATAATGTTGGTCACCTCCTTATGAATGCACCATCTTCTCTCACAGTCAGAGGTAAAATACTCTTAGTCAGAAATACTCTTAATAGTATATTTAAGTTTGTATTGTTTTGTATTATTATTCGTAATGTATTATTATTTATGTTTTATTTCTGATCTTACTTGTGATTGATTTGAAATCTAGGTTATAAGCTTCTCGTATTAAAATGTCTATATTGTTTTTGTTCAAATAGCAAATAAATTGATTTGATTTAATCCTTAATAATTATTTGCCTACTAGGATACCATCCACAATCTCCATTACTAGTGTGGGTGATTCTCTTATATATTGACTTTATCCTAGTTATTTGAATATAATATAAATAATGTTTGTAATTTTCTTCCTTACCAAAAGATATGAAGTGAATTACATTGTTTCCTTAGAGCTTCTCCAAATAAGGATTTCCTCTTATAATTTATTGAATTTTTGAAAGTGACCATTTATCGATCTTCTTTACTGGACAGGAATGTACTTATATGTTTCATATACTATGGTCTTATTTTACATATATTTATGACAAATTCAACACTTTTTTAATATTCTATAAAAAATAGAGTGTGAGAACTGGAAAATGAAAGGGAATGTCCAATGATTCAAAAACTCTAAATCGTTATCCAGCTAGAAAATGTAGAAAAACTAGTTTTTAAAATTTGTAACAAGTATTTGAAAGCAATATGAATCAATTTATTTCTTCTCAGTGAGCTTTGTGAAGTTCTCAAAGCACATGAGATCTTAAAGAACAAGGTACAGCCCTGCTGCCTTTCATTACATAATCATCTTGAATAGATAATTAATTCGTTATCATTAGAGTCTTTTGCTTTTTAACAGATTCTCCTGATTTTAAAGCGTTTAATATTGTCACCAATACCGAGAAGAACAACCATCTTTCCAAGTTAATGAATGCTATCAGTTGATGATTTCATTTTTTACAGAACTGAATGTTGCATTGGTAAATTCAGCTCGAAGCGTCCAATTGGGCGATGAAGCCATACTTGAAAAAATCAATTTCACCATTCCGCCCAAAGATTCTTGCCCTCCAGATGGTAAGAACCTTAAACTCTGTAATTATTTTGTGTAAAGATAGCTTAATTTATGAAAAAAGCATTATTGAGTGACAAAATGCATCATCATAGCCTCTAACGATAATTATTTGATAATCATATTGAAATATACGCTTTCTATTTGAGTCCAGTGAAATAAGTCCACTTGCCATTCAAACAGTCGAGACTCCATCATCATGTCAACCTTGAGGCAAGAAAACTACTGCGGGATTAAGATCTAAGCAGGAGTCTGAAGAGAATAAAGCTTTTTGAACTAGTTTAATTTGTGATAGTGTATGCAGACTACATAATTTTTACTGCTCACATAATCTTAGAACTATTTGGATTATCAATAAATGAACTGAAGTTTTATAGATTTTCAGAGTAAGATTTGTAGTGAAATGGATATGTTTAGTCTCTGAGAATAATTTCAATGACAATCATCAATTGAAAAAATATGAAAAAATTGAGAAAAAGAAAGCCGTATAGGATTCTATGATATAACATATTGTTGAATCCATACTCTCTGTTTATAAGACTTCATTCTAGTATTGAATCGAGGTTAACATGAGGATAGCATTATTTAATTTATTGTATTATGAGGAGATGTAGTATTTCTCCATAAGAAAGAGAAAATGACTTAGATATTGTCAATACCACTATATACTTTTTTGTAATATAGTAGAATAACAATATTTTTCAATCTACCTTGTTCGTAGAAAATAATCTACAAGTTAATTTACCACTTTAAACTTCAATTTTCCAAATGATACGTAAATGAACTCTACTATTTTCATTAATTAGCATTTGAACAAATGCAATTTCTAATTTATTCCCATCTACTATTTTCTTCAAATGAGATTTACTCATGAAATTAAGAGTTTGCTTAAACGTAAACTTTATTTTAAAATATAAAATAACTCATATTCTTTATCTCACTGCGGATTGTTTATTGAAACCACAACCATTAGAGTAATTCGAGTAGAGATATAGAGAATATCCAACCTATTAGAGTAATTCTGAATTCTTCATACTAACATAAATATTCATTATACTGTAGAAATATCACATCATGTTCCATCATTAAGATTCAATACTCTTGTTATTTGTCATAGAATTAAATTTTTTTTTTAATCATAACACAGTTATAATAAGACGTTTTACTCATTAGAAATATTTTACTCATTCGATATCATTTTTGTGAGTAATATATTTTTGTTTTTCTTTTGTCCTGCATGATGAATAATACTGTTGAGATTATTAATATTAGATTGATTTGTCATATATCTTCTTAGTTGTATTCGTATCAGCCAGCTTTCTCTGTCTCTGTTTTTTGTTAATTGTCAAACTGCATTGCTTTCTAACTGTACTCCATCATGCATGAATTTTTATCACTTGTATGGTTGACTATTTCCACATTTTTTTATTTATAGCTCAAGTGTAGGTGAAAAAAGGAGATTTATCAGTATTATTATTTCTCTTTTTATATTTAAGTGATGAATTTTCTTTATATATTATACTTAATTATCATTATAATTTCCTCACACTTGTTTATTTTGTTCTTTTCTTGTTTTGTGGAAATAAATAATATATTATTATTATTATAGAAATAATAGAGTAGTTCTAGACTAGTAATAAACAATAATTGATCTGAAAAAATTATTCCCTTTTTTTCAGTAAAAATCAAACAGGTTCTTAAACTATCCTATGAAGCTAGCTGGCCACTACATTTATTTTTCTCGCCAATAGTAGTGCAGAACTACAATATACTGTTCAGATATTTCCTCCGCGTAAAGCAAGTACAATTGAACTTGCACTCTGTGTGGATCACTGACGTTAAAATCAAGGCAAAACAGTAAGTACTATCATTTATTTTCGACAACTCATAGAAAGAAAGTATTCTTGAAACATGAAAAAGATTTACATGGAAAGAAGATTCACTTTGATTGGAAAGGTGGATCACAAAGATAAACAGAAATACATATTTGGCAAGGATGTCTTGATTAATCGTCTGCTTCTAGAGTAAAATGGCTTGCACTTCCATCCTTTCAATCTTAATATTTTACGATTAACTTTAATATGTCTTGTTATTTTCACATTCTTATATTCCATTCACGTTGAAGGTATTCTCGCATTTGACTATTTTAAAAATCATTGTGTCGTGAAATATTTATTTCAGTTTATCAAATTCTAACACACATACCTATCATAAATGTTTTAACAAAGAATGGAAATTGAGAATATAGAAATTTATAGAACTTTTCACCATTCAACAATATAAATTTTGATTTTACAATATATTGTACACTTTTTTGCTTCTCACTGTTTGAATGATGATTAATTTGGTTCTAGACTTTCAGATAGAAGTTGGCAATTGAGAAAGGATTTGATGTTCCTTGTTGAAAATCTACAGTGCTATCTTCAATGGGATGTCGTTGAGAGCGAATACAGTGCCCTAGTGATTGTTCTTGAAAAATCACAAGATTTTGAAATAATTAGACAGGCGCATCACAAGTTCTTGTACAACATCCTCCTCCAATCGTTTTTGATGCCTGTAGAGGTAATGACTTGTAGTACAGTCCTTGTACTTATCCTTATTAGTACTTGTATTAATCTTTGAGACTTATTTATTTCTAATATTCTACATGACTATTCATTTTAATCTCAATAGATTAATACGTATCAGTACTATGTGTCGCATTTGATGCAGAATATATTGAAACGCTTTTGTTGGTATTAACTGTTACGCAGATTAATTTTTGCTTGTTAATTTCTCTATCTAAATCACTTTTTGTAAGAAATAACCAATATTCATTACAATAAGTTAGATGAAATAATTCACAGCTACAAAATACATCAATGTCTGATGAAATTGATATAGCTTATTTCTTTAAGATGCATCTAGCGATTTTCCTCTTACTGAGAAGGACTCTACCTTCATATTATATTTTGCTCTCCAAAATATGAGTTCATACGATAATAGGTTAGTTATTGATTCGTAACTATAGAATGAAAATGAGTAAATTAAGATTGACTTGGCTGGCTCAGCTCTTGTATAAGAGTTTTAAGGTCGCACCTGATCAATTTCAGGGCTTCTGACATGGCTTAATGTCCTAAGTTTGTTTGTTTTTTCAATTTAAAATGTGGCAATTTACGTTAAAAATAATAAATCATAGATAATACAGTATAATAAGTCCCCAATACTGTAATAAATTAGTATCGTACGCTGTGTCTGTGAATTTTTATGTAAACAAAATAAGAGATGACATATATTATGTGCATGATTTCTAATTATTTCATTTATGAAGGTTTTATCCTTATCATATATCTATATTTCATCTTCATCTTCTCTCCTTTGCATTGATATACTCAATAATTTGACAGTTGAATTCTTGAAGGTGTGCCTTACTTGAGTGTATTAATTTCACTGCATATCGATGAAAATCCATACAAAAGTGTTATTTTCGTACATTTTAGAATAATCTTTATATATCAAGCTGAATGTAATTGTTGCAGGCGAAATGTGATGCAAGTACCGGACTTCTCTTGCCATCCTCAGCAAAAGGAAGAAGACATTCTGTAAGTTGTTTGTTACTTTGAACTCTATTAATCTTATTCGATAAAATATAAATACTGTACTCGTTTGAACTCTTTCTTTTTCATTTGGCTTGTTTTTTACAAGTCCTTCTGTGGTCAAGTAATAAGACGCTATTTTTTCTCGGGCTACTCACATCCTAAATTGTAATCATTCGATCTTGTCTGGCTTTGTAATTATCAATAACTTCGAGCTCACCACTAACTACTAGTTTCTTGTTTCTTATAATCATTGTATATATTCAATAAGTATTATTGCATAGAAATAAGATGCAATATATTCCTGTTTGAAAGGCACTCTTAACAAGCGAAAGTCTGAATCTTGTTTGTTGTTTCAGGTAAATGTGTGTCTCAATCAAATTCTCGACTTAAGCGAAGCATTCTGCCAATTGATTTCACAAACCGAATATAATGTGGAAGAACTAGAAGGCATGGCTGAAAAACTGAATCACTGCATCAATATCCTGATGAAATTAATTTCCAATCTTCGTAATCAAATTTCAGGAATGCATTTATCGAAACTCCTTCTACGTCTAGATTACAACCACTATTTCAGTCAAATTATACAAAACAATCAGTAGACTAAAATGTATATAGACTAATATAAACTTTAAACGATAAACTATATATAATATAGACTAAAATATTACTAAATATTCATAGTTGGTTATAATTCACTTGTGCATGTTATTAGTGTTATTCAAATTACTTGTTCTAAATGTTTAATTTTTAAAACTTGTAAGATTATAATTATATAATAGTAAAAAATAATGATTATTTTGAAATGTTGTGCTTTAAATTACCTATCACAAGATATCATCTGCCATGTGAAAAATTAAATCATCTTTTAACATTAAAAATTCTTTACAATGTAATGATTTTTCGACAATGAATCTTTGAAATGGTATAAGTTGAGAAGGAATCTTGTTGATTTAAAGAAGAATTAAATTGCCTTTTAATATTAATATTAATATTTTTTCTAATAATTTTGTCAGAGCCGGTATTTAACGTAACCAACTCTGTGCAGGGAAACAAATTGCCTTCATACATTTATTGAGAAAAAAACAGATTTAAACATGTTCAAATTTAGCTTCAAATATTATTTTAATTGTAATTGCATTTAATGTAGGCTCATGTCAGTGTCATTTCCAAGTGATCAATGCTTATTATTTATAAAAAATACTCGATTGGCCTGGACACCAATGTGAAAATAAGCTTCATTAGTGGTTTTTATCAAATCAAAATCAATTTATTTGCCATAAAATACATTACAATTATATGAATTGTCCTCTAAATACAATTTGACTTTGAAAATAATATTTCTGTAATAAAATACAAATGTCAATCAAATTAGGAAATAGAGAAAGCAAAACATCAAGCTTTTTTATCAATTCGTGGCTCGACTAGCATAAGTTAAGAACTTGTGCGCTAGCCGATATAAATTATGCAGATATTAGTAAGACAATAATATAATTACCAAACAAAATACATTATTATTAAATTTATTCGGGTATAATAAATTATAATAATATTGAACAATAATTGATTTTCGTTGTAGAAAACTCATATCTAGTGAATAGTCCCGATTTCAGTGAAATAATGTAATATAATGATCATAATAGATATAGTAATAATAGTCATAATGATAGTCTAATCCTATAGGCTATTAAAAGAGAAGTAATAAATAGGTAAAGATGGAATCTGTTTTGATCGAATGAAGTAAAAGTAACAATGAGGTGGTCCATACGGTATGGCTAGAAGTAATGGAGGTAAAAATTTTTTATTTATATTCCTAAGTCAAAGAAAATCATTTCTTGAACCCACTTATCGAATTCCTTAGCTTTGGTTTTAGTGATTCTATTGATAATAAAGGACGTTGGGATTTTGTTGATGAGGATTTTGCTATAATATAACATTTGATGGCGATTTACTGATAAAACTGTCCTGTCAACATTGTACATATTTGTTCCAGATAGACGTATATTATATGGTGTTATGTGGATTGTAAATTGATCTCTATTTTTATTGATGAATAGGATTATGTTTCTCGCAAGTGTTGGTCAACTATTATACCTAGATATTTTATTGATTCAACCTTCTCTAGAATTTTAAACTGATTGATTTCATTATTGCGTAAATTGTTATTTTTCATTTTAATATCTAGAGCTCTTGGGGGTTGCCCACTATTGTTAGGCGAAAAAGTTATATATTTACTTTTATTTATGTTCAGTGTTAATAAGTGCTCTTGGAGCCATTTACGGATTTTTGCCAGTCTAAGGTTTGCATTTTTAAATGTATCTTGCCAGTTATTTCCTGTGAATATGAATGTTGTATCGTCTGCAAAGGATATGGTTGAGTAGTTATCAGTGTCTAATTTTAGGAGATCGTTTACATACAAATAGAATAGGGGATAATACGGTTCCTTGAGGCAGTCCAAAACATGTTGAGTTTGTGATGTTTGATTCATTGTTCAATGTGAGGCGTTGTACCCTATTTTCTAGGTAGCTTTTGAATAAGTTGTTTGCTATACCTCTAATACCACATGTATTTAATTTGTTTAAGAGAATATTGTGAGGAATGGTATCAAATGCTTTTGATAAATCCATAAATACAGCTAGGGTTTTTTTTCTTGGAAATAAAGTTTTCATAGATAATAGAATTCAGATGTATTACTGCATCTTTGGTTGATTTTTTAGATTGGAAGCCATATTGATTTTTGTCAATAATTTTATCACTTTGAACAATTAATTACGACATAGCAGTCAGGTATTTATAAATAGAAGCTATTACACTAATGTAAGTAGAAGCTAATAGCTTTTATTTATAAATACCTGACTGCTATGTCGTAATTAATTGTTCAAAGTGATTATTTAACAAGCAGTTCGTAATGGAATCAAACATTGAAGAGAATAATTTTATGTTTGATCAAGAACTCCATTAGTCTGTTTTTTATTATTTTCTCTAATATTTTTGAGATATTGCTCAAGAGACTGATGGGTCTGTAATTTTCTGGTAGCCTCAAATCGCCTGATTTGGGTGAAGGGATTATTTTTGCTATTTTGAATCTTTTAGGGAAATAACCATTACTTAAGCATTTATTTATGATATGTTCTAAAGGCTTTGTTATGTGGGGTGATATTTTTTTCAAGATCAGACCCGTCAGGTTATCAGTGCCTGGGGATGATTTATTTTTCAAGCTATGTATGAGGCTGCTTATTTCATCTACATTTGTTGGTTTCAGAAATATACTGTAGTTACATGGTGGTAACATAGATTTAGGAATAGGTATATTATTTATGTCTGGAACAATTTTCTTAGCATATGTTTCTCCTACTTTAGCAAAGTATTCGTTTAAGATTTTAGGTTTTAAATTAGGGACGTTTTTATTTCTTTTAATTTCTAAAATTTCGGCAATATTTTCCCAAGTCTTTTTAGGATTGTTTTTGTGCTCTTCAAACTTTTTATCGAAGTATTCTATTTTTGCTTTTTTAATCAAATTATTCAAAATGTTCCTGTGAGTTTTGTATTGTTCTCTAAGCTGGATTTTTTGTGGTTGTTTCATCAACTTTTTGTGGAGTTTGTCTCTTTCTCTTATCGAGTTCACCAGACCACTACTAATCCATTTTTTGAGTGGTCTCTTGCTCCTACTTAATTGGATCAATTTTGATCTTCTATCAATTACTCTAGTGGTTTCCTCAATAAAAATGTCAACCATTCTATCTACGTTATTGTCCGTGATATTGTATATATAGTATCCCAGTTTAAGTCTTGAAAATCTTGTTTTAGGCCCTCAAAGTCAATTTTAATTATTTTATTTTCCTTTTCGTCTGATTGACATCCGTTCTTATCAATTCTTCCTATGTGAAGAGAAGTCATGTAATGATCCGTTAAGTTAGTTTTTGTTATAGTTCCTAGAATAGAATTGTTAGTTAGTGAATGGTTTTTGAGAAAGATGTGATCGATACAGGAGCTGTTTCTATCGGTAACCCTGGTAGCTTTATTTATGTAAGACTTGTACCCATTAAGGTGGAGTGAGCTTAAGTATTCGTTTGAAGATCTGCCATTATCTAGAATATTTATGTTTATATCTCCTAATAAAATCACATTCATATCTTTTTCTGTATTTGAAAGGATTTGCTACAGGCTATTTGTAAAGGTTTCAATGTTTAAATTTGGGGAACGGTAGATTGTCATCAGATTAAATTTCTTTTTTTGAATTTGAAAAGAGATGTTTATGGAATTTGCCTGATTTATTTCAATATTTAAAACGTTGAATGGAATATTTTCATCTATATAAACGGATAAACCATCGCATCTTGAGAAATTACATTTTTTATGTACCTATCGTATTATAACCTTGCAGGGAAAAATTTGTTTGAGAATCATCATGTATCCATGTTTCGGTTAGGCAAATTATTTCATATTTTATTTTACTGTTGCTTAAGTACTGTGAGAATTCACCAAAAATTTTATTAATACTTCTTATGTTAGTGTGAAGGATGTTAAAGAAAATATTGTCTTGATTATTTACGTAATTTTTGGGTTGAAAAGAGAAAAAATTGTCTATTTCAATTGTATTGTAATAGCCAATAGACTCACCTTCATCGTAGGGATTAAACATAGAAACTCTAAACTAGGGTTTGATAATTAAAAATTCAAAAAGGAAGATAATAGCAGGCATTGTCTAGCTCCACTATTGATGTTTATCACTACCGATCGGTTCCGTTCGAGGGTGTACCATCTCTCAATGGTCTGCTTCCTGGAGAGGGCGTATTTTATTTAGTTGTGAGAGTCTCTCAATGGTATGAACGATTTTTCTGCCTTGGTTGTTGGTGGCGATCTTGATGCGTCCATCGACCGACCACACCGATTTGATGCCGAACCGGTCCACCGCCGCCTTCAGGATTGCCAGCCGGTGCTTCGTCAGATCTTCTCTAATGGTAATATTTGTCCCCTTGAGAGCTGACTTGGCTTCGAAGATCCTTCGCCGGGTCCTGTAGCTCAGGAATTTAATGATGATAGGGCGAGGACGGCCGCTGGAGTCTCTGCTTGTCGGTTGTGGTTTTCCAATTCGAGGAGAGCGGTCAATCTCCTCTAACTGAACATCGATGCCTAGCTTCTCTTTGAAAACTTTCATTGCCTCGATGTCCGTATCTTCGTTGTCTTTTTCAGGGACACCGAAAATACGAAGATTCTGTCGACGTCCATATTGCTCATGGTCGTCTACCATGAGTATGTTGGCTTCCTCGAGATCTGCTAACCGGGCCTTGAGTTCTTTGTTCTCTTCTTTCAGTTGTTTCAGTTCCATCAAAACTCCTTTCATAGCGTTGGCTACTGCCTCTTCTACCTGACTTTTCATGTTCAGAAGAATGTCTTCAGCCAGGCTATTGTGCGAAGGGTTGTCGCCAACGGTTCTGGAAATAGAAGCAGTGGTGGCTGGCTGCTTGGGGGTCGATGAACTACCGGTACCGTTACGTTTCACCATTGTTCCGTTGTCGTGTGAGCTTCTGGCCTTGTGCCAACTAGTTAATTTAAACTTTAAAACTGATTTATTTAAAAAACTAACACTTTTTGAAAAATAATAATATGATTTGGTTACTCCACTTCTGAAACTGAATAAAACTATATTAAATTTAGGTTGAATTGAACGGAAAACACTACTGAAAAAACTACTTCAATGCGGAGCTGCGCAGATGTGTCTACTCTCTAGGCACGCCAGAACTAGACTCAAATATTTTTATTTTAAAAAATTAAAATATTACTTTTTCTAAATCCGGGGTGTTCTCTTATCAGCAGTACCTCCTATATACAGGTCCTGATATCACATTTCTGAAAAACCATCCCTTACAACAAAAAATCCTGATTAGCTGCAGCAGCTTTAATGTCGGAGCAAATCCACTAAATCGGAGTAAGTCCACTATTAGGCTTAGGCAGTTGTGTGAAAGCGTCTTTGGGAAATTTCACTAGTAAGTATTCCTCTAGAGCTATAGTAATCATTTTGCAATCATTTTGCAATGCAAGCAAGCTGCCCAAAGCATCATTTACAATATCGAATAAGATACAATAACAATACAACAACGCTACAATAGATTTAGTTACTCTTAAGTATTCTTTAGTTATTCGTAAGTTTTTGATGATGTTCAATCATATATATATATAATTATTTAAAAAGCCAAATAGAATAAGTATTCTACAAATTTTAGTTAAGCGCTAAACTTGTTAAATCTAATAATGTAAACTCACTGCTGGCTCTCAAGTTCTTACTTATGCCAGCAGTCGCCAAAATAAAGATAAATTAAGTTTTGATCTAATAATTAAGTTTAAGTTTTGCTTATTTGTTTAACACTTTGTAACTTAATATATTGTAATTTTGTTTTGGCAATAAATTTCAATTTTCAATATCCAATCATTGGGGTTTCTTAGGACCGAATATAGAGCCCCCATAACATCCTCTTATCTCCTCTACAGAAACTTATAGGCCTCCAAACGGCCTATTACAAGCCTTGTGAAATTCTGCTCTGGGTAGGCTCAGGGCACTCATTGGCTGTCTTTCAAGATCAAACAAGAATCCTCAGGCTCACGTTTGATAAGCCAACCCGCTTCTCGTGCAGAACATTTCCTTCAACATGGAATATTACTGTCCCTAGTCTGTATGTTTACCATTTGCCAGTCTTAGCTTATAGAAAACAGAATGAAAGAGAAGCTGGATGGTTTGTGCAGACCTACACCAGAATAATACTCTTCCAAGGAATCTAATTTGGATAGAACAGCATCAAACAAACTTCTATGAGTTGAATCCAAATTAAATTGGTAAGAAAGTACCGTACCTATTCTATGCTCTGACATTGAGTTTGAAAACATCCTATAAACATCCTAAAACATACTAGTCAATCCACAAATTAAAAGCGGGATTAAAAAGAGAGCTCATATATATAGAAGTGCCTTTATATTTACAAAAGTTTCTGATGTTGAATAATAAAAATATCTGTTATTGATTAGGTAAAGCTGCGTTTACACCAAAGTTATTAACAAAATGTTAGACTATTAACTTAATCCTTATGGATTCAGATTTCCTATTAGATTGAACATAACTTAAATATCATAAACATGATGAACATATGTGTTTGTCAAGTTCCGTTCAATCTAATAGAATCTATAAGGATTAGGTTATTAACATTTTGTTAATAAATTTGGTGTAAACCCAGCCTTAGTCTTGAATGTTTACACGTGTTTTGATGACACGATGACAGGTCTTATATTACCAGAAGATGCTATAGTGAGGTCCACGTTATAATGAGAGTATTCGATTAACTTTGATGTTGCTAACCTTGTCTATCATTCGACAAAGCAGGTAGTACTATCCTTTTCTAGCTCCGCATGATGCCAAATCTGTTTTTAACAATTTAGAAATATAATTAATTAAGGCAGAGAACATGCAACGCTCTTCTTCTAACTTTATCCACTGCCATTATAAAGTGGACCTCACTATAGTGATTGTATGATTTTATTTTGTATATTTTTAATTCCATTATTTTGTATGATAATTGTCAATTAAGTATGGATTGCTATTCATTACAAATAAATAAATATTAATATGAACTTCAAAATAGGTGAACTCCATTTTACAACCCAACATCCTGAGAGAACATATTTCAGCACGGTAGGTAGGTAGGTATATGGAAAAAGATTTTTCGCCACACTTGGATGTAATAATGAGCTGGTTTACGTGCGTCATATGGAGGCCGAAAGTGATTGTTTTCCGACCAGGCCGGTAAAACTTTACGGCCCTAGGGCTGTAAAATGACCTTGAATAACAGCTGATCGTGTCTGATCTCACAAAAATCATAGAGAGATAATCTCATATCGACTGTAATAATCTATATAATTATGTATCGTGAATCGCGGTATTATGTCTATAAATATTTTATAAATTACTGTTTAATAATTTAATATTTATTATTGTGTTTTGATATCAAACAATGAATACAATGGCTGCATTGTCCATTGTCAGAAAGGTACGTATTGCAAGTATTTAAAAGTGAAGAATCAAATTTGAAATCAAAGTACAATAATTGTATCAATATTTAAAAGTGAGGTACAGTAATAATTGTTTCTTTTTTATTATCGAATTCCACTTCTTAATGCAATACAATCAACTATAATAACAGAAAATACAGCAGAGATCTGAAGTTTAAGGTAAGCCTACTGGTGAAACTCAGCCTTGACTAAAAATTCCTAGTAATTTTTCCGTAATTCATTATTAAAACTTTTAGATAATTTTTCTTTAATATTGAACCATATAGAGAAAACATTAGACCCACTCAAGAATGAATCTTCGAATGTTTTCTCTATGATTCAGAGCAATATTTTGTTGTGAAAATGCCGGCAAACCGGCTTCAAATTAATATGCCGCTATACACTATATTATAGTAGCCTACATACGTTACCTGACTTAATTCAGAGTGAAAATTTTATTGTGAAACAGATAATAAATATTAATTTTAATAATATAAGTCATGAGCCAAAGTCTGTTGTACCTTTGACTATAGAAAGAACCTTCTTCTATAGAAAGAACAACCTTCTTTCTATAGTCAAAGGTTGTACGCTTTTTAGGAGTGAAGTAAACTTTTTTAGAAGTCTAGTTTACAATATTACGTGTATGCTAAGAGTTATCAGTCAGGCCTTTTTGTTCAACAATATGCAATAGCCGAGAGCATAAATGTGTAATACAAAAGAACTCAAAGCTCAGTGAATAACAAACATGATCTAGGTTCGAATCTCGGTCAATGACATTTTTTTTTGTCGATGAATTTCGACTTTTATAAGTTATTTTTTATATTAGTTACCATAATTTAAATTTCAATCAACTTTTTAGATATATTTTGAGACAAAACTGTGAAATATGCAATTATATTAATTTTTTCATCACATTATTTCAAAATAGGTGAACTCCATTTTACAACCCAACATCCTGAGAGAACATATTTCAAGCACGGTAGGTAGGTAGGCCTATATGGAAAAAGATTTTCATCTAAATACCGTGATTTCAAGTTCACTTTGGATCAGGTCAATCGGCTACTAGGGTATCAAATTCCCCTTCAACTGCTTTCGCTGTTGTCGATATTTTTTGCAGTTGCAGAAGCCTTCGTTCAGGGTGATAAGCCTTTAGTGAGGTCCACGTTATAATGGCAGTGGAGAAAGATAGCAGGAGATCAACGTTGCCGATCCTCGGTCTTATCAATGCCTTCTTTAGACGGTAGCTGATACAGGTCTATTGATGTAATATTAACAATACTGTTCATTCTCATTTAAAATACTAATCAATTATATTTTATTAAGCAAAATATTATATTTTAAATAATTATTTCATAATGAATTTTCCTAATTAAGATGAAATATTATGTTTATATTGATTGTTATTTGATATTTTGTTAATATTTTATCAATTCCACATTGTTGAAAGACGATTTGACAACAGAGCAAAGCGAGAAAGAGATAGTGCTATCCGCTTTGTTGATTGATAGACAAGGATAGCAATACCATTGCCAATCTAACACTGCCATTATAATGTGGACCTCACTTTTTCATATCAATTATCATTTCGATTTTTGTTTGATGTGTGATTTGTGGGTTAAGACCTGTCATTGCCACAACTTTAACCACATCACTTGTAAAGTGTATAAAATATAGGCATTCATCCATATAATTATTGTACGGTATTATATTTGTTGGCATTTGTACAATTATTTCAATATCAAATGATATATTCTGATAATATGTTGGATAATAGGCCTATAGGTACCGTACCGTACTTGATTACTATGATAATGAGGTTCACGTTATAATGTCAGTATTTGATTAGCATTGTTGTTGCTATTTTTGTTTATCATTCAACAAAGTATATAGTCCTATCCGTTTCTTGATCCGCAACGTTGCCAGATTGTTTTATAGCAATGATGCTAGGAATAGTTTTAGCTATGAATCAAAGAAGAAATATACCATTCATCGAAAATATAATGGAAATCTATTATTTAATCATTGAAAAATATATGTTCTTCACGAATAAAATATAATTGATTATTGTAAACGAGAATGAACAGTTAATATTACATAAAGTTATACTGTTATCGGCTTCCACAGAAGGCAGAGGATCGGCAAGGCTGTTCTCCTATCTTTCTTCACTTCTCCACTACTATTTAACGTTGTAATTTCAAATCTTGAGAATGAATGCCTTCAGTGCTTCAGTCTATTATGCTATTCATTTGTTATTACTTTTCATTTGATAAATTCTCATCTGCAGCTCTGTTTATTATTTCGAACACATCTAGTTTGGATTGTTTTCTCAACGGGAAATCGACATTTTACTTCAAGGACCAGTATCGATAATTGACAGGAGATGGCGTTGATGTTAATCCGCTGATTGTGATTGTTTGAAATTGAAATGACAGAAATGTACTTTCGATAGTTTGTAGTAATATTTGTATGTCACAACACAAACCAACCTCTGAACAGACCGTGTTAAATTATTTTTGTGCAATTTCAAACATTTTTTCCCCTATATTATATTTATTCAAATTCGGCAGTTGTATTTTTGTCTACAACATGTAGGCCTAAGCTAAAGATTACTTTTTTGGTTTGATTAATAGGTACTCAATTTTTAGAGGGTAACGTTTTGAAGGTTAGGCTGCTTTGTTTTTGTACAAATCCATCTTTATTGTTTGTCATTACGAAATCGTCCATTGCTCCTAAAATGTTTCTAAGGTCATTAGTTTTATATTTTTGAATTTATTATCTCAACGTTGCTTCAGTAATTTAGCAAAGCAAAATTCAGTAACCATCAAAAATTATTTGTGATTATGGATCCAAATCTACTTCTTTGTCTGTTAGACCCTTTAGTTACCGTTAATTTTAAACAATGGCTGTAGAGTTTGGTTGAACATTTTAATGACGTCGTAAATTATTGTAGTAAAATTAGAATTACAATTTCAAAGAACAAATTATTTTAATATTATACGGTACCTAAAACAAATTCATCATGGAAGCCAGCTACCAACAGTTTGCTGATGCTGATGATTCTGAAGATACACCTCAGGGTAGTGGAATTATGATTCATTTTGTACCAGAAAGTGGAAAAGGTAAGATAAACATTCAACTTAATCTTCATTAAATTTTTTCATTTTAGTTTGTGTTTCTAATTTTTTTAATTTTTCAACGGCATTATTTTTCACTTATAATTTATCATATTATTTAATCTGTAGGGTTAAAGTAATTTATTTTATAAATATTAATCTACTGCTTCAGCTTCTTAGAATTACTTACTTGTTACTTCTCAATAATTTAATTAAATTTAGCTAATCAAAATTAAATAAAAAAATAGCTACTTCATTTGAATGTAGACTGCAACATGGCAGTCTCTATTACCTTCTTAAAATTTGTAGGTACAATAGAAACTGGTCTGAAGCTGGCAATATCATCAATCATGATTTCAATGCCCTAACTATGAGGACGTTGACATGCTGAATTCATATCCTGCTTCTTCAGAATGCATGGTCTCTTATTGAGAGCGTCTAGTTAACCTTATAAAAGACTATAGCCTAATCTTGTTAAATAGCATAACAAAATTGATCGCGCTTCTAATGCGTAGGCCACACTCTTGTCGAGTAGCTTGCCGCAAGCACGCAATGGTTGAACGAGAGTGTGGATGAGACATATTTGTTGATGCTCTGTCCGCCACTTGTCTTCGCTCGTCTCGACATAAGTCTGAGCAAAGACAAGTGAAGGCGAGCCCTGGCATAGTAGTCATCCGCATTCTCGCGCTCGTCGTCATTTTCACGCATTTGACAAAAGTGTGCCATCATAAGACGCCCGTATAATATTTTTGGGCAACACACTGTTTTAACGACATTGAGTCAGTCCGGGACTATTTCATCTAGCAGATGGAGGGAACCAATTAAACTTGAAACTAACAATAGTAGATATGCTATAAATGTATTGACTGTATGTGAAACTACACATAAAATGAAACTACTGTTGGCAGCGGCATATAAAAATATTATTCTATCAATAGAAATTCAGCTCTATTCCTTGTTCTCAGCAATTTGCTCCTCCAAGAACCCTTCAGTGAGTGTGGTATGCAGTTGATAGTCATTCTATAGACATTCTATACTATTTATATTCTAGACATTCCATATTGATATACATTCTATTCTTTCAATTTTTACAGCCAGTAAAAAACAAACCTCAAAGTATATTGATCAGTTCATAAGTGGTCAAGCTTTAAAAGCTTAGCCATGTGGCTCTCATTGCAACTTGATATCAATCCCAAACCCCAGCATGGGTTCAGCATCAGCATTACCTATTAATTCAAGATTAGTCCTACACAATGTCTCCTGAATTTTTCAATTGCCTGTCAGAAAATAATCTAATATTTCTAATATCAGAAAACTACTCTCGACTATAGGCTAGTAGTTGATAGTTGGTATAGTCTGATAGTTGATCAGAAAACTTCTTGGCTTGGAGAAGAGTGAATCACACATTTGAATTAGAATGTATGCAAGAGGAGAGTACAGGGTCCCATTTTCAAAATTGGTATCGGCGTCATAATACTGGCTCAACTACTAGTCTGTCTCTCGCCGGAGTACTCGAGGAGATGAGAGCGTCGTCAAAGAATCAACTGCAACCGAGTCCCAAGAGTGTGGACATGGATGGGGACGTATCTGCTCTGAGTGCTGCTTCAGCCTGGTACAAGGGTGTACCTCCAGCTGCCTGAACGAGAGACACTCTTAGGATGTGTGCGGGCGCACACCAGCCTCCCTCCGGGACGTTTACGCCCAGCGCCAGCATCGTGGGGCCACAGCCTCATCACCCCTAAGTCGAGAAGAAGCTTCCAAGTGTCCAGTGTGCAGAAAATTATTGTGAATAGTGTGAATGCAGAATCATAGTAATATCGTCTTGTTTAGGGGAGGGGGTAGTGTGATGGTGATGATATTGAAATAAATTAATTAATTAGGCGTTTGTGTTTTCATACAGATAAATTTAGTATGGGTTCATTCGAAAAGTGTAGAATTAGGACTCCAACAATGAGACTTTAGTGATCTTGTAGCTGAATTTTGTGTGTAAATTTTTATCGTGAGAAATTTATTTTTCTGTTAAAAAATAATTTTCTCACATTAAGATTTTGCTAACTTGCGTCCGGGAAGACTCCAATTTTATGCAGGGTTGAGGTATTCTCACGGAACTGTATTTCCGTTAGCGATGGAAAATACACGAGTATTTGGGAATATTTCAAACTTGAATTATTTTCCTTTCCCACGGAATTATGCTCGTCTCCATGTGGACCGTTATCTCGTTGGTGGAAGGGGAACATAATTTGCGTGGAATAGTTCAGTTTCAATCAAGCCGCGGCCGAATTCACATTTAAAATCCAAAGGTAGCCTCGGGCCTCGAGGGCTCAAAATTAACGTGTGTGTTGGATTTTTTTGCTGTTTAAGTTTGTTAATATGTATTATTTTTCGCCGTAAGTTAAGTTGAAGTAGTTTATTAATTATTTGAAGTGAATATGTCAATGTTTGTTTAAATTAGTAAGTTATCCGGGAGTAATCAGTGTAGTGAAAATTTCTAAATAGTGATGAATTTATAAATTGATCGATTGTTAGTGCCATTATATTTTCTAGCTCATGCTAAAAACCATTGAATGACCGAGTCCCTAGCATAATAAATTTGTAATTGAGAAATGAGTATAGTCCACGCTACCTTCGTGAACAGTTAGAATCCAAATAAGCAGTTAGCAAAATCTTACATGCAGTCATCTTGAATTTTTAAAATGTGCAATGAACCGATACAGATTATTTCTGTTATTGTCCAAATTTAAATTAGTTTAATTCATTTAATAAAATTTTTCAAGTTTGATAGAATGCTAAAGTCTGTTGTTTAATAAAGTCCCATGACTCGCCCTTTAGAATTTAGAGATCTCTTAATTCTACCCCCATTTGGGGGCGGTTACAATACCAATGGAAAGGAAACCGTATCACTGCTGCCGTGCACTCAATAACACCAGATACGCTTTCTCGCGTGTGGGAAGAGTTTGGCTACCGCGAAAATGTTTGCCCTGCAGCAGCCGGAGGCCACATTGAACACTTGTAAGTTATTAAAAAAAAAAAAACTTTGAAACTTTCTCTTTCCATTGGTATAAAGGTTGTCCATTTTGCATTTTTACTTTAATAAATACCAATTTTTGAAAATGAATCAATCATTTAGAAAGATCCTGTATATAAATATTGTGACCTCAAATTAATTTACAAACTAAAGGTTTTGTATTACCTCTATTACTCTGGTCGTCTCAAAAGTAAGTTACACTATTTTTTTATATCCGCGCAGTCGTCTGGGATTCGCAGGGATTTCTTCTGGGTGTTGTGGCAGCACTGTAAAATTCCTAAGAGACCGTCACATGGCTAACCAGTTTGGAGGCAGAATGGTATAACACTGGATTAAAAAAACTTATACCACGATACAAAAAATATATTGAAATTAGAGGAGATTATGTAGAAAAATAACTTATATATCTAGTTTCTCAAATATAACCTCTTAAAAAAATTCTGAGCGTTATTTGTTTTTATTTAATAGTGTAAATTACTTTTGAGACAACCCACGTACAATGTTATATACAGCAAAAAACTTTAATTGTTATAAAACATATCGCAATATAGAGAATTGAGCATTGTTTTCACAAGTAACCAATAAATCTTATTGTAGTTACTTGGTGCATGATAAAATGAAACTTGAAGTTAGAATTTTGTCACTTTACTTGTAAATTTATTTATATTTTAATATTATTCATCGAAATGTCTTCACTTTCAGCTGCTCGTTGGAATCATATTGAAGACCTGGACTCGTTCTTCTCCAAGGTGTATCAGTATCATCAAAAACATGGATTCAGAGTTATGGCTGTGCACGAATTTTTCGGCCTCTTCCAATTTGTATTTGTTGTGATATTTTCTGCTTATCTTTTCTACTGTGTAGACTATGAAATTCTTTTCAAGTAAGTTGCACAAATTCAAACGGTTGACAATTAAAGATTAAGATAAAATAAATTTCACATTTCAAGATAAAGATTAGTTATCTTAATGTAAGAGTAGAATGCTGGATTATTCGTTATACTGATAGCAGTAATCGGCTGATATCATATAATCTAGTATTGGATATATTTTTGCATGGATATATAACGATATAGTTACCTAATATCTATCATTTTTAGAACACATAATAGTTCTTCTACATCTGTACTTTTTTAGAGCAATCTTTAAGACCCCACTATAAGAGCGTTTTTCATGATGAATTAATTCGTGCGTTTTCAGAGAAGCATAACCTCATGAGGGAAGCGTTTATTTCGCTCAGATAATTCATCCCATAAGAGACAATGCATCCGGCAAACGAGCTAAAGAAACTCAGCACGTCGGAAATGCTCGTATAGCTAGTGTCGAATTGTTTGTCTTCAACAACTAGATGCGCATAAACAACTAGAGAAGCATAATTATCAGCATTGGAAGTTTTTATGGAATAGAAGAACACCATAGAAGGAGTCATGTTTGGTTTTAGGTAGCTGTGAATGGAGAATTATCATTGGAAAAGCTGCATAATTCTATTTCATTTTAACCAAATCGAGTACGAAGACGTAGCTTTGATATTAGCGTGTCGTTGTTTTCTAAGACTAGTTATAGACTTATCTACTAGCCATAAGACCGAAAGAGAGATCCATTTTAAATGGATCAAGATCCAAGAATTATTAGTTGGTTGCTCAAGTCATCATTTGTTCTTGCTGATTACATATAATTAATTAAATATAGGTTACAATTAAATAGAACACAATTGATTACAAAGAGTATAATCATAAGTGTAATTTCTTGCGGATTATTTTTGTTACAGGAACAAACCTCCTCCTAATAAAAATGAAAAAGTATCATTGTCAGATGCCTTGCTGGGCTGTCATGAATGTGTTCAAACGTTCGATACAAAAATATGGTGTATAATCATAATAGCTTCAATATTCTGGCTGTTAAGGGCTGTGAAAGTATTCTATCACCTTTTCCAGTTCTATGATGTCAAGGCATTCTATAACGTCGCTTTGAAGATCAATGATGTAAGTTGTCTACTCTACTTCACGCAGCATAAAAGTACTTCTATCTGTACATCATCAATAATTCTACAATATATATCCATATTTAAGCTTAAATACCTCTCTCACATAATTTATATCACGGATTGGGAGAATGATGTACTTCCAAAATTTATTACTCGTGAAGCTTTAAGGCATTGCAATAATATTATTGCTTTGGCCCGGTTGCACAAAAGCCGGTTAAATTTTAACCGTGTTTATTTCACGAGAACCAATCAGAGAAGGCCTTTTTGATAAGACGGCTTCTCTGATTGGTTCTCGTGGAATTAACCAAGATTAAGTTTTAACAGACTTTTGTGCAACCGGCACTTAATGTTTTTATCAAGCGATAATATTGATTAATATTATTGCTTTGAGGCATTCCAATAATATGGAAAGGTCTTGAAATAATGCTTTTCCTCTAAAAACATCGACTCTACTGAATGCACTTTTTTCTCAAATCTATCACAAATCAAATCTTTGATTGATGTAGATGCTAATGAGAATCACCTTTCAAAATCATTATCATTCTTCAAATCAGAACATATTCTGATTAGTGATAGCTTTATAAGTATTGTTTTTCTTTTAATCTTGAAGAGGTTTCGTTTTCCTTGATTTAACATTGTTAACATTCATTTGTCCACAAATAAATACTCATTAATAAAATTCAACAATAATTGTCTGTGATTAGGCTGCTAGTCTATTTTGCCCAAATATAATTCATACTATATAATTCATACAAATATAATTCATATTTTTCAGGGAGATTTGGATAACGTTACATGGCACGAGGTTCAGAAGAGAGTGCGCGAAGTCCAGCTGGAACAACAAATGTGTATTCATAAGAAGGATTTGACGCAGCTTGATATCTATCACAGAATTTTGAGGTACTTATTCAAATTCACATACAAAAATTAAATACTTCAATAGAAGGCGAAATTGAATATAAATGATCGAACCACTGGCATAAGATAGCTTACTTGCCAGTGGTAGTAGGAGGAAGATCTTAACTGATAGAAAATATAATGCAACTTAATGTTTAATTACTTTTTTACTGCATAAAGTCTCAGTAAACTTTAGTTAGTTGTAAAATAGATACCGGTAACTTGATTATTTGTTTCTGGTTGTTAGTTACTGTTGCTGGATTTGAAGAGGGTTGATGATCTGCTTGAATATCTCTGGAATATTTGAGTTTTTGTTTAAGACCATCACTAACCTCATTTATCAATCTTCCTTTAAATTCTCTATTAGTGCGTTTCTTATTGTTTTTCCTTCCATAATCAATCACAAACCTTCTATAATCTTGTTGCAGGTTCAAGAACTATCTAGTTGCAATGGTCAACAAGAATCTATTGCCTGTGAAATTGAATATTCCAGTAATTGGTGAAACGGTGTACTTAACTCACGGCCTCAAATACAACATAGAGTTTCTCCTATTTTGTGAGTATTTAAAACAATTATATATTTTGCAAAACATCAAACAAGATTTCATTTTTGATTACCAATGAGATAACAAATGTACTAATATAAAAATTATAATAAAACTTAGATTTTATTTCAATCATTGTTATTTTCTGTTATCAGTCTATACTTTTATACAGATATCAGTTTTTGACTACCATGTCTGTTGTTTCCAAAGTTAATTTTAATGATTTTATCGGAAATAAATAAATCGGAGATTCAGTTCAGATACCGATAACGTTCCTATGCTATACATATACTATTCCTATACTATGTTGCAATTATTAATTTTTGTCCTCTCAAGTGTAAGTATTATTCTGAATATATATCGGCTTTTATATTGAGTCTCATCTCTCTGAAACGTTCTGATTTTATCGTGTTTGTTTTTCAATTGTAGGGGGTCCTTGGTCTCCTTTTGAGAATAATTGGCATCTCAAAGAAGAGTATAAAAAAGTGAACAGGAGACATGATTTGGCACAGATGCTATCCAAAATGATCACCTATGTTGCCATGGCCAACCTACTTCTCTGTCCGTTGATTTTGTTGTGGCAAATTTTGTACTCATTCTTCAGTTACGCCGAGGTAAGATATCACATTTTCAATACACTCCACTCATATAAAATTCTTTACGATAAATTTAATCCTCAAATAGTGAACAACTGTGAAATTCTATGTTGTTTTGAACATAGTTTTTTCGATTGAAAACTATGTAAAATGTAATTTTTGATTCAAGAAAAATTATAATTTTTGACCAGTAATTTCAGTACTTAAATTTTACAATAATTACACGGCAAAAATCTTTCTCTGTTCAAAAGGAAATCTTGCTGCCGCGACCATTTTGGAACTACGGTTAGTTTTAACATGTCTATCTGATAGAAACTAATATTAATGTAATGATGACGTATCTTCAGCTTGAAACAAATACAAATTAACACAAGCAAACCAACAAAAATCACAATAAAAGAAATGAAATGATAGTGGTGCAAAGAAGGGGGATTGAAGGATTTTCCAACTATGGTTATTCATGTACTAGGAAAACCTGCAATCCTTGAGAAGGTGAAAAAGGTATCAGGTAAAGTAAATAGACATAGGTATGAAGGGATGGGATGGAGGTTGGAAAAGGATGGAAGAACGATAGGACCAGGTGAAAAAAAGATTTGAAAACAAAGCATTGCAGAATAAGCAAGCACACAAGTCAGAAGGGTACTCTTAGTGAAAGCATCTCATAGATAGAATAAATAATTGCGTTTGATCCAAGTGTTTATATCCTATTTCAGTTTTTTAGTTGTTTTCGTACGGTTAATATACTGTTCAAGGATTGTATTAATGATTTTACTGCTTATTTATATAAGTTGTCTTTTGATGGTTTCGATAATTGTATTGTAAGTTAAATATTTATTTGCTGTATGTTATAGGTTGTATAAGCTGTTGGTAGTGTTATTTGTAGAAGGGTAATCAGTTTTATGCTTAATAATAAAATATCGGGGCACCGACTTATTTATTTATTGACTTTTGATAAACCAAACACAATTCTTTAAAATGATTGGGGAAGTACTAACAGCACAGCCCAAAACTGTTTCTTTCCCGAATTTTGATTTATACACTATAAATAGTCCAGAAAGTAGGTTATGTTCCATACACTTGAATTCAGGTTCAATTTTCTGTTCAAACATTTGAAAACAATAAAATTATAATTTAGATCATATACAAACCAAATTAAATAACACTCACTAATCACTTGAAATTGTTGAATAATGATCAACTTTGAAAATTATGATATACTCTAGTTTAGGAGGATTATCACGTCATGTCAACAAATCAGATTATGTTGATCAAATCTATTAAATTGTCTAGCTATATAAAATTTCTCGCTGGTTGATTATGATTACACAGCTGGAAATAATTCTGTCTCTCTCCCACACAGGCAAACGCATCTTCTGTTATCGAGAGACGACGAAATTATTATCTGTTTTCCAAGGATGAATTATCCTTTTAATGTCGTTCAGCGAGTTTTCCAAAGAATGAGACCTAGTGCAATCGAATCTATATCATTAACCTACTATGTTCCAAATTTCGTGAAAATCGTTAGTCGTTTTCGAGATCCGTAAAACATAAATAACCATAATTATATAAAAATAGCCAGATATAAAAATAACCAGATATATACAGAAATTGCTCGCTTAATATAATAGGATTTTACTACACTCAAAATATATAATTGTTCAATTGTGAGAGCAATTGTTTCAATTCTTGAAAAGTCGAACTGGTCACATTTCCAACGTGGAAAATGATCAACAGAATAAATGTTAGATATTATGCTAGGCTCTAGCATAACCTGGTACCTGTAATATCAGTTTTCTGTGTTGGTCTGTGTCCTGCACTGTTACATGGTCCGCTCATATTCTCAACATTCTTATGAAAACAAGTGCTGAATAAAATTACTTCCACTTGATGAAACATATTTATTAGTAATCGATTTTGTTTTCAAGTAAATATTATAACTAATTTGTGTTCTGTTTCAGATTATCAAAAGGGAACCAGGAGTATTGGGTGCACGTTGTTGGTCCTTGTATGGGAAAATCTATCTTCGTCATTTTAATGAGCTTGACCACGAACTTTATGCTAGACTTAATCGAGCTTATAGGCCAGCTTCAAAGTACATGAATAGTTTTACTGATCCTTTCATGACTGAAGTTGCACGGTGAGATACAATCTTTACTATCAATGTCTTTGGATTATAAAAATTGAATGTAAACTCATAGAATATAGTTGAATTGTGAGGTAAATCCTGTTGCAATAAAATGTCTTCCAAATAACAAAAAGGTGAAAATTTAAAATAGTTCAGTATCATCTGAAGTTCATGGAAGATGAGAAATTTATAGACGACTAGTAGGTAGCCCGTGCTCCGAAGGGTCTAATTTAAAAACTTGACAAACTGAAAACTTGGAACCATCTTTGGTAAATTAAGAATCTATATGCAAAATTTCAAGTTAATCAGTCCAGTAGTTCAGACGTGATTATGCGTCATTCGTGAATTTCCTATCCCGTAAGTGTATAAGCCGATTCTTTCCTTTATTATATTATATAGATGATTTGTATATATGAATGATTTGAATACAGTGTCAACATTTCTCACATTGGGAACACGATAAACTTAGACAAATTTTTGTTGTAGTATTATGACAGCTATCTACCCGCAGAAAACTGAGCTAATTGAGCTACTCTATTTTCTATGTAAATCTTGAAAATGGTTCCAGAATACCTTTAAAAAGAGAGCTCCCAGTTCTTGTACTTTATCGTTTCATGAATCTTTTTTTCTTAAGATTGTGATGAAATTACTTGGATCTGCCCATTATGTTGTGGCTTAGAGCAGAAAATATATGCAATTCTTAAGTGTTATTTTATGTCATTTTTATGGTGATCTGTAAAGAGCAATGTTGCATTTATAGTCTCTCCTATTTGTACAGTTTTTTTGTTTGAAAAATTCTACTCATCAAATAATCAATCTTTTTATTTCCAGAAATTTCATTTTTGTTGGTGGATCAATCGCAGCTGTTCTCATAATCTTGACATTGTATGATGAAGATGTTATCAATGTTGAATACGTACTTACTATCCTTTCACTGCTAATTATGGCTCTCACAATACTCAGGTAATTTAGGCATGGTGGTCTTTCGAATTTATCATAGATCCCAATTACAGTATAAATTCATGTAAATTTATATTTATTTATTATCACGTAGTATATATCATAATGCATCATTAGTCATGACATTATACCCGTTCAAATCGTCCTATCAAATACAATTCTTTGAAAAACTTAGATGAGATCTAGGTATTAGATCTTCTTCAGACAGAAATTCAACTGAAATTGAAAAACTTATTTTATTATCTTCATTCTATTTTTGAGTCATTGATTCTGTTGTATGTCAATGAATTGATTACATCTACTTAATATCTTGTTGCTATAATAAGTCTGAACAAGTTCAATAGAATTGGTTATTAAATGTAAAAATTTTACAATACAGGACCTTCTATCTGGGTTGTGAAATTAGTTATAAGATGAATTGGATGTAGAGAAGAAGGTAGGAAGATTCCAAATGATTTGTGGAAGTATCAGTAGACAATTGGGAAAGAAAGCTACCACAAGCACGATAATGAAATTTTATAAGACAATGGCAGCTCCACTACTACTCTATGGTAGTGAATCGTGGGTAACATCAAAGCCACTCGAGAGTAAAGTGCAGGCAGCTGAGATGAGATTTCTTCGCAGAACTAAGGGCTGTGACAGAAGAGATCACATCAGAAATGAGGATATACGGAAAGAGCTGAATATCTTCTGCCTGAATGAGAGAGTTGCATCTTATCGTCAGCAATGGAAAGAGCATGTGGAACGAATGTCAGCTGATAGGCTTCCTCAAAGAATTTTCAAGTATAAACCGGTAGGCAAAAGAGACATAGGCAGGCCACGAAAAAGATGGCGATGAT
The DNA here is from genome assembly GCF_014356525.2 of Nilaparvata lugens. Taxonomy (NCBI): domain Eukaryota; kingdom Metazoa; phylum Arthropoda; class Insecta; order Hemiptera; family Delphacidae; genus Nilaparvata; species Nilaparvata lugens. Next base: position 75,287,123 of record NC_052506.1, read on the forward strand.
CATTATATTTATTATAAAATAAAAACAGTAGATTGTAGTGATGCTTATGATGATGTAATATTACATTAGATTATATTGGTGTTATTAATCTATAAATGTCTATCACAGAGGCTTCATTCCTGACGAGAATATGGTTTGGTGTCCGGAAGTTCTGATGACTCAAGTACTGAGTCAAGTGCACTACATCCCTGACAGCTGGAGAGGCAAAGCGCACACGTCCAAAGTGAGACAGGAATTCGCGCAGCTATTTCAGTTCAAAGCTATCTATCTGGTGTCAGAGCTGCTGTCGCCGATCGTGACTCCACTGATGCTGCTGTTCTACATCCGGCCGAAGGCGCTGGACATCGTCGACTTCTACCGCAACTTCACGGTGGAGGTGGTGGGCGTCGGAGACGTGTGCTCGTTCGCGCAGATGGACGTGCGTCGCCATGGCAACCCCATGTGGCAGTCGACGCCTGCCCTAGCCACCGTCGCCCCTCAGCCTGCTGCCCCGCCCAACCAGTACACACAAGTCAGTACCTCACTTACTCTTATACTAGTATGGAATAACATACCTAACAGACAGAATCCAGGATTCTAGGCCTCTTTCAGAGCTCACAACTCTCCATCAAATCGTAAAAATGAATGCTTATTGTAGGTATGCAGAGCATTAAGCTATTTTCAATTTTATGTATTATTTGAGTGTTTTATGTTTTCCTCTCATTGTTCAATGTGGGGGTAAAGTTTTCAATTTGCAATAATTGATGAAATTAGAGGGGAATGTCTGGATCATAATTTTTGACTTTGCAGCTCAATTCGGACTAAAGTGCAAGATAAATTACTTTTAACACGGCTCTTTCTCGAAGACGGAGAGGTCCGATGCTCTATCCTCCACTAATCACTCCCACTACCTAGCAGCATTCTCCTTCTTTTGTGTCTGAGTGAGAGCGGCAACACTCCCCTCCATCTATTGCTGGCAATGTTCCAAGTAGTGTACTGGTCAGCAGGTATATTGGTTTGTGTATGTTACAGAGATGTTTTCAATGTTGAATTGCTGGCAATGTTCCAAGTAGTGTACTGGTCAGCAGGTATATTGGTTTGTGTATGTTACAGAGATGTTTTCATCACAAGAACATGAAGCAAAATGACACGGCGCATCCAATTGTGCACAGGATGTCCGTCTGTGTCTATGCTACAAACTGTGGAGGGAGAAATGGGTTTCTCCTCTTCATGTTAAAAGTAATTTATCTCTCACTTTAGTTAGGAGGCGAACATAGCAAAAGTGCACATCTATAGACCGCCTGTTAAAGGTGTGGAACTGCTTAGTTGTCACTTGTTGCTGAGTTGGAAATCTCACCCCCCACATTGAAGCTGCTATAACAAAACATGAAAACATGAAATAGTGTAATAATACATAAGATTGAAGAGAATTCAATGCTTTACATGCCCACGATAAGCATTCATTTGTACGATGCATTGTTGGAGAGTTATAAGACCTGAAAGAGCAAGAAATTGGATGAAAACCTGTTATTTTAGCAATTTTACAATTTCAAGAGCAAATATCTCGAAAACTGTTGGATATATCACAAAACTCTTCTGATCAAGAATTGTAGAGAATTTATAAAGCTTCATTTTTGAATTGTTAATCATGTCAGTTGAACTGACATTTTTTCTAAGATATAAGCGTGTAAAAAAAATTGAAAAATGCAACTATTAAAGCATCCTCATCTCTCTATAACAAGGGGTACGGATGGGAACTTTTGATATGTTTACCTCCCAAATGGTCTCGACAAGTCTGCAAAGTCAAAAATGTTATCTCAAAATATGTACCTTTGACAGCAAGGTAAATAGACCTTTAGTCTATTGTTGAAAAACTGAAATTGTGAAATTACACATCAAATTGAAGAGAATTTTGATGGTCTATAAGCTCATATTAAGCATGGATTTTTCCATCGATTTTAAAAAAGAGCAAAACTAGCAAAAAATTGGAGTCAAACGGTTTTTTCAAAAATTTCTTACCTTCAAGAGCGGGTATCTCGAAAACTGTAGAAGAATAAGTTGTATCGATATTATAGTAAATTATGTCAACTTCAATTTTGTATAGAATAGTCACGTCCTTAAGATGCATAGTTTCCGAGTTATATGCGAGAAACCAAAAAGTGGAAACTTTGAACCACCACCACCCCCTAAGCACAGGTGGTACAATTAGGTATGTTTAGGCCTGCCGCCTTACTACCCTCCTACCCTAAACAAAACTGCAGAGTCAAAAATTGTCTTCCAAACTTTTCGCTCTATAAACTTTCGTTGACTGGACTACAGAGGTATTAGAGGTGGCTATGCTAATAGTCATTGTTCTCAAGATTGATTTCCAGAGCATTACCTCTTATAAATTCAGAGTTCAATTTCATAATTCAGAATACATAGTAATTGCATTCAATAGACTGATGAAAATGAGTCCCTTGAAGAAGTTGATAAAAATGAATATTAGTTCATAGCAATTTTGTGATAGAAATGATGTACGATTTGAATGATTAATTCAATATAACTTATGGATTAATTTATTTTGTTCATTGAACAATAAATTTGAATGATTGATAATGGGTTGATGTTGATGATGTTGTTTAGGCTGAGGATGGAAAGACAGAGCTGTCGCTGCTGCACTTCACGATGATGAACCCGGACTGGCAGCCACCGGCCGATGCGCGCGACTTCATGGCCGGCATCAGGTCAAGGGCGGGGCCCCCCTCCACCAACTCTGCCTTTGGTGTTGCGGTCAGTCACATCACATCACACTCAAAATAGTAGTACATCTCAGTGTATAGAATCCTTCTTTGTCTTAGGTGTCCAATCCAATGTATTGAAAGTACAAGTCCAAGTAGAGTCCTAGGTGTTGTCTAAGATTTTTTTTAACCGGTTCTCTCCAATTGAATGGAGATTATAATGTTGGGCATCAATCTTCTAAAGCGAGGTATTGGCTAAAGATAATAAAAGAATAATTTTAATTGAATAAAATTGAAAAAATAATTTAAAGGATGAAGGTCAATTGAATAAAAGCTAGCAATTGCCAGTGCTTAGTAGTTTTCAATCGAATGCTAGGATTCGAGTCAGCTGTGTGATCTGTATAGCTAGAACTACAGTAACTATGATTACCCAGCGTAATATAGTTACTGTAGCTAGAACCAATGACCAGTTGCTAGTCAATAGATTCTAGTTTTTATGCAATCGACCCATGTCCATAGTTTATATAAATCCCTGTATGTCAAAGAAAGTAAAACAATTTCATAGGATAGACAAAACATTTGATCAATTTTGGATTCTATCACAAACTGCGATTATTAATTGACTTGAATTTTATAAATTAACGACTAGCAGTCTATTTTTCGAAACATCAAGGTTACTCACGTTGACAACGCGATCTTTCAGCCTAAGTAGTTAATTCATAAAATATCAAGTGAAACATTTTTTATTTTCCAATTTATCAGTTATTCATTAAAAAAGTTAGTTCAATTATCCTATTATATTAAGTGAGCAATTTCTGTATTTTTATATCTGGTTATTTATATTTTTAATTACCTGGATATTTATGTTCAACGGATCTCAAAAACGGCTCTAACGATTTTTACGAAATTTGGAACATAGTAGGTTTATGATATGAAAATTCGATTGCACTACTAGGTCTCATCCTTGGGAAAACTCGCTGAACGACATTAAGTGAGTGAGCGAGTGAGTATGTGAAAAATCAAAGTATCGCATCCCCGAAATTCATAAGATAACATATAAACATATAACATATAAGCTGTGAAATATAAACACGATCATTTTAGAGAATTGTGTTCTGTTTATCAATAAATAAAAATAATGAGCGAAGCTCGGTGCCCCGATATTGTCTAATGAATGATGAAATATTAAGTTTCAACTAATTATAGATTGACTATAGATTAACTATAATTATATAGATTGACTTACAAGTTTGCTGCTCATATATGTTGAGATGTTAACTGTCAGTTGCACTGTTCTTACGAATTTACAGTTGCAATTGCCGAAATTCTGACAGAGTCAGCATCATATTATTGGTTATCATGTTTCACTAGTCTGTTGGACTACCGTGTTCTCCAGGCCATGGTAAAAACAGTGAGAAGAATCTCCAACGGTTATTGAAAGGTCTCCCTACTAATACTAAGGTATTTTGAATTATCAGCGACCAGCAATCTAAGATGAAGGGAAATTCATATTTTTATCAAATCATAAAGCAATGTGAATCAACATGTTAAATAATGTGTAATATTTTCCAAGCAATAAGGTTGTAAGTTATAAGCAAAGTTTTGATTTGAGACACCAAACAATATGATATAAAAATTGTATTAGGTATTGTTGTTTTCATCACTTACAAACTTCCAGATCAATAATGTTTTTGAGAGTCTCTTGGCTAATATCGAAGAAGAAAGTGTATTGGAGCATCATTGCAGTAATTATTTTACCTGGATCTTTAATCTTTTCATATGTTTTTGAGCATCGCCATAGCGGTATAATGTCTACTTAATAATTAGTTTGAAATGTGTTCTTCGTATTTCATGGACAGAAAAGGTGAGGATTTCTGAGGTATTAGAATGAATTTAGACGATAGTGAAGGTTGTTCAGTGTATTAAGTAGAAGTATATTAGTAGAAGCTTCGGTATTTTGGACATGTGATGCGCAATAAAAAGTACAGATTCCTGCAGCAGCAGAAGAAGAAGAAGAAGAAGAAGAAGAAGAAGAAGAAGAATTAGATGGATTAATTGAGACCTGTCAGTATATGGGTTTCCACACGTGAAATTAATTTATTATTCATGTATTTACTTTTACGTTGTTTGAAATTTACACAGATCAAATGAATCTAATTTGTTTAGATGAGTGGTTTGTCACCCCGCCCGGGCATGCCGGGAACATCGCAGATTCCTCCTCTGTTTTCGGACTCTGAGAATGACGATGTGACACCAAGCATGATCCGCACGGGCCTCACTCGGGCTGAAGGACCACTGCCATTCGGCTTAGGCCTGTATGTGTAAGTCATTTGTTACCAATGTACAGTTAGAAAAGAATCAACATTTTAAATAAATACTATGACTATGTCTCACTATAGGGCGGTCCACGTTATAATGACAGTGGAGAAATATAGGAGAACAACGTTGTCGATCCTCTGTCTTGTCAATGCCTTCTATAGATGTTAACTGATACAGGTTTATTGATGCAATATTAACTGTTCATTCTCGTTTAAAATAATCAATTATATTTTATTAAGGAAGAAATTATATTTTTCAATAATTTCATAATGAATTTTCATAATTAAGATGAAATATTTTGATAATTGATTAATAATTCTACATTGTTAAAAACGATCTGGCAACAGAGCAAAGCGAGAAAGAGATAGCGCTATTCACTTTGTTGAATGATAGACAAGGATTACAATACCATTGCTAATCAAACTCTGCCTTTATAACGTGGACCTCTCTATTGTCTGTTGGACCACCGTGTTCTCCAAACCATAGTAAAAAGAGTGAGAAGAATCTCCAATGGCTATTAAAAGTATCTCTACTAATACTAAGGTATTTTGAATTGTCACCGACCAGCTATATTTTATGGGAATCACATTTGATGTTGTAATTCCAGTCTAGTGTGATTATTTTATCGTGTAGCATTAAAAGCTATAATTCAAATCTCATTTCAGTTTGAAAATTCAATAAAACCAATTTAAAACTTGCATAGAACTTGAAATTTCATTGACCCATTTACACTGGAATAATATTGTGTTCGATTTGTGATTAGTTTCCAGTACAATCTTGGCAATCTTCCAATTCGGCAAAACAACCTAAATCGGCCCCATAAGTTGTTTATGTGTTATTATATGACTGAGAGGGTCAAATAATAGGTGAATAGGGGTCATTAAGTAGTATTTTTCTCTTTTTTCATTATTTCCACTGTTAATATTATTAAATTCAATTAAAATATGACTGAGAGCATAATTGGTTTGAAGTAACACGAATTTGTGCAACCGAATGACCAATCACTAACGCTTTTTGAATTCCATTCGGATTTTTCAGCTCTATTACGATTTTTTTCTACTGGATTTGAATAAATATACCAAGTTTTTAATCAACATAATAACCTAATTTGGAATCATTATGAAGCTTATAATCTCTGTTGCATATCCATACTTTTTCACTTATGAAATAAAACTCGAATTTTCACTTCGTAAGTGTTTTTAAAAATTCAAGCTTATAATAGTTGATTTTGCTGACTGTATTTATTTGTGACTTTTGTGAATTTTTCTAACATTTCGAAATACTTTTCAGGACGAATCAGCAACAGCCTATGATGGATTACTCGCTCGGTGCTTCAGTTTTTGGGCCAGATTCAGTGCTTCCTGAAGGCGTCTCGTTAACTCATGATATGAACAATAGTACTTTATATCTCCATGATCTCCATCAAAGGTAAACATTAGTACACATTTGTTATGTTTATTCAATTGAACGAAAGCTAATGATTCTAAGAATTACTATTCATTTTTCAACTTCAATTTCACCCCATACTGCCAGACAGACTATGCTCCTTGAGTGTGCTCCTTACCACTTTAACTTCTTCGATTTCGTTAAATCCTCTTCCAGTTTTATCTATGGGACAGTATTTTTTTTAATAACCCAGTCTTTATAACTGGATAATTTATAATTTGTTTAGTGTCTGAGAAATATTATTTAAAGAAGTAAGAGTTATATTTTTTAAATATAGTTTTCACTCCACAAACTAGAAATCAGATAGGTATTAATTAATTTATAATTACTTACATAAGTATTCATTTATCGTGTTAGACAATATTCTTAGATTAAGTTATGGTTCCAAGTTGAAGGCTTATTTACATCCACCAGGCAGACACATAACTTATCAGAAAATAGTAAATACCTTGTATCCATTGGGTTTTTCATAGTCACAGCTGCTTAAAGTCAGTGCTGGAATTTGGAATTGATTATTAATATGCACGATATTGTTTGTTTTGTTACAAACTGACAACTAGCAAAACTACTAGCGTGTTACTTGATTGCATCAAATCCATGTCCTTCCTGAAAAGCTCTGAAAATATAGAAACCCCAACTGTTGATGCTGCTTTTAATCTGTGTCAATTGGTTCTTACTATTTTCTTTGAATCGTAATCAACATTACAAACAACAATGCAGGCTGCAATCAGTTTAATTAGAACATTCCTTGATTATATAAAGTTTAGAATTTCATATTGTTTAGCTGTAACCTAATGCCGGTTACAAAACTTGATCGACTGTTAGACGCGCTTGTCTTTCATGTGGCATTGTATAGAGTATGGATGATATCATTAATTATACACTCGTGACTGACGTAGGCACTGACGGTCATCTCGAGCTCTAAAATCGGTCTCAGTATTTGGATGTAAAACCTTTGAAACGTGACGACTTGGCTAATAGTGTGAAAATGTGTTTTAAGGCACGTAAGGCGAAGAGGGCCACAGCAACGGGAAATGAACGTGTGGCAGCGTCACTCAACCCAGCCGACGAGCGTAGTGAGTTCTACAGTGGCTGGCGCAGGGGCGGGTGCGGGCACCGCGGGGGGTGGGGGAGAGAGGACGCCCCTCCTCCTCACCGCACCCAACACCTACTACAACCCCTCATGACGAGAGATGCCTACATTCGTATAATTCATGTTCATACTAACTGACACCACAGACGCTCGCTCGAACTCATCACTTTTTTGTTTGCATGCAAAATAAATGACCAACACATGTCGACTTGTTATATCAATTTAAATATAGGATTGTTGTTATCAGTATAATTATTTAAAACATCTCACGGATTATCAAAGTGAAAGTGAAAATTATCAATAGGGGGTATGCCAGTACATTAATGTCCTTGATAAGTAATTAGTAGTGTACACACCTTTTGATAGGGCTAATCATGTTTAAGACTAGGACAAGAATATTTTTCAATGATTCTCGAAAAAGTACAAATATTTTTAACATTAATACAACTGACTTCACCACTAATCAAGCGGAATCTAACGAATCTATTTATAGCGAAAATTATATTATTTATGTAAGCGTATTTAACATATTACAGTGATATTTCTAAACTAAACTTAATCTTGAAGTATTGAGCCTTTTCTTAATTACCTGACTTTCGAACATAATTTTTAGGATAAATTCTATTAAAAAAATTACCATATGAAGTTCGTGAAAATACCATATTATTTGATAAAATTAATCTTTGTTCATATTGTAGTTTTATGTAGTAATAATAACTTGAAATATAAGTGAATCGTTTTAAAAATATGTTCTTTATCAGATTCTCTTCAGATTTTTAGCGATTCCTCATTTTGAACAAAATTGACTGGCTATTTGAACTTGGGTATAATTTATTGATTTTTCCAAGTTTTAAGTGATTAAAATATATATATTTTAAAATTGTTTATTAAAATTAGGAACAAAACTGTATGAAATTGATTATCCTTGTATTAGTTAAGTGATATTATTCAGGTTAAGAATATATTTTGATTGAAAATAAAATATTTAGGCAGCTGAAATGTCTCGTTATAGTTAATTTGCGAGGCTTTCAACTTTGAGCGTTGAGTTAAGGGGTTTTAAATAGTCCTCTCTCCACGTTATTTGATGTATGATGTAATTGTTCGCTCAATTATGCTCACAATTATAATTTTTAATTTATCTTTAATTAAAAGAGTAATTTTAATTTTATTCGTTTATGAGGCAACTAATTTCCTTGCTTGTTGAATTATTTAATGTCTCATTTGCTGTTGAATCTAACTTATTCTCATCAATAATTTCAATCAAATTACAACAAATAAGATATCAAACCAAGCATTTGTAAAAGTCGCCTCTTTCAACAAGGGTTGTTTATATCTCTACTCTCTACTTCATATTATAATTCTAAACAAATGGTTATTTCAAGACGTTTGGTATGAAACACGGCATATTCAAACACAATACAATATAGTAGTGAATAATGTTAAATCCTTCTTTCTCAAGTTGGTTATCATTAAATCATTCATAGTTGCTTTACCTCTTGTCCTCTGTTTATCATATTTTAATAGTAACTAACATAGTTATGTCAATGAACTTTATCATCTAGTCTTCTTAATATGGGAAATAATCGGCTGTATGAATGAGATTTAATTTAAATAATAGTCTTAATATTGTAAATGAGTCAAATCGTATGTTTATAATTCGCAGATTTTTGTTTGATCAGGTTGAATTATTGATTTAATTTATAACTATTTTCATCGGTTCCTTGTTTATAATTTTGTTTTGATGAATAAATTGTTTGTAAATACATATTCGTTTTGTATCTGTAACCTCTTAGTAATGTTTTTATTACATCCAATAAAACAAGGAATTTTTTAGGAACTACAACTTGAAAAAAGTAGCAGTTATTTGGGTTGTAAGTTATTCATGTACGTATTACCTTATTAGCCTACCGCTGCATCGCGCCGTTGACCAGTTGATGCCAGATTGGCAAGTTGAGGTTTGGCCTTTTACCTTGTCTTTAGCGGCCTCTTGTCATCTCAGAGTACAGTGGCTTGTATTGCAAGCTTAACTCTCATATTTCTCCTGAAATCAGCACTCACCAATTTCTTCATCTCCTCTAGCAGCAGGTTGAAGAGCTTCATTGCAGATTACATCGGAAAAGAACCCTGGCTCAGTGACAGCCTTGATTTTGGGATGTTCAGGTTTTCCGTTGGTTTGATTTCAGATTTCTACATTTCGATGCAGGTTTGATGCCTAGTGAGATCGGACTCCCAAAATTTGATGTTGATGAGTACCGTAGCACCGCCAACTATATTAGATCTAAATACCTCAGATTGATTATCGATTACGAATTATTGAAATATTTAAAAGTTGTCAAACTTGGATGATACAAATTCCTTTGTCAATTTGTCTATTGTTGAAAGACTAGAGAATTTCACGCTCAACACTAAAGCTGCTGCAACAGTCATAGGGAAATGTGTAAACGTGTGAAATTATACATACAATTGTAGAGAATTTAATGATCTATCAGCTAATAATCAGTATTGATTTTTTCCATTGATTTTTAAAAATTTATAAAAACAGAAATGGCAAAAAATTGGAGGCATGTTTTCTTCAAAAACATTTTGATCATTTCATATGTTCTCCTTACTACCCTAAACAGAACTGCGGGGTCAAAAATCTAATATTACATCAATCCGAAATCAGGAAAAGAGTGTGAAGTATGGTGCGTTACTATGAACAGGTGAGGTAAATGGGCTTAAAACTACAAAGCATGATCGAGTGAGAGTAATTTTATTTTTCTCCCGTATTTCTTTGAGTGAAACTGGTGATACCGTGAAATCGTTCCTAGCTGATAGGAAAATTGAAGTGTCGCAGTATATTGAACTTAACACTAAATTCAACTTATACGAGATGTCATCTGAATTTGTAAAGGCTATTAAATGCTGAATTCTGGCCTTCGGGAGCTCTTGTGCGCCGATTTATACACAACAGACTACGTGTTAATTCCCGGGTTTTTTTTTTCAGGGAAATCAAGCCTCAACCATTTCTCAGGCTTACAAGTGATAATATTAAACTGATAATTATATAAAACTGATTGTTGATCACTGGAATGCCCAGATCCCAGATTGAGAAACAAACAAGGATTGCTGTCATTGTTTGTAGAAAATGAAAAAACTTGACTTCTTCCGAAGATATTAGACCTATAGTTCTTGCTACAATTTTTTGTAAATCTCGATCTGTGACGAGATGTGGAGGCTGTGCCCTCTATGTTCGAATTGCCTTGACTTTATAATGTTATTGATGTACCCTAACCTCTTTTTGTTGCAAACTTGACCTTGAAGTGGTATCAGAGGTAGACATTTCAGTGACTAAATCACGTGTTATTATTGTGTCTTTGTATCACTTATCTAGTGAGAATTTTGTGCATTTTTTGTGAACGTTTTGGACTATTATATTTTTAACCAAGCATTATGATTCTCAGATTTGTGATTTCAATATTATTGATTTTATCAGAGATACTCCAAAAACTCGAACTGTTATTGAAATGTTACGGACTTTATATCACCTTCACTGAGCCTAAAGATGAATGGCTTGCCGTGACAACGTTGCAGTTAGCTTTCAGTCTGATTTTGCAGCACGAATATGATATAGCGAGCTGCATGGGATGACCATTCTGCTTTAAGGACTGCTTACGTCCTCCCAACAGCAGCTGAGGCAAGTGTCTCACCTCCTTCTACCTGGCACTACATTCGAACGAGACCTGTGCATGGATCGGCCTTTGAATACTTCAGAGGTGTCTTGTCTAATATGTATCCTTGAATGCTATTTCCCTCTCTTCAGATGGTACTGAATTATTTGCAGCTTTATTCACTATTTTTGTGACCGATTAATTTCTTTTTTCCTGAAATTGTCAGGCTACACCACCCCCAGGCGCTGAAGAGGAGCCCTGGACATCTGGATGGCCACAAGGAGGTGCTATACTGAGATGATCTGGCCAGACTTGAGGAGATTCATGCTCGCCCTCAAGTACCGATATGAGGATGGTGATGCTGACAGCTCTTCTAGATATAGACATTTTAAACAATTAAGAGTAGGATCGAGCTGGCTAAGAGGTTGGCAAATGAGCGACGGATTGAGGATGCCCCCAGCCAGTGCAAAGCTGCCTGGGATGTGATAAATACAAACAGATCAATGCCACGGGAAAAGATTGACTTTGCAAGCCCGGATGATTTCAATGGTTTCTTTGTAGGTTATCGGTTCAGGACATAGTGGGTGCCCTGCCTGATGCTACCATTGGTCCAATTGTTTTGTTAGAAGGAAGAATCCAGGCAGGACAGGAGCATCTCTCCTTCTTTCCCCCCACTGCCCCACCAGTTGTCTTGAGGAAAATCGTACTCTCCTTTAAAAAACCCTCTTGAAGTTCAGATGTGTTTTGCATTTCTGTTAGCATGCTTCAAGAGGTTTTGGATTTGCAGTTCCTCTCTCTGCATCTGTCAAAAAAGAAAGAGGTCTGGAAATTTTCCTGATTTCTTGAAAACATCAAGAACTGTCTCAGTCTTTAAAAAGAGGGTGATTGTGAGAGCCTTATATTCGTAGCTTCAGGCCAATCCCATCTTTGGCAAGGTGATTGAGGCAGTGATCAAGTCTCAGCTGGAGGCATTCTTTGAGGAGAATGGCCTATTCTCAAACATGCAGTTCGGCTTCCGAGTTGGGAGATCGACTGTGGGTGCATTGGACCATGTAGCTGCAAACTGCGAGCGGATTGATGCTGTCTTCGAGGATAGTGAGTCTCTGCTTGCTCTGGCTCTGTGTGATCTGAGCCGAGCTTTCGACTGTGCGGACCATCGCATTCTACTTAGAAAGCTGAGTTTCTATGTTCTAAGGGACTCGGTCCTTTCCATCTTGAGCTCATACCTTTCTGGAAGGACTCAGCTTGTCTCCCTCAGTGGTGCAAACTCCCAGACCCTTCCGGTGGCTTTATTGGTGTTCCTCAGGGATCAGTGCTGGGGCCTACACTGTTCCTAGTCATGATAAATGACTTTGACGACCATGGCTCCTCTCTGATATTTGCAGATCTCTGCTGTCATCGGGTGCTGAGCTTGAGCAGGTTTTGGAGAGGCGTCTACAGAGCATCTTCAATCTGCTACTTCACGGATCCTGGCTAATCGATTCCAGCTGAATGAGGACAAGACCCAAAGGATCATCTGCAGATTGTCACGAGAACTGCATGACCCTCACAATCTATAGTGAAGCTGCTGGATTTTGTCTTGGACTGCAAACTCAGCTGGAACAGCCATAATATAGCAGGTAACCAACCTCTCCCACATTGGCTTCCTGCTGCTCAAGATGAGGGGCCTGGTGATGGAGAGGTGTCTGGTAATGATCACGCATCTCTTCCATTGTCCCAAATAGCTTATGGATTGCTCCTGTGGGGTCATTCGGTAGGGGCTGCTGCTTGATGTCCTGAGGCTGCAAAAGAGGGCTGTAAGAATCATAAGAGGCAGCAACCATCTTGCCCACTTCAAGCCCATCTTTGCTCGCCTTGGTGTACTGACAGTCATCAGCCATTACATCCTCCTGTGCTTGGTGTATGTCAAGAGGATACAGCATAGCCTACTCTAGTTGCCCGTGGTGACATCCACCACAACAAAACCGTAGTAAGCTGTTGAATGTCCACTGGAGACGCCTCCACCGATCACAGGCCAGTTATTGGATTTTTACTCTGAAATTCTTGAACAAGCTGCCTATAATAATGTGAAGCAGTTGAATGAGGCCGCCTTCAAGAGATCCGTCTGGAAGCTGCTGTGTGACAAGGCATATTACAGTATAAATGAACTCATAGGTAATAATTTCTTTGTTATTTTGTATTATGTTTGTTTGTAAAATAAATGAATTGATTGAATTTATACTTATATAATAATGTAAAAAAATAAATAATTTTTACTGAAAGCGGTCACTGAATCGCTGCCATCTGAATGATTCTAATCAGATCCTAAACTGAATTTATCCTAGACAAATGGGTTCAAGGAAAAGTAAATAATTAGTTTGATGGTGTTAAACAGTTTTAATCAGATTAGAACAGTTCAACAAAAATATTGATTTTCTACATTTTTGAAGTACTCTTTCAAACAATCAATAATGATCTATCATTTTTCAAGCAATTTTGTTAGTTCAAAAAATTACTTCTAGACTCGTTGCTCTCAGAAATGGTTGATTTAATTAAACAGAAAAATATAATTTTTCGAAAATAATACAAAGAATAATCATGAATTTGAAATTTCTACGAGAGAAGTTATATTTCAATGTGAAAATTCCAGAAATCAAGCCTGAAGCACTAAGTTTTTCTTGATATCTTGTTTTGGTGTGCTCGCTCTGTGCTTGTGTTTGTGTTTTGCTAGTGGTTACTGGTTATGTTGGAGAAATCGAAATGTTTGTAAATTGTGTATTGGAATCAATGGCATTGAAACTGAATATTGTTTATTAACTATTATCTAAGTTTTTGGAAGTGTTCGTGTTAACTGAGTTTTAAATTTAATTCTTGGATGGTTAGCGACAATGTCAAAAACAGCTCTTCTATTCAATGGGGAAAATTCCAGTGATGTTGAACGTAGAGCCGATGCGAACATCGACATGGTTCCTGTCAACGACATTTCATGTGCTAAGCGCTTAGATATTTTAAACTCAAAAGATAGTGGCCAAGGTTTATTAAATTATTCATGTGATTTTGATCATATATATGCTAGCAATATGGATGACGGCGAAAAACAAAAATCTGTAAATTCGGAAATAGCACTTCTTAAGAAAATCATTCTTTCACAAGTCAACCTTATTCAGCATCACTCTTTACAGCTAGTTACCAAAGACAAGAAAATTAATGCTTTGCTCGAAGAAAATGAAATGGTAAGATCATAATTCAGTTTCAGTCTTAGTTAATTTTTTTTTTTATTATCATTACTGCTGTCTTTATAAAGTTTTCATTTTCCGATAGATAGTAGGTTAGGATTTTTAATGTTTATAGTTCGTATGTTGACCACTAGATTAAATTTTCAAGGACAGCTGTTTTAAATTTTCGGTTAATAATTTTTTATAATTTTTATGATAATTATTCTGTTTCTAGAACATTCAGTAAAATATTATCAATTATTTCTTCCTGTTTGTTTTTAAAATGCATTGGATCTTGAAGAAACGATTGGGATTGTTTGACTTATTTGCTGAATAGGTTATGTGAGTCCGATCAATCACGATTACATTATTATGGATAATATTTCAAGTAAATAAATTGTATTTTTCATGTAGATCAATAATTTTAATTTAAATCAAATTCTTGTCATAAGTTGTTGAAAAATCAATTTCATGTCAGAAGTTACTGAGGATTTTTTATTTTTTCAAATGTGGGGTTATGTTGTTTTCAGTTTGGTTACCGTAGCCTACCTTTACTTCTGAGGAGTATAATTATGATTTATATATTTTTTTTGTATTAAAAAATTATTATTCAGGTATCAACAATTCAATATTATTTATGATAAAATCAAGTAGGCCTACCTATCTTATCCGTCTCATTATTTTCTTGACGAAAAAATTCAGGTAAATATTACGTCAGCTAACTTTGTGTTTTAACTTGGTAAAATTAATTTCCTCAAAATGACTTCTTGCACTACTAACCAAATATTACTAACATTGGCTACTTTTAAAATTTACATGGCACATAATGTAGGTTATTTTTGTTTTCACTAGCCTTACCGTACTATTTTTTAAAAGAAAAAACTTATTTATTTTATAATAAATACTCACTGAGTAACTTAGTTTTGTAAATGATATTGCGGTAGTCATCCATACTGTATGACAATACCACGTCCCAATAACAAAAAAGCCTGTCAAATGATAGTCCAATTCTAAAAGAACCTATCAGAGGTTCTTCTGAAAAAAGCTTCTCTGATAGTTTACGTAGCATTTAATCGGGATTAAAAGTTAACATACTTCTGTGCAACCGGGTGAATATATTGTCAAACCACAGATCATTAAAAATTGAGATTTGAGTTTCAGTTGTTACACCATTATCAATCTATGGTTAATTGTAACAACCAAAACCGGTATCTTGATTTTTTTAAATCTGTGTTTTGTAATATCTAGTTTTCTCAACCAATTATTTTATTGTGATTTTTGTGAATATGCATCAATTAAATGTTAGGTTTGAATAGTTTCTCATTTTCAACTAGAATCAAATTGCTTTTGATTTATTTTCAGTTGAAATCAAGACTAGAAAGGATGGATAGACGAGTAACCCTTCAAAAGCAGAAAGATGCTCCAGAATGCAATTTGCCGGTGGCACACAGTACTCCGTCTGCAACCATAGTGTCCCAGAGACCCATGTCTTCTGGCAGTCCTCTAATAGCTACTCAAGTTTTGACCACTTTGAACTCATCCTTGTTGAAAATCGAAAACGATGCCACCTGCACACCTTGCCCTGTGAGGAAACGAAAGCGCGAGGACAATGGAAGCATATGCAGTGCAACTAGTAAGCGAACCAATAGAAGTTCGTCGTGGAACGGGATACTGGAGCGTGATGACACCTCCACACCAACTGCAGCTGCTGCAACAATCAATGGCAAATCGGCCAAACTTGATAGTTCTCAGCGCACAAAGAGAAGGAGGAGATTGAAAAATGGTAAGTAGTCTGTAGATTGAGTTTTTTGCATAACTTGGGATTTCATTGTACTGAACAAATAGAAAATTTAATATTCTTTAAGCTTCAACATTTCATATTCTTCCTATAAGCTTCCTTAAAGGCTTTAAAGCCTTTTAAGCTTCATTTTTTTAGCCTGTTTCACTTTGGAGTGGAGCTGCAAAAAAATTTGTATTGCGATGATTACCGTATTTGAAAGCACTATATGTCAAACTAATCCGTGCTACCTTTGCTAAGAAAAATAGCTAGAGAACCAAAATACAGCACTAGCTCTTCATTACGGCTGTTTTCTGTCTCATATCCGATACAGTAATTTATTCTGGGGTAGCAGTAGAATTAATGTTGATTTTTCGGAAACAAAAGAATGCGATTATGGTGGTTGAGAGAGCTGACTCAAGAGTTTCATTCAAACCAATTTTCAAGAAACACCAGTTGCTGTAAACTCTAGTCTATATTTTTGTATATAGCATCTTCTGTTTTTGATATTAAACGGAAATTTATCGAGAATAACATTCCATACAGATGCTTGGATACTTGGATACTCTATACTAGGAATAGAATGTCTACCGATACCCTCTAGTGTCCTACCCATATTGTAGCTGCTAGGGGGGTGCCTCATCAAGTAGACTCGGAGTTTTTAACTGGTGACAGACGAACTGAAAAATATTAACACTCATTGTAGTCCTCACATTTATATATATTAAATTTATGCGTACGTACCGTATTAATTGAGAGTGCTTTAAGATTTTCTCAAATTCTTATTGCATTGATTGATAGTTGAATTGGTATTTTAATATTATTCCTCTCATATAATTAATTAAGACAATAATAATGTATGATAGAATACATCAAAGATTTGTTGATTTTCAGATGAAGCAAAACGAGAACAAAATAAGGATATTCTGCTCACTAATGTTCAGTATTACACCACCGTTGGCAATGAAGAAGATACTATTCTTGATCTGATGATCGATGCTCCAAAAGTCAATGGTTGTGTTCTGGAGGTAAAATTCATTCTACTTCTCTCTCAAACATCATATTCAACTATAATAGTTGATCAACATAGCCTAAGTTAACGTGATTTTCATCTGATATGTACAATATTTAGTTCAACTAATAACGAAATAATATATTTCTTAGCCTTGATAATATATTTTATTAAAATCAACTGCTGTTAGAAACTACTTCCTTCTATTTGGTTTACTGTACTTTCATAAATTAGAGATAACTAAAATAGTTACAACATTTGAAATTCGGAAATATTTATTTATTCATTCACATTAACCAATGCACAAATCAAATACATGATTAGAAAAGGACCAACAGGCCTAGCCCAAAACTGTTCCTTTTCTGAATTTTTATAGTATTAAGCCAATGTGTAAAAGGTAGGTTATGTTGCTTCACTTTGAATCAAATTCCGAGTCCAGAAATATACAAACCAAAATAATTGAATTGTTCTGAATATTACTAGAATATTGCCATATGAAACCCAAAGAGCCTGATCCCCTTATCTTTCCACAACATTTCCATAACCTCAACCTCATGTACCACGTTACCAGTGTATGCGCAGAAGTGAGAAGCCGTTCTGCAAATGAGACACTCCATATTCCAATTTTGAATACTCGAAATCGAGTTTCTCAGTGAATTGACATGCTGGTCGTCATGCGATTTGAATACTGAATATCTTCAATAAAGTGAGATTACGATTTGAAGTGGAGTAGCGTTAATATAAACGAGCGTTCAAGTTCATTGAAAAAGAAGTGAAATTTTCCATATTATACAATTAAAAATAGTTTGATAGAAATAAGCCTACAATTAAAATTTAAAATAAGTAAAGTTCCAAAAGACAGGAGTATCTGCGACTGGAGTCGTACGATTTGATTCACGTTAGTGAGAGTAGAGCCTAAAGCCTAAAGGATGAGAAAGCAACTGGGTTCGTCCAACAGGTCAGGTGTAATATGGTTCATCATATTATTGATAGCGCAGTATCAAGTATTGTTATAACTGCTTTTAGGTTCCGTGCTGGAGACAGAGATTGTTCAGCAGTTGTTACACTATGGAAGGAACAGAAAATCTCTCAGAAGATGTATTTCATAAGCGACATGCTCGACTCGAGATTGACGAAAGAAGACGAAAGAGGTATGCTATGTTGATTTATAGTATTAATTCAACCTTTCGAATTCAAACATACCATTCATTCATGTTTGTTAGCTACTAGAATATATCACAGAAAAATATCATTCCAATCCAAATTTCCCTAATACATCTTGAAATTTTATCTTCTGGAAATTTCTAATTTTCTTTTTAAAACGTCAATCTGAACTACTCTGCATATCCAAAATTATACTTTGTATAGAAAATGTGAATTAATACATAAATTTAGAATTTTTGCAAATATTTCATATAGACATTATGAAATGAAGGGTTTCAAGTTACTGTTAATTTTTTCACTCAATAAACTTTCAGAGTATCGTTATTGCGTTTCAACTCTAATTTTTTGCTGTTTTCCTATTAATTTCAGGTTTTCCTCTTTATAATAATTATTCTGTTAAATATAATGCGATATCAATGTTTGGATTTCACATAAATATATTACATTGAAAAGAAGATAATTTTTGTGTTAGTTTGATACTCTAAATAATTGTTATAGCTTAATGCTGATTTAACGTTGCAATTTGCTTCAGATGGGATGTACAGAGGATTCGAGAACAGAGACAGCTGGAGAAGCTGAGACAAAGAGAGAGGAGAAACAATGCAGGAGAAGACTATGAAGAATTGTACTCCCTTTGGCCAACATGTGATGATGTGGGTGCTGTCGATATATCTCCAATGCTTCCTGTTGCTGCGTTTGGCTATAATATACCAAAGTTTCCAGACTCTAAGCCCATGTAAGTGCTCAGTACCATGCAAATCACTATAAGAGACTGAAACTAACAAGTTTGCTCTATAATACTGCATAAAAACATACATAAGTAGATTTCTCATGGGATATGGCAAGCTGAGCTGATTTTGA
Organism: Nilaparvata lugens; assembly: GCF_014356525.2. Taxonomy (NCBI): domain Eukaryota; kingdom Metazoa; phylum Arthropoda; class Insecta; order Hemiptera; family Delphacidae; genus Nilaparvata; species Nilaparvata lugens. Next base: position 75,306,338 of record NC_052506.1, read on the forward strand.
GTGCTACTTCGAGCCAGTTGTCCACGTAGTTCTGTTAATCCAAGCTATCAGGCGCTAGTCTCGCCGTTTAAACACATAGAAATTTCGCTGATTCAAGTAATACCACAGAGTCTCAGCAGAAAGCACTGCTCAAAAACAATTCTTAATACCGACCTCACTCCCCAACATGACGACAAATGTTCTACTCCTCTCCAGAAGGAATCAACATATTTGTTGATCATATTCTTGCCACCATAAATAATCTCTACTTCAATTATCATTATCCAATATAATATTCCAAGTTGAGCTCTTTATTAACAAGAAACCCTTTTTTAAAAGTAACTTATCAAAAAATCGCATTGTAATTGCCTATGTAGTATTGAGTGTGTAGCCTACTGTTCGTGTACCGCTCGAGATCATATTAATTTTTTTGAAAATTAATAGATAACACCTATATTATTGAAGAAAATAAAGTTTTACTTTATTTGGAAGAAGGAAGACAAGGAAAATTTATGAAGAATTATAAAATTTTTCCAGAGCAACTTCAGGTATGGAAGGTAATAGAAATTAGATTGCACTTGTTCAAACAGAAGTAATACACCTGATCTTGGAGAGGGAAAATGTTTAAGATACAATTCATGCGAATTTGCTGATGTGAAACCTAATCAAAACACATTATATTTTCAGCATGAGACACATCAAGTCACATCAACAATCATCTTATATCATCTAAAAAGAAAAATGTTCTATTAGGTTAAATTTGAATACTATACTATCATTTTATAACTTAACTTGAATAACAACTTATTGTACTTCCACATAATTTTGTTTGTATTGTTGATATTGCAATTTTGAATTGATGAAATTAATATTCACATCACCATGAATGATAGCCGTTGCAATGAAAATACTATTAACAAAAGGACTTTAGAATCACCCGTTAGAATGGAGAAATTCACGAAGTTTTGAATGTTTAAAATTATTCTTTAAATATTTGCTTCATCATAACAGTAATGAAAGTGAGCGAGTGAAATCTTATTGAAATCATTAAGTTGGTTGAATAATGTTGTGGTTGTATTTTCAGAGAGTTCTCATTACCATGGATTGGATCGGAGAAGACGTTCAACCATACAACTTTGAGGTTGAGGCACAATTCCGCAAAACAAAAAGAAAGAGCCAGCATTGTAAGTATTGGTCTTTGATATTTGAAAGTTTTGAAAGAAAACTATTAGAAGTCTTCTGTACATAGTTTACTAAAATTTGAAATATACATGAAGTGACAAGATTCCTTAAATTTCCACATGCTAGTGCTAAACAATTCCATTATTTTTTCTTCATTTTATAGGATCAAGGTAGCGAAAGGCCGATACTATACGGGCGGATTAGATGCGATGGAATTTTTCCCGCTCCGCTTGTGTTACTATATGGGCGGAATTTTTTGGTGCGTCTTCAGCGCTGAAAACGCCGAGCTAACGTCATACTATATGGGCCTCGGGTCAATAAGGGTCACCTTGACCTCTAAACACCTATTTTCTTACAGTTATAGTCTATTTCACTGTTCAGTCATCCTTTATATCCGTCTCATAGTTCCAGGAAGTAGCAGGCATTAACCAGACTGTAGTATTCATGGGTCCTCCGTCTGTAGAAGTAACATCATAGTCTGTCGAAAACCCCCACCCACCATTGGTCTCTTCTTTCGAAACGCTAGTCGCAATTTTTAAGCGCCTCCTTGGTGGACGTGGAGACGTATACAATTGGGAAGCAAAAGTATTTTTCCTGGCTTGTAGACAAGTAAGAGGATAAGTCCGGGCTTTAAACGGCCCACGCACCGCCGGAACTGTAGCAGTTCCTATGTCTGGGATGACTAGGCGTTTCTGTGGGTGGCTCCACTGCAACACAAGCTATTACAACTCCTCTATATTACTTGCCTACCGACTTGGCAGTGCCGTTAGCGCGCCCGCACTTTACGGTATATTCGAATAGCAGGTGACTCCTTCGAGGTGTGAGATGACATGTAGGCGCTCACATAACCTAAGTCAACATTCACACAATGGATGAAATGAAAGCTAAATACAGATTCTGAATGAATTAAAAAAATTTAGTATAAATTGAATGTCATAGAGGGTACCCGTTTCTCGTTATTTGTCACCTACATTCAAATATGACATATTGAACTACATTGTTCATAAAAAATCTGTTTTTAGTAAGAAATTTGTTCCAGATTGTCATTTCTGAATACAAATGATTGAATCGGAACATTCCAATAAAATAGTTAGTTGATTCTAGTTTTAATTTTTATTGTAGATTCAACGTAATTTTCTAATTATTCTAATTATGTAAGTTGTGCTTTTGTAATTGACACTTTATTTATTAAAAGTTTACATCGAACAAGATAAAAATAAAATAAAACATCATCTTTGAACGTCTCTCATAAAACTCCAACTAGTTATATACTTGTAAACGTTGGTTGCTAAAACATTCACCTTGGCAACCGTGCTCACATGATAAATCCACGTAGGGCTAGCCTACATCACTATCCCCCCCTTAGGGATATTGGTCTCCAATATCCAGATTTCCTTGATAAGTGATAGACGATTGTGTGTACAACCTTTGGTTTGGCTCTTCATTCAGTTTTCTTAATCCTGTACATAATTATTATCATCCTCTTCACAATGTAGTACTGGACTTCCCTTGCTCTATCTAATTTTGAGCAAACATTTTTATCACCGGATTCAATTCTTGCAAATAACAAACCTAAACAATTAGATACAGCAGCATTTGATCCTCCACTTTGTGGGCTTCATCGCGTCCCCACCAATGATATTACAAACCTCTAAATCGAACAATACTCTGCTCAGCCAAACCTCAGGACATACACACTTCCTCCCTGTCAGATATCCATGCTTCTGCAGTTCCGGACAGCCGTGCTTCTTCCCTGCCAGACCTCCATGTCTGCAGTACCAAACAACCCACGCTTCCTCCCTGCCAGATAGCCATGCTTCTGCAGTTCCGGACAGCTGTGCTTCCTCTCAGCCACATGCTGACGACTGAGAAGTCTCATCCGAGCTAGTGACACTCTCACTTGCTCCTGATTTTCTCACTTATGCATGCCCTAATGCATGTCGTAACCTGCACACCCTAGGCAGTTAACTGTGCCCACACCCTATGTGTGACAAGTCATGAATTCCCAGATTGTCTATTTGATTGAAATCATTCTTTATTAATCAGTCAAAGAAATTCAAATTGATAAAATCTTGTTTTAAAAGTTATAAAATTTTTAAATCAGTCAGACCAGGTTACAAGAACATTGAGTGCTTCCATCTCCATTTTTGATCTTGCTCTTGTTTTCATGCAAAACTTTTTTTTGTGTAACAAACTTTTAGCACAATTCTTTTTTTTAATTATTCTATCTCACTTCCGACACCAATGTTGTAAATTGTGCTTTTGTAATTAACACCTTATTTATCAAAAGTTTACATTGAACAAGATGAAAATAAAATAAAACATCTTTGAACGTCTCTCATAAAACTCCAACTAGTTATTTACTTGTAAACGTTCGTTGCTAAAACAGTCACCTTGCCAACCGTGCTCACATGATAAATCCACGTAGGGCTAGCTTACATCAATATCAATAATTGATAATAATACAGAAAACGGTATACTGCATTATTTAGTTTGTTTTGATTAGCAGCTATTTTGAAAACCGCGTTGAGTGCCACTATGCCGCTCCTATAGTATGATATGGAAGCCCCCTGTGGGTTGGGAGAGCTTTGAGTCGATCATCGTACTCAAGAATGTGTTGAAAAACAGAATTCACCCACAGTATCCATGCTTGTCGTAGGAGGCGACTAAAATGGACCTCAAGGCAACTCCAGAAGTTGCCTTGCCTTCAAACCCACGGGATCTGCCCTATCAGGGCAGTTTCGGAGGGGCAAAAAGAAAAACCTAAGAGACCAGAGATGGGTGAAACTCCAGGCACAAATGTGGGTCAAGAGGCTGAGTCGAGGGTGGCCGGGCGCCCTAGAGGTAGTTTGGCGTCCCCTCTCTCAGCGGAATGACCTACAAAAAGGCCAGGAGTGGAACTTATGTAGGTCACGAGTTTGTGGGTGGAGAGGCCAAAACTCACCACTGCTCAAAGAAGGGCGGCCATTTAGGCAAAACTTCTTGGGAGAGGTGAGGCTTTTGACCCTGCGAAGTTTCGTAGGGGAAAAAAGAAAAAGAGGCTGAGTCAAGGCTTCCTCAGCGAAAGGACCTACAAAGAAGGCCAGGGGTGGAACTCACGTAGGTCACGAGGACTAATCAGTCTGAAGAGACTGCCAAACATATCACACTGGATTGCGACAAGGATTGCAACCAGGTGATGAATGGAATGTCAGTATAAAACACAACTACTATGTTTATCATATAGCCTTATCTTCCTATCAAAGTTACAATTTCACTCTACGCATTCTAATTGAATCCAACTTTTTTTACAGGAGACTCGCAATATATTTGAGAAATCGATTTTGGTGGACCAAAAAAGAAAAGGAAAGTAGATTTAGAATAGTAAGGACGAACTGAACAAATGTTGACAGATATGTAAATGTACAAATAAATAGTTTTAAAAGTGTGTGCGTGTGCACTCAACTTACGTCTTTGGTTGTTAAATTGCTTTGGCTGACGATTAATAGGCTAATCCAGGTTGGTGATATGGGAGCTTAATTTCATTTTTTTGTTATTTTATCTCCCGTACGAGTTCATGAGAACTGTTCCGATCCCCACAATGAACTCCGCCTAAGAAATAAATGTTATAAGTCTCAAATGAAATCAAAATTTGAATGTATTAAAATCCATATTTTAATGGAGTCATCCTATCACTTGTAGGTTGGTTTTACAACTAATTTTTAGTTCTATCACACTTTTTTTTTAATTGAAATTTATTTTTCTTGTATAAATTGAATAATATGAAATATTAGCAAAGCAATAAATAGCTAAAATATGTAGAGATACTGAAAAATCGACTATAAATCTCAAAAATAGCAAATTATACTAAACAATTTGAATCTGAAAAATTCGTCACTTTCATGCAGTTTAGTTCAACCAACTTTGAAAACTAATAATCAAGAATCAAAACGTTCAATTTTCAATTCTAATTTTGGATTTGCATTGAAAAGTAAGAAATAGCTTTGAAGGGTATAGATTTATGAGCTTCATTTCTTAAATCAGTGTCCAAATCTGACATCATAACTTATAGCCTAATATTTATTTGGCAATGAATTATAATAATACTTGAACTCATTATACCAGCTTTTACTATACCGGAACGAAGAAATTCAGAAAAAACTACGTGCTATGCACAGTTCACTGATTCTGTTTGAGGCATTGACATTTTTTTTATTATTCAAGTTATTTTCTGTGAGAAATTAAATTGTAATTAAGGCAAGTTTTTTTTTATAAGTCAAGTTATTTTCTGTGAGAAATTAAATTGTAATTAAGGCTCGGTTGCATAAAAGCCAGTTGAATTTAAATCATGATCAGAGAAAGCTTTTTCGAAAAGAAGTCTTTTCTGATTGGTCCTCTTGGCATTTAACCACGATTAAAAATTAACAGGCTTTTGTGCAGCCGGGCCTAAAAGAGCAAATATGCTAACTCATCTAGTTATTTTGGATTTAAGCAGTGATCAAATAATATTATATTATATGATTATGATATATGATAGACCAGTTATGATCAAATGTCATCCATTTTATATTAATAAATCTGTTATTAATGTAAGTTTGTTGAAAAGTTCATGACAACAAAGTCAGTACTTTTAGAACTTTGCTATTAATTTTTGCTTAAATTTCTAAATTGTTGTTTAAATAGATCGATGATTCTCTTTGTTAATAGCATCTATGTAAATAATCGCATATTATATTTTTCCATTGAGTCATGGATAAAGTAATTCAATTATTATTACTAGTTTTGTGAAAATTGAATTTTAAAATGTATAATGTATTACAATGAGATTATATGATAGCTATAGTTTTTTAAGAAATCTCTTTTATTTGATGACCTATTTTTTGCTTATTTTTATGATTTTGACACTTGGTCTTTTCTTATGTCGAGTGCAATGTTTTCAAGAGAGGCTGAAGAGATGAGAGTTGAGATTCGCTTCATCGATATTAATTAACTTGGGCTACTAAAAGGAAAAGTTACTGCAAGTTGTCGGCCGACACTCAGAGCTAGCCTCCGATTTGCTGAGGATCTGCTGTTGGTGAGGCAGTCAGAGTCAGAGGACGGACATTCTAAGTATCAGCCGACAATCTGTGCTTGTGAAAACATCCAATAAACTTATCATCATCGTTCATTCTGTGGCATGAAAATTTACACAAAAATCACTTGCCTATAGTGAAGTCCACGTTATAATGGCAGTTTTTTATTAACATTGCTATCCTTGTCTATTAGCCTATTGGACAAAGCAAATCCTTTTCTAGCTCCGCAGCGCTGCCAGATGGTTTTTAACAATGTAGAAATATAAAAAAAATATTCATCTCAGTCATGATAACTTATTATTCAATCATTGAAAAATACATTTTCTTGACGAATAAAATATAGTTGTCGAATATTTTAAACAGTAATGAATATTTAATATTACATCAGATTACCGGTATCAGCTATCCTCTATAGAAGGCAGTGGTAAAACAGAGAATCGGCAACGCTGTTCTACTATCTTTCTCAACTGCCATTATAACGTGCACCTCACCATTGATCAATTTTTAACTGCTCACATTTAAATATGCCATTATGAACATTTTTACTTTCCTTGCCCTTTTACCATAGGTAAGGAAAGTACTGTATTGCTTTCCGAAAAAAATTAAGGTACCCCAATTTCTAAACGTTTCAAGGACCCCTGAGAAAAAGTGGTTTTTGCTTATTGGTCTGTCTGTATGTGTGTGTATGTCTGTGTTCACGATATCTCATCTCCCAATATTAACGGAATGACTTGAAGTTCGAAACTTAGGTCCTTCCCCTATAAGGATTCGATACGAACAATTTCAATCAAATGCAATTCAAGATGGCGGCTAAAATGAGGTAAAAAACAGGGTTTTCCGCGATTTTCTCAAAAAACGGCTCCAACGATTTTGATAAAATTTATACCTTAAGTAGTACCTTACCTTATAATACCTTACCTTATAATACCTTACCTTATAATACCTTACCTAGTAATTGATAAGCTCTATCAACTGCCACAAGTCCCATATCTGTAAAAATTTCAGGAGCTCCGCCCCATCTATGCAAAGTTTGATTTTAGATTCCCAATTGGCTTCAGATACAATTCAAACAAAAAATTTCAAGTGGAAAAGATTGAGCAAAAAATCTCTACAATTAATATTCAGTAACATTTTCACCAAAATTTGAAAATAAGCTCGAAATCCAAGAAAATGTGATTATTCAATTGCAAACTGTTGGCAATGTATTTATTACTCTAACGAAGCTGGCCCAATCATGGCATTTTGAGTAGATGTAGAGAAAAAATGTGATATATGCTGGTCCACCGACTAGATTCCGGCTAGTCTCCGTCGCAGTTTCGCTTATGCCGACGCTCCACTCTCGTCGAGTAAAATGTGATATATGCTGGTCCACCGACTAGATTCCGGCTAGCCTCCGTCGCAGTTTCGCTTATGCCGACGCTCCACTCTCGTCGAGTAAAATGTGATATATGCTGGTCCACCGACTAGATTCCGGCTAGCCTCCGTCGCAGTTTCGCTTATGCCGACGCTCCACTCTCGTCGAGTTCGTACGAATGACGACCAACGCGAGTGTGGATGTGTATGGCTTTAGGCCACCACTCGCTTTCACTCCTCTTGGTTCGCCCTTGTTGATCGGAGTCATTGGACATTTGTCGAAAGTGAAGCGCCGGCATCAAATAATAAGGACTCTAACCTTTACAAAAATTATTAATTTATCCTGTAAATACAGAAATGAAAAGAAGGTTCTGGAACCTAACAGCCTGAAGCCACTTTACACCAGCGCGGCCGTGGCCTCTGTCCATCCACCCTGACGATTTAACAAGAATATGATTACGTTTTTCATTTCTTCGTTAAGATAGGAAATATAAGTACATATTCAACATCTGTAATTGAGAAAATAGTTTATTTACACACGTTCCGACGATAAACAACAGGTGTTGTTGTTCTTACAATACAAAACAAAATGGATCAACAGTTTCTATTCAAGTTGACTTGACGAGTTATTATTAGGATACTACTATCTATAAATCAATGTTATGCCACAATTTGTGCGGTCCAAAGTACGTTACTAAAGAGTTTTTAAAAACAGATTGAATGATTCTACAGAAGCCTTAGCAACGTTTGTACAGAATTGCAGATCGTCACCGAGCAGCAGACTTGAAGGAGAGACGTACTGCGGCAGAGCTGGGTCGTACTGGGCACGCCCAAGTGACACCAGGAAGCTGTGTCTCTGCTCAGTCCGGAACTTGCGATTACCCAGCAACATTACATGCTTCAGAATCGCATCATGACTGAGCTTCATCACGTTGTGAACGTAATCGAACTGCTCGACTAACTGATTTCTGTCTGTAACAAAGTAATAATTTTTATAAACTTTCAAACTTGATAGCCTCATCATCTTTTCAAGGGGCGTTCCTTCAAGAGGAAAAGATACCTAGACCATATAAAGACCTAATTTGATCATGTTCTTAAAGATTCTTCTTTATTATTTGCAGTTCACTTCGAATTTTTAATGCCTTTTATTATTGAAATTCATAGATTTAATATATTAACTTCATTTCACGCTTATTTTTCCAAGTTGTAACCCTACAGTTGAAGTGATGCTTCTCGCCAATTATCTGTAATCACAACTTGTTTTGTGTTGTTTTTTGAGGAGTAACACCTGCATCCTGCACGTGCGAAAATACCCCTAACCCCTCCCAAACACACACTTATTGTCTTGCTCTCATCTCGTTTCATATAATATCAGTCGTATTGAGAGAACCGTTGAGTGGGTTATTGAACATATCAGAAGTAAGGGCGGCTCTAACCCCTCTGCTTAAAGTGTGGAACCGCTAAGTTAACACTTGTTGCAAAATTGAAGAATTCACCCCTGACAATAAAGCGGCTATAACAATTGAAGGGGAACATAAAATAGTGAAAGAATAAGCACTGAAAGTGCAAAAAGTTGATTGAGAACCTGTGTTTTCAAAAAAATTAGATATCGCGAAAACTATTGAAGATATCACCAAAACTCTACTGGACAAAATCTGTAGGAAAATAATCAAGCTTTATTTTTATATGGTTGGTGATATCCATGGAGAACGCATTAAGGGGCCTATAGACGTACAACTTGGTAGTCAACTTGCCATGTTGGAGATGTTGTTTGTCTGTGGGCAGGTTGGTAGTTGTAGCAACCGGTTGGTGTGAGATCAAATAGTTTTGTTTTTCTGTGGGCGGAATCTCATGTTGAAGCATCTGTGGGAAAGTTCACAACCTCAGTATTTGAATAGTGGCGTAGTACTCCGTAGTGGGCGCCGACTTATCAAAACGTTTCGTAATTGTACGGATGTTTGTGGGGTATTCAATACCACCCAGAAAAAGGAGTCCAGGGACCGATCCCCCGGAAATTTTTAAATGCTTACAAGCATTTTTGGGGATCATTTCACCATAAACGAAAACTAGGTTTGAGAGGCAGTTATCTAGTGGAATGATTCCAAGAGGTATAAGGTCAAAAAAAAAAAAAAAAAAAAAATGGAGGCAAACTTGGTTTTTTCATGTCACACTTGGATATCTAAAAAATCTAGTGTGGTACAGTCACACAACTTTCCTTGCTCATTGATCTATAAGCCTCATTCTTCACGCACGAGAAGGAGGTTACAAAGTAAATTTCTCAGGGATGGGGTGGACCCCCTGTTAGTTTCCCAGGGAGGAGACTCATGCCAGTTAATAGAGCTGATAAATAACTATACAGAGTATGAATTTGAAGAAAATCGGTCAAGTCATTTTTGAGAAAATCGTCGTGATAGAAATTTAACAAAATTCATTCTTCTCAGGAATATTACGGAGCTCCTGCAATTTTCCCAGAAATGAGACTCATGTCAGTTGATAGGGCTTATAAATAGCTATCTAGGGCATAAATTTGAAGAAAATCGTTATAGCCGTTTTCGAGAAAACCGTGAAAAATATGATTTTTTATCCATTATCCGCCATTTTGAATTGAATTTCATTGAATTTCTTATTGTCGGATCCTCATGGTATAAGGACCTTAAGTTTAACATTTCAAGTCAATCGGTTAATTAGGAATGGAGTTATCGTGTTCACACACACACACACACAACACACACACACACACACACACACACACACACACACACACACACACACACACACACACACACTCCCAAAAATCATGATTTTGGACTTAGGGGACCTTGAAACGTATAGAAAACATGAAATTAGGGTACCTTAAATTTTTTTGGAAAGCAATACTTTCCTCACCTATGGTAATAGGGCAAGGAAAGTAATGAAACGTATAGAAAACATTAAATTAGGGTACCTTAAATTTTTTTGGAAAGCAATACTTTCCTTACCTATGGTAATAGGGTAAGGAAAGTAATAGTATATTTCGCACCTAGGGCCGAAAATGAGACTTTTCCGGCTCGAAATCGGTTTTCAAAAGAAAAGATTGAGAGTCGGAAAAACATTTTTGCCCGTGGTGTGAACGCTATTTTTCGCCAAACAGAAAAATATACAATATATATGAGATCAATTGTTCATTAAGCACTTCCGAAAGCAAAAGTGGAAGGTCAATAGCTCTAGCAAATCTGAGTTAATCTGAATATCAGGAAATTGTCCAAGTATTTTTATTTTTTATTCTGATTTGTCTAAATAACCTAAAAGATTATATTCAATTATGTGGGAGGTTGAGTTTATACTTTTTTATTCTTTCATATGACAATAAGATGATAATATTCCGCCATTAGGAATTAGGAATAGCTTTCCAAAGCTATATAAATGTTTTAATTATTGAATAATAAACACAAATAATGAAAAGTTTTTTGATCAGCTGTTTTAGCACACTTGAAATTTGGCCAATCTAAATGTCAACGTCAACAATGCTTGTTGTCATCGACTTGGGAAGTTTAGGTTAGAAGTTCTATCCTACTCTGAAAATCAAATTTGGATAGTTTATAATATATATCTTATCTGTATTTCATTCATCCAAATAAAATGATAGTATATTATTGCAGAATACTTTATTCAATTCTAGAAGCATAAACTGATTCCGTTTCATAAATTATTTGTAAAAACGTTCAGCACCATGGATATTGCCCAAGTAGTTCCAAAATTATTCACCATGTTTCGTGATAAACGAAGTACCATGAGGTTTGAGGTTAGATTCTATTATACTCTAAAAATTAAATTTGAATAGTTTATAATATCTTATTTGTATTTCATTCATCCAAATAAAATGATAGTATCTTATTGCAAAATACTTTATTCAATTCTAGAAGCATAAACTGATTCCGTTTCATAAACTATTTTGTAAACACGTTCACATCAAATCAGAATCAGCTGACTTCAAGGTTATTTTACAGCCCTAGGGCCGTAAAAATTTTACCGGCCTGGTCAGAAAACAATCATTTTCGGCCTCAATATGACGCACGTAAACCAGCTCATTACATCCAAGTGGGGCGAAAAAACTATAACAGTTATGCAAAACGTTGTCAAAAGGATATTGTATGGATGTTCTATTTTGTACTGAATATGTCTGCCCGTAAGACGCACAGTTTCCGAGATATATGCGGAAAACAAAGAATAGTATCTTTGGACCACCCCCACCGCCGTAGCACAGGGGATAGGGTTGAGGACTTTTGATAAGTTCACTTCCCCAAACAGAGCTAACCAAAACAGTTTACCTGCACAGGGCCGCGGGATCAAAAATTATTGTCTATCAAACTATTCACTCTATACCCTCTTTTGAGCATTCATTGCCTGGACTGCGACCATAGGCTAGATTACAACTATGTCATTGAAACAAGGCTGGTTGACGAAAGTGTCAAAAAATAAAATTCCGAAATTCCCACATCTCGACAAAGTTCTCTTAAATTTCCCGCACAAACGAAATTCCCGTATAATTCCCAGTTTTCCTGCCCCATGGACAGGGTTTAAATTCAGGATGAGTTTAGCATATTAATTAGATGGCTTTCAGGAAAGATTTTTGCGATCCTAGGATCGTTTATCCTATTAATTTGAGGGCTTTCAGCACAACGGTCTGGTCTATTCTTCAAGAACAATGCTGTTCCCACTCCACAATACTGAATTCGCTTGAGGAATCTACAACATTACTAATGGTTTCTCTTTAAGACGGTCAATATGAGGTTGTACCACATTTTTCATTAGTCAAATAGGAGATTACGAATATATAAGAGGAAAATGGAGACAGAGATAACACTCACCCAACATAAATAATTTAGGTTTATCCAAAAGAATAGTTTTCACTTCTATGTCATTGAATCCCATCTCTTCTTTGAAAGCGAATGTTTTGATCTGAAAAACAATAACATGAGTTTGATTGAGCAAGGGATAACAGGAGATTTCAGATTTCATCTGCCATTTCCAATAGATATATTTTTTGAATTTGGTAAATTCTGCAGGATCAAATTAATTTAATCGGTAAGAGCTTCAAAATTGAAGTACAGCAAGTACAATCATAGAGAAACGATAGCATAGTTACGCTATTGTTTCTCTATGGTACAATGTAGCCATGAAAGAGCTTTTCTCAATTCAAGCACCAGAAAAACTTGGAATAGTATTCCGTAAATCCTTCAACACATTAAAAGTTTCAGAATTTATTGAGTTGTCATGAATTTTATAAATCTTGTGTGATAAGTAAAGATGAATGATGACCAATAATCTCAAATGTATGAGGCAAATAAAGCTATTGTTAAAGTATAATTTTTCTTTTTTTTTGATTGAATAATACTTATAGATTAATCTATTTTTATCTATCAAATAATACATAATATTATATACTGTAATGTAAAAATACCTTAACATCATCCAAATTTCTTAGGATCAGTTTAGGACGTCTACATGTAAGTAATCTCACTTCGTCACCATTCAAGTTGAAATATTTCTGAAAAAATCCCAGTCGTCTATCTATTTCTTGGGTACTGTGGAAAAGTCAAACAATGATTTCAAGTGAAAACTGGTTGAATGGAATAAAAATTACTCACTGTACAAGTAGTAAATTACAGATTATCCGAAAAAATCTTGAGAATCAATAACATCAAAACTATCCCAAATAAGAGATTGAATTTGCCAGAATTTTTATTTCAATTTAAATATTTAGTGATTTCTTTTTTTCGTATAAGAATTACGATTTGCCAGAATTTTTATTTCAATTTAAATATTTTGTGATTTTTTGTTCAAATGATAATTACGATTTTCCCTCATCCTAACTTATTTCTCATGCAATGTTTTCTATATACACTGTATAAATATGAATAAGAAAGAGAGTACCGTAGTTAGAGAGAGAATTTATACTCGAGAGAATTTTTTTTATTTTGTTTCAATTCTTCGTTCTAGTATTTTCTATTCTGTTTATATATTTACTTCTGTGCTAACTCAATTTAAATCCAGTTAAGTGTAAGATAATATCTCTTACTCCCACTGGCGAACAAAAGTTATCTTATGCCTATGTTTTTTCACTTACAATCTATTATTAAATCTTAATAAATTAAATTATTATTCAATTTGAATTATTTTAAGTGAATTGTTGTATTTGTCATGCTAGACTATATTTTAATTCCTGAAATATGAGTGTATGAATAATAATAATTTCAAGTCTCAATTTCAACTCTAAATTTATACGGTAAAACTTTTAATTATTCGAATTTTCACTATTCACTATTAAACAAATTGAACTATTTGCTATTCTAACTAAATTGTAACTTGAATTCGAATACAGTAATTGGATACCAACCTTTTAGAAAGCCAAAAAGGCTCTTTGGTTATTATTCTTGTAACATCCTCCATACGAAACTTCTTTGATAGCAGATAATTTATTCTCACTTGTAGGTTATCAATTGTTTCTTTGAATATGAAAGGATTTTTTGTTATAAATTTACCTAAAGAGTCTGCAGGAGCGCCGTTATCAATAAGAAACCTGCAATAGAATAAACATGATGAGTAACAATCTAAGAATGGTATCAAATCAGTTCCATGTATAAGCATAGGCTACTTCACAGTGAATTATTGTTTCACTCATAGTTAAGCCTATAATGAAACAAGCTCTAAGGATAAGAGAAAGTTTACATGCTATGTTACTATATAACAGTATATAAAACAGTGTATTCATCAGTTTAATATGGTCTTTAAAGCACCCTTGAGATGTTTAAGACAGACGCTTGCTCGCTTGTGACTCAACTCTATAGTGAGGTCCATGTTATAATGGGAGAAGAGAAAGATAGGTGCAGCGTTTCCGATTTTCTGCTTCACCACTGCCTTTTATAAAGGATATCTAAAACCGGCATATCTGTTGTAATATTAAATGTTCATTCTTATTTAAAATAATAGCTACAATTAACAATCTAAAATTGTTATAGTCAAGAAAATATTTTTTCCAAAAATTGAGTAATGAATTTTCAAAACTGAGATTAAATAGACCCAATCTGTTATTTAATTATATTAATATATTGTTTACACCTAACGTGTGTGTTAAAGACCCTCATTAAAAACTATTGTATAAAAGACTACATTTTTATTATGGGATGAATGAATTGAATTGCTTATAAAATAAGTGAGGTCCAAGTTATAATGGCAGTATTCGATTCATTGATGTTTCTATCCTTGTCTAATAATTCGACAAAGCAGATAGCACTATCTTTTCTAGCTCCGTAACGTTGCCAGATCGTTTTTTAACAATTTAGAAAAATGATTAATTAACAAAATATTTAATCTCAATTATGAAGATTTATCAATCATTGGAATATATTTTACTGGCGAATAAAATTTAAGAATTCTTAAGAATAATTAATTATCTTAAAAAAGTATAATTTGTCAAAGACCTTTGATAAATTTCCTGCATTGGTCTTGCAGATCTTCAATAAACTGTCAGATAATTTAAAGAAAGAGGTTGAACACGCCAGCATTCAACTCTAGACTCAAATGTTGGCTTAGGAGAAGCCATTTTATCCCATTCAAGAATATATCTTCTGGACTACTTGGTAGGCCTTGTTCAACCCATGCTGCTTTCTCGATAGGTAGTTGAAATGTAAAAAGTAATAAATTATAAACTCTCGACTCTTGGCGGTGTTGATGGTATTGGTGGAGAGGAAAGTAATTCAAGGATAAAGAGTAAATATCACATCAGTTATACCGGTATCAGCAACATCTACCCTCTATAAAAGGGCAGCGGTAAGACAAGGCAGAATTGGCAAAGCTGTTCTCCTATCTTTATCCAATGCAATTATAATGTGGACCTCACAAATAGGTTTGATATAGACTAAATACTATGAGAGAGACGAAGAAATGCGTGAGAATGTTGATGCAGGAGTTCACAGGAAGTTTGTTCACCCAGAAGCAATCACGGGCAGACCTGTGAACTTCTATTTCAACATTTTCATCTGCATTGAACGAGAGGAAGTTACAGAATCCACTCTACACTTTAAGGCAGAGTCCACCAATTTTCGGGGATTGCAGTGTGAAGCTGCTTGGATTTATTTATTTATTGGATTGAGCAAAGAATACAATAGTCGGAAAAGAAAAAAAAACAGGCTATTACCCAAAACTTCTTCAATTTCCTAATTTTTTCTCAAATTGTCCAAATATTATGTAGGTTATGAACATATTAATTTCTTCACCTAATCAGTCTGACACTACAAATCAGAATAAAATAAATCTGATTTACGATGGATACCACATTGACATGGGAGCAGCATGTTGACATGATCTGCAATAGACTGTCAAGTCACATATCTGATGCGCAAGCTGAGAGGTCATGTTTCTTTGGAGTATGTGGTTAGAAAACACCATGGCATCTTCTACTGCCATATCAATTATGGCATCATGCCAGACTGACTCAAAAATTAACTGTCCGTGCTCTCAAGAGAGCTCTCCGTGAGCAGGAGGAGGAGATCTTTGAAAGGGTACTTATTTGTGAAAAGCTTGTGAGTTTAGAACTCTACTCCCTGGATGAAGAGGCAATACAATGCTTTTTGAGAACTTTACCAATGTACCCAGAATAAATATATTCCTTGACTTATAACTTATACCTTCTTCTTCATCCATTTCCCACACTTGTAAGATCGATGGGGGCGTCATGACATGAATAAAATAAAATAACAAAAAATATTAATTGATCAAGATGACAGTGACCAAGTTCAAATTTATTATTGATCTTTTAATAATTATGCAGCATCCAGCATGTCAATTGAGTGCTTGTCATGGATGGAGACTACTGGATTACCGAAACCAATAAGGGGGTTTAATTGAAATTTTTTTAAAATATTCTAAAACGTGACTATTTCATTTCAGAAGTCATAAATGAATAAATCAGGAGTTGAAATTATTTTGATCCTAATTAAGTTTGAGGAGTATAATTTGGAATTAGATGAATGGAAACAATAACTTATTTAGTTTCATTTAGGGTCTTCTAAAATCTAAAAAAACCTCTGCAAGTCATTTTTTATTTAAGTTATAAACAGGTAACTTAGGGCGTAGTCATGTAGGCCTAAATACAGCATGTTGATACAGTAACAACAGAATTTTTAGATAACTGTTTCTAATCTAATATTGGTGTGAGTTCAGCAACTTATTTATATCATGCAATGAGGGGTGCCCAGCCCCCCCCAAGGGAAATGGCGCATGCCCCCCCCAATCCAAGTGTAATGCCCCCCCCCAAAGTATCCCAATTCCCAACCCTTTAGTTTTTAACATTAGTCAGTGCTCAGTGTATGACAATAAAATTCACATCTTACATTCTAATCTTCCAAAGGACATTATTCACCTTTGTTCTTGTGGGGAATTCTTTCTGTTTTCATAATATTATAAAAATATATACCATCGTTTCTTATCTCTTTTAAAATAGAAATAAAGTATCTTCTTGATATTATTTTTGAGACTAGCAGTGCACCCGTTCTTGTTCGGGAGGACTAAAAAGTACTACATTACATCAGGAAAACTACATGACAAATATTTTAATAGGATATTAAAAGATAAGTAAGGGAGGCTTTGCTTTTTAAATGTAAAGGTTACTTATAAAAAGTTGAATAATAATATCATTGATATTCTTTTATTGCAAAAGAATATTGCATAGCAATTTTGGTGAACATTCATACAAATTTGGAACGATTTTATTCATACAATATATAATGTCGGCAAGTTTAGGTATTCTAAATCCTATACTATTAAACGAGCAATTTCTGTTAAGATGTTTTGATGTTTAAATGTTTATATGTTTGTATTTCACCGGATCTCGAAAACGGCTCTAATGATTCTCACGAAATTCTGAAAATAGTAGGTTTATAATTCGATTGCACTAGTTCTCATCCCTGGGGAAACTCGCTGAAGGACATTAAAAGAATTTATTCATCCTTGGAAAAACAGCTGATAATTTCGTCATCTGTTGATGATGGAAGTGAGTGAGCGAGTGCATGTGTGTGGGACTGAGACAAAATTATGACTCAGCTGTTGAACTTTTGTACCTAATTCAATCAGGTACTTAGTGGCAGTTGTACAAAAGCCGGTTAAATTTTAATCCTGATTAATTCCAGTAGAACCAATCAGATAAGCTATCTTTTTAAGATGGTCCTCTGTGATATGGTTTACGTGAAATTAATCAGGATTAAAATTTAACATGCTTTTGTGGGACAAATTTTTGCATTCCTCTGCGAATTAATCTCAATCCACTGTGATTAGATAGAACCATTCTGTATGAACTATGAATATTTATTATAATTTCTTCTCTCATAATAATTTTTATATGCTTTTGTAGTTTTGTAGGTACTCCAGAGCGGAGCTAGGTGCCCCGATATTTATCATAAATTGGAACAGGTTGTCACTGATGTTGTGTTGTTGGTAGTATTTACTTTTAAACATTACAGGAGTAAATAACACAAGTCGAACAAAATGTATCTTTAAATGGTTTGATTTTTGGAATGAATATATCATCTGAACAAATACATTTTGTAAATTCTATCTATTAATACCAAATATCGGGGCACCGAGCTATTCATTGATAAAATGAACTCAATTCTTTGAAATTATTGGGAAAGGACTAACAGACACAGCCCAAAACTGTTTCTTCCCCGAATTTTGATTTATACACTATAAAATTTATAGTTAGAATATTTAATATTCCAAAAAGTAGGTTTTGTTTCATACACTTGAATTCAAGTGAAATTTTCAGTCCAAATATTCGAAAACATAAAAGTTCTAATTTTGATTGTTTACATACCAAATTGAATAGCAAAATAACACACACTAATCACTTAGAACTGTAAAATAATGATTAACTTTGAATATTATTATATATACCATCTCATGTCAACAAATCAGATTACTGTATTTTGATCGAGTCAATTAAAATTTCTAGATTTCTCGCGAGATACGATAAGCTAATTGATTACACAGCTGATCTCCCACACAGGCACACGCATCTTCTGTTATCGACAGACGACGAAATCATCATCTGTTTTTCCAAGGATGAATAATTATCCTTTTCATGTCCTTCAGGGAGTTTTCTCAGGGATGAGACCTAGTGCAATTGAATTTTGATATCATAAACCTACCATATTCCGAATTTCGTGAAAATCGTTAGAGCCGTTTTCGAGATCCGTTGAACATAAATAACCATATAACGAGATAGCCAGATAAAAAATAGAAAAATATAAACAGATATACAAAAATTGCTCGCTTAATATAATAGGATAACAACTTATTGTCCAGTCAAATGATCGTTTTTCAGGAAACAGCCCCGAAAGAATTTTTTAATTTGAAATTTGCTGATAAGCCAGAGGGCGACTTCACCCCCAAAATTTTGGATTTTTTTTAAGTTTTCCATTTTATCTCGAGAACCTTGAATTCATCGAGAAAAAACATTCTCTTATAATACTTAAGATGATAAAATTTCCAATGAATTGACTGGTCGCGCAGGACTACTCTTTGGATTTTTTATCTGAAGTGTTCCACAAGATACACAACTTTGAATGTGCGAGAAATTTGTGATACTTCCCCAATTTTCACAGTCTCGCATATGCAACGTTGCGTATCTTGTGGAACACTTCAGATAAAAAATCCAAAAAGTAGTCGAGGTTGTGATGAATTTTCTCCTCTTTTCACTTCCATGAATTATACTTCTGTTTTCAATACCGTTAAAAAGTTACAGCCAATTGAATGATGATCTTTATTTTCTCATTTTTCTTGCGATTTTACTGTTATTAAAGAGTCTCTAAAATGAGTACAATACATGATAGAAACTTGCGATTGGTCTTAAATGAGAGAAAATTTCATGTTTTATAAGCTGAGTTGTCTTATATCGAAAAACTGTCGAGACTGTGAAAATGAGAAAAATATCGAAAATTTCTTGATTTTTTTAATCAAACGTATATCTTACTTCACGATTATATTTTTACAAAAATCATTCACCTCACATAAAAGAGGGGATTCTTTTCTTCAAATCAAGACCAAGTATCATTTTGAGTTACCAAGACACACAGTTTTGAATATACAAATCGGTCATTTTTCTATGCATTGAAATATGGGCTAAAATACACTAAAGGAGGAATTTCCTATTTTTTTAAACAAATTTTAGTGAGATGATACATGATTTTCAACCGCCTTGACGAGCTGATATGAACGAGCTGTAGTACGAGGAGATGTGATCATTCAGTCAAAAGTTATAAGTGCTTAAAGTTTTGATTCTGGACGTATCCTTATGTGTGTCCCCCACTAGGAATTACTGAAATCTAACGAGTGATTCTCATAGAACATAACCCTCGTAAGGTGATTTCAGCCGAAATATGTTTCTTTTTTGTTAGGAAGGCCATGAAAAGGTATTATAATGAAAATTTGAATTTTGGCTGGAGGACATGATTTTATATTTTCGGGTGTATTCCCCCTCCCACCACTACTAAATTCAAAAATAGGTACCTCAGGAATTCTGTTCAGAATTAATATTGCTAATTCACGTGATGTGTGGCTTTCTATCATTACTAGAAAAAATCCTAGTTGTATAGGGTAGAAGTGGTAAGTTTGCATAATTTTGAAAACTCCTTGAAAATACCCCTTTTTTGAAAACTTTCAGCTCCAGAACCAAAAATCGTAGTCCTGCACGACCACTCAATTTATTGGAAATTCTATTATCTTTAATATTTTAGAGAATGCTTTTTCTCGAAAAGTTAAAGGTTCTCAAGATTAAATGAAAAACTTGGAAAAAGTCCGAAATTTTGGGGTTTTTTGGGAGTTTTGGGGGTGAAGCCGCCCTCTGGCGTGTCAGAAAATTTCAGATTAGAATTCAGCGCCCCGAAATACATATAGAAACGTCGAAAAAAATTCTTTCGGGCTGTTTCCTGAAAAACGATCATTTGACTGGACTATTATACAAAACAGAAGAAAGTAATGAAGTATTACAATAATTACTTGATTACTGTGTGGTAAATAGGGTGTAAATTTGAAAGATTAAAATTGGCTTCATTTGATATTTTTCACAAATTTTTGACAAAAGAAGTTTTTTCTTCTGTCAAATTCACTACGGTAGAGTTTGCGATGTTGTTTATAATTGCATTTTCATTTCAGAGACATTAATATCATCATGAAACGCCTTCGAAATTAAAATAATTATTAGATTAAAATGTACATTTTAATTCAACTTATCATTGTGCTTTTGAGAAAATTAGGTTGCAACAGCAAGGAAACTCAAACAAAGGACCATTAAAAATTAAAATTAAGCACAGGGAATTAGAATGATAGTGGATGATGAAGTTATAATTTATTTTTGTCAAAGATTTACATTCAAACTCATAGGCTTAAAATTACTAAAGTTCCTGCATACAACATATTATCAATTGTATTTCTCATGCTTTATATTGAGTTACACTTTGCAAAATATAACATTGCAAAGGTGGGAAAAAGTATTAAAATTAACTACATTAGGACATCTCTATTTAATACCTTGATTTTTTAGCCATGATTCAAAATGTTTTCATAAAATGTAAAAAAAATCGTGCCCCCCCCCCCAAAAATGTTGATGGCGCAAATTGCGCCATGCCCCCCCCCTTGTGGGCACCCCTGCATGCACTAATGTCAAAGTATGATACTTACACTAAATGATTTTTTATGTCTCGTTCAAAATCCAAAGTAAGAATATACTCTACAACGTTCATTTTTGCATCAAACTTGTAAAGATTGACACCCAGTTTTACGAGTTCTTGAAGACTAGATGATTTGTCTACATAGGCAGCTAAATTGAAAGAAGGCAATAAAACTGGTGCATAGTCGGATACATCAATAAGTTTTCTTGATGTCACGACGTCTTTTGAATCTTCAATAGTTTTTTCAAAAACATCGTCTTTACTATAATCAATACTACTTGGCAAATGGTTATTGGAACTCGATACAGCCGAAGATTGAAATCTCTGAGGTAACAAACTGGTAGAACATAACAAATTTTGATATAAACCAATCGGAGTTTTGACTGGACATGATAACGATAATTGACTGCCCAATCGAAAAATCAAATTCATGCGTTTCATAATCAAATAAGATTTAAAACAAAAAATTAATAAACGCTATGGTATTTGTTAATTTTTTAAAGCAATGTTTCCGTTGTATAATGGATCACGGCTTCACTTCCTATAAAGTTAGGTACATTCATGAATCACAAGAACAATTTCCACGAATATTACATTAACAAAAAAATAGTTTCATGTTTTCAATCATAAAAAACTCTTAAGATTAAACAAATAACAATATGAATGGCTTGGGATTAGAATATTAAGAAAAACATAACCTTTAAAATTTAAAAAAAAACACGATGGACGATGAATCAAGCCACGACCTTTTGAATCAGGGTTTAAAGTTGGATGCTTGCATGATCTTTGATAACATGAGTGGCGGGAGATTTAAATGAATTGAATTCTTCTCTGTAAATGCCATTTTTCTTTTAAGTAAGCTCGTCAAAATTAGTTATTTGTATATCTAGAGTGAAAAGTACTGTTTTTTCTCCCTGATGGAAAAGTTTGAAGCCCAAGGAGAAGCCAAGGGCCTCAATTTTCCTGAGGGAGAAAAAACATTTTTCACTCGTGATATACACAACATATTTTCTCCAAGCACCTATACATTTTTATAAAAAAATAAATATATTTTTTTAACTCAATTAATAGAATTGAATATGTGAATATAGACTATTTAGTTCTAAATGTCATTCATCTATGTTACAGAATAAGACTTCATAAAAAGATAGCATAAAAAAAGCATAGCCTACCTTGTTGCTATATTTTCTCTATGCTACTATATTTATTAGTGGCCTGCCTATTACACATATTAATAAAAAATCGACTGTTCTCATTTTTAAATCTGGCATTATCTCAGATACAAATATATTTATGACTATTCTCAATGTTATGATTGATACGATACTTTATCAGGAAACAATAATTGAAAAAGGTATACGGTAGTAGCCTAGGCCAGACTACCTATGATAGCAGTTTTTTGTTTTCTTTTAAACATCATTTTCAGCTAATCTATATATATATATATATATAATATATATATATATATATATATATATATATATTATATATATATATATATATATATATATAATAAAAGTATTTTTGATATTTGATAAGCCTAATAGCGTGGTTGGCTGAAACTATTCGTGTCTGAAAGAAAACAAAAAAGGGTACAAGTAATAATTAAATCTATTTAATTAATATGGTATTTAGAGTATCCTTATCAAAATAGATTTACCAGCCAATTGGAGTCAGGGTGATACATAAAACATAAATTAACATTTATAGTTTTGAATTTAAGCAAGAAACGCAAAATACAGTTTCTTTTCCCTTTTTCATTCAACTAAATATAAAGAGCAAATAGGCTATATAGTAGGCCTACCTGCAAGTGTTCAGTATTGTCAAACTTTTTTCAATGACCTTGTTCTTCACGCCAATATCCAATAATATTGTAATGTAACACTGTCGGCTTTCATTCATTTTGCAAAATATTTCAATAAAATAGATACTGTATTAAAAAGATAAATTCATTCACAATCATAATTGCAATTTTGTAAAATCTTGAACAGTCGTTGAAATCCATTCTGCTAAGCCTTCAAATTATATTACCACCGGGACCGAATTATATTATTAGTACTTTTATTATACAGTGATGCAAAATGCTTACAACATACAACCATCTCTATTAGAGAGATCTAGCCATGATCAAGCGAGGTGAGCAGGTGACTTTATAATGGACTGAGAATAACTTAATCCAGTTTGAATGCGGCTGGCGAAGAATAACTTTCTAAACCAAGTCCGCCAATAATGACAAAAATTAAATAAAAAAGAAGACAAAGAAAAATACAAATTTCTATTATAAAGGGAATAGGTTTGCATGAAAACAATGTCTAAAGTTTTGAAGATGTTTAATGTGCGTTAACCAAATTTTGTAACAGTCGAGAAAGTTAACAATAATGTTTATACATGTTACTGTTTCCTTGATCATAGGAAGTTAATTAACTAAAGTTTTATTTAATAGTTTAGCACTGCTAACTAAGAACTGTCAACATGTGTTTATGTTAGTGTTACTCCTAAATAAATTGCGTATGCTCATGCCTATATGAAATACTAGCCGTCAGGCTCACTTCGCTCGCCATATCCGTCTAGCCAGGGGGCTCCGCCCCCTGGACCTCCGACTGGATCGTCCATGAATAAGATCAGCAGGCTCGCTTCGCTCGCCTGCATTTTTCATTTGAGCATTTTTATCATATGTTAGGACAATCCAGTCGGGGGTCCAGACTAAACGTCTGGCTAAACGGATATGGCGAGCGAAGCGAGCCTGACGGCTAGTAATATAATATTCCCAGGATTGAAGTAGCAGTGCCCAATCAATTTTTCCGCGATAAATGCATTTAAATCTTCAACTTTGTACCAACCTAACAAAGTCAACTCAACTTAATGCCAACCTGACAAAATTATTAATTTAGTTGCCAGTTAACAACTGTTTCAAAGAGGTAGTCTACTCTATCTAGATTATAGTTCTATAGTAACATATGATATGGAAATTTCAATTATAATTAAGAGATTGGGGGAAGAAGAACATACATGCTAAAAGACGAACTTTAAACCCTTAAAAACAACCCTTAGAGTTAAAATATTGCCAAAAGATTTCTTAGTGCGCCTCTAAAGGACCAACTGAACATACCTACCAAATTTGAACGTTTTTGGTCCAGTAGATTTTTAGTTCTGCGAGTGAGTGAGTGGTGAGTGAGTGAGTGAGTCAGTCAGTCAGTGAGTGAGTGCCATTTCACTTTTATATATATAGATGTATCATGTAATTCTAGGTACATTGATATGTAGGCTATAATTATTGCAGAAGAATCAGTACAGCATTGGAAGATATGTCTGTATAGTATTCTATGTCTTCTATGTATAATGAATGGTATAGAACAAGATCTTCAATGTGTCATAATACAATTTTTCAAGAGTTTTTGTCGTATAGGCCTATATAACTTAGTTTAATATAGTAATTTCAATATATAACTTCAAACTTTAATAATAGTCTGACAATAGGTGACAATTTATACAAATAATACAACAATAATACGTGTTACTGTTGGATTGAAGATGATTTTCAATTATTCTTATCTTTTTTCTTTGACTTGGCTATTGCTTTTGGTCGTTGTTGTCTCCAGAACTCTTGCCTATTATTCAAGAATGCTACTCCTTCTTCGGCGAATATTTCTATTTGACTTTTTGATTCATCATTTATCCCTTTTAAATCTGCGAACAAAGCATTTTCCACTTTAATTTCAAACAAATTAATTTAATATATTATATTAACAAGAAAATATATTTATTCATGATTTAATAACAAATTTTCATAATTTTAATTGTTTATTTTTCTCCACAATTTTCAATAAAAACAACCCCGATAATATTCTAAAATTTTGTAGAATGATTTTGTCACTTGCAGACAGAAATTAATGGATGATATCCAGTGCAGGAAGCTGTATAAGACATGAAAAAGCATACAAAGATTGAGATTCACTTTATATGATTGTTTGTGACTCTTTATACAATTGAATTTTTTCAATTCGCCGTCTACAAAAAACTCAAGTTTGACCATCATATAACTATGACTCATCACAAAAATGAACAACAAACCTGGTTGTTTGAGTAATTCCTCCAAGTAATGTTTGTCTACTGAAAGATCTCCTAACAAATGTCTGTCATTTTTCTTTCGCTCATACTCTTCTTTCAATTTGTTAACATTGCTGCCAGGAATATATTTGCTGGCATTGTTGATGGCTGCTGATCGTACTGTACTCGCACTTCCAGGCTCTGACCTTTTTCCAGAGCTTGGAATGTTCGGACTGGAATTAATCAGATCCTTCAACTTATCCGAATCGCTTTTATCCGATTGTGGTTTGTTGGTTAGTGAAATTGAAGCTCTTTCTCCCTTTTGCGCAGCACTTGACATAATCTTACCTGAAACATAAATTAAGGTATTAAATGAAAGGATAGAATTAAATATATAGGCCTATCTACCTTGCTACCTACTTGCTTGCTTTTATATGGCATGAAATTCATTTCATCAAGTGCATTTACTCACTAGAGTTGCCTACAGTAGTAAAACCATCTGATATACATTTTTTGTCATTTATTGGAAACTTGATTCATTAGAAAGAAATAGCTATAGGTTTCAGAAGGTCTATTGTTTATTGTTTTTGAAGGGACGGATTCAAGGATCCAAAGGCTCAAAGAATCCACACGTCAACCGAAGCTTATTGTGCTCCCAAGTAGTATGAAAGTTAGGCAAACCAATAACTGTGTCCTTTACAAGAACCAGGAGTTTTTCCCTATACTAACATCCCATTCATCACCTGGTTGCTTGTCGCAATCCAGTGTGATATACTTGGCTGTCTCTTCAGACTGATTAGTCCTCGTGACCTACGTGAGTTCTACTCCTGGCCTTCTTTGAAGGTCCTTCAGCTGAGGAGGGGGTTGTCAAGCTGCCTCTATGGCACCCGGCCACCCCTGACTCAGCCTCTTGACCCACATTTGTGCCTGGAGTTTCGCCCATCTCTGGTCTCTTGGGTTTTTTCTTTTCGCCCCTCCGAAACTTCGCAGGGTCAAAAGCCTCAACTCTCCCAAGAAGTTTTGACTAAATGGCCGCCCTTCTGTGAGCAGTGGCGAGTTTTGGTCTCTCCACCGACAAACTGGTGACCTACGTTAGTTCCAATCCTGGCTTTTTTGTAGGTCTTTCCGCTGAAGGAGGGGTCGCCAAATTGCCTCTAGGGCACCCGGTCACCCTCGACTCAGCCTCTTTACCCACATTTGTGCCTGGAGTTTCATCCATCTCTGGTCTCTTGGGTTTTTCTTTCTGCCCCTCCGAAACTGCCCTGATGGGGCAGATCCCGTGGGTTTGAAGGCAAGGCAACTTTTGGAGTTGCCTTAGGGTCCCTTTAAGTCGCCTCCTACGACAAGCAGGGGTACTGTGTGTGAATTCTGGTTTTCTACACATTCTTGAGAACGATGTTCGACTCAAAGCTCCCCGACCCACAGCGGGCAGAGAGAAGATTAGTTTCAATGGTTAAGAACTATACATACGGTAATACATTATATTAGTAGTCAATACGGTTTGATACGAATAAAATTGCTAGTTGTTCTAATTTACTGTTCGGTGTATGTTAAATCTTAAATTTGGGGCCGCCTCATGCTCTTATTTCAGCAATAGGCTTTTCAAATGCTTCATTGGAACAAACTACTGAAAAAATGTCCTCAACCTTCTGGTAAATTCTTGTTCTATTCTACTTCAATTAGAGTTTTTCTATATAGATCTAATATGCATAAATGTATTTTATGTTTGTCCAAGTTAGAATAGGGTACGTTATCTAGAGTGATTGGATATTAATTTGTCAAGTTGGATCGGAGGTGTATAAGCAAAATTTTTCAGAAATTCTCAAGTATTATTACTTCCTATGGTATTCTCTATAGCTTCTTGTGCCTTTTGAACTCCTAAACGGAATCCCTCCAATTCTGGACGAATCCGCAGTCCTCTGTGATAGAACATAAGACTGTGTTCAAAATCTCCCAAATGGTAGAGGGCTTCTGCTTTCTGATATATTCCTGTGAAGAAAGAAAATTTTCAGGTGAGCTGATTTTTGAAGAAGCCTTCAAGATTGTAAGAATAATACATTGATGTTGTCAATACCACTAATATTTGCTAAAAGTCAATTGAAATTACGGAGATTATGTCTCTTTTATTATCTCTTAGAACTTAGATTATTTCTCTCTTATTATCTCTCAATATTATGGAGTGATACCAAAACATCTCTTTCCATAACAATCAAATTATTCTTTAAGAGTTTTTAATTTCTGCTCTAATAAAACCAGTAAAATTTATAATGTTGGCAGTTGAGTATACATCTTGATATTACTTGTGGGTTTTAAAACCGAATTTATATGAACTTCAAATATCAATATTGACTCTATGTAATAGGACACCTCATAGATATTATTATTATTTTAGAAATTATTCTCCAATAATGAGAAAGTATTTTTGATATCGACTTCAATTCCTGGAATTGAAATCAAAGAGAAAAGGAAATCACTCTGTTTCAAAGTAGATATTCAAATACACTTACTTTAATTTCTGCTTTGAGAAATGTGCAATGCATCTCACTTCTGAGGAGAAACTTATCGGCCTGGATGAAGCCAGGCTGATGAAACTCCTTTTTAGGAGTGATGAAGACCTCAGTGATATCCTCAGAAATAGAATGCATTCTACATTTATCAACCAGAGTAAGGTAAAAGTATTTAAATATTCACCTTGAAACAAAGTGTTTCACTCTCAATAGTAGAGTCATGGAAAAAACATCAAGAGAAAATCAATCAGATTTTTACTCGCTTGAAACAATAAAAAGAAAAATTGTAAGAAAATCGATAAAATATATTTGTTTATAATTATAGATCGTTGGCTAATTATATCACTATAGGCAAGTCAATGTTACTCAGTTATCGATTTGTGGTGGATTTACTTGGTAGCTATAAACCCAACATAATTCATTAGTAGTAGGCTCAGAAGAGAGAGAAAGAGTGATGGAGACTGTGTGTTAGAGAGAAAGAGATCTATACAAATCGAAAAACTTTGAAAAATATCACCAGTAGAAAGTTTATATTTACCCTTTGCACAGCCTTAATAAAATGTACTGTAAACAATTCATTTGGTTTCCCCACAAGGGTCTTTTTAGTGGTTAAGTATCTATCATTCAATAATTGAATCTGATGTGACTCACCTCTAATGAATGTTTTATCCTGTGATAGTGCTGTTTCTGCATCTTCTAGAGCCAGGTGAGGTTCTCCCAGGAGAAGATAACACTTGCTTCGGGCCACTAGAGCGTTCTTGTCGTTAGGGCTCAACTCCAACGCCTGAAAATTTATCACCCAATAATTTCAGATGATTTGATTTCAGGTAATTATTTGAGTTGATATAGTGCAATATTTCTTCTATATTATCTTTAGAATGATGAAAATCATGAAAGTGATAGACTTGTGTATTGTAGGTGGATGGGATGATGATGATGGGATTAATGGAGTAAGATACTTTATTAATAAAGCTAATAATTCAATAGAGTCACTAGAGCTGCCCTTAAGCAGCCATCCTTCCAATCTACTTATATAGCATAGATACTTATAGCATATCAAATATTTAAAATTAGATTCACGCAAACCACCGCGTTAATCTCTATACTTATGATAAGAACAGTTGCATGTAAGATCCATATATCCTCCTGTCATTTTTATAAATTTGGCAACGGAAACACAAAGATAGCAATATAGCCTACATGGCATGGGAAAAAGAGAGAGAATGAATAGATTTTATCATAGAGAAGAGATAGACAGGATGCTATCTTTTCTCTATGATTTCATCTACTGATAATAGGAGAGTGAAGATTGAGAAGTACAGCGTTGAACAGAGATGCTGGAGACAAAACTTGAGTGGGACTATGACGTGACCCTCACGGGGTTCAAAGTTAAAAATGAAGTTTAATAACAATTATCTCCTACGTTCTAATTATCACTTGATCATTGTTCTCTTTATTTATTTCTTATTGATTTTCACAATTCTCTCCAAGTGCGCCTACCTTTTGAATAGACAGAATTCATTCTGGAAAACACCATCATAGTATGAAATCACACATTGTTTAGTACAAAAGTGACTCTTCTTCTTGCTTTATGAAAAAAATGTATAAGCCTCTATGAAACACAGCTTACTAAAGGGAACTCGTATATTTCTAAGAGGATGATGTTGTAAATCACCGATAAGTACCTAATAGATAGTCTACCTTACTTCTATTTATTATAACATTTCATGGAGTGAGTAAATATAGAAAAGAAGTGATAGCTTACGAGCTTCGAATTTAAAATACCAAGATCAATGCAAAAGTATCTATTTTGTACAAGTACCGGTGGATATTAAATTACAAGGTGCTCCGACAGGAGACATTTAGAAATAAAGTACGTATTGTACCGGCGTACTTGAAACTTTTAAGTTTTGGGCTTACAAATCCGCTTGCATATGTGGCAAAAGTCATGTGCAAAAGTGACCTGTGTGTCTTAGCTTAATTTATTATCAGCCGCTACCCGAACGCCAACTCAATCAGCCAATTGGAGAGCTTCCTGCTCTGTCGACTCGTCTGAGAAATGCCTCATGTGGCTTGGCCCATCAAGTCTGATAAATAATGGCCACGTCAATAGATTTGAAGAGTCTAATCAATTTCCTACTGGCCAAATACTTTTAGTACTATGGAATTTTAATTGTTCATACCGTAAGTAAGTATACAGTAGGTATTATAATTTATTTGAATGATATTGGGGAGGAACCGCGTGGGCAGGGTGGGCCCGGCAACTTGCCTTGTTGACGAAATTGATAGCGACGGGCACATGGCCGGCCCTGAGCTCGTGGCTGCCGAGAGCTAGTAGAGTGCCAGGCTCGGCCTCCTCGGGGATCATGAGCGAGCGACTGCGGTCCTGGCGCCGCTTCATCTTCAGCGACTGCTTGATGTCGCGACTGCCCAGGTTGACGGCTGCCGCTCGGTCCTTGTCCGTGTAGATCTCCTCCTGTCTGCGTATCTTCACCTTCTTGCCCCTTATGCTCTTCACACTCTGCTTCTGCTTCATTTTGATCTCCCTGCTCAGCTGCGAGAAAGTCGCCGGTCCGGCCGGTGGCGGGGTGGGGGTTCTCGCGCGCTCCTCTTTGCGTCGCTTGTCCTTCTCTTTGGTCTCCTTCACTTGCGAGGACGCTTGGGCCGCCTTCTCTCTCTTCTTCTCCTCTTCCCTGTCCTTGTCCTTCTGAATGGCGGCCCTGCGCTTGGCCTTGCGCTTGTCACTGTCTGTGCCCTCGTCACGCGCCTCGTCGCCATCGTCCACCCTCAGGAAGCTGTGCAAGAATTCGGTGTCACTTGACGCCTTCAGGATGTCCGAGGCCTTGCCACGCCCCTCCACCGCCCCCCTGATGTCTCCTGACGTATCACCCGACATCTTCAATTGCCGCACTTATGCAAGCCCAAATTCAAACTAAATCGGTTTCACTGGCACTGAATGTCACCTTAGCAATAGCTCACATCATGTTCACATCATGTATAGTTGAAGTAATATAGCTTAAATTATGGTTTTTTGTTGAATATAAATCTGTATATCCTACAATAAGATATAGTTATAATACCACTATGAGTAATCAGGCTATAAGAGCTGTGGTCAACTCTAATCCAATCACTCAGAGGATAGAGGAAGAGCAGCTTAGATGGCTGGGCCACGCAATAAGGATGGGCGAGGAGAGGCTAACAAAACTAATATGGGAATGTAAGGCAGAGGGAAGAAGGCGAGACGGAAGACCGAGGAAAAGATTGACTGATGACCTCCGGAGAAATTTGGAAGCTCTTGGGGTGGTGATTGGAGAGTGATTGGCCGTTTAGTGCAGGATCGTGATAGATGGAAATCTCTCGTAAACTCTACACCGCAAGGTAAAAGAGGCTTCAATTAAGTAAGTATAATACCACTATCATTTATATTATCTCGTTACATATTGCATGTTTATTTAATATTCTATTGTGTTGTGATACAAGCACCGGATGTTGAAAAAAGCTTCTAAATCCATAAAATATGAATGCATTGTAGGCTATACGATATGATTATTTTGATTTTCTGTCCAAAGAAAATGGGTGTATGGAGTTATTGTAAGTGTAAGTAATTGTTGATCATGTTTTAGTTTTAAAATTGTATTCTATAAAGCAAATTGTCTCAGGAATTAATTTATGAATGACTAGACGAATTTGACATTTACTTTAAAATTCAAGTATGATGATAGCTATCATGCAGGATATAATGTATGAAAGAACATTGAAATTTTCTAATATCAAGTGGATTTAGAACTTATCTATTTGATATTGAAGATGATCCATTTCAATCCAAGTTTAAAAAAATCAATCAAGGAAATCATGGAATTAAAGAATGTATAGAAATGTATTGATGTATGGAAAATCGATTTAAAAGAAAATCATCAATCGATAATTAAATTTGTAGAATGTGAAAATATATGAATTTATCCTGGATAAAACGAAAAATGGAGGAAAATTTAAGTTGTGTTGATTGAAAGATGCATACTATAATTATTTCTTTAGAAAAATCAATTTTTGTTATTATTGTATGTTCGATAAATTGAAGAATGTATGAGCTTTTGATGATAGATTTTTGGTAACTGAATAGCTAAGAGTAGCTCTGTAAATGGAAAGCTACGGCGAATGGGGAATGGGGGAATGCATTTATTAATAGTTCGATCATCGATCAGAATTTTTTAACGTATTCATTTGCTGATATTCAGTTTCAAATGATATTAATACCATATTTCTGACCCATTTAATAGGATTAACATGAAATGCATACCAGATTAATTTTATACTTCTAAACACAATAATAGACACATTTTGAATGGTAATTAGTCTCAATTCAGTGGAGATATCTAATGTGAAGTAGGTCAACGTTGGAAGATATTTGAGCTCAGCTTAGTGTTCATATTTTGAAATATAGGGAGGAAGCAGAGACTTCTAGCCTACTTGAAAGCAGAACACGATAGTAGAGTAAAACACACGACACTAGCACAAATGGCACTTCACTCCCGTAAAAATTGCACTTAAACTTTGGCTGGTGCAATTGGCTAAGTGGTATTTAGCATACCGTACCGTGTAAAGTTGAGGTGCTATCAGGCACACCTCGACTCACAACGTGTCAAACTGTTGGGTAGCCATGGTGATGCCCAATCAATTTCAGCACAGTGTTATTGTACGAGATATCTCGCACTCTCACACTTGCAACAATATTTTGTCGGAAAATAGAGACAGGCGCATAAAATGCTCAGTGGTCTCTATTTTCGAGCAAGGAAATCGTGCAATGCGGTCCAACAATTATTGCGCCGCGCCAACAGTCAGTCATCCTCTGAGTTAGTCAAAAAGTTGTTGCAAGTTGAGGTACCGGTGTTCCACCAACTTTTGTTTGTTCACGCTTGAAACTTTTGTGACATCAAGTCAAATCTCATTTCCGTACCGGTTGGCTATCTGTTATTTGAGTTGATGGGTTGCACTTGCCAACATGAGAAAATGAGTACAATCAAATGCTTACTCGAAAAATTAACTCAGTGCCTGAATGCCGTACATCTTGATGTAGTCGTTTTTCATGTAAATCACTATGAAAAAACGCCACTTCGCTCGACGATTATCATGGTATGCTTATCCTGAAATCGAAATTCAATTTTGTTTATAATACAACGTATCTATTGAAACGTTGGTCTTGAATAGTAGCTCTGGCATCATTGAATTTCCTTTTCTTCCCTCTATATCTCTATAGCCTATAAGATGAAATTTTGGATCCTAAACAATGATTTTATTATAGCAACTGAAAAACCATTGATGCTGTGAATTAGTCATAATTATGAATTCAGCAGGGTTAATAGGGTTAATTCGCCTGGTGGGAGAGAATCTTTTAATTTCATGAAAGTATTAAATTATGTGTGGTTTTTATGACAAAACCTGGTCTATCAATTTGACAAGAATTTAAGATAGAAACCACACCCAACCGATCTTTGTTGTGGGGATAGGCGAGTATGAGGAGAGGGTACTGCACCAGTAATAGTGGAAGTAGTTGATAAGGAGCCTACAAAGTGTTAGTCGACTACCGTACTATTTAAAGGAATGAAAAGGTGTGAAGAGCTTTATGGATAGATTGAGACACTGAGAAATTTTACAGAGTTGGTGAAAGTTACTCCTTTTTCAAGGATAATATAATTTAACAGAGGGTTTTATTGGGAATCCTATTCGAATATTGAAAAATTACTTTTCTGTCGTCTTATCTTGGAACCGCAATTTAGAATACAACTTCATTTTTTTAATGGGAAGGTGGTTTTATGATACATGATTTAGATAGATAGAAAAATTTCAAGAGAAAATGAATGGCTAAAACCGCACATAAATATCTCAAACCGTTTTAGAGATATTCACAAGATAACTTACTAATAAATCAGATACTCGAGAAAATAAAGATACGGTACTCGAAAAAATCAGAAATGAAATAAATGAATACGATACATTGAAAATCTGTCAAATCAAAATATATTCTGTTCAAATATGTGAGTGGATATCATCACTATGAGTGTTTACTAACACTTAAGAAATAAAATTTGATAATTTTAGATTTTCAATGTATTCAGCTGTTTCTATAATTTTTACCAACCCTGCATGTATGAAATAAATACTGGCGACTATAGAAAGTGGCGTCTTTTTCAAGTGTTCTTTCCAGATGAGAACTTCTTGTTGTAGAGACCATCGGGGGAGCATCACTATATTATTGATATCGATATTGAACAGCTATTCGTATGAATTCAACTCCAATCAATATTATGATTGGATGAACAATATTATTATTCATGAATCCATATTTCATGAATATGGTTGTATGGTTGAATCTCGAAATTTCATTAGATATATTGTTGAATCTTGAATGTATTCTAATGATTCCGTACCTTATTCAAAATGACGGAGATTTTTTAGTCTCAACAGCATAACAGCTCTTGAATTGAAAATCAGTGATGAAATTACAAATCCAAGTCCTGAAGGAAACTGTAAGCAAAGAGAAAGAATACGCCGTAGAGAGCGAATCTTGACCTTACACGGTGCGAGCACGAAGTGAAGAACCCTTTAGTTTACTTCCCTTTCTACCTTTACTTTCCCTTTTCTGTTATGCGAATGAGCGGGAATCTTGGTCATGTTTCTCTGAGAGGGGTCGAAGTAGTTAGTTATTCCGCAGCTAGAAAGCGCTAGCTTTACCTGTACGAAAACTTTCCCAACTTCCTACTTCGCCTGTCTTTTTCGAGCAAGATTCGCTGCAGTCTGCAGGCACAAACATACAATTCCATATACCGTACATGAAATTGGGTTTCATTTTCTCACTTTTATTAGACTTTTAGAGCTACTAGACGTCCTTAAACTGTTGCGTATTCAAAAATACTCAATAGATTCATCCTCAACCGCAAGTAGTAAGTGTAGCTGAGGAAAAGGCAACTTGATGCAGTTATAGAATCGCCTACTTTGCATTGATATCAAGAAAATAATTTGGGGTGCATCTTATTCGAATCACTTCAATAAGATATTCACCATCCAAAAAAGCATTATTAAAGGCAATTTTGATTTCCTAGACGATTTCCAAGTGACAGTATTTTTATTGAATTGAATATATTAACGGTTGAGCAGCTGTATATAAAGGATTTAATTATTTACATTAATAAACATAGAGAACTTTTCAACCTCCATATATCGCCTTACAATCTCCGTCCCTCAACCATTAATTTTGAACCACACAATGCAGTTCTATCCATTTGTAGAAGACAGTTTGATTATATTGTTCATATGCTTATAAATGTGATACCTGCTCTTTTTATAACAGATAATTTGAATGGAAGACTTCTGAGAGAAATAGATTTATGGATTGCTTCTTCACATCCTAGGATAAGTGATTTCTTGTAATATTGTAACTAGGATAAGTTCACAATCATTCAAGAATGTCTGCTTTTTATTTTATTTTGTTATCTCGTATTTTCTTACTTTTTTCTACTTTCCTTCATTGTAATTTTTTCAAATTTAGATGTTAATAGGAATCCACCAATTTTATTTATCTCAGAAATAATTTTGTTTTTAGTAACACTCGGCCCCTGCGCTCAGGTTTTTAACCTTTTCAGGGACTTTCCGTATTTAATAATAATACTATTCCACTTTTAACTTATTTTGTTAATTATCAATTGTATTTATGTAACCATAGACATTCATGTATGCATTGTATGAAGGAAAATGAACTATTGATTGAAAAAAAATTGCATAAGATTATGATGTAATATTGTGAAATGCGATGAGGCCTCTTTTCTGTATTTGGAAAAGCATGACAGTTACTAAAGGGTATTATATGGCAAAAAACCGGATGATTTCAAAATAATTATAACAAATCAAAAATAAAATAAGGCATTTTATAAGTGGATTTGAATATAATTTTTCCTGTTTTTTCTTATTGTGAATCTTAACTTTCAATATTACAGTAGTCCAGTCAAATGGTCGTTTTTCAGGAAACAGCCCCGAAAGAATTTTTCTCGACGGTTCTATATGTATTTGGGGCGCTGAATTCGAATCTGAAATTTGCTGACACTCCAGAGGGCGGCTTCACCCCCAAAACCCCTAAAAACCCCCAAAATTTCGGACTTTTTTCAACTTTCCCATTTTATCTCGTGAACCTTGAGTTTCTCAAGAAAAATCATTCTCGACAAAATTGAAGACAATAAGATTTGCAATAAATTGAGTGGTCGCGCAGGATTTTACCATTTCTGGTTCCAGAGCTACAAATTTTCAAAAAAGAGGTATTTTTTAAGGGGTTTTCAAAATTATGCAAACCTACCACTTCTACCGTATACAACATGGATATTTTCCTAGTATAGATAAAAAACCACACATCACGTGAAATAACAATTCATTATGAACAGGATTCCTTAGGAATTTTCGAATTTAGTGGGGGGAGGGAGGATATACCCAAAAATAGAAAATCATGTCCCACAGCAAAAATACAAAATTTTCCATTATAATACCTTTTCAAGGCCTTCCTAACAAAAAAATAAATTTTTCGGCTGAAATCATCTCACGCGGGCTATTTTCTATGAGAATCATTCGTTAGAAACATTTAATTTCAGTATTTCCTAGTGGGTGGGGGGGGGGGTACGTCATAAGGAGACGTCAAGGATCAAAACTTTAAACACTTATAACTTTTGACAGAATGATCAGATCTCCTCGTACTACCGCTCATTCTTCTCAGCTCGTCAAGGCGGCTCAAAATCATGTATCATAATTGAAATTTGAAGGAAAAATAAATAAAAAATCCACTTTCAGTGTATTTTAGCCCCTATTTGAATACACAGAAAAATGGCCAATTTCTATTTTCAAAACTGTGTATCTCGGTAACCCGAAAAGATAAAAAATGGTACTTGGTCTTGATTCAAAGAACAGAATCTCCTCTTTCATGTGAGGTGAATGAATTTAGTAAAAATATAATTGTGAGGTAAGATACGTTTGATTAAAAAAATCAAGAAATTTGCGATATTTTCCTCATTTTCACAGTCTCAACAGTTTTTCGATAATAAAAAGTCATGCAAGATGGGTTTAAGGCAACATAGCTTATAGAACATGTAATTCTCTTCCATTTGAGACCAATCGAAAGTTTCTATCATGTATCTTACTCGTTGAATAAGACTTTTGGATAACTGTAGAATTTCAGAGAAAATGTGAAAATGAAAATTATAATTTTTTCAATCAGCTGTAACTTTTGAACCGTACTGAAATCAGGAAAACGATTCATGAGAGTGGAAAGAGGAGAAAATTCTCTACAACCTTGACTACTTTTTCGATTTTTTATCTGAAATGTTTCACAAGATACGCAACTTTGAATATACGAGACTTTGGAAATGATTAACGTATCCAATTTTTTTCGCATATTCAAAGTTGCGTACCTTATGGAACACTTCAGTTGAAAAATTGAAAAAGCAGTCAAGGTTGTAGAGAATTTTCTCGTCTTTACGCTCCCATGAATCTTTATTCAAGAGTCTCTAAAACGAGTAAGATACATGATAGAAGCTTGCGATTGGTCTCAAATGAAAGAGGATTACATGTTTTATAAGCTACGTTGACTTAAACCCATCTTGCATGACTTTTTATTATCGAAAAACTGTCGAGACTGTGAAAATGAGGAAAATATAGCAAATTTCTTGATTTTTTGAAAGGAAAGGTTATAGAGGGAAAAGTTAGGAAGACAATTTTTTACCCCGCAGTTCTGTTAAGGGTAGTAAGGAGGTAAACACAACAAAAGTCCTCACCCCTGCCCACTGTGCTAAGGGTTCCATTTTTTGGTTTCTCGCAAAAAACTCAAAAACTATGTATCTCTGGGGACTTGACTGTCACATAACATATAAAAGCTTATATAATTTCCTACAATATTCATTTCTCAACTTTTTTCATATCTCCTCTAGTTCTCGAGATATCTGCACTTGAAGGTGTGACATTTTTGAAAAAAAAACTCGTTTGCCACAATTTTTTTTTCTATTTTTGCTCTTATAAGTTTTTAAAAATTGATGGGAAAAATCCATGTTAATTATGAGCTCATAGAGCATTTAATTCTCTTCAATTTGATGTATTATTTCACACTTTTACGAATTTCCCTACACCTTTTGCAGCAGCTTTAGTGTTGAGTGTGAAATCTCCATTTTTGCAACAATAGACCAATTGACAAAGGAATTTGGAGGGAATGTTTAAAACAAAAATTTTGACTTTGCAACTTTGTTGAGACTAGTTAGGAGGAGAGCATATCAAAAGTCCCCATTCCTAACTCATGTGCTAAGAGGATGAGGGTGGTTTAAAAGTTGCATTTTTTAGCTTTTTGCTTCCACGCTCATATCTTGAGAACAATGCATTCAACCGACATAACTGATGATTCGAAAATTAAGCTTGATAGATTCTCCAAAATTCAGTGGAATTTTGTGTTATTCCCAACAGTTCCCGAGATATTCGCTCTTGAAGGTGTGTAGTTGTTAAAATAACAGGTTTTTATCCAATGTTTTGCTCTTTCAGGGCTTTTAACTCTCCAACAATGCATCATAAAAACTGATGCTTATCGAAGGTTTGTAGAGCATTGAATTCTCTTCGAAATGATGTATAACTTTACTATTAATTAAAGTTTTCCTTTCATTGTTATAGCAGCTTCAATGTAGGGGGTGAAATTTGCATTGCTGCAAGTGTCAATTTAGTGGTTTCACATCTTCAACAGAGGGGGATAAAGATGCTCATTTTAGCTATGTTTACGTACTAACTAGTCCAAATCAAGCTGCCAAGTCCAAAATTGTGTCACAGACATCTCCTTCAAATGTCATTGTCAAACGATCAATTGATGCAGCAATGAAAATTTCACCCCCTACATTGAAGCTGCTATAACAATGAAAGGAAAACTTTAAATAGTAAAGTTATACATCATTTCGAAGAGAATTCAATGCTCTACAAACCTTCGATAAGCATCAGTTTTTATGATGCATTGTTGGAGAGTTATAAGTCCTGAAAGAGCAAAACATTGGATAAAAACCTGTTATTTTAACAACTACACACCTTCAAGAGCGAATATCTCGGGAACTGTTGGGAATAACACAAAATTCCACTGAATTTTGGAGAATCTATCAAGCTTAATTTTTGAATCATCAGTTATGTCGGTTGAATGCATTGTTCTCAAGATATGAGCGTGGAAGCAAAAAGCTAAAAAATGCAACTTTTAATGCCCCCTTAGCACAGGGGGTAGATGTGGGGACTTTTGATATGTTTACCTCCTTACCACCCTTAACAGAACTGTGGGGTCAAAAATTGTCTTCCAAATATTTCCCTCTATACCCTTTTTTGAGCATTCATTGCCTGGGCTATAGAGAAATGTAGACCTATTGGAAAAGCAAGGAAAAACTGATCACACGAAACTTTCGAAGACAACATACTTCTTCAATACTTCAATACATATAAAAAATGTTTGGTTTTAGTTTCTATAGTGAGGTTCACATTATAATGGCAGTGGATACTGAAGGAACAGCGTTGCCGATTCTCTGCCTTACCACTGTCTTGTATAGATGATACTGCTATATCTGATGTAATATTAACGGTTCATTTTTGTTTGAATTGATAAATTATTTTTTATTCATCAAAGAATATATTTTTCAATGATTAAATAATAAATAGGCTTATTCATTAATTATATTTCTACACTTTCAAAAGACGATCTTGCAACGTTGCGGAGCTAGAAAACGATAGCGCTACCTGCTTTGTTGAATGATAGACAAGGATAGCAACATCGTAGTCAAATGCTGACATTATAACGTGGACCTTACCATGGCTAGATCTCTATAATAGACAGTGGTTAGATGCTAAAGATGATTGTATGTTGTATCTACATTCTACATTATTCAAAATTGATCTGGCAAAGCTGCGGAGCTTGTGCAGTGCTATGAATTTAGAAAGTTAATTTTGAATTCAGAATTTAGAAGCACACACAATATAACTTAATAAAAGGGATGCTTGATAAACATACCCAGTGCTAGAGAAGGGAAACCAGAAATGACAAGAGAGACAACGAAATAGAGAGAAGGTATCAACTATATTGTCACCTCTTACAGTTAAATTCAACAATTAATAAAACAAAAGGAAGTTACATTATGAAAACCGAAAATAAAATTACTAAATTTAGAAAGTTATCTCTGAAATAGATAATTCGGTAATAACCTACTCCGTATGCTCTACATTGAAAACGTTTTAGATAGAATCATAAGAAGCTTAAAGGACTCTAATTTCAAAAGAAGAATTGAAAATTATCATAGATATGTCTCAGAAGTTAATCATAAATAACAATAAATATTTTAAGAAAAAATCCACATAAAATTCATAAAATTCTCAGAACATCAAATTTAGAACACACTTGGAAACTTTAAAACACTATCAAAACATTATCAAATATTAATGATCCCCAATAATAACTATTCTGCATCTTTATATCATGAAAGCTGCAAAGACAAACATTCCTCAAGTATCACATCATGGAATACTACCTTGGAAAAACTATTCAAAAAATATATGTCATCAAAACAAATTTAGAAAAGATTAGGGTCCTTGAAACTTCATTTGATCCTTTACAACTTTAAGATGAGAATTATTTTAAAACATTAATTTATCAATAAGGGACCTTTAAACATTTCGTATACTAATTCAACTTTAGTAGCTTAGTAGATTAAAATATAAATTTAAAGAAAACTGAAATTCCCAGCTGGATCCTTACAGAGAAAATATGGCCTCACATTCCAATGTAAAGATACAACCGAAAATCTATTACTCAAACCAAATTAATAAAATTAGTTATCTACCCATTCCCAATAATATCTCAAAATTACGATTTAACAAAAGTCTAATTCTGCACGTTTTAATTGATTGAAAGTCTGTAGTCACTAAAACCCATTTTGTCACATTCGGAGTTCCTGGGACGTTCGTTTAATTTGGAAAAAAGTTGTTACCTCAAAGCTGTTTCTTCAATTCAAATTTAGGCTCGGTGATTGGGCTCTACCATCAGGAGACAGCATACCCCAAGCTTCTAGGACTGCCATCGATTCAGAGGCATCTCAGCGGCTTAGAGACACACGTTCACGAGATATTCATGGACCAGTACCTTGATGAACTCGTACATTGATCCCATACTTTGATGGAGCCGAACTTTGACCGCTGTTAGAATAAAAAAATAAACTAGGATAATACAAATTAACTTAACTTCAGTTATATAATAAAATCAACCTACTTTAGGTTATATAAAACTCAAATCAATACTTATTACTTTGAAACACAAATAGACATTACCTACTTCAATCTCTTGATTTAATAGAATAGAATTTATTTGTAATCAGGGTTATGCCCTATACACAAAGCGATGAGTACATAGTATTCCATAATAGGCCTACATAATTCACAAGTTGATTGAATTACTTCATAATAAGGTATTTCGAGTATTGTTGTTAGTTTAGTCAGTTCACTTACATAAATTACATATATGGTGTAATTTAAAAGAATAAATTACATGATAGGTGTTTCCTAAATAATCAAGAAAGCTTTTTATTAGAATCAAAAAGACAAATAAAATCTATAACAAAAATACTGATAGAACTCATAATAATATACTATAAACATCAGTCAATTTGGATTTAAACAACAGTAATTGAAATTTAGGTTAATAGCTTCCTCTTCAAAAATAATTATTTAAAATCAAAAATATCATTCTCAATTCCTTCTTCTAATAGGTACTCTACATTTCTACATATTACACTCAACTGTATCTATCACAACAAATTTAACACTCTGATGGAAGCTTTCCTCGATAATCATTTCCTTAATTATATTATAAATCTATGACGTACCTTTAGTAGCGGTTATAGGAGAAAATCTCCATTGTGAGGTGACAATTTGATACTCTCTCTCTTCTTAATTAAAGCAACTACTGAGGCGGAAAAAACTAAAAATGCTACTGGAACAAAAGGTTCCAGAGCCAAATACTAAAAAGGCCTAAAGCTGGCATGAGAGCCATGATTAACACAAAGTTCTGATCAGACTACATTTTGTACTGCTTATGACGGAGGACAGACACTGAGTGAATCCACTTCGCTTTTCTCATCTTGCCGTTGACAGCTGTGTGATCGTCCATACTAGATAGACCTAACCAACGTTAACTGTGATTGGCAGTTACTATTTTCTAGAAAAATTTCCACCAATAGAAATGAACGTTACAACTACAATTTAAGATACATTCTCCCACCAAGTGACAGCTATTTTTCCTTGACAGCTGTAAATTCCTTGCCTTATAAGGTCGTGAACCAGACTGCTTTTCCAGGAAAATTGTTGATCTTCTCAGTACCACAACTTCTACACACACACTTACAGAGTCGACACTACACAACGCAGAAAAGCAAGGGTCATGAACTAAGCTGATACTCCAGGAAAATTGTTGTTATTCTTAGGATCATAGCTTCTACGCACACACTTACAGAGTCAACACAACACAACGCAGAAAAGCAAAACAGCAAAATCCATTTTCACAACAGTCTAACTTCTCAGGCTAATTCGCATAATTCTCATCACTCACTATTGTAACAATATTTATTGTTACAGTGGACCTTACCATGGCTAGATCTCTATAATAGACAGTGGTTAGATGCTAAAGATGATTGTATGTTGTATCTACATTCTACATTATTCAAAATTGATCTGGCAAAGCTGCGGAGCTAGAGGAAGATTGCTAGAGCTGGACAAGGAGAAGGATAGAGCTGAGGATAGTATCTTTCTCCACTGCCATTATAACGTGGACCTAACTACAAATGGTTCAGTAATTTTCGGAAACTCCCGGAATAGGTTATTAAGAGCGCACAGGAAAACAGAAGAATTTCCGATTAGCAGGGGTGCCTACAGGGGGGGGGGGACATGACGCCAACGGTTGGCGTCATAGAAATATTTGGGGGGGATTAATTTTAACCTAGAGGACCGATTCTCTCTAATAATTTTCATTCTTTTTTTTTATTTATTCATTACTGCTTTGTATTTCCCAACGATGTAAATTATGAGTTCCTACTGAAATAAACTACTTTGATCAGTGTAAGCGCCAGCTTACTGGTTTTTGGAAATCGTATCGAGAATTTTAATTTGAGGATTTTCCCGCACTTGGATTAGCTGGCTGGCTTTCAACTTGTCAATAAATCGGTAATATTGTCAATATGGATCAACTAATTGATCGACATCAAAAAGTCAGATCGAATATTCGGGAGTGTATCGTTTCAGTACATGCGCATAAACGCGAGAACATTCATCTACAAGAACATCTAGTGTTATCCTCGCCAGGAAAAAGACTGAACTACAACATCCTTGCAAGCAGCAAGCAGTCTCCTCACCTTCCAGCATCGGGTACAAGAGGGATTCTAACCAAAAGCTCGGCTACAGTGAGAATAACAGTTCCAGTTGGGGAAATAAGCTCCCAGTAAACCGGGGTGACATTGTTCCAATTTTGGAGAGTTGAAATTTTAAACAGCTTGTAATCAATACTTAAGTTGCAACAAATCTCTTGTAATATTTTTTATTGTATTCTGCAATCTTTGAAGAGTATTTTCCATTTTTAAAAGTTAGTATTTTTCTCAACTTAACAAAGATATATAATTATTTTGAAAATAAGAGACAATGTCAATCAGGGGTTTATTGTTTTTGAAGGACGGATTCAAGGATCCACAGGTTCAAAGAACCTCACACGTCAACCGAAGCTTATTGTGTTCCCAAGTGTGTTCTTTTTGCCCCTCCGAAACTTCGCATGGTCAAAAGCCTCACCTCTCCCAAGAAGTTTTGCCTAAATGGCCGCCCTTCTTTGAGCAGTGGTGAGTTTTGGCCTCTCCACCCACAAACTCGTGACCTACGTGTGTTCCACTCCTGGCTTTTTTGTAGGTTCATTAGGACCATAGGTTCTAGTAGGTCCATAGGTCCTGTGGTCACCTGGTCACCCTCGACTGAGCCTCTTGACCCGCATTTGTGCCTGAAGTTTCACCCATCTTCAAAAAATCACAAATTATTTATTGAAAAATATTTCAGTTTCTGAGAACGTATTAATTCTAAGCAAGGTGAATATTTTGTTTTATTAGGTAGAATAAATGATATTTATCATATTTTGAATTTTATTTGCATCATATCCTGCATGATATCACAATTTTCATACTGGGACAAAGTCACCCCAAGTTTAACCTAAAAATGACCTCGTTGTATTTAACTAGTAACAGAACCCTAACCAGTCCAACTGTGGATATTATGAATATACAAATTGAAATATAATAAAAAGGCGAACATAGAATGTGCTCGCCGATATCATAAGTCTTTTAGAAATAAGTTTTCTAATACGAAGTTTTCCGACAACAAAATCACAAGATGAAGCAAGCAGTTAGGT
This sequence comes from Nilaparvata lugens, assembly GCF_014356525.2. Lineage (NCBI taxonomy): Eukaryota > Metazoa > Arthropoda > Insecta > Hemiptera > Delphacidae > Nilaparvata > Nilaparvata lugens. The sequence goes on from NC_052506.1 coordinate 75,350,625, forward strand.
TTTATGTCGATAATTCAACTAATATATCGAGATTCGACAAGACATCGACTGTAGAACGTCGATAATGATCAGGGCTACGGGTATCAATGTTGAACATCGATTTCAGATAAGAGATCGGAGATGAACTGATTTGAATATTTTTCCACGAGGTGGGACAAAGTCACCCCGGTCGACGGTACGTACTTGAAGCTACAATATTTTGTATTTAGGACTCCTAGAGTTGTAGTTTGTGAGGCGTACAGCCCCAACATTCAGCTTACTTGTTATCCAATAGTCCCAAATCCCACTCTCACTTGTTTAACAGGAAGACCCAAAAATAGGGGGTGGATCTTTAGTTCATTCGGGGGTGATTGGCGTCATAGACGTTGGGGGGATAGGGAAGCGATTTATTGGTTTCGTGATCGCTCTGATAAGCTATCGATGTAATAAATTAAGCTTTATGCGCTTGCTATTCCTTTTGTAAGGGTGACCATTTGAAGAGCCGAACTCCTCTAAATACCTAAAACTGGCTCCTAGGTGGTTTGTAACCACAAAACAATCACTAGCGTTGTTATGAATGATATAATTTTAGTACTCTGTGATTAAATTATGAAATTTAAGAAGTTTTGGGCAATATCCTGTTTTTCTTTTCCTACTACTGTATTGTTTACTCTATCCAATAAATAAATAAACACATTATTTATTGTTATCAATACATTATATTTAGACCTTCCAAAGATCCAAAGTTCTTTTTGATTCGTTGAAATCTATATTATATTTCTGCCTATAAATTATTACTCGGCTTTAAATGGAGGATAGTTGTTGGAATAGTTGTTTATTTGTAAAATGTTTGTTTCATGTGATGAATCCAGTAGTGTACTACAATAATGAGATACGGTGCTCTTCTTTCTGTTGTGAATTAACTTGGTTACTTTTTACTATTTCGTGTGAGTTAACTTTTGGTGCGACTTGAAGAGTAATTGATTTGTAACAACTAAGCTAGGTCTTTATAGATAATAGATGATTCATTGATTGATCTGATTCTCAATTCACCATTTATAATCAGTTTGTAGTTTGTACTATTACCAAAAAGTATAAGTACATTTCATTTGCCTTACAAAGTCGTGTAGGCAGAGGCCATTCCATGAGCTCTTAGCGTGCTCACATGGGTTGATGATCAAATAGATTCGGGCTCGCCCTAATGAAATCAATATTCCGTGTCAAGAAGTAATTTCTTGCGTCATGAGTCATGCTTTGTCACGGTTACAGATCAGTTACCTAATGTTCAATATTATTTGTTGCTAACCCTCTTGTATCGAAGAAACAGAAAGTATCTACTATACCTGTCTCTATGACTACCTACTAGGGTCTAGGGACAAAGGCTTTCTACTAATATTTCAGCTAGCTCAAAAGCTCTATGAATAATATAACAGTTGAGCTTACTTCACGTCGAAGATGCTCCATTGAGAAAATATTGAACGATTGCTAGCGTGGACGTATGAGTTTGTACGCTCTTGATTACTTTTCCACCAATAGAGATGATAACATTATTTTTTGTAAGAAGCCTGTTCTTTAACATTTCCTCATCAATTGAAATACACAAGTCTTCTTTTATTTAGTACTCTAGTGTTTCTTGTTGATGAAATTAGGATTTGACTGCTTTATTCTATTGTGAAACATGGCCTAGTTTATCTATGTTATTACATTTTTTCTTTACTCTTCATCACTTTGGGGCTGTGTTGAACTTGTTTTTGTGCCTGTAGTCTTCACGACGCCATTTTTATGTCAAGTAATTTGTTTTATTTATTGTATTTAATCAATTTATAATGAGATGATTAATCAATTGATCATGTATTGTTCCGAACGACAAGGTGATTAAGAATAACATACTACATGATTGGCAGTTCTCCCTTTCCCCTTATTCACTCTTATCAAACGTGAGTGGTGAATTCAATTTCGAATAGAGGTTCAGAGCTTCTCATTATTACACACAGCAATGTATTTTCAATCATACAAAATACCACAACATTCTCTCGCGAATATTGAAAAGGGAAGCCTCAAATTTCAACCTGGAATTGGAAAGGGGATGCTTGTGATATAAATCGATAGATTACATTGTAGGGGATCTATTTCTTGTGGTTCATTTCCTTGATCTTCAAATTCATGTGGAATGGAAGTATAGAATTGGGGACTGGAAACAGAAGTGAGGGGAAACAAAGAACCTACCGTACCGATAAGCAGTACTTTGTACATTGAAATAAAATAGCGGCGCTCTTTCGTTGCTAACCACCTTCCCCCCCCTTCTTCTCAACATTTTTACGACCTTTGTCTAAACTAAACAAACTTTGTTCTTCCATGCTTATTTTTACAGTGCAATAAATAATATGGAGCATTTCTACAAGCTTTTCCATTTCAGCCGATTACTTTACGAATATCTAAGAAAACTTGAAATATAATACTCAACGGACAAAGAAGAGGGCTGAGCCTCTGCTAGAATATTAGTGAGTAATTAACATACTATTATGATAATATTAATTCATATTTTCAATTTTTATGATCAATATTCTAGAACATTCATTAATAGAATAATACAGCTATGTGGGCCTAAAAAGTCAGACGGTAAGTCTGGAGGTAGCCTACTTTTTTCTCCCTTTTAATCGCAAAATTTATGCATTCAAATTTATTTGTGAATTGTTCTGCATAGTTTCCTTTTTGTATACCGTTGAAGTTATACTTTGCCAGTTACCTAGAAACTGTTGACTTGGGCGCTCAAGCAATGTTGGAAAGTAGATTAAGGCTGGCAGATCAAATGAGACTTCGACTAACACGAAAATCGATAATTAATCAGGCAACCGGTAAACTTGGGATAAAGTTGGTAAAAGTTTTAAGAAAACAAAGGAAACACACGAAAGGCAGTGGTTACTACTTAATTGCGAGCATATAGCCTACCTACTCCTTCAACTCTCCAAGTCTTAAAAGCTTGTCATCGCTCGATCCTATCTTATATTCTCTTCGGACAGTTTAGAGCCAGCGTTCAACATGCAATTGGCAAAGATTTATTCGAATTATTTTAGTTTTGACTAAAGTTACTGAACTGTGTTTTGTCATCGTAATTTATCGCAAATTCACAACTTTATAGCGTGGCCGGTCTGTTGGAGCTGAGGGAAAGGCAAGCAAGACAACGCACAGTTCCCTACTCATTCAACAAACTTGAACGTAGGGTGGAGATATTTGAAATTAATGTAATCAATTTTTTTATCTTTTCTAGTCACAATCTATCATGACTGCGATTGAATACTAACTATTTTTTGATTATTCAATCTCATCGTTTCGAAATTTTCTGAATAATTCATAATATAATAATAATAATATTTATTTTTATAATAATAATAATAATATTGTCTTCCTCGTCGCCCCTCATGGATGGAGTGTTAATATCATAACTAAATGAGTGTACAAATACTGATTATTAACATACTGTAACAAACATTTTTGAAGATAGTTTTTTTGTCAATTTGGATTGTTACTTGTAGCAGATTTTGTCGCTCTTCCATCAAAATAATAAATTTCTGATTATTTTATGGGTATGTGATTCTTATCGAAGTAATCGTAAGAAATGAAAGAACACAAATGAGAACTTCAAGATAAATACCACTGATGAGCCCACCGGGCTGGAGAACTTTCTCAAAATGCCGCTCGTATTCTGTCAGCTGTCCTATACTAAAGTGGCTTTCAATAATCCAGCTCACAGCTTTCATAATCCAGCTGATTTGTGATTTGTAATGATCAATTATTACGGTAATTACTGTAAGTTAGTTATTTTTCTCTTTCAATTTATACTGTTATATCCTCAAAAAGGACGAAGGAGTAAGCAAATTCCGTTGGTCAACGGACTTGATCTGCATAATGATTCGAAGTGTTAAAACTTTGAAGTTGATTGATGAAAGTAGTCTGGTGCTATAGTCTAACATACAATGAAACAAACCTGCCAACAAAAAACGACTCGATCCTCTAGTAAAAATGCCAACTCGCTAAGGTCGATCAATTAACTCTATGTTAATATGGGACAGTTTTGTGAAAATTCCATTCATATTTATTCCCGATCATATTTATACGATTTGTATATGAATATATTAAATTAAATTAATTTTTAATAAATTTTTACACAAATAAATAGATGAATTCAGTCTCTCAAAAAGAGTGAAGAGATTCGCCTGATTTGAGTGACGCATTAATAGTTTAACAAGAAAACACTTAGATTCATTTCAAAGTTGAGTGGTAGAGAGGATAAAGTTCTAACTCATCCTAGCTGAGTTTCATTCATTTGAATTTCTTGGAGGAAGAAATTTAAATCAAGCTGCACTCAAAAATCGCAAAGTCCACAATACAAGTGTCTCTACTAAGATAATATGAGAGAGATATTAGAATAATGATTTGTTATGTACTGAATGTGAGGAAACTTACTAGAGTGTAGCCTCGCAGTGCCTTGGTGTAGTTTCCGCTCTTGAGCTGACACTCGGCCTGTTCGCATCGCACTTTGTGTGCTGCTGCCGCCGTCTTCTCATCCTTGCCTACTGATCTCCCTGCTGGCATTCTGGATAGTGCCAAACAACAATTTTATCAATGCATGAACTAACCGAACAATATCGGATATGAGGTACGGTGTAACAAATAACTATGAGCACGGTGAGCAAGAAAAGAATAAATCTATTTGTTTATTCTGAGCAACAGCCCTTAACAAAAAATTAATCTCAAAAATAATAGTTGTTCTATTGAGATTTGGGAATATCATTATCAGTTATCCTTCAACTAACAATACTGGCAACTCTCACATAATACATCTATCTATCTATTATCTATGCTGTATCTATCTAGATACATTTGGACTGTTGTATACATTAGAATTGGAACCGTTTTGGGTGTGAGCATGTGGTACTTTTCTGTAATTTATGTAATTCTGAATGATTATAAATAACGAATACAAAAAGATGTTAGTAGTTTCTCTGCTATGGCATCTCAGAAGAATAGTAATTTATTTTTAAAATATGTTGCATTCTAGGACGTTTTACCCGAAGACCATTGTACGGAATTTTTGCATCTATTCTATGGAGGCGAGATCCTCCGCACGGAAAACTTCTATCGAGGAAAATATTTTCATCCATTCTATGGAGGAAATCCTTCTTGTAAAAAAATATCAGCTATAGTCATAACTCTGTTGTTAATGCACTTCCGTATATAAAGACCTTCAGAGCAATTGATTTATTACCCAATGATTTATTTTCATATTTACGTAAGTCTCACAAATATCTATAATACGTTGTATTTCTAATCTGCATGTATCTTGAAATAACTCTTCAATATGAATATAGTACAAGTAGGCCTGAAGATGATGGGGAAAGATTTCTATTAATTTGTTATTCCTGTTTGCGATTCCTGGCTGGGACATAGGCTAATGTTTCCTTCAAATTTTGCCCAGTTCAGATTCAGTTGAATCTAGTCGATGTACCAAAATCGCAATTAAAAAAAACACCTGTGATTTATCCTAGAATGATCAATCAAGAAGCTCTGCATAAATTCTTCTTATTCTTTATACTCACCCATTCTTTATTACCCATGATCTCTATCCACATTAATAGAAAAAGTACACAATTACCGCCGAGAAAATCACGAAATGTGGAAATTAATTTCCTGGATTTCCTGGTATATTACAATGAATTCGAAATAGATAAAAATACAATAAATTTATTAAAATAGAATTAATAGAATAGGCAAAAGAGATGTTGGCAGACCACGCAAGCGATGGCAATAATAGGAATTTTTATGCTTATTTGAATAATTGGCTAGATGTGAGTCGGAACAGGTTATAGCCTAATCTTTGTAAGAAGAAGAAAATAGAATTAAACTATTACCGTATAAAATGATTAGTGAGCCAGATAGGATAACGTGATAGCCGGCGAAAGGATGAAAGAGGAAAGCAGGAAGACATAAAAGGGAAAATGAAGAATTTGAATAGGAATGAGTGATAGTCAGACTTGAGCAGACCCTGGCACAGCACACGGGCTAATACAACAATGTCCTTGCAGCGACATCTATAACTATAGCACAAGTCAGCCCCTGATCATTTTCCGTTGTAAAGCATAAAATACATCAATTTACCTAGGAGCAGGCAGTGGCACAGTTAAATGACTTGTGCACGGAAAGTTACATCACTGTTATTATCTTTATTAGAAGTAAATATGAATAAAGTAGAATGAGAGCTTTCTCCCCCACTCTTTGCTCTCTCTTTTCCGTCTTCGCGTCATTCGTCCACAGTGGATGAAGCTACTTTGTTGCAGCAATCAAGTCAATTTCTCAGCGACAGCACAGTGAGCTGAGGGCTTAGCTATGCGTGATCCATCGAAACTTGAAAGCCGCCTCGATTGAGTTCAAATAATTCTGCACAATCAACATTTTATTTCTCATGAAACTCTCTCAAAAGGGTTCAACGCCAGACTACTTGACCACAGCAGAGCACAAAAAACGCTACTCCTGTACTGCAACACTATTATTGTAGTCACTCCATTTCTTTCAACTTATTATAATTATTATAAATCAAGATGAACTATCTTATGTATTAAGGGATAAATTACTAGCACTAAACTGATTTTATTTCACTTGTAGGCATAAGTGGATGATGAACTTATGAGCTGTAATGGAAGCTCGCTTTTCGAGGGAATTGTATTACCCCTGCTCTCATATTCGTGTATAGATGAGGTACCCATCTCACATAATTTTAGCTCCTCACATAATTTTGAAGGGAGTGGGTATAGTCATGGTGAGCCTAACAGGTTAGGTGGTATGATTCATCCTTTAGTGGGGGAAGGGACATTTTTTAATTATCTTAGATCATTATTACAATACAGTGAAATTATTTTGAATTATTATACAGTGGAGTCTATTGATACTGTATCGTACACATCATTGATTAACATACATCCGCATATTATTGTGTATTAGTTGTAAAATGAGAGAGAAATTCATTCATAATTTATTCAATTACCACTGAATCATCACACCAGTTTAAATTAGTTGAATGTAGAGTAGAAATTAAAACTATCGTTTGACTAATCTCTTCAGCTTTCCTTCGGTAACTTGGGCTATACAGACTGACTTACATAATCCTTCTAGTTTTTAACAAGAGAAAATATAATTTTCCCTAAGGCGTGTTCAATAGCTTCTTCTTATCCAAGGTAATATGATACGTTTTATAAAATAATTTTGAACGGTACCGTAACACGGAGTCTTTGTAAACTTTATCGGCTTTCATGACGATTTATTGGATAGGAGACGACTCTCTGAGCTTCGCTGATGCGTGCCAAAGCCGTTCGAAATGATTTGTGGCGAATGGGTGGGGCTTTGCTTTTTGTGCGGTGGGTCTACTATGTGAACAAGTGCGTGTGAAACTGGAGATTAAAAACGCTATAATTTCATAGATTTCATCTTTTTATCATTCGAGTTAAACGTGAAGATAAATTGTCACTGGTTGAATAATTCCGATAATATTCTGAATCTTTAGACAAAGGTTTGATAGTTTGAATACAACAGGAATGAATAATTTATTTTTGTCCACCAAAAATGTATAATAATTATACTAGGAATCTTACAGAATTCTTTATAAAGCCTTATATTTAATGACTTGATAATATTTTCATTTTGTCAATCTATTTATTTCCTGAAATTAAAAAAACTTTTAACGGTTAACACATAACATTTATTGTTTTATTCATCTGAATGGTTACGTAGGTAATCCCGCATTGAAGCTAGCCAGTCGATAAAATGTTGATCTCAATTATCATTTTATTCTATAGTCATATTTATTGTTTATTATGATCATACATTTGAAAAAAGGGTTTCTACGAAAGGTATTATTTTATTTCTATAAAAAATCACTCATGATCGATGTACATGGTATTCAACGATTATTTTTAAAGGATACTCAACTCCAACTTCTCCATATTTTCATGTTTGTCTCTTTGCTTTACTTAGCCTGGTCATTTTCCTATAACTAAATTTCCTATAACTTTACAACAAACAGTGATGAACAGCTTACCATTTCTTTATACCTTACTGAAGATAAATCTCGTATCTTAGAGAGAATACTGAAGATAAATCTCATATCTTAGAGAGAATACTCTTAATATCTATCTGACGAAGGGAATGAAAACTATGATTAATAGCATAATTTTTGAGAACATAATCTCGAAATAGCAAAATAGAGCTACTGAAATTTGTAGTAAAGTATTCTTACTTCATCTATCTTTATTCCGTGTTGTCGGATGGGCACGTGAATCTGTGGGTCTCAGCTGAAGTATAGCAGTCATGAGAGCCAATTGACAGCTTAAAAATGATATAGGCCTATTATAATAAAACTCAGTCTAGGTGAGACTTTTACGTAAGAAACTCTCCACCAACAAAACGAAATTCAAATCTTATTTATGAATAAGATAATAATCATTGAAATTTTATTTAAATATAATAACAGTAATATTTATAAAAAGACATATAGCTTCAGTTTCTTCAAATCTATATAGAATTATTAAATTTTCGGCACTCAAGCTTAAATTTATGTTCTAGAATGTTATGAAGTACCTAATGTTACAACTTTTCATGACAATGTTCACAATTCTTACTAGTTCCAAAGTTTTGAAAAAATGTTGTGAACTCACCTTTTTTGTGGTGTTAGCTCAGTATCATGTTATGATGTGCTGTTGGAAGAGTGATGAAAAACGCATGAAATGTTCAAATAATTGTCGTTTCCATAAATGAGACTCCGGGTAGAAGTGACTCACAACAAGGGTAGACGCGCCACAACTATGAGCGGCGAATGGAAAAGAGTGAACTGAGCAGTCTCAACTCAAATCAGTCTGTTCCCTCCGAGAGACATTTTTGAAATGCAGTGATAGTCGCTCTCGCTCGCAACAGGGGAAAGCGAGTCGACGCCCGCGCCACTCAGCCTTCCTCCCCTCCACCACTCCTTAACAATATCCTTTTAAAAATTCCAATTGACTAAAATAACAAGAAATTGATGTTGGAGGATACAACCAGTGAACTGTTGACAGATGTAATGAAATATGATATTTCAATGTAACTACCAAAAAATTAGTAGTGGAGGATATAGCTATGTAGCTTTTGAAATAGTAGGAAATCTGTTAACAGATGTAATACCTAGGTAGGTGCCTACCTAGAAAACAATTGATGATCAAAGACCATCCCAATTTATAGATGGTACCTATATATCAAGATTTCTTTCATAGTTATCGTAGATTATTCTATTTGGACTAGAATAATGTTGTTTTCTTGTTGTGAAAATTGTTATTATATCTCAATCTCATATCTCAAAAAGTAATGATCGGGAAAGAAATTTTCTTGAGAAAACTTTTTTATTTTGATAGCTTTATATCACACAAATAAAAAAATTTAAAAATATAATCAGTTAAAAGATCTTGTAAGCCTGTTGCACAGCCTGACAGGCACGCGCGTGCGTGTGTGTGTGTGTGTGTGTGTGTGTGTGTGTGTGGTGTGTGTGTGTGTGTGTGTGTGTGTGTGTGTGTGTGTGTGTGTGTGTGTGTGTGTGTGTGTGTGTGTGTGTGTGTGCTAGTGTGCTCTTGCTATCTTGCAGGTGAACTATAGGTAACAGATCGCCTGTAAGTCGAAAATGTCCGGCGATACGTATCGTTAGAGAATATGGTCTTTTTGAACCTTCTTGATACAGAATTTCTAAGAGTAACCTGAACCTCTAAAGAAATATGAACGCACTCAATATGCCGATTGTAGCCTATATCTTTGGCATAAAATTTTCAAGCACTTTAAAACCAGAATTTCTGGTCCTTAACCTGTGTTCAAAATTTGAATATTTTCTGATGTCAGTTGGTAGAACAAAAAACTTGAAAAACCTCGAAAAATGCGGATTTTGTGTACATCTTCGGATTTCTGAAGACTGAACACTTTTGTAAAATTTGAAAGTTTTTGGTTAATTAGATTTCTTTATTCTGCTGATGAATGAATGCCATTTCGCTAACATAGAAATATTTATTTGAAAGTATTCATAGAATATTACTTATCAAAAATTCCATTATTGGAATTTTAAATGGAATAAATGTTTCTGCATAGATGTGGGATGACTCTGCCTATACTTGTATAAAATACTTGAAGTAGCCTTAAATTGAACAGCTTACAGTAGAATGTTTATGCAAACATGTATAGAATTATTATTGGTTCTGACGATTTGAGTTTCCCATATAATCCAGTCAAATAGTCATTATAATGCGCCCCGACCAAAGAAAAATTAAGCCAAAAATTTTAGGCTGCCAAAAGTTATGCCTTCAGACATTTTGGTGGGAAACCATAGATTACCCTTATTAGTACCCAAATGGACTGATTAGAACAATAAAATCAATTACCTTGATTTTTGTTTAGTCCAATGTTGGTACTATTTGATTGGGCAATATGAAGCACCGTTATGATGTTAAGATCATTTATTTAAAATCTATTCAAGCATCCGTAACACATAATGTTAGTGGCAGCTGATGGAAGAGAATTGTGTAGTGGACTGGCAATAATACCTGCCAAGAGATTCTTAGGACGTTATCTTTGCTTTTTAGTCTTCCTATAGGTGGTAAGGGTACCAACGTTTTTGGTAATTGTTGGAGATTTACAGTGATTGAGAACGTACCGTGTGAATCGACTTCACATTGCAAGCAATACAATGTAAAGGCACGAGATAAGCCGGCTAGCGAGCATAACACGTGGCGTCCAATAAATTTGTTCTAAAGTGAAATCTATCACCACCCGGACTAAACAAAAAGAATAGCAGAAAAGACAATCAGCCCTTTTCAATAAGGCTTTTAACGACAACTTCAATCAATATCAGATCGGATTGAGTGGAGATTGATTAATGATATACTATCTGATTTTTTGCAAACCGAGCAATTGTAATATTTTAATGGTTTAGAAGACACATTTCTGCATTAATGGAGGGTGTCCTTACGTCTTATTCTGGATCATTCTAATAGTAACTATGCAGTGTTTGCAACATATTTTGAAGAGAATGATATATGAATCTTCCTTGTACCACAACAGGTAACAGTACCAGGATGATGAAAATTATGTGTGATTTTCCACTGATTCTATTGAGTCATATTTCTAAGATATCCATTGCAAAACTTATAGGAATTAAAGTTTTATTTACAGTGGAGAACATGCACGTACTTCAAGATCTATTTTTATTCCTGCAGTTGCCATTCATATCAACCTTTTGATTTCCAACACATTTAAAATATTGCGTTTTAATTGCACCATGAGTACCACCATTTCCTCCCCAATGAGAAGCACCATTTCCTCCCCCATTATTGCCACTAGCAGTCCCATTGTTTACATTCAAACTTCCAATGCATTCAACATTTGTGCCACAAATTTCAATACATTTATCTGGCTTTAAATTTACTTCAAACAAGCCCATTTCATCTGAACTACACTTATAACTAATTCCACAAAGATTAATGCATTTAGTGGAATTCATCTGACTATTTGCAAACTCTGTCTCACTCTGCCCCTTGTCCTCTTCCTCGCCTTCACTGACTCCACTTGAGTTCACTTGACGTTGATCTGGTTGGGATCCATTTTCAGAGGTATTATCTCCCAAGCTGGCTGGGAATGCTTCACAACACTGTAGAGTAATCACCACAAACCCAAGAAGAAGAATCCAATAACTGATTGATTCTTCCATTACCTGTTGAAAAATAAAACTACTTTCAATTCCATAAGAAATTTTGTAGTGAATTCGAATAGTCTACACACTCTTCATTTAGCCAACTATCGATATTCTTAAAAGAAAAATGAGAACATTTCATCCATGAACATGTAATAAAAAGCAGTGGAAGCATCCAGGTCAAAGCGCCCTTCCAAAATTGAAAATGTTATATTAATCAATAGATAATAATTTGGCATACTCTCATACATTCTTTCTAATGATTTTGAAAATTATTAGAGCTCACTTAAAATGGCATTTTCTGTCTGGTCAAGAATTGAAATTACACAATAATTGTAAACATTAAATTCAACCAATTGCTTTATTAAGAGTTTCATCATGTTAAACTTCTTTTTCTTTTATTGTTTTCCATTCTTCAAGTTATCATTTTGTTTGACGTCTTTCAAATCAACTCCTCATTTATTCATTATAATACCTACCTATATGATTTAAAATAGCCGAATGAATGTAATTGATTTAACATAATTTGAAACCTATTTTTATGTTGAGTGAATGAAACAAAATCGTCAGTGTAATAAAAAATACTATTATTTGAAATAGATAGAAAAATGATTTTCATCTCAATTCATTGTTCTCCCATTATTCTTATATTTCAGTAAAAAAATCAGAGTTTATAGGTAATTAATGAATCTTCAGTCTAATGTCAATAAATGGAATAAGGTCTTGTGTTTTCAATAGGCTATTGATTAAAACCAAGAAAAACAAACGAATCTGTTTTCTAAACTAAGGATTCGATCTGCAATCATGAAACATGTTTAAAATAGGGCAGCGGAAGCATCCAGAGGTCATCAAGGACCCCCATGAATTAAACATTTTTATTTTATTAATAAAATCATTCATATATTTATAAATCTAAAAATGAATTATTTCAAGAAAAATGAGAACATTTCATCCATGAACATGTAATAAAAAGCAGTGGAAGCATCCAGGTCAAAGCGCCCTTCCAAAATTGAAAATGTTATATTAATCAATAGATAATAATTTGGCATACTCTCATACATTCTTTCTAATGATTTTGAAAATTATTAGAGCTCACTTAAAATGGCATTTTCTGTCTGGTCAAGAATTGAAATTACACAATAATTGTAAACATTAAATTCAACCAATTGCTTTATTAAGAGTTTCATCATGTTAAACTTCTTTTTCTTTTATTGTTTTCCATTCTTCAAGTTATCATTTTGTTTGACGTCTTTCAAATCAACTCTTCATTTATTTATTAAAATATTAAAATACCTATATGATATAAATTTTTCTAATTTTCATTTCTTTGCTTCCTTGGCTATTCTATTTTATTTCAGTAAAAAAATCAGAGCCTATAATTAATAAATCTTCAGTCTAATGTCAATAAATGAAATAAGGTCATGTGTTTTCAATAAGGTATTGAATAAAACCAAGAAAAACAAACAAATCTGTTTTCTAAACTAGGTATTAATAATATGCAATCATGAGACATGTTTAAAATAGGGCAGCGGAAGCATCCAGGTCATCAACGACCTCCATGAATTAAACATTTTTATTTTATTAATAAAATCATTCATATATTTATAAATCTAAAAATGAATTATTTCAAGATATATAGGCTACACTGAAAATGGCACCTGTCTTACATTCATGAGATTCTGATGGAAAATGAAAATGCAATTGTAAACAGTAAAGACAAGTGTTTTATTATGAGTATTACTAATTACAACATTTAATATTGTATTGAGATAGTGCATGTAATTAAAATATTCTATTAATAATAATAATATAATAACAATGGTTGTTTAATCAAAAAAGTAATTTCAAAGTACGATATTTAAACAAAATAATTCAGTAGATGATCATCATAATCGTAATAGATTCAATTAAGAAGGTTTTAATGACTTCAAATAATAAATTTAGTACCTTGCTACTAAAGTGATTGACAATGCTACTTTATTAGTGATTGTTATTCATCTTACAATAATATTATATACTGTAAACAGTGACTAGTGACAATAATACTTCCCTTGTTACTCGAATTGTTGTTTATGATAGCCCAAGTGGTAAAATTGATCGGTAAATTTCCAACTGTGTTGAGGGATTTTGTAACAGGGTTTCTCACTAAATAAAATACCATGCAATTATAATTGAAAGCTTATTGACTACCGCGTATAATGTAATGTTTGTAATTTCATGTAATGTAGGTAATATATTATATCTATACTCTTTGAAAATTGAGGTTTTTTTTATAACATTAAATAATGTGATATGTTAAAATGTGTAATATAAATTTATTCTGTGATATTTGATTAATTAGATAAGATTACCGGTACTGTACCTCCTATATTGTCATAATATTGACATATTGACAAGGTGTGGCTTATTGATATTGTATTTCAGCTATGATAATTCTGATATAGTATAGATTCCATTTTATTTAAACATAAAAACTTTGAATGATAAGTTGAGTGATAGAACTATTTTCTTATAAAACCTTTCATCCTGTGTGATTCCTACAAACGCCGTTTTTATCCAATCTTTGATTTTCGCCACAACTGAATTCTCGTATTGTTATACCGAATTTGTCATCAACATCAAACGAATCATCGTCTGTAATATTTAACCTCTGAATCTCATTGCAAACAAGAAACTTGCCACAATAACTGAGACATCTATCTCCCTTGATATGAAGTTCAAACAAACCCATTTCCAATGATGTACAACTATAAAGCTCTTTACAGAGCTCTACACATGCATATTCTCCATTTTGTGTGGTAGAACTATTGATATTATTTGCACATTCCTTGGTAACATTATTCACTTCAGTTGAATCCTTATCGACGAGAGTTTCATTAGTGGAACTACCCAGGCTGGCAGATAATATTGCAGAGCATTGGAGAAAAATAACATATCCGAGTAGCAAAGAGTAGTGGAAAGATGCCATAACCTGTAGAAAGATAGCAAAATTATAAAGACTATTAAACTGTCACCAGGTTGCACAAAAGTCTGTAAACTTTAAATCCCGATTAAATTCCACGAGAACTAATCACAGAAAAAGCCTTCTTCTCAGAAAAACCATCTCTAATAATTGATTTTCGTGGAATTCTCCCAGGCCTAAGTCTGGCAATTTCATAAACATTCCATTTCAATGTTTTCCATTACAAAATGTATTTATTGAAAATTCCATTATAGACTCTATCATGTAATTCACTGTACCTATAACATATTTTTGGGGTGGGAATACATTTTCTGTAATCATTTATACATTAGTGATACTGTAAATTTAGCATTAATTAATTATCATATTGAAATAATATTGTATTAAATTATTATCAAATGAAATTATGGCAGTTAGTAGGAGCCTATTTCATTATTCATACGATACTGTAGTACTTAATTTTTTTTTTAAAATCTTGAAGAATGTATATAATAATAGTCTTGAATAAGGGATGATAAAACAATAATATTTTTATTTTTTAAGATATCTTATGAAATATATATTTTCCAAGAAATGTTTATTGAAGAGGGTTGAAATCTGAAGTATGGCATACATCAATTACTATAATACTACTTCTACATCTATCAAGTTCTATCTTTGGTGAATGAAACAGGAATCTGAAAATTTGGAATTTCCATAACATTTTATGTATTTTCAACTTCGGCAATGCACAAGAATTCAGGTTTTTGCCGGAGAAAAATATTAGCTGACTACTTCGTCGTAGCTGATAGTGATATCACTCTCTTCAGTGTCCTTATATCTCTCTCATTGTCATCACTCCCTTTAAGCTCGTGAATGTCTTCATAATTATTTTAACCTTCTTTGATTTTCTCATTTCCCTTAATTAGGCCTACTCCAACATAGAATTTACTTTATTCCCTCATTATCATCAACACTTCATAATTCTTATAATAATTCGTTCAATAATTATTATTTCTTCTCACCTCCATAATTTTCCTTAGAGCAACTCCTGTCATTGACAACACTTACCTCAATCTTTACAATGATTTTTTTTATCAAATCCGCCTCCCCAACTTTCAATGTTGGAATCACTGCCCTCATAGCATCTTCTTTATAGTTGATTTCTCCATCCTTTTCATCACTTATTCCGCTTTTCCCAGGTCTCACACTGTCTTTATAAGCCTTATTCATGACAAGTCTTTCAATTTCTTTACCCTTTCCACTGGTCTCACCTCATCCATTTATGACACCACTTCCACCTCTCTTCTCAGCAACTCTATTCATTGCATTAGAGTTTACAGGAACCGTATCTGAATTTATTACAAACATTACAACTCACCACAATGAAATTGAGACATTTTCCTACCTTGTAATGAATTTCAAACAAACCTATTTCCAATAAAGTACATCTATAAAACTCGTTACAGAGTTTCACACAGGCGAATTCATCACTTTCCTTACTATTTTTTCATTAGAAACATCATTGACTTTATCAGTCTGCATCAGACGTTATCAGTCGTTAACATTATTTACGATGACTGGAACCTTATATTGAATTTTAATATCCTTATTATGGATGCGTGGAGCAGTAGCAGAACTTTTAGAAAATATTGCAGAACATTATAGAAAAGTAATAAATAGGTACCGTGTATCCGAGAAGCAAAGTGCAGTTGGGAGATTCCATAACCTGCTCGAAGATAGCAGATTTCTAGAGTAGCCCATATAAATAAGGTTCATGCATAGAGGTTGTTTAATTGATGATGAGATGATATCAATAATGGATTTGCACTATTTTTTCAAAATATTGAATACAATATCTTTTTAACATGCAATTCTATCGAATTCAATTAAATTCGAATTACCTTTTCAATAAAATCTGTTGTAATTATACAGAGAACTTTTGAGCTGTTAGTATCACTGTCATGTAATAATGGAAGGAGAAAACCTAAGGGACCTAGAATGTATTCTAGGTACATTGGGTAGGCCTACTACCGTACCTCATTGAAAAACAAAAAGTTTCCAGTAAACTTTTGAGAGATACAAAAATTATCAAATTTGTGAACCAAAATGAACAAAGTTGGTCAGGAAAATAGTGTTAGAAATAATTTGAGAGGACACCTGAAGAGGGCCCACAAGCAGCGACCACAGGCGGATGGAGTGGACAACTGATGGGAGAGTGTACATTGTGGCTGGTGAGTCCCTGATTCATTATTAAGCTTGAGCCACCCATTGTTTCATTTTGACCAGTACAGCTTAATCATTGTAATTCTCTTTTTTCAAATTAAATTAAAGTCTTTCAAATTTTTAAGTTTCAAAGTCCCTTTTGGAGGAGGCCTTCTGCCTCCTGAGAATATATTTAAAATTTAAAATTAAACCCTGAGACAAGATATTAAGTTTCTGATTAATAGTCAAGAGTCTTCAATGGTAGCACATCGTTAAGATAACCATAAATAAATTAAGTTAATTTATAATTTACTATTCTTTAAGATTTGAGTATTTGAATTTTTGTAACTGATGCTTAATAGTCTTTCCATCCATCCTCCTCAAGGTTTTTGTTCTGTTTAAAATCATAATCACCTTCTCTTTTGTATTGTTGTGAGAGGAGTAACGTTATATTTGTATTGTCTATATTTTCGGTAATAAATTTTTGTTCTTATTTGCCTCTGAGAGGGACCAGCGAAGGCCTAGGCTGTCTTCCAGAGAGCTGTTAACTAGTGGGGTCAAGAAATACCTCATCTCTAGATAAAAGTTTTTTGGTGAAAGTCTGTTTTGTTTTCAATTCTTTTGAGCTAGATATAATTTTCAATGTCTTAAGAAATGAGAAATTTATTGTAAATCTAACCCCTGACAGTTAACAAGCTAATTTATCTATTTTTCCCTTTTGTGTAGCTGATGACGTTCTAAATCATAAGCTGATTTATGAGTTGGATTTTGTAAAGTCTCACCTTTAATATTGATTCAATTAGGGACGACTTGGTGTGTAGTCCTTTGTCAAGCGAAGAGCTGATTGATAAATGAATAGACATTATCATCTTCATTATCATTAAATTGAATTATTATTAATCAAAACAAACTTTAATTTTGATAATTCCAATACTCCCTGAAGATCGTTGTCATAGGTTATTTACTACTTTGAACTTAATCCAGTATTATTATTTATCTTATATTATTATCTATTATTAATCTTACTCGCATTTTGGAGAGAGCACTCAGGAAGGGCTGCTAGTTCAACCTTCTGTTGTTCATACTAATATCATATCTTATTTGTGGTGTGTATCAGATTTATTTTTCTATCTGATCCCACGAAATCCATAGTTCTTATAGACTAATATTTATTCATTTATTTGTGTCTGATTGAATTATTGAGCTGAAATTATTAGTCCTTGACTTGATTACCTTACTTGAGCCCCATTAAATTATTAATTTTAATGGTTTCAACTTCAATATGATTGAATTATTTACATGATTTATTAAATTACAAATTTTGTCTTTAATTATCCATTTTGTTTTGTTTGAGTGAACTCCACTATTAACTGAAGTTTCTATTATAAAGTTAATATAATTACAGACTTATTTATTATTATTTTGAATTTATTCATTACTCCAGTCTATTGAGTTTTCCAAAGTTCGGAGATTACCTATTGTTAGAAAGCCACTCGCCAACCATTTTTCAATTTCGAGACCGTTGATATGGTTTTACCCGAGATTGATCTTAGTATTTTCTGCTTAGATTTGAGAATATATTATTTTTATTTTCAGTTTGTCGTGTTGCCACTTGTTCTTCTTTGATTTTGTGGAATAGAATCGTTAATACTATTGTAGCCATAATTTAAGTTTAGATTTAAGAATATTTTTATTTTTAGTTTGTCTTGTTGCCACTTGTTCGTTCCTCTTTGATTTTGTAGAATAGAATCGTTTATACTATTGTTGCCATATTTTGTGTTTAGATTTGAGAATACTATTATTTTCATTTTGTTGGGTTGCCACTTTGTTCTTATTTGATTCTGTGGAATAAATCGGTGTTAAAATCTTCTTGTAGTCCTCATGTATTCAACCAGCGTCCTGCACAGTCCAACCCCACCAGAAGGAAATGAAATTCTGGGTGTCATCGACCCCAGCGGATTCCAGATTGATAAAATTTGTAGAGTAAATATTCATGTTGTGAAATTTTTCCATAATTGAAGAGACTTGAGATTTTGCCAATATTCCACTTTATTTCAATGAAAATTATTACTTTACAGGAGCATGCTTTCGATTTTGAAACTTGAGATTTTGTCAATATTCCACTGATTCTATTAAGTCCTATTTTTAAGACATCCATTGCAAGGCGTATAGGTATTAAGTTTTTTTTACTTGAGAAACGTACTTCAAGATTTATTTCTATTTCTGCAGTTGCCATTTATATCCACCTTTTGATTTCCAACACATTTAAAATCTTGCGTTCTAATTGCACCACCAAAAGAACTACCATTTCCTCCCCCATTATTGCCACTAGCAGTCCCATTGTTTACATTCAAACTTCCAATGCATTCAACATTTGTGCCACAAATTTCAATACATTTATCTGGCTTCAAATTACTTCAAACAAGCCTATTTCCAATGATGTACAACTATAAAGCTCTTTACAGAGCTCTACACATGCATATTCTCCATTTTGTGTGGTAGAACTATTGATATTATTTGCACATTCCTTGGTAACATTATTCACTTCAGTTGAATCCTTATCGACCAGTGTTTCATTAGTGGAACTACCCAGGCTGGCAGATAATATTGCAGAGCATTGGAGAAAAATAACATATCCGAGTAGCAAAGAGTAGTGGAAAGATGCCATAACCTGTAGAAAGATAGCAAAATTATAAAGACTATTAAACTGTCACCAGGTTGCACAAAAGTCTGTTAACTTTAAATCCCGATTAAATTCCACGAGAACTAATCACAGAAGCCTTCTTCTCAGAAAAACCATCTCTAATAATTGATTCTCGTGGAATTCTCTCAGGCCTAAGTCTGGAAATTTCATAAACATTCCATTTTAATGTTTTCCATTACAAAATGAATTCATTGAAAATTCCATTATAGACTCTATCATGTAATTCATTGTACCTATAACATATTTCTGGGGTAGGAATACATTTTCTGTAATCATTTATACATTAGTGAAACTCCTGTCATTGACAACACTTACCTCAATCTTTACAATGATTATTTTTTTAATCAAATCCGCCTCCCCCATGCACTTTCATTGTTGGAATCACTGCCCTCATAGCATCTTCTTTATAGTTGATTTCTCCATCCTTTTCATCACTTATTCCGCTTTTCCCAGGTCTCACATTGTCTTTATAAGCCTTATTCATGACAAGTCTTTCAATTTCTTTACCCTTTCCACTGGTCTCACCTCATCCATTTATGACACCACTTCCACCTCTCTTCTCAGCAACTCTATTCATTGCATTAGAGTTTACAGGTACCGTATCTGAATTTATTACAAACATTACAACTCACAACAATGAAATTGAGACATTTTCCTACCTTGTAATGAATTTCAAACAAACCTATTTCCAATAAAGTACATCTAAAGCTCGTTACAGAGATTCACACAGGCGAATTCATCACTTTCCTTACTATTTTTTCATTAGAAACATCATTGACTTAATCAGTCTGCATCAGACGTTATCAGTCGTTAACATTATTTACGATGACTGGAACCTTATATTGGATTTTTATATCTTGATTATGGATGCGTGGAGCAGTAGCAGAACTTTTAGAAAATATTGCAGAACAATAATTATAGAAAAGTAATAAATAGGTACCGTGTATCCGAGAAGCAAAGTGCAGTTGGGAGATTCCATAGCCTGCTCGAAGATAGCAGATTTTTAGAGTGACCCATATAAATAAGGTTCATGCATAGAGGTTGTTTAATTGATGATGAGATGATATCAATAATGGATTTGTACTATTTTTTCAAAATATTGAATGCAATATCTTTTTAACATGCAATTCTATCGAATTCAATTAAATTCGAATCACCTTTTCAATAAAATCTGTTGTAATTATACAGAGAACTTTTGAGCTGTTAGTATCACTGTCATGTAATAATGGAAGGAGAAAACCTAAGGGACCTAGAATGTATTCTAGGTACATTGGGTAGGCCTACTACCGTACCTCATTGGAAACAAAAAGTTTTCAGTAAATTTTTGAGAGATACAAAAATTATCAAATTTGTGAACCAAAATGAACAAAGTTGGTCAGGAAAATAGTGTTAGAAATAATTTGAGAGGACACCTGAAGAGGGCCCAGAAGCAGCGAACACAGGCGGATGGAGTGGACAACTGGGAGAGTGTACATTGTGGCTGGTGAGTCCCTGATTCATTATTAAGCTTGAGCCACCCATTGTTTCATTTTGACCAGTACAGCTTAATCATTGTAATTCTCTTTTTTTTCAAATTGAATTAAAGTCTTTCAAATTTTTAAGTTTCAAAGTCCCTTTTGGAGGAGGCCTTCTGCCTACTCAAAGCCCTGAGACAAGAGATTAAGTTACTGATTAATAGTCAAGCGTCTTCAATGGTAGCACATCGTTAAGATAACCATAAATAAATTAAGTTAATTTATAATTTACTATTTTATTAGATTTGAGTATTTGAATTTTTGTAACTGATGCTTGATAGTCTTTCCATCCATCCTCCTCAAGGTTGTTGTTCTGTTTAAAATCATAATCACCTTCTCTTTTGTATTGTTGTGAGAGGAGTAACGTTATATTTGTATTGTCTATAATTTCGGTAATAAATTTTTGTTCTTATTTGCCTCTGAGAGGGACCAGCGAAGGCCCAGGCTATCTTCCAGAGAGCTGTTAAAGTAACTAGTGGGGTCAAGACCTCATCTCTAGATAAAAGTTTTTTGGTGAAAGTCTGTTTTGTTTCCAATTCTTTTGAGCTAGATCGATATAATTTGCAATCTCTTAAGAAATGAGAAATTTATTGTAAATTTAACCCTGACAGTTAACAAGCTAATTTATCTGTTTTTCCATTTTATGTGGTTGATAATGACGTCCTAAATCATAAGTTAATTTATTTCTCTATTTTGTGTAGTTAATGATGTTCTAAATTAATAGTTAATTTATTTTTTTTCATTTTGTGTGGTTAATGACGTTCTAAATTATTATAAGTAAATTTATTTTTCCCTTTTGTGTAGCTGATGACGTTCTAAATCATAAGCTGATTTATGAGTTGGATTTTGTAAAGTCTCACCTTTAATATTGATTCAATTAGGGACGACTTGGTGTGCAGTCCTTTGTCAAGCGAAGAGCTGATTGATAAATGAATAGACATTATCATCTTCATTATCATTAAATTGAATTATTATTAATCAAAACAAACTCTAATTTTGATAATTCCAATACTCCCTGAGAAGATCGTTGTCATAGGTTATTTACTACGTTGAACTTAATCCAGTATATTATCTATTATTGATCTTACTCGCCCTTTGGAGAGAAACTCAGGAAGGGCTACTAGTTCAACCTTCTGTTGTTCATACTAATATCATCTTATTTGTGGTGTGTATCAGATTTATTTTTCTATCTGATCCCACGAAATCCATAGTTCTTATAGACTAATATTTATTCATTTATTTGTGTCTGATTGAATTATTGAGCTGAAATTATTAGTCCTTGACTTGATTACCTTACTTGAGCCCCATTAAATTATTAATTTTAATGGTTTCAACTTTAATATGATTGAATTATTTACATGATTTATTAAATTACAAATTTTGTCTTTAATTATCCATTTTGTTTTGTTTGAGTGAACTCCACTATTAACTGAAGTTTCTATTATAAAGTTAATATAATTACAGACTTATTTATTATTATTTTGAATTTATTCATTTCTCCAGTCTATTGAGTTTTCCAAAGTTCGGAGATTACCTATTGTTAGAAAGCCACTCGCCAACCATTTTTCAATTTCGAGACCGTTGATATGGTTTTACCCGAGATTGATCTTAGTATTTTCTGCTTAGATTTGAGAATATTTTTTTTTATTTTCAGTTTGTCGTGTTGCCACTTGTTCTTCTTTGATTTTGTGGAATAGAATCGTTAATACTATTGTAGCCATAATTTAAGTTTAGATTTAAGAATATTTTTAGTTTGTCTTGTTGCCACTTGTTCGTTCCTCTTTGATTTTGTGGAATAGAATCGTTTATACTATTGTTGCCATATTTTGTGTTTAGATTTGAGAATACTATTATTTTCATTTTGTTGGGTTGCCACTTTGTTCTTATTTGATTCTGTGGAATAAATCGGTGTTAAAATCTTCTTGTCGTCCTCATGTATTCAACCAGCGTCCTGCACAGTCCAACCCCACCGGAAGGAAATGAAATTCTGGGTGTCATCGACCCCAGCGGATACCAGATTGATAACATTTGTAGAGTGAATATTTATGTTGTGGAATATTTCCATAATTGAAGAGACTTGAGATTTTGTCAATATTCCACTTTATTTCAATAAAAATTATTATTCTACAGGAGCATGCTTTCGATTTTGAAACTTGAGATTTTGTCAATATTCCACTGATTCTATTAAGTCCTATTTTTAAGACATCCATTGCAAGGCGTATAGGTATTAAGTTTTTTTTACTTGAGAAACGTACTTCAAGATTTATTTCTATTTCTGCAGTTGCCATTTATATCCACCTTTTGATTTCCAACACATTTAAAATCTTGCGTTCTAATTGCACCACCAAAAGAACTACCATTTCCTCCCCCATTATTGCCACTAGCAGTCCCATTGTTTACATACAAACTTCCAATGCATTCAACATTTGTGCCACAAATTTCAATACATTTATCTGGCTTTAAATTCACTTCAAACAAGCCTATTTCATCTGAATTACATTTATAACTAATCCCACAAAGATTAATGCATTTAGTAGAATTCATCTGACTATTTGCAAACTCTGTCTCACTCTGCCCCTTGTCCTCTTCCTCGCCTTCACTGACTCCACTTGAGTTCACTTGACGTTGATCTGGTTGGGATCCATTTTCAGAGGTATTATTTCCCAAGCTGGCTGGGAATGCTTCACAACACTGTAGAGTAATCACCACAAATCCAAAAAGAAGAATCCAATAACTGATTGATTCTTCCATTACCTGTTGAAAAATAAAACTACTTTCAATTCCATAAGACATTTTGTTGTGAATTCGAATAGTGCGTCTATTCTTCAAAATTATTAGAGATCACTCAAAATGGCATTTTTTTGTCTGGTCAAAAATTGAAATTACACAATTGTAAACATTAAATTCAACCAATCGCTTTATTAAGAGTTTCATCATATTTATAGAACTTCCTTTTCTTCTACTGTTTTCCATTCTTCAAGTTATCATTTTGTTTGACGTCTTTCAAATCAACTCCTCATTTATTCCTTATAATACCTACCTATATGATTTAAAATAGCCGAATGAATGTAATCGATTTAACATAATTTGAAACCTATTTTTATGTTGAGTGAATGAAACAAAATCGTCAGTGTAATAAAAAATACTATTATTTGAAATAGATAGAAAAATGATTTTCATCTCAATTCATTGTTCTCCCATTATTCTTATATTTCAGTAAAAAAATCAGAGTTTATAGGTAATTAATGAATCTTCAGTCTAATGTCAATAAATGGAATAAGGTCTTGTGTTTTCAATAGGCTATTGATTAAAACCAAGAAAAACAAACGAATCTGTTTTCTAAACTAGGAATTCGATCTGCAATCATGAAACATGTTTAAAATAGGGCAGCGGAAGCATCCAGAGGTTATCAAGGACCTCCATGAATTAAACATTTAAATTTATTAATAAAATCATTCATATATTTATACATCTAAAAATGAATTATTTCAAGATGTATAGGCTACACTGGAAATGGCTCCTGTCTTACATTCATGAGATCCTGATGGAAAATGAAAATGCAATTGTAAACAGTAAAGTCAAGTGTTTTATTTAAGAGTATTACGAGTTACATCATTTAATATTGTATTGAGATAGTGCTAGTAATTGAAATATTCTATTAATAACAATGGTTGTTGTTTAAATAAAAAAGTAATTTTAAAGTACGATGATTAAAACTGAATAATTCAGTAAACTATCATCATAATCGTAATAGATTTAATTAAGAAGGTTTTAGTGACTTCAAATAATAAATGTAGTACCTTGATACTAAAGTTATTGACAATGCTACTTCTTTGATGATTGTTATTCGTCTTACAATAATATTATATACTGTAAACAGTGACTAGTGACAATAATACTTCCCTTGTTACTCGAATTGTTGTTTATGATAGCCCAAGTGGTAAAATAAATCGGTAAATCTCCGATTCTCTTGAGGGATTTTGTAACAGGGTTTCTCACTAAATAAAATATCATGCAATTATAATTGAAAGCTTATTGACTACTGCATATATTGTAATGTATGTAATGTGATTTAATATAATGTAATGTATACCTACTCTTTGGAAATTGATTATTTGTTATCACATTAAATGTCATAAGTTAAAATGTTCAATATGAATTCTGTGATATTGAATTCATTAGATACAACCGTACATTGTCATAATATTGACAAGTGTGGCTTATTGATATTGTATTTCAGCTATGATAATTCTGATATAGTCTACATTTCATTTAAACATACAAACTTTAAATCAGAAGAGGAGTGATAGAACTATTATAAAATATAAAACTCTTATAAAATATTTCATCCTCTGTGATTCCTACAAACGCCGTTTTTATCCAATCTTTGATTTTCGCCACAACTGAATTCTCGTATTGTTATACCGAATTTGTCATCAACATCAAACGAATCATCGTCTGTAATATTTAACCTCTGAATCTCATTGCAAACAAGAAACTTGCCACAATAACTGAGACATCTATCTCCCTTGATATGAAGTTCAAACAAGCCCATTTCCAATGATGTACAACTATAAAGCTCTTTACAGAGCTCTACACATGCGTATTCTCCATTTTGTGTGGTAGAACTATTGATATTATTTGCACATTCCTTGGTAACATTATTCACTTCAGTTGAATCCTTATCGACCAGTGTTTCATTAGTGGAACTACCCAGGCTGGCAGATAATATTGCAGAGCATTGGAGAAAAATAACATATCCGAGTAGCAAAGAGTAGTGGAAAGATGCCATAACCTGTAGAAAGATAGCAAAATTATAAAGACTATTAAACTGTCACCAGGTTGCACAAAAGTCTGTTAACTTTAAATCCCGATTAAATTCTACGAGAACTAATCACAGAAGCCTTCTTCTCAGAAAAACCATCTCTAATAATTGATTTTCGTGGAATTCTCCCAGGCCTAAGTCTGGCAATTTCATAAACATTCCATTTCAATGTTTTCCATTACAAAATGTATTTATTGAAAATTCCATTATAGACTCTGTCATGTAATTCACTGTACCTATAACATATTTCTGCGGTAGGAATACATTTTCTGTAATCATTCATACATTCGTGATACTGTAAATTTAGCATCATTTAATTATGATATTGAAATAATATTGTATTAAATTATTATCAAATGAAATTATGGCAGTTAGTAGGAGCCTATTTCATTATTCATACGATACTGTAGTACTTAATTTTTTTTTTTTAAATCTTCAAGAATGTATATAATAATAGTCTTGAATAAGGGATGATAAAACAATAATAATTTTATTTTTTAAGATATCTTATGAAATATATATTTTCCAAGAAATGTTTATTGAAGAGGGTTGAAATCTGAAGTATGGCATACATCAATTACTATAATACTACTTCTACATCTATCAAGTTCTATCTCTGGTGGATGAAACAGGAATCTGGAAATTTTGAATTCCCATAACATTTAATGAATTTTCAGCTTCGGCAATGCACAAGAATTCAGGTTTGTGCAGCAGAAAATTATTAGCTTTACTACTTCGTCGTAGCTAATAGTGATATCACTCTCTTCAGTGTCCTTATATCTCTCTCATTGTCATCACTCCCTTTAAGCTCGTGAATGTCTTTCACGAATGTCTTAATTGCTTATATTAATGATGTGATGATATCAATAATGGATTTGTACTATTTTTTTCAAAATATTGAATGCAATATCTTTTCAAAAAACATATTCTTTGAGGTTTAAATTGTTCCGCACCGACGAATTCAATTTCTTCATGAAATCTTGTAATATTGTATCTTTATTATGTACTATATACGTCTATAAATAGCGTAACTATCCAGTTTTGTGAGCAAACCAAAATTTAATACATCCTTGCCCTCCTATTCTAGATAAGATGCACATTCAGCTTAAACTGACCGCTGTTTCTCTTCTACAAGATTTTTTTATTTCTATAGAATAAGTCTCTGGCGAATAATGCGAGAATGAATGCATGTGTCCAATTTTCTGTTTCATTTTTAAATGGCTTTAATTTAGCGAAGTGTGCTCATATAGGCTTCCACTATTAGTTTTCCAGTTTTTAGATTCTTATGGAACAGGTGCCATGAGATGATCAAACAGTTCTATCCATATTTCTATTCAAAATACCAAATACAGGTTCAAAGTAACTACCGGTGCCAGTATGAAAAATTCACGACTCATGTTTTCTTACGTTTAGGCAATTGAAAAATAAAATTAATTGTTATAATAATTATTTCGAAAGTGTCATAAAATAAAAGTATAAATAAAATATAGTATCATCACTTATTCACTGCTATGGTATAGATCTTATTAGAAACTCTCAATTTATCCTTGAGTATAGTAAACTATTGAAGTCTATTACAATTCAATTCTTAATTCAACTCTTTTATCAATTTATCATAATTATCAATTTACAAGAAAAACGTACGGTTAAGTTGTAATAAATTTCTTTTTATTTGCTGAACAAATTTATCCAACAGTCAGAACAAGTAAAGGAGATAAATTTAGAATCATCCTGCAGTTTTATTCCTGCAAATTCCATTTATGTCTTGTCTTTGGTTTGCGCCACAAGAATAGCTCCTAGTTTTTAAAACACCATAACCATAACCAAATTTATGCCTTGGAGTTGTGGAGGACAATTGGCTGGAATGTTCACAGTTTAGATTTGTACCACACACATTAACACATCTATTCCCCTTGAAATCGAGTTCAAACCATTTTACTTCATCTGAATTGCACATGTAGGGTTTGTCACAGAGATAAAAACAGTGTGAATTTGATTTGTTGTCTCTTCTACCTGCACTTGCCTCTATCTCATCACTACCTTCACTGTCAATATCTTCTCCCTTGCTCCCACTTCCTTCACTGTCAACATCTTCTTCTTCCTTGCTCCCACCCCCTTCATTGTCACCCTCAATAATTTTTCGATCATCGCTCCCCTCACTCCATCCTCCTCTGTGCTTACTACCTTCAAGAATTTTTTCTTGCTCTACAGTAGTGATATTTTCTTCAACCTCTCCAATATTAACCTCAATTTGTATATTTTCTCCATCACTGGCAGCAGAGATTTCACTTGTTTCTTCATAGTTACCACTTCCTTCCTTCTCATTCCTTAAATCACGGTTTCTATCATAGTTCAGTGAATCGTTACCTAAGCTGGCTGTTAATAGTGTAGTGAATTGTAGAGAAATAACTAGTAATCCAAGAAGGACAGCATGTGAAGGCTCCATCACCTGCGAAAGATACCAGATAGATTGAGAACAAATACCCAATCAAATACCTTCCCAGTAAGTATACCTCTATTATTATAGCTACATAATATTAGCATCATCCTACTTCTAATGATGAAGTACTTATAATTGGGATACATTCATAAAATAAAATTATAGTACCCTTTTTTAGAAATTATTGAAATAATGGATTATAAATACAAATTAAAACAATTCAGTGTTCCACACATCATCTTCAGGTTTTTTATCTAAAAAATCATATTTTTTCTAAAAAAACCTGAAGATGGTGTGGATTACTGAAACTAGTTGTTGTGATTTGTATGTTTAATTTCAAAAAATGGTACTATTATTCTATTTCATAAATAAATATAAGTAGCCCTGAAGAATTCATACATTTTAATTAGGAGTCAATTATTGTAGATGCTCATGTTCTGATACGTGAACAAACTGGACATTGCATGAGCTTTCTGGCGTTCTGTAATGGATTAAAAGACTATTTCTCGAGAGATTTATGGAATATAAGAATTTTTAAATCAGAGAGTTGGTAGTCCTGCATGTTGTCTATATGAGGGTTCATGATGAATGTTCTAACATGCAATTCTTAATTTAATTAAATTCGAATTACCGTTTCAATAAAATGTTTAATAATCATACAGAGATCTTTTAAGCTGTTAGTATCACTGTCATGTACCTAATAATGAAAAGAGAAAAGGTAGGCCTACTACCTCATTGGAAAGCAAAACGTTTCCAGTAAATTCTTGAGAGATACAAAAATTATCAAATTTGTGAACCAAAATGAACAAAGTTGGTCAGGAAAATAGTGTTGGAAATAATATGAGATTATAAAAAAATTATAGAAGGCAGTCTATCTCTCTAACATGATACTATATGCCTACATGACTTTCTACTGTATGTCGGCTGTAAAAGGAGTAGTGTCTGGAAATCTGAAACAACTTACAAGTCTATGGAATTGCGATCCAGAATTGAAATAGTTCTGGAAAATCTCAAACCTAGGGACCTTCCATCCTCTCAAGTGTTATCGTCAAAGAGATCTTGAATCAGCTTGGGACAGTTTTTAGCAGTACGAAATCGAAGATTAATAAGGTCGATTGACTTGTCAACCCAGAGAAAAAAATCATTTCTAGGAGTATTCTTTAAGTAAAAACAGAATTAGAATCTTTTAAAAGTTTTCAGCTTGCCTGAAGCATGCACCGTTGATTGGCCTGCATAAAAAACATGATAGCAACATAGGTTTATAATATATGAATTATAATTCTACTTCGGGGCTGATATGATCGATTAACATTTAGATTGATTGTGAAGTCAATCACCAATAAATGATCTAGGGAATTAAGTCCCATTAAGAGTGCGCAAGTAGTATGTAGTAGTATGCCCATATTGAATTGATGCCCCTTAGATCAATGTAAAAGCATTCAAAAATTCATCCATTCTTTTTGGAACAGATCAGAACAGTCTACTTTGGATCATATTTCAAAAATTCCATTGGATACTGTGATTGATGTAGCAGGGCAATGGCTTCCTGAAATTTCAAATTTTCGTTCCAGAAATAGGAAAGGTATTATTGAATAAAGTTTAAACCTGAACTTTTTGCTTCAATAATTGTATTATTGGAAAAACTTAAAAATAAATTGCCCTGAAGAATTAAATAATTTTTCCAATAACACATAGAACGTGAATTTCTGTCCATAGGCCAATAAAGGTGTGCGTTCCAAAAGATTACATTGATAAAATTTAATTGAGTGAATATTTATATTTATGTTGTGGAACTTTCCCATAATTGGAGAGACTTGAGATTTTGCCAATAATCCACTTTATTCCAATAAACATTATCATTTACTGGAGCATGCTTTCGTGTGTGCTCCTATGAAATAATAATTTTTATTGAAATGAAGTGGAATATTGACAAAATCTCGAGTCACTTCAATTAGATTACATTGATCTTATATATGGGACATAATTTAATATGTACGATGCTATGGTGCAGCTCACTCTTGAATTGTAGTTTAATAATAAAAAACAATACAAATTCAATATATTTTATTCTGAACAGACTGAAAATGGGTTACAGGTTTCATTGACATCTATGATAATACACTATGTTGTGAGAAGTCATGAATAATTTGGATAATATAAAAGTCATTAATAATGTAATAGGCCTATCGTATGTTATTAATTGAGTCTAACGACCACGTCGCATATCTCTACAAATGCCATTTATGTCCAGTCTTTGATTTTCCTTGCATTCAAAATCTGATACTATAACTGAAGTGAAAGGTGCAATTCTTGGAAGGTTCTGTTTTGTGGTAATTGTCTTGTTAATGTTACCAGAGTTAGCTTGGGGTCTTATATTTTCTTCAATTTCCTCACTGCTTTCATCTGGGTCTTCACTAGGATATGCATCTCCACTGTCTTCACTGGGAAATGCCGGCTCTTCACTATCATCATCGTCTTCAATGGGAAATACAATGGAATCACTGTCATCCGAGTCTTCACTGTATTGAGGAGAGTGTGGAGCCTTCTCAGTGTACTGGGGATGGTGCGAGTCCTTCTTGGAGTATTGAGGAGTGTGATCCTTTTCAGAGTACATTAGACGGGCAGAAAATATTTCCAAGCATTGTAGAATAATAAGTAATCCAATAAGAACGAGTTTCATCACCTGTTGGAAAACAGTGCAACAATAGAAAATGAGCCGGCTTCATCTAGAATAACTTTTTCCAAGAGAGCCTCACACCCATTATTGAGATTAGAATAAGTTCCATGGAAGCACCAATCTATTAGGCTTTTATGAGAACTTTCTTTTTCTTTAAAGATTTTAAATCTCACATTACATGCAATGATGAATCTTAAAGTCTATCGGCATACTGTATTAGATTTCTTTTAAAACTTAATAAAACAAAGTTGTATCAGAGGAATTCTTTACCTTGAATATTCTAAAATCAACTGAAGC
Source organism: Nilaparvata lugens (assembly GCF_014356525.2). Classification (NCBI taxonomy): domain Eukaryota; kingdom Metazoa; phylum Arthropoda; class Insecta; order Hemiptera; family Delphacidae; genus Nilaparvata; species Nilaparvata lugens. The sequence continues at coordinate 75,381,953 of NC_052506.1, forward strand.
AGTTTTTCAACAGAAGCAAATACTTATGGTAGCCTAGTCACTTTTTAACTTCAACAGGATCAACTCCGTCTTATCAACTTCATTACTATATGAATGATATGAGCTGTAAGAGATTCATTGTACTAAAACTTGAGGATTATTTTTGTTTTGAAGATGTTTATTTTCAAAATACCCATGTCATTGGAATTTGATTCATTATAGTTTAATGCATTCTTCAGTCTGTTTGGGCTCATTTTCAGAATAGGTTTTATAGGAGCACCGATCCATCTAAGCTTTCATTAGAATTTCCTTTTCAAATGAATATTTTCACTCCCACATATCATGCAATGATCGACCTCGTAGTTACTAATATTCATTTACTCCCTTGAAATAATGTATTCTACTCCCTCTCGTAATATACGTTTCTGCTCCCTTATAACTTGATAAAACAAAGTTATTTCAGAATAAATTTCATGACCGCTGTTAATTTCTGAAAACCTGATGATCTTGGCTTGGCTGAAGCAGTGAATATTTTTAAATGCTATTACCGTACTTTTGGTAGTCACCCTATACTATTCTCATGATCAACTCCATCGTTCAACTTCATTACACGAATGAGATGAGCTGTAAAGGCGAACGCATACAGAAGCACACAAACGGAAAAAAAACATACGTCTGCATGCAGACGTGAGCAGACTTATTCATTATATGCATATACTAGAATATTCAATACTCGTAATATTCAAAAATATAACCGAGAACAACGTGTAGGTACTATTGTAAATTTTACAATTCTGTACAACAAAAATGACATACTAAACATACAATTACATATACAAAATTACAAGTAGAAAATAACTCGTAAAAGTCAAACTTTTTGATGTCCTATAATCTTAATTATTGTACGGTAAAGTTAGAAGGGCTACACACTGGTGTCTCAAGGCACGCGTCCTAAGACGCGTGTCGTTTCTTATCAAATTCCATGAGACATGCATGTCTTTTGCATGTGTCTGTCGTTTGTCGCATGCCTCGTGATTTTCGGTTATTACAAAGCTGTATTACAGACTGAGCATGAGCAGTGACAAAGAGTGCTCAGTGCTGGCAGTAGCAGTGGCTGGAGCGCATGCGCGGAATGATGTCTCGCGCGACTTGTGTCGCATGAAACCGGCTAACCGGTTCCGTGCGAAACCTGCCCGATACACAGGCGATGCCTCATGTCATCATGTCTACGACACCAGTGTGTAGCCCGCCTTAACCTTCTCAATATCTGTTTTTTCGCGATAGATGTCCATTTGAGTAATACTACCACCAACAAGTGTTTTCCGGGAAAACTATTATCAAAAGTGTTTTTTCTGTTCTTAATGCCATCCACCTCGGAAGCCCTTGGTGATAGAGAATTGAATTTAATCTCAAATTGTGGACCAAAATTTCTCCTTTCATGTGCATAAAATTAAATTAAGAAAAAAATGTTTTGAAATAAGATTAGTTAAATAAGTCGAAGATTTCAAGAAATTCATCCTCTCTCCAGAGTTCAAGTCATTTTCCAATCAAATGGAGTGGATGAAGACAAGTGATTGGTACAGAATTGTAGGAAATGTTATCCTCTATAAACCCTGTAGTCTCAAATTTGCCTTCATCCACTCCGTTTGTTACAAAAATGGCTTGAGCTCTGAAGAGAGGATGAATTCCTTGAAATTTTCAGCTTCTTTAAACTTATCTAATTCCAAAACTGTTTATTCTTAATTTAATTCAATGCACATGAAAGAAAAAATCCTGGTCCACAATTTGAGACCAAATAATTCAGTTCTCTAATACCAAGGGCTTCCGAGGTGGATGGCATTAAGAACAGAAAAAAAACACTTTTGATAATAGTTTTCCCGGGAAACACCTGCTGGTGGTAGTATTACTCAAATGGGCATCTAGCGCGAAAAATGTATATAGTAATCTTTTAACTGTTCCATTTAATTTTTTCTGTCGAGGGAAAGCTTTTAAAATCTTTTTTATCATATATACTGAAGGCTTGCCTCAAAGAAGAGGCTGGGAAGAGTAAGCATTTTTAATTTTTTAAATGACCCTCTACAGGCGGTTTTTGGAGATCTCTTCAAAATCTTCCTGACAACTCTCTTCTGCATCCTAAATACCCTTATTGAGTCGTGTGACAACCCCCAGAACATTAAGCCATATAGGTCAGGAGAGGCTGGAAGTATGTATCCATAGTAGGCAGTCAAGCTCACTTTCTGACTCATTATTGATATTGCTAGCCTTGATATTGCAAAGACAGCCTTACTCAGCTTTTTGATGAGGCATTCAATGTGCATCTTCCATTTAAGCCCAGAATCCACTTTTATGCCCAGAAACCCACACACCGCCGTAGACAAAACCTCTTCAGCCTCAATCCGAAAATTCATACATGGAGGAGTGCTTTGACGTTGTTGTATGGAGAAATCGATGTAACAGGACTTTCTCACATGGGCTGAGAAAGGTATTTCCTCTAATTTGTTGCGCAAATCCGCAAAACCCTGTTTTTTGTCTTCATTGACTGGGCTAAAATGTCGGTAAACATATTACAAATCCGATCCTACTATATTATAAAGGTCTTTGATAAATTGTATATTTTATACATAATAGAGATCGTATTGAAGTCGATTACAAGGTTCTGATTTTCCTAGTTCAATAATGTTTCTATTCTCTATGTTTAGTACACTATATGGTAAATGTTTATTGGTTGGTGTTTGTTAACTGGTGCATCCAAGCTTGGTTAATTTTCATGCATTGTAGCATGTAGCCTACGATCATTGAATATCATGCAAGTCAATAACCGAGTTATAACTAGGAAGTAACCAGTACCGTGTAGACAGATCATCTCTACCTCTACTTCTGATACGGTACCGGTACATGTTTCAATGTTTAAAAACAATAGTTATTACAGTTCCAAGAGAAATTTTTTCTATACTTGTGGTGAAAATTACTGCTACTGATATGCAATTTTTGTACCGTGAAAGTAATCTTGATACTTTTTATAATTCTCTAGACCTTCCTAGAACAATGATGACTATTTGAATGTCATGTGATTTTCAAAACTGGTGATTTTCACTTGTACCGTTACATAACTCATTTGCAGAATTTACATCAAAATGGGAAGATTTCTAGCATCAACTAGGGGTACCGTATTTGATAACTTTGGTGAAATAGAATTTACATCTCAATCATCAACTCTATTATCAATAGCCAATTATTATCATCACCATTATAAATTCATGTCAGATGCATGATTAATTTCAACAATGTATATAAGTATTTTAATTGATAATTGTGTACCGGTAGCTATTTAAATAATTGGAGGTTGGAATTCTACAAAAAAACCTACATTGGCATTATTGTAGATGATGTACAGTACGGTATGATTTGAACATTGAGATTAGTTATGCGCTTCAATGCAATTGAAAGTAATTGATTATTGTAGACTTACGGAAACTCAAAAGAGATGTTCACTCAATAATTTGATACAAGAAGATTACAGACAGGTAGGAGCCTGCAATTACAGTACCAAGTACCAACGTTACGATTGAAACTAGCACTGAGGAGACTTGATTATTTCGCAAAATTTTAGTTCAGTCTCTTGCAAACAGAAACTACTGAATGTGATAACCAGAACTTGAGCGCTTCCTACTCCACTAGCCAGCATCACAATCATGTTGTTGAAGAATTTTTTGCATTATGCACTGGAAACCTGTTCTGCTGTGTTGTTCGCGCATCGACCTGGGTTCTGTTCTGGCACAAGGTCAAGAGTTTTGAGTGCCGGTTGGCTAATCAAAGAATAACAATTTTTTCCTGTTGGCTCACTCCAGTAATTATAATTAGGCTACATACTAACAAACAGCGGCACTGTAGCCGATTATTAGTATCTTTGGGCCTAAAGAGTAAAGGTATAAAACTATTTGCCCCATAATATAGTTCTCTGCAAAGATGATATAATAGATTACAAGTCATTTTATTAAGATTCTGAAAACGTTGTTAAATAATATAAAATATTTTAAACAATATTAAATTGAAGTAAAACATTGTCGACAACGCTTGGCTTAGCTTAAGTATGACAATTGACAACCCGGTCTGTTACCATACGTCCTCTTTTCCCGGACATGTCCTCTTTGTTGTCATTTGAAAACGTCCAGGCGATTTTTCAGAAACCCCCTATTTGTGCGAGGTTTACACGGGAATGGGCAACAAACATACAGGAAATCATACTTTTTACTGGTTTATCATAATTATTGAGATTCAAGTAGTCAGAGTTAATACTTCAATAGCCTAAACTCATACTATTAAAGATTCTCGAAATATTTTTCTTTTAACCTTGTATTAAATTAACTGGCTTAACATTTATAACAACCATGCCTGGATATGTGCACGAAGAATACTTCAGAATATGAGAAAGAATTAGATTAATTTAGTAGCTCAAAGGTTCTGTTGTAAAAAAAGCCTGGAAAATGTAGAATTATTTTACCTAATTACTTTTTTATTTTTCCCCCTTAGCTCGCTCTACATCCCAGGGTGGGCTTTGGCTTCCTCCAAAACAATCCTCCAAGCCTCTCTGTCATCAAATCTATCTTCTCCATCCTC